>NC_139142.1:43129630-43737721 GCF_964270905.1 Leucopleurus acutus
GACCACTGATTTGAAATGTTACTTCTGTCACATATCCAATATCCAGATCTTAATGAGTCTGCTTCTGAGCTCTCTCTTCTGTTGCACTAGCCTACTTGTGTATCCACAGGAATTCCATCCTGTCCTAATTATGTACCTTTAAGCTAAGTCTTAATATCTAGTTTGACAAGTCCCTTCACCTTATTCTTCTTCAAAATTGTCTTTGCTATTTACAGTCCTTTGCTCTTCCATGTAAAGTTTGGATCTTCTTGTCAAGTTCCACAAAAAAACCTTGTCAGTATTCTGATTGGAATGCATTCATAAATTAATTTGGGGAAAATTAACCAAGTTTACAATACTGAGTCTTTTAAACCATGAACATGATGTAAATCTCCATTTAGCCACATTTTCTTTTAGATCTTTCAATAATGTTTCATAATTTCTCCACAGGGGCCTTGTGTGGTATATTTTTAGGTTTGTTTCTTGATACCTGTATCAGTCAGGGTTCAACCAGAGAAAAGAACCTATAGAAGGAGACATATATTAAGAGACATTGCAAGGAATTGGTTACATGACAGTGGAGGTGGACTGGCAAGGCAAGTTTGAAATCATAGGACAGGCCGTCAGGAAGGGCAGACTGGAACTGTAGGGCATGAGGTGAAGCTGCTGTCCACAAGAAGAATTTCCTCTTCTTCTGGAAAACCTCAGCTTTGCTCTTAAGGCCTTTCAATTGATTGAATCATGCCCACCCAGATTATCTAAAACAATCTCCCTTAAAGTCAACTGATTATTGGCTTTAATCACATCTACAAAAGAATTTCACAGCAACACCTAGGTTAGTGCTTGAATAACTGGACACTGTAGCCTAGCCAAGTTGACACATACAACTGGCCATCAAAATATCTCATTTGGTTTTTACATCCTACGATGAATGAGGTATTTTTCCCATTTAATTTTCTAAATGATTATTATTGGTGAATAAGAAAGCTAATAATTTTTGTGGGGACTTCCCTGGTGGCACTGTGGTTAAGAATCGCCTGCCAATGCAGGGGACACGGGTTCGATCTCTGGTCTGGGAAGATCTCATGTGCCACGGAGCAACTAAGCCTGTGCGCCGCAACTACTGAGCCTGCGCTCTAGAGCCTGCGAGCCATAACTACTGAACCCAAGTGTCAAAACTACTGAAGCCCGTATGCCTAGAGCCTGTGCTTCACAACAAGAGAAGCCACCACAATGAGAAGCCTGCACACCTCAACGAAGAGTAGCCCCCACTCGCCACAACTGGAGAAAGGCTGCACACAGCAACAAAGACCCAACACAGCCAAAAAGAAAAAAAAAGAAAGCTAATAATTTTTGTGTATTAAATTTTGTGTTCTACAACTTGATTGAAATACCTTGGTAATTCTAATTGTCTATAGATTCTTCCTGACTTTCTATGTAGACAATATCTTCTATAAACTGAAATAATTTCTTCTCTTTCTTCCCAATTTTCCTTGTACTGGTTTTCTTGACTTTTGCATTGACTAAAACTTCCCTTGCAATTTTAAACACAAGCAGTAATAATGGACATCCTTACCTTATCTGTGACATTAACGGGACTGGTTCTAAAGCGAAATACATTCGCAATAGGATTTTGATAGATGCTCGTCAGAGTCCCAAAAGGAAACAGATGGTACATTCGAATTAGGACAATTCAGGGAAGTTTCCTTTACAGGTAATTGTAACAAGGTTTGGATGAAGGGAACCAGAGGGGGTATTGCAATAACCACTAGCGGCAGTAAGAAGTAGCTATATCTAGGCCAAGGGACTTCTAGAACCTGGAAGGGAAGAGTGAGGTAGAGGGAGCTGCTCTGAGAGGAACAGTGGGACACAGCCAACCCAACATGCCTTGCAGGGAGGAGATAGAAGAAGAAATATCCTGACCTCATTCTCTTTCTCCTCTCAGATTTCCTACCAGGATTCTTTAGCAGTTGAACCCAATAGGAAGCCAGAAGGCAGGAGAAACTGCTTACTCGTTATAGGCAGAGAACAGGGTAGAGAAATGTGATAAGTGGATCTGGAGAAACAAATGGAAGATATCTGTCACAATGCTGTTTACTAAATTATGGGCATTTCTCTCATTTCTCTTATTCCTGGTAGGCTAAGAGTTTTTCCCAGGACTGAGTGTTAAATTTTATTGATGTTTTCCCTCCATCTAGTAAATAATCTATTAAAATGATCTTATGGATTTTCTTTTTAACCGGTTGACCTAATATATCACACTAATAGATTTTATGATGTGAACCATGCTTGCATTCCTGATATAAATCCTACTGGGTCATGAGATACATATATAAATACACTGCTGAATTTTATATGCTTAGGATTTTTGTACCTACTGATATTTTCATAAGTGGAGTTGTTCTATAATTTCCCTATGCTGTCTTTTTCCAGTTTTTTTTTCTCGAGGTCATACTAGTTTTATAAGAGGAGTTGATTACCTTTCCATTTTTTCTGTTCTCTAAAACATTTAGCATAGTTCTTATCTGTTCCTTAAAAATCTAATAAAACAGGCCTGTGAAACCATCTTTGACCACCTGGAATTTTGGGGAAAGAGAAATTTTCCTGCTTACTTAATTAGTAAAAGAATGGTTCTTAGTTGATTTAGATATCTTATAGGTATCTTATTTCTTCCCGATGCAATTATGTTAACTTATATTTCCCAGAAAATTATCCATTTACCTAAGCTTTTAAGTTGATTGTTATAAAGTATAAAGTCTTAGCTTCTTATTCAACTTTTTGATAATGCCTGTAAAACAAATCTTCCGGCTTACGTTTTGATGCAGCTCTTGGACTGGGGAAAGAGGTGAGAACAACTCAGCCCCCCGAGTTTAAACTCAGGCCCCTGTGAGCCTGCCTCTACTTTCCCTTCTTATATGGAGCATTTTTGAGGTCTCCTTTAGCCTACAGTAATAACTCACAGCCATCAGGAGCCCTAAATGCCTTATGAATCAGCTTCCCCCAAGTTTTCTGTTCCATTTTCTGATCCAGAGAGATATTTTTCTTGTATTAAAGCCTGACCACATCTTATTTGGTTTATGTTTTATTTTTCATTGCTGGTTATTTGAATCAAAGAATGTTACTGAGATGTGAACTCACTGCAATGCCTTGGCCTTATAGTTTCTTGCTCCAATCTGTCTTGGACACCTTTACCTTCTTCCCAGAAACTTAAAAGACACATTCTTAAGTCATGATACCAAACAAACTTTACAGTTCTTCGAATTGCTCCTACCCACCTTTCTCTTCCTGTTAGTAAACATAACCGACCATCTCAGGTTAGTGGTTGTCACCAGGCTCTGTGCCTTACGCTTGATTTAATCTCCTTTCCTGAATCTCCTAGCTGACACGCCAACTGATTATCCTGACCATTTGTTTTCTTTGAGAAGCCAAATAATCCCGAAATCTTTAGACAAATAATCATTTTTTATACCATGAAATAAAAACAGGCATCCTTCTACCAATTCTCCAGTAATTCCTCCCATTGTATTCTCTCCGAAGATGATGAAGTGAGGCAGCTTGCTTCCCAGGCAGGGAAAAGAAACATTGATATGAACCCAGAATTCTGAGGCAATTTCATTTGACTGGTTTGTTTGGAGATGCCAATTTTCCAACACTTTTTTCTGCAGTGCTTCTCAAGGCAAGTGCAGACGATTTAACCAGGGGATCCTATTTGCAATGTTAGCTACTGCCATCTAGTGCCGTTTGTGGAGGAATGGCATTCTTTAGGTTCTTAACAAAGGCCAGAAAGAAAGTCATTGCCTGGAGAGAGTACTTAAAGATACTTACTACTTAACCATTATCAGAACTGAAAATGAGGCTGAGAATAGAATCATATATATTCATACTTTCAAAGAAAAAGCTGGCTCTAGAACTTATGGATAGACTATTTTAAATAGCTGAAAATATTTAAATAGCAGGCTTCTTCAGACTCAATTTTTCAATAATGCTCCACAAACAAATCCTCCCTGGTCTATTTTGATGTAGCTCCTTTACTGAGTGGAGGGAGTCTGGAGGCCAGTGGACACCACCCTAGGAAATCTTCAGAATCCTCTGGAGAGTTTTGAAAAATACATATTCCAAAGAAACAACTGATAAGCTCGACTCCATTAAAATTAAGAACTTCTGTTCTGTGATAGACAATGTCAAGAGAATACGAAGAGAAGAAGACATACAGATGGCAAGTAATCATATGAAAAGATATTCAACATCATATGTCATTAGGGAATTGCAATTAAAACAACAATGAAATACTACTACACACCTATTAGAATGGCCAAAGTCCAGAGCACTGACAACACCAAATGCTGACAAGGATGTGGAACATCAGAAACTCTCATGCATTGCTGGTAGGAACGTAAAGTAGTACAGGCACTTTAGAAGACAGTTTGGCAGTTTCTTACAAAACTACACATATTCTTACCAGACAATCTAGCAATCACTTTTCTTGGTTATCTACCCAAATGAACTGAAAACTCATATCCACACAAAAATCTACACACGAATGTTTATAGCAGCTTTATTCATAATGCCAAAACTTGGAAGCAAACAATATGTCCTTTAGTAGGTGAATGGATAAATAAACTGTGGCATATCCAGACAATGGAATATTACTCAGCAATAAAAAGAATTGAGCTATCAAGCCATGAAAACACATGGAGAAAACACAAATGCATATTGCTAAGTGAAAGAAACCAATCTGAAAAGACTACATAGTATATGATTCCAACTTGATGACATTCTGGAAAACGTAAAACTGTGTAGACAGTAAAAATATTAGTGGTTGCCAGGGGTTTGTGGGGAGAGAAAAATGAGTAGGCAGAGCACAGAGGGTTTGGGGGACTGTGAAACTGTCTATATGATGCTACAATGGTGGGTATATGTCATTATACATTTGTCCAAACGCAGAGAATGTATAACATCAAGAGTAAGCCTTAATGTAAACTATGGACTTTGAGCAATAATCATGCATCAATGTAGGCTCAATGATTGTAACGAATGTAGCGCTCTAGCGAGGGATGTTGATAGTAGGGAGGTTGTGTGTGTACGGAGATGGGGGTATGAGAACTCTGTACTTTCTGCTCAATTCTGCTGTGAACCTAAATCTCTCTAAAAAATAAATTGTATTAAAAAATAATAATAATAATAAATAAATAAATTGTATTAATCAAATATATACATGTAAATATATATAAATATTTATAATACATATAAATACATACATGTGTATATATGTTTTAACATCTTTATTGGAGTATAATTGCTTTACAATGGTGTGTTAGTTTCTGCTTTATAACAAAGTAAATCAGTTATACATATACATATGACCGCATATCTCTTCCCTCTTGCACCTCCCTCTTTCCCACTCTCCCTATCCCACCCCTCTAGGTGGTCACAAAGCACCGAGCTAATCTCCCTGTGCTATGTGGCTGCTTCCCACAAACTATCTATTTTACGTTTGGTAGTGTATATATGTCCATGCCACTCTCTCACTTTGTCCCAGCTTACTATTCCCACCCCCTGTATCCTCCAGTCCATTCTCTAGTAGGTCTGCATCTTTATTCCCGTCTTGCCCCTAGGTACTTCTGACCATATTCTTTTTTTTTTTTTAGATTCCGTATATATGTGTTAGCATACGGTATTTGTTTTTCTCTTTCTGACTTAATTCACTCTGTATGACAGTCTCTAGGTCCATCCAACTCACTACAAATAAATCAGTTTCGTTACTTTTTATGGCTGAGTAATATTCCATTGTATATATGTGCCACATCTTCTTTATCCATTCATCTGTTGATGGACACTGAGGTTGCTTCCATGTCCTGGCTATTGTAAATAGAGCTGCAATGAACATTTTGGTACATGACTCTTTTTGAATTATGGTTTTCTCAGGGTATATGCCCAGTAGTGGGATTGCTGGGTCATATGGTAGTTCTATTTGTAGTTTTTTAAGGAACCTCAATACTGTTCTCCATAGTGGCTGTATCAATTTACATTCCCACCAACAGTGCAAGAGGGCTCCCCTTTCTTCACACCCTCTCCAACATTTATTGTTTGTAGATTTTTTGATGCTGGCCATTCTGACTGGTGTGAGGTGATACCTCATTGTAGCTTTGATTTACATTTCCCTAATGATTAGTCATGTTGAGCATCCTTTCATGCGTTTGTTGGCAATCTGTATATTTTCTTTAGAGAAATGTCTGTTTAGGTCTTCTGCCCATTTTTGGATTGGGTTACTTGTGTTTTTGATGTTGAGCTGCATGAGCTGCTTGTATATTTTGGAGATTAATCCTTTGTCCACTGCTTCATTTGCAAATATTTTCTCCCATTCTGAGGGTTGTCTTTTGGTCTGGTTTATGGTTTCCTTTGCTGTGCAAAAGTTTTGAAGTTTCATTAGGTCCCATTTATTTTTGTTTTTATTTCCATTTCTCTAGGAGGTGGGTCAAAAAGGATCTTGCTGTGATTTATGTCATAGGATATTCTATCTATGTTTTCCTCTGAGAGTTTTATAGTGTCTGGCCTTACATTTAGGTCTTAAATCCATTTTGAGTTTATTTTTATGTATGGTGTTAGGGAATGTTCTAATCTCATTCTTTTACATGTAGCTGTCCAATTTTCCCTGCACCACTTATTGAAGAGGCTGTCTTTTCCCCATTGTATATCCTTGCTTTCTTTATCAAAGATAAGGTGACCATATGTGCGTGGGTTTATCTCTGGGCTTTCTATCCTGTTCCATTGATCTATATTTCTGCTTTTGTGCCAGTACCATATTGTCTTGATTACTGTAGCTTTGTAGTATAGTCTGAAGTCAGGAAGCCTGATTCCTCCAGCTCTGTTTATCTTTCTCAAGATTGCTTTGGCTATTCGGGGTCTTTTGTGTTTCCATACAAATTGTGAAATTTTTTGTTCTAGTTCTGTGAAAAATGCCAGTGGTAGTTTGATAGGGATTGCATTGAATCTGTAGATTGCTTTGGGTAGTAGAGTCATTTTCACAATGTTGATTCTCCCAATCCAAGAACATGGCATATCTCTCCATTTGTTTAATATCATCTTTAATTTCTTTCATCAGTGTCTTATAATTTTCTGCATACAGGTCTTTTGTCTCCTTAGGTAGCTTTATTCCTAGGTATTTTATTCTTTTTGTTGCAATGGTAAATGGGAGTGTTTCCTTAATTTCTCTTTCAGATTTTTTATCATTAGTGTATAGGAATACAAGAGATTTCTGTGCATTAATTTTGTATCCTGCAACTTTACCAAATTCATTGATTAGCTCTAGTAGTTTTCTGGTAACATCTTTAGGATTCTCTATGTATAGTATCATGTCATCTGCAAACAGTGACAGCCTTACTTATTCTTTTCTGATTTGGATTCCTTTTATTTCTTTTTCTTCTCTGATTGCTGTGGCTAAAACTTCCAAAACTGTGTTGCATAAGAGTGGTGAGAGTGGAAAACCTTGTCTTCTTCCTGATCTTAGTGGAAATGGTTTCCGTTTTTCACCATTGAGGACGATGTTGGCTGTGGGTTTGTCATATATGGCCTTTATAATGTTGAGGTAGGTTCGCTCTATGCCTACTTTCTGGAGGGTTTTTATCATAAATGGGTGTTGAATTTTGTCAAAAGCTTTTTCTGCATCTATTGAGACGATCATTCATAGGGTTTTTCTCCTTCAATTTGTTAATCTGGTGTATCACATTGATTAATTTCTGTATATTGAAGAATCCTTGCATTTCTGGGATAAACTCCACTTGATCATGGTGTATGATCCTTTTAACGTGCTGTTGGATTCTGTTTCCTAGTATTTTGTTGAGGATTTTTGCATCTATGTTCATCAGTGATATTGGCCTGTAGTTTTCTTTTTTTTGTGACACATTTGTTTGATTTTGGTATCAGGGTGATGGTGGCCTCGTAGAATGAGTTTGGGAGTGTTCCTCCCTCTGCTATATTTTGGAAGAGGTTGAGAGGATAGGTGTTAGCTCTTCTCTAAATGTTTGATAAAATTCGCCTGTGAAGCCATCTTGTCCTGGACTTTTGTTTGTTGGAAGATTTTTAATCACAGTTTCAATTTCAGTGCTTGTGATTTGTGTGTTTATATTTTCTATTTCTTCCTGGTTCCGTCTCAGAAGGCTGTGCCTTTCTAAGAATTTGTCCATTTCTTCCAGGTTGTCCATTTTATTGGCATAGAGTTGCTTGTAGTAATCTCTCATGATCCTTTCTATTTCTGCAGTGTCAGTTGTTACTTCTTTCTCATTTCTAATTCTGTTGATTTGAGTCTTCTCCCTTTTTTCCCTTATGAGTCTTGCTAATGGTTTATCAATTTTGTTTATCTTCTCCAAGAACCAGCTTTTAGTTTTATTGATCTTTGCTATTGTTTCCTTCATTTCTTTTTCATTTATTTCTGATCTGATCTTTATGATTTCTTTCCTTCTGCTAATTTTGGGGTTGTTTTGTTTTTCCTTCTCTAATTGCTTTAACTGTAAGTTTAGGTTGTTTATTTGAGATTATTCTTGTTTCTAGAGGTAGGACTGTATTGCTATAAACTTCCCTCGTAGAACTGCTTTTGCTGAATCTCATAGGTTTTGAGTTGTCATGTTTTCATTGTCATTTGTTTCGAGGTATTTTTTGATTTCCTCTTTGATTTCTTCAGTCATCTCTTGGTTATTTAGTAGCATATTTTTAGCCTCCATGTGTTTGTATTTTTAACAGGTTTTTTTTAATTACATAAGTTATTTATTTCTGGCTGCATTGGGTCTTCATTGCTGCACGTGGGCTTTTCTCTAGTTGCGGTGGGCGGGCACTACTGTTTGTCACGGTGCATGGGCTTCTCATTGTGATGGCTTCTCTTGTTGTGGAGCATGGGTTCTAGGTGTGTGGGCTTCAGTAGTTGTGGCTCGAAGGCTCTAGAGCACAGGCTCAGTAGTTGTGGTGCACAGGCTTAGTTGTGCCACAGCATGTGGGGTTTTCCCCGATCAGTGCTTGAACCCGCGTCTCCTTCATTGGCAGGCAGATTCTCAACCACTGTGCCACCAGGGAAGCCCGTTTTTTACAGTTTTTTTTCTATAATTGATATCTAGTCTTATAGCGTTGTGGTCAGAAAAGATCCTTGATATGATGTCAATTTTCTTAACTTTACCAAGGCTTGATTTGTGACCCAAGATATGATCGATCCTGGAGAATGTTCCATGAGCACTTGAGAAGAAAGTGTATTCTGTTGTTTTTGGATGGAATGTCCTATAAATATCAATTAAGTCCATCTTGTTTAATGTATCATTTAAAGCTTGTGTTTCCTTATTTATTTTCATTTTGGATTATCTGTCCATTGGTGAAAGTGGGGTGTTAAAAATCCCCTACTATGATTGTGTTACTGTCGATTTCCCCTTTTATGGCTGTTAGCATTTGCCTTATGTATTGAGGTGCTCCTATGTTGGGTACATAAACATTCACAATTGATTTATCTTCTTCTTGGATTGATCCCTTGATCATTATGTAGTGTCCTTGTCTCTTGTAATAGTCTTTATTTTAAAGTCTATTTTGTCTGATATGAGAATTGCTACTCCAGATTTCTTTAGATTTCCATTTGCATGGAATATCTTATTCCACCCTTCACTTTCAGTCTGTATGTGTCCCTAGGTCTGAAGTGGGTCTCTTGTAGACAGCAGATATATAGATCTGGTTTTGGTATACATTCAGCCAGTCTGTGTCTTTTGGTTGGGGCATTTAATCATTTACATTCAAGGTTATTATCAATATGTATGTTCCTATTACCATTTTCTTAATTGTTTTGGGTTTGTTTTTGTGGGCCTTTTTCTTCACTTGTGCTTCCTGCCTAGAGAAGTTCCTTTAGGATTTGTTGTAAAGCTGGTTTGGTGGTGCAGAATTCTCTTAGCTTTTGCTTGTCTGTACGGTTTTAATTTCTCCATTGAATCTGAATGAGATCCTTGCTGGGTAGAGTAATCTTGGTTGTAGGTTTTTCCCTTTCATCACTCTAAATATATCCTGCCACTCCCTCCTGGCTTGCAGAGTTTCTGCTGAAAGATCAGCTGTTAACCTTATGGGGATTTCCTTGTATGTTATTTGTTGCTTTTCCCTTGCTGCTTTTAATATTTTTTCTTTGTATTTAATTTGTGAAAGTTTGATTAATACGTGTGTGGGCATGTTTCTCCTTGGATTTATCCTGTATGGGACTCTCTGTGCTTCCTGGACTTGATTGACCACTTCTTTTCCCATATTAGGTAAGTTTTCAACTATAATCTCTTCAAATATTTTCTCAGTCCCTTTCTTTTTCTCTTCTTCTTCTGGGACCCCTATAATTCAAATGTTGGTGCATTTAATGTTGTCCCAGAGGTCTCTGCGACTGTCCTCAACTCTTTTCATTCTTTTTTCTTTATTCTGCTCTGCGGTAGTTATTTCCACTAGTTTATCTTCCAGGCCACTTACCCATTTTTCTGCCCCAGTTATTCTGCTATTGATTCCTTCTAGAGAATTTTTAATTTCATTTATTGTGTTGTTCATCATTGTTTGTTTGCTCTTTAGTTCTTCTAGGTCCTTGTTAAACGTTTCTTGTATTTTCTCCATTGTGTTTCCAAGAATTTGGAACATCTTTACTATCATTACTCAAAATTCCTTTTCAGGTAGACTGTCTATTTCCTCTTCATTTGTTTGTTCTGGTGGGTTTTTACCTTGCTCCTTCATCTGCTGCATATTTCTCTGTCTTCTCATTTTGCTTAACGAACTGTGTTTGGGGTCTCCTTTTCGCAGGCTGCAGGTTCTTAATCCTGTTGTTATTGGTGTCTGCCCCCAGTGGGTAAGATTGGTTCAGTGGCTTGTGTAGGCTTCCTGGTGGACTGATGCCTTTTTTCTGATGGATGAGGCTGGATTTTGTCTTTCTGGTGGGCAGGACCACGACTAGTGGTGTGTTTTGGGTTGTCTGTGAACTTATTATGATTTTAGGCAGCCTCTCTGCTAATGGGTGGGTTGTGTTCCTGTCTTGCTAGTTGTTTGGCATGGGGTATCCAACACTGTAGCTTGCTGGTCATTGAGTGGAGCTGGGTCTTAGCGTTGAGACTGAGATAGTTCTCTAGGATAGCTCTCACTGATTGACATTACGTGGAGCCAGGAGGTCTCTGGTGGTCCAGTGTCCTGAACTTGGCTCTCCCACCTCAGAGGCTCAGGCCTGACAGCCAGCTGGAGCACCAAGATCCTGTCAGCCACACGGCTGCTAGTGTTGGAGGGTCTCCTGCAGAGGTGGGGGCTGGCTGTGGCTCACTGCAGGGACAAGGACACTGGCAGCAGAAGTTCTGGGAGGTACTCCTTGGCATGACCTCTCCTGGAGTCCACCATTAGCCTCAAGAAAGAGCCTGTAGCTTCCAGTGCTGGATCACCTCACGCCAAACAACCCTGTATTTTTTATATATATATATTCCCTCCTGCTGGGACATATCCCAGACCTATTGAATCTCAATCCCCAATGAATAGCCTAGGATTTTTTTTTTTTAATTCCAGGAGATTCTAACAATAAACCAGGTTTAGAAACAAGTATGGAGAAAGGAACATGGGATTTGGAAGTGGACAGACCTGAGTTTGAATCCCAGAATCAGCACTTTCTAGCTCTGCAAACTTGTACAACTCATTAACCTGTGAAACAGAGAATCACCATAATTATACACAGGGTTCATGTGGGGATTGAATGACATATTGTGAGCGTGGCATGATGGACAGCAGTGGCTGCGAAGGCATATGGGCCTAATCACCAGAAAGAACCAAATCTTGAACCAAGTCCAGGGGACGGCACAAGCACTTCCTTCTTCTCTCCTCACCCCGAAATCCCCCTCAGTCATTGCTGAGTCTTCCTCCCATAGGTTCCTGCATATTCCTTCCCCTTGGTCTCCCTCCCCCTTCCTTTTCTTCTCCATTCCTTCAGGGTTCTGACTTGATCAGTGGCTGCTTCCTGTGCCAGCAGGTGTCATTTACCCTGCATCTTTAGGTTCTGCAGAGTTGAGAGACAGGACAACAAACAAACCTCTTTCTAGCTAGTATTAATTACCTCTCATTACCTCATTGCTAAGTTATTATGTTAAAAAAAAAAATCCCTCACTTCCTCACCTGAGGTGAGACCAGGACAGAGAACCACTTCCTTCCACAAATGCAAATGGCCTGGCACATCTAACACAGAGATGAGTTCTTCCCGCTTTGTCTCTCCTTCCCATCTCCACATCCTTTGCCTTTCTTTCCTTCCTTGACAGCTCAGCTTTGGGCTGTTCTACCAGAAAGGGCTGCTGGCTGTTCTCCCTAGAACAGCTCAGGCCCAGCCCAGGGACCAGGAAATTGTTCTACAGGGAAGGAGCAGGAGGCCCCAGTCATGCTCCCCCTTATGAGTGCTGGATGCTCGGCCACCATTTTCCATGGTCTCTCCCTCTCTTTTCACTCTGGTGACCTTGAAGAACAAACTGGCTTCCAGGCCTACCCCTTGATAAGGCAACCAATCAGACTACAATGGAAAATACTTTCAAAATATATTAGGATTTGCTTGTAGTGCTGGACTAAGGTGGGTGTGGCGCTGACACTGGTTTCTGTGGCATGGTGTCCTCCTGGTTTTCCTCCCGCTTCTGAAGCAATCATTCCTCCATCTCCTTGGCCAGCCCATCCCCATCCACCAACTCTCAGGATGGGGCATCCTTGATTCTGCTCTCCTCACTCTGGACCTCATTCATCCTATGGTTTCAGTTATTCTCTACCCAAGGATGATTCCCAAGCATGCATCTTCAGCACAGATCTCCCCTCTATATTCCACCCAAACGTGGCCCTCTTCCAGGATTCCCCATCTCAGCAAATGACAGCACTATCCATCCCTTGTATCTGGGTGTCATTTGGACATGTCACTCTCCTTCAATAACAATCACGAATCTTGCTTGGTCTGTTCTAAACATTTGTAGAGCCCATCAATTCCCCCCCCCCCCACCATGAGCCCATCATCTTTGTCTTCCTAAGTGCTCACCCACATCCATAATTGCTCTTCTTCAGTATAGTTCCCACACTGCAGCTCAAGTGATCATTTTTTTAAGCAAATGTAGCATGTCCCTACTCAGCTTAACATGTGTCGATGGCTGCCTGCTCCTCTTAAGAAGACAACGTCTTCATGATGCCCCTTCAGGCCCTTCATGAGCTGGCCCCTGCCTACCTCTCCAGTCCCATGTGAGCCAGTCTTCCTCTCACTCTCAACTGCAGCCAACTGACTTCTTACAGTTCCTTCCAGAGATCATGCTCTCTCCTGCCTTGGGGCTATTGCCCATGTGATTCCCTCTGCCTGGAACTCCTCAATCCCCTGAAAACTCCCAACCTTCCAACTGCTGCTAAAAAATTACTTCCTCAGGAAACTTTCTTGGACTGCCTCCTGACCCCTCTGTCCCTTGAATTAGTTTTCTAGGGCTGTGGTAACAGAGTATAACAACTGTGTGGCTTAAAACAATAGAAATGTATTGTCTTACAGTTCTAGAAGCTACAAGTCCAAAATCAAGGTGTTGGCAGGGGTGGTTCCTTCTGGGGGCTACGTGGAAGAATCTGTCCCATGCCTGTCTCTTAGCTTCTGGTGGTTTGTTGACAATCTTTGGCATTCCTGGACATGTGAAAGCATCGCCCCAATTGCTGCCTTTATCTTCACGTGGTATTCTCCCTGTGTGCATGTCTGCATCCAAACTTCTCCTTTTTATAACGATACCAGACATATTGGATTGAGGGTCCACCCTATTCCAGTATGACCTCATCTTAACTAATTATATCTGCAAGGACCCTATTTCCCAATAAGGTCACACTCTGAGGTACTGGGGGGAGGTGGTTTAGGGCCTCAACATATGAATTTGGGGGGAACATAATCCAATTCATAAAACCCCTCATTCCCAAGGTGGAGTCCTCCAGTTATATCTTGTCATAGTCCTACCCTGCAGACTTTTTCTTCAAAGCCCCAATCGCAGTTTGTAATTATTCATCAAATAATCACACAAGCAAAAGTGTACTTGTTTCCCCATAGATCGTAAGCCCCAAGAGGGACCATGCCCATTTTTGTTGAGCATTGCAACCCAATGTCTGGCCGGTAGCAGTCATTCAATAAGTCATCACTGAGTGAACAAATAAATTCAGGTCCCTGATTGCATGTCAATGTGAAGAGACCAGCCCTTGTCTCCCAAGCCTGCTCAGTCACTTCCTAGTGCTCCAAATTAAGTCATCTAAGACAGGTAGAGCTGGCGGCAAATCACTAGTTCATCAACTGCTGCCTAGTCTCAGTGTCCGCTTGAAAGTTCAGCATCACCTCCCTGATAAAGCCAAGGCCCTGCTGGAAAAATCCTTGTCTAAGATTTGTTAGCACAGTGCATTTTCATTGTCAATATGCCTCATAAGCACCAGTGATTATTACTGAGGAGGCTGAGGGAGCTTCTCTGGAGAGCTTAAAATAGGTTACTTCCCTAAGGACCAGAATAGTTTAGCTGGGTGGTTAAGGGATAAATAAAGTAAAGGAGCTTCCTGGTGCCTCTTTCATCTCTAATATTCTAAGACCCTTGTTGCTTGATAACCGTGGACATAGTCCCTCAATGCAGACAGAAAATGATTCTTAATCCTTTAACTCTCTGACCAATATTTAGATCAATGAGTCACTGGCAACAGTGCAAGAGAACACTGAAGAACCCAGATAGGTCAAAAAGCCTTTCACACAGATACAGCTGTAATCCTGTAGAAACTGCCTTCCCTGTGTGCTCTCATGAATACGTGCAGAGTGTTAAGATAGTTTAATATCTGGCTTTTATGTTTCATCATCTCATGGCATGAGGAATGCTGAATACTCTAAATGTTGGACTTCCAGAAGCTTGAACCCATTGACCTGCCACAAGTAATTACTTCTGAAAGGCTCCTGAGCCAGGAAGAAGCTGGGAGGACTCACAAAGCCAAGGTGAGTGGCAGCAAAACCTGGAGGGGGTGGGGAACTGGGGGGCTGGCCATCCTTTTCCTGTACTCCCCACACAGAAGACCTCAAAGGCAAAGAGAGCTATTAATTCATTCAGAGCTAGAACTTTCCAAAGCTATCCATTCTCTTCTGGGCCTGCTTCCAACTGGTGATTACTCTTGCCTCTCAGATGAACTCTGAGCCCTTCTCTGCTGCCTGGTGAAAACAGGGAGATGTAGATGAGAGAGAGGAATTTTACTTGGAGATTGGTGATTCTAGAAGTGTTCAAATTTGTGAACACTTTCCTCCCCTGATTCATTTCAGAGTCATCTAGATGCTGCCATCCACAGATGACTGAGTTGATAAAAGATGTCCAGGTACTTTTAGATCCCCAAGGCCATGTTTGTGATACTGACAGTGCCCATAGAGATGGGCCCCTCCCTGAGGCTCACATAGCCACCACAGTTCATGTCCACAGGGAAACAGAACAGGGGATCACTGAACACATTTGGCTACATGTCCCTTCCCCTTCCTGGCCACAGCAAGTGATGAATGAGGGTATATTCACCCCTGGCTGCCCTCATTAACTGTTCACATTGTCTCACTGGAGTTTATGATACACCAGGGGAGATCACCCAAGTCACAAATAATCAATTTTAAATCCTTCCTAAACTGCAGTGTACCAGGGCTTATAGTGGAATATGGGAGTAAACCCTACAGAAATAGGTTGGCTCCCCTCTAGTTTCATAGCCAGACAATTACTCAATGACAGAAGAAGCAGGGAGAGAGAAGCAGGTCTCATCAAACAAGAACACATTTCTGGGAAGATAGTTAAAGCAGCTGTTGACATGGAAAGTGATATCTTGTCAAAATGAGATATGGAAACATATTTCCATTCAAGGTTTGCAAAACTCTACAGGAACCTTAAAAATGATATGATACACATGGCAAATTGCCACTTCATTCACTGATAGCTTCACTAAGAACTGGTTGGGAAGCTGCAACGGTCCACCTCTGACGACACAAGAGATCGCTATGGATTATGACTGATGATTAAGATCTCACTCTGTTCCAAAAAGGATTTCAAGTTGTGATTGCAGAGTCAGTAACTAATTACCCCATGCTAACGAGTGCGTCATCTTTCATAGCAGGAACTGGAAAAGAAGATGCAAACTTTAATGTATCCTTCTGGGAAAAGACAATATTTACATAAGATGCAAATGCTGGAAACGAACCGTAAAAGACAAGAGGTAAACATGAGAAGAAGAGGGTCATATTTACCAAATGTACTCTACATAATCACTGCCCTGGCACATGAATATAGTTAAGCATTCATCTCTAGTCTTTACCTAGCATTTTAAATTTAGTCATTGGAGCCAAAGTTTCAACTACTGGGATTGAGAAGAAGCAGGAAGATCCCTTCTGCTACCAACTCTGTTGAGTCTTTCCTATGTTTTCCATCCTCTCAAGGATGTATCCATGTCTCAAGTCTCCCTTTTTTTAACTGTTGCTTCTATGACATTCTGGCTCCAGCAGGAAAATGAGGTTAATTTTTCTTGGTTTAGTAAAAAGGAAGAGGGTGGTGAATTGGTCTGTGTTTTGATACCTAGGCATCTCTCTATAATTTAAGCCATAGAATCATTTTATAAGCAAGATCTCTTGTAACAAACCCCTTTACAGTAATGTCTCCTGTAAATGTCATAACCCAAATTCCTCACTCTAGTGAATAAGCCTGAAGTCCCTGTCTTCTGCAATTCCAAATATATCAGCTAGCCTATGGTGAAATGGTTTTACAAAGGCCCTCACTGTTTTGAGATTATAGGCATGCTCCCCTTTCTCCTAACAAACCTGCACGTGAAGAAAGTTTCCATACCTTCTAACAGGAAAAAAGAGAACCGTGTTCTATTTAGGGGACCACAGATGTCTACAGATAAGCACACTATTTGCAAAGTAGCTGATCTGTTGACCACAGATGTCTACAGATAAGCACACTATTTGCAAAGTAGCTGATCTGTTGACCTACTCTGGTGAAAATAGCTTGAGGGGAGAATACTAACTGTTTATAGCTGATCAATTTCAGGCCCAAGTGGAATTGAAGACAAGTCTTCACAAGGAGGCAAGAACTAATAAGCAGAAACAGAGGGACCATAAAGTCAAGAAAATCCTTCAAAGCATCCCAAGAAATGACGACGGTGACTTTCTAACCTTGTTGCCTGATGAAACCTTGAACAGAAGTCCAGGTGAGGCACACAATTTTTTTAGTAAAATATTTCAAGCATTTTAAAAACTTCATCAAATAAACTTCTGATGTGGAGTGGGGAAGGTGAAATGCAAATCTGACCATATCACTCTCCTGCTGGAAAAAAAAAAAAATCCTTCAGTGAGTCTCCTTGAGCCTGAGGACAAGGTATAACTCCTTGCCCTGATACTCTAAGCCTTCAGGATCTAGGCTCTGCCTACCTTCCTGGCTTCATCTCCTGCTATGATCACTCCCAGCCCACACACTGTAGTCAGGCCAGGTTGCTCAGGGGCCTCAGATGGCTCTGTGATTTCCAACAGACATTTTGCTCATAAACTCTGTGTTGTGTTGCCCCATCAATTAGCATCCCATTAAGTTCTCCCTGTCTGTACTCCCCCAGAGCAAACCCACCACTGCAAATGCATGGTATTGTTCACATACAGAGCTTACTGCGCTGTGGGCCAATCCCCCATTAGCAAGACTGACCACTTAGAGATCTACAGAAATGCTGGCCATGTCTCTGGAGGTCTTGACCTTCTAAGATGCAAAGTTACCAGCTGAAAGAGACACTGCCCCTGCTCAGAGGAATGAGATGCTTAATCAATAAGTTAATTAAATAAGAAAAGGCTGAATAAATGAAAAATCTGCTTGGAACATCTATTTAACCTATAGTCCCACGTCCCAGAATGAAATATGCTGTGTAGTCACACAGAAAAACAACTTTTACCATTTAAAAAATATTGGCAAAACCACCAAGAAAGGTGCCTCAGTTAAAATTAGACACTTAGAGTCATTGCTTGAGATCAGGCCAAAAAAAACCCCCAACATTTGGAAGATGCTTCAGATCTAGAGAGGCCAGGGGAGACTGAGGCACATGGAGAAGGGGGTTCTCCTCTGCTCTCCTGATACTTTTTAAAGCTGTTTCATTTAGTTCCAGCTAAGGTCTCTTGAGTGCTTACTCTAAGCCAGGCACCGTGGTCCACCCTTAACGTGAATTATCGCATTTAAACTTCACACCTATAAGACAGGAGTTACTATTAGCCCCCATGTGACAGAGCCAGGATTCAAGGCCGGGTCTTTCTGATTCCAAAGGGTGCACTCCCACCCATCCCCTCATATAGCCTCATCAGGACTCCAGCGACTCAGAGCTGGGTCCAGGACAACCTTGGGAAAGTCAGCAAATGTAGAGGTTATGACTCCTCCAATTTCTCTCTCAAGAGAAGGCTTCCCTCTGCAAAGCCTTAGAGACCTCACCACTCTGTAGGCATATGCTCAAGCAATGGGTCCTTTTTACATATTCCCAAGTAGCATCTTTGATCTCCTTCTTTGTCTTCTAAAAGCAGTTCACTTTGCTTTCTCCTAAAAATGAAACGTCGCTAAGATCATAGACTTCCATGAGCACTCTGCTAGTCGGGTTCTGGTAATTAAGGTTCCTCTGTACCCAGCTCCTCTTATTTAAGGCTCTATTTGTCCATTTTTGTTCCCTCTTTTGGAAGGTAGGATGAGAGTTTCAGCTCTCTTGTGAGATAAAAATCAGTCTTTGTTTCTTGCTGCCTCTTTAAAATGAAATCACACATGCTTTACCTATATTTTATAGATAGTTACATAGTAAATTACATATATCTGTGTAATACATGATAATATATAACTTACACAAAGTGAACATTGCTATTTTAGGTATACAATTCTATGAGTTTTAACATGTTAATATGGCTCCTACACTTTCCAGAAGCCATATGAGTCTAGTGAGTAGAAAAAGCACTGGACTTGGAATCAAAGTCCTTTATTTGAGCCCTGATGGTACATTCACTAATTGTAAGCTCCATGGGAGCTAGGATCTTTTCTTGTTCCTAGAACAGTGCCTGGTACACAGCCGCTCAATAGTACCACTATTAGAATAGAATTAGAATAATAGAAGCCCGAATAGTACCGCTAAGAGCAGCCACTCAATAAATATTAGCTATATATTTGTTCATATAGCTTTATTCTACAGAGAGATTATAGCTAACTTCCAGTTGTCTAACCTCTTTGAACCTCAGTTTCCACATCTATAAAATGGGAATAAAGCATGTAGAGTTTACATAAAATTCAAATGATGTGTGTAAAAGCACATATAAAATGTAAAGTATCATATGGATAGGGACAAAACTGAAGAAATACGGAACTGATGTCTTATAGTGAAAATAACTACCTGCTTCAGGGGAAGTGTCACTCCACATACATCATTTGAATGTCACCTTCACAACTCTGGTCTTATCTGGCCACTTGTACTATTATTTACTTAGTATTTTCCTTTAAGGTATCTTGCTTTGTTTTATTTTTATAATTTAGCCTTGTCTGTGAATTAACTGTGACATTATGGGTTCGATATACTGGTAATACATTTTTCTAAAACACATATTATAAAATACATAACCATCAAACATTTTTAATGGTTGGTATGATCCTTGTACTACCTAAAATCACTCCCTATTTTTCCCACACTGGCCTCTGTTTCTTTCCTCTCTCCCCAAATTAATTGTGAAGTAGGATACACTTTCCTCTACTCTGCTCACCCAAAACACATTTAGGTTTTAAAGATTGTGTTTTTCTTTTTTTATTTTTTCTTTAAGTCTAGCAACCATAAAGAATCAAACAGAGATTATCAAAATGTAACAAGTAATAAGACATCTAGCTCAGAAGTTCTCAGACTTTAGTGCTTAGTATACAAAACTTTGTATATAGTGCTTTGTGAGTGACTTAAGGGATTTTCAAGGATAAAACTGAACATGTGACTTTTGCCTCACATACTAACTTTAGAGTTGAAATATCATAACACCAAGAGCGTAGTGAGAGTCAAGCTATTGCTAATATTACATTAGATCCCACCATTAACAAATGGTCTCTTCCTGTTTCAAAGCTCCTGCCTCTAGTCTGCAGAAAATCCCTCTTCTCAGTCTGAGTGATGCTTCTAATAGTTCTGGGCTCATGTGTAGAGCAGAGATGATTGACACGCCCTGGCCCCAATGAATGAAGCCCTTCCCAGGTCCCAGTTACCAATACTTCCTGCCTGCCAAAATTCTCTGATGGCTCACTTGTTCATTCCTTTACTTACTTACTCTTTCAACAGATACTGAACTGAGTAGATGTGGTTCTTACACAATAGCATACACAATGAACAAAGGAAAGTCCAATGAGAGTATAACTGAGAGACCTAATAATCTGAGGAGTTGGACAGTTTCTGTGAGGAAGTGATATTTGAGACAGGAAGTAGCTGCATGAAGGGAGCAGGTGAGCACGTGAGCATAAGGAACAGAGTCCTGGGACATCCTAAACTGTGATTGATAAGTGTGCAAAAGCCCTTGAGTGGGAAGGAGCCTGACAGATTCCAGACACCAGATGGAGAAGAGACATTGAGATAGAGAATGATTGGAGATGGCGCTGGAGGCACAGTCAGGGCCCAGGGCACACAGGGTCTCATAAATCAAATAAAGACTTTGAATTCTATCTTAAGATCAATGGGAAGCCACTGAAAGGGCAAGTAAGTGAACTATTGGGTTTATATTTTAAATATTACTCTGTCTGAACTGTGGAGCATGGATGGGAGAGGAATGCAAGAGGATGTGGGGAGACAGGTGAGAAGTACATAGCAGTAGTGCAAGAGAGAGGTGGTGTCTGGACCAGCAGAGAAGGGTGACACAGAGGAGGGAGAGAAGGAGCCAGATATAAGATATTTAGGAGAGAGAATTGGCAGAACCTGGTGATGAATTACACATGGGTACGTGGAGAGAGTGAGGTGGCCAGGAGGATTCTTGGGTTTCTCCTGAAGAACTAGGCAGATGATGGAACAAAGTTACAACCAAGTGCTGGATTAGGGTAACTGGGAGAAGAGGCAGGTTTAAGACAGAAAAAGAAGGTGGAGCTGACATATTGTCAGGAGACATCAAAGAGGAGGTGTCCAGTTGTACAAAAAATGTATCAGAGCTCAGGAGACAGATTGGGGCTGCAGGATAAATTAACTATAGTTTTCTGTCGGGGCTGTGTAAATAGACAATGCTAGTAAGTACAGTAACATTCAAGGGGAGAGCAGGGTAGCCCCTCAGTGAGGCAGAAAGGGAACTCGCGAGTCACAAGGCATGAATCCTCACGTTGAAATGCTTGATATTCTTTTGTAACCATATGCAACTTCAGATATCAAGGGCTTAAATAAAATATGCCTTAAGATTTGATAAGCAACAATCATGAAAACAGCATCCATAAAGTTACAGCTGATTCCACCAGACTGAGGGGAAAATCTGGACTTTGACCCAGGATGATTTTCCAAGCTTGAAAATGATCGTTAAGATTTTGTTTTCTTAAAAGCCACCTTCCTTGCATAAAGCCTGTTGTTCTGAAGTGCATTCTAAAAGGGCACTGAGTACTACCTAAATAAAAAGCTAAAGTAAAGACATACATGCACAAAATCCCACACCAAAAAATAAATTAAATCTCTTCCAAAAAAAAAAAAAGGTAAAATAAGTGCCTGACCCTTTGAGCTCCCTAGTTCTGTAGATCTGGCATCTGTGTCTCTGAAAATCTCCATAGGTGATTCTGCTACGAAAGGCAGAGCTGATGTGAAGGTTAAGAAAAGTGTATAGTATGTGCCTAGCATGTAGTAGATGTTCAATAAGTAGCTCCAGGCAACATCACCTGTGCAATATTCTTGCCAAAACCACTTAACCTTAATTTAATCACAAGGAAACAATCAGAGAAGCCTGAATTTAGGGCCATTCTACCAAACAATTGACCTGGATGCTTTAAAATGTCAGTGTTAGGAAAAAAAGAAGATAATGAAGGTGGAGGAGGAAAAGAGCCAGTGAGAGAGTTGGGGAGGGGGAGAGAAAGACAGACGAAGGAGAAGAAGAAGGGGGAGATGGGAGGGGGATAGGAGAGGAGAGGAGAGGAGGGGAGGGGAGGGGAGGGGAGGGGAAGGCGAAGAAGAGAGGGAGAAAAGGAAGGAAGGAAGGAAGGAAGGAAGGAAAGAAGGAAGGAAGGAAGGAGAAGAGAAGAAAGAAGAAAAAGATAGGAGAGTGTTCTTGAATTAAAGGAGATTAAGAGATAAGAAAATAAAATGCAACACATATTCCTAGATTGGATCCTGGATCTAAAAAATAAAACACAAACAGACAAACAAAAAGCCGTTATAAAGGGTATTACTGGGACAACCATGGATATCTGAATACAGAACGTATATTAGAAAACAATGTTGTCTCAATGTCATATATCTTAAGTGTAATAATTGTATTGTGGTTACATAGGAAAATTGCCCTTGTTCTTAGGAGACTTGTGGTGATGTATTTTGGGAGGAAGTGACTCTGAAACTAATTCTCAAATGGTTCAGCTGAAGAAAAGTGTGTGTGTGTGTGTGTGTGTGTGTGTGTGTGTGTGTACATATATGTATAAAACAATACTGTGACAAAATGTTGTTGATGAGTTAGGGTATACAAGTGTGTACTGTGCCATTCTTGTGACTTTCAGAAGATTAAGAAGTTTTTTAAATAGCAAGGAAAGCATTTTTAATGCTTACAGAAACACCAGTTGAAATCCTTTATATGTGTGTGTATGTGTGTGTGTATATATATATATATATATATATATATATATATATATATATATATATATATTTTTTTTTTTAAAGAACACCAAGTAGATTATTTTGTGTTCCTAAAAACCTAAGCACTTAAACAAATACATCATTGTCAGGGGAAAAAATAAATTAAATGAACTTCTAATTCTTTGTAGAAAATACACAGAATGCAGAATTTCTGGAACATCAAGCAAGTAATGACTATTGTCCCCAGAAAACTGGCAAATTGGAAACATGGTTCCGTGAACGAGAGGCTCATGGACAGCTTCTCTGGGACAGTTCCAGCTCTGACTCAGATGAGTTGGGGAAGGACGAGAAGAAACCACGAGCACTGGTGAGGACCAGGACAGAGAAAATTCCACTTTCTGACGAGTTTTTTGATTGAGAATAATAATACTATTCACTAACCTAGATACTGAGTGCATTGAAAGCTGACTTTCATTTAAAAATTCTCCAAGGTAGTATATGAACTATTTTGAGGACACCAATTCACTTTCTTTTCATTTTGAAATCCTAAGATTAAACAAGTGAGATATATTGTTAATTATACTACATAACTAACTGCCTCAAAACTTAGGGGCTTAAATAACAGCCACTTATTGTCCAACTTTTCTGTGGGTTGCTGGGCTCAGTTGGGTGGTTCTTCTGCTGGTGTCTTTTGAAGTTTTTCATGCTGTTGAAGCCAGATGGCAGCTAGGACTAGAGTCCTCTGGAGGCTCGACCAGGACACTGAGACAGCTGGACCTCGCCCCCTCTCTGTATCATCCCAGAGCCTCCTCATGTGGATTCCCCAAGTGCTCTCTCCTGCAGGGTAGTGAATTTGCTTTTATGTCAGCCCAGGGTTCCCCAAAGCAAACGTTCCCAGAGGAGGAAAAGCTGCCCATCCTCTTAAGTCTAATTCATGGAACGGGCCCCAAATCACTGCCCCACAACACACACTCGATTGGTTACTACAAGTCATAGGCCAGGTCACAGGTAATGAAAAAGGGGCTACACAAGGCATCAATTCCAAAGTGTGGTCTATTGGGGTCCATCTCTGAGACATGGCACCCCACTGTTTTAAAAGCAAATTATTTCTTATAAAACAAATAGATGAGAGAGTAAATTTGATAGAAATAAAAATGCCTTTTTAAAGAAAAGTCACAGTGATGCTACAGTAGACAGTAAGCTCACTTAAGTCACTTTCCTGTGAGTTAGAAACTTGTTACCTCATAACAGAGAGGCTATAGGAAAAAGGTAAAATAATGTCAAGTGTGGAACGTCACTGTGAGTGAAACTCAAAATTAAATGAAGACCCCTTAGATTATGGTGTAGATCTTAGAACTCTTTAAAGGGAAACCTAGAAATGTTCAGTCCAAAAGTGATTATATTTACAAAATTAAAATTTCTTTTACCCTTCAAGCAATCTACTTTATTCAGATTTTACCAGTTACATGTACTCGTTTGTGTGTGTATTTAGTTCTGTGTAGTTTTGTCACGTGCGTAGATTCATGTGAGCAACCCCACAATCAGATACAGAGAAGTTCAATCACAAGAATCCCTTGTGCTATCTATAGGGGCCCCCAAAGTAGATTTTTAGGCAATTTTAAGAACTTCTTTTGTATAAAATTTGACTCCACTTTTAGCATAACCTAAAAATATTTTTAAGCCATCCAGAAGCTTCTAAGAATTTAGTGAACTTTAAAACAAAGTAAAACAAAAATACCTTGTAAGCCTTCTCTAGGAAACTTCCAAAAAGAAAACAATAGAAACACCCCTGAATTTCACATTCAGATCAGTCACTAAGAAGATAAAGACTGCTGTGTCAAGGGATGAACATTCATGTTTCTTCCAAGGACAGAGACAATTCATTAGGTCATCCCTGGGCATTTTTACTCCCAGTTCTTTGCAAGCAGCATTCTTACTTTTTCTTTGGTAGGTAAAAAGCGTATTTCCTACAAAGGAATGCATAGATTGTTTGACCAGTCAGCCTGTTTGGAAAAGTAAGATCCTTCTTTTTTTTAAATTGAAGTACAGTTGATTTACAATGTTGTGCTAGTTTCAGGTGTACAGCACAATGATTCAGTTATATATATGTGTGTGCATATATATATATATATATACACGTATGTGTATACATATGTATGTGTGTGTATATATATATATTCTTTTTCTGATTTTTTTCCCTTATAGGTTATTACAAAATATCGAATATAGTTTCCTGTGCTAGACAGTAGGTCCTTGTTGGTTATCTTTTGTATATATAGTAGTATGTATAGGTTAATCCCAGCCTCCTAATCTATCCCTTCCCCAGCCCTTTCCCCCTTGGTAACCAAAAATTTGTTTTCTATGTCTGTGAGTCTCTGTTTTGTAAATAAGTACATTGTATCTTTTCCAAAATAAACAAATGGGACCTAATTAAACTTAAAGCTTTTGCACAGCAAAGGAGACAACCTACAGAATGGGAGAAAATACTTGCAGATGATGTGACAACTGAGAAGGGATTAATTCAAAAAAACAACCCAATCAAAAATGGGCAGAAGATCTAAATAGACATTTTGGTAAAGAAGACAAACAGACGGCCAACAGGCACATGAAAAAATGCTCAACATCACTAATTATGAGAGATTATGGCCATTCTGACCAGAGAAAGGCAAATCAAAATCTACAAACAATAAGTGCTGAAGAGGGTGCGGAGAAAAAGGAAATTTTCTACGCCACTGGAGGGAATGTAAATTGGTGCAGTCACTATGGAGAACAGTATGGAGGTTCCTTAAAAACTAAAATAGAGTTGCCATATGATCCTGCAATTCCACTGCTGGGCATATATCCTGAGAAAATATATTTTTAAAAGACACATGCACCCCAATGTTCACTGCAGCACTATTTACAACAGCCAAGACATGGAAGCAACCTAAATGCCCATCGACAGATGAATGGATAAAGAAGTTGTGGTATATATACACAATGGAATATATACACAATGGAATATTAAATGCCCATCGACAGATAAATGGATAAAGAAGATGTGGTATATATACAATGGAATACTACTCAGCCATAAAAAAGAATGAAATTTTGCTATTTGCAGCAACATGGATAGACCTAGGGATTATCATACTGACTGAAGTAAGTCAGACAGAGAAAGACAAATATTGATATCATATGATATCACTTATATATGGAATCCAACAAAAAAAGGAAAAGTAAGATCCTTGAGAGGAGAAATGAGTTCACCCTATTCTCAACATCCTCATATTATGGTTGACCTGGAAGGTTTAAAACAAAGTGGGAGGGGCTTCCCTGGTGGCGCAGTGCAGGCCCGTGTACTACAAAAAAGAAAACAAAAAAACAAAGTGGGGTGGGCAACTCCCAGCACTGAAGACAGCAGGGCCAATGAAGGTGTTCATGGCTCTGGTCTGTGACTTGAACTTGGACGACACCTCCTTCTACACGTTCACTGGTCTCTGAGCTACATGAGGGCTCGGCGTCTCCTCCCTGTAGTATCCACACCCTACACCCATCCCCCTGCTTCCTAGCATAACATCTGGCACCGAGTTTATTATTTAATGTTTGTGGAATTCATTAATTTATGTGTTAACTAGTCAATTAGCGTCAATTGCTCACTCTCACTTTCATTTCCCAAGAGTCTTAGTTGTACAAGGTTGATTATACAGTTTAAAATGAAGGGCTTCCCTGGTGGCGCAGTGGTTGAGAGTCTGCCTGTCAATGCAGAGGAGACGGGTTCGTGTCCCGGTCCAGGAAGACCCCGCATGCCGCGGAGCGGCTGGGTCCGTGAGCCATGTCCGCTGAGCCTACGCGTGAGGAGCCTGTGCTCCGCCAACAGAAGAGGCCACAACGGTAAGAGGCCCGCGTACCGCAAAAAAAAAGATGGGTTTTTTTTTTTCCCCCTAGATCTTGGAATTTATACATCTAAATGGATGGCACAAATTAGACATTGTCTTGGGATAGAGGAGCTAGACACGTATGTGTACCAATGAAGATGCCATAGCTCAAAATATTTCTTGAAATTCAATCGGAGTGTGTCAGCTGCAAAAGAAAGTCAATCATAATGCCTTCTCTATTTTCCTGCTCCATGTGGAACTCTCCTTCACCCAATCTTAAACTCAAGAATTTGAAATTACGATAATAATAATAACGGTGATAGTAATAACTGCTAATGTGCACTGACTGCTTATGGTGTGTCAAGCACTCTCCAAATGCTTCACGTATATAATCCACGCAACAATTTTCTGGGTCACCCCTGTTTGACAGATGAGGAATCTGAGGCACAGAGAGGTCGACTAACTTGCCAGGGTCACCCAGCAGAACTGGGTGTTTTTGAGTAGACCGCTGCCTACCAGAAGGGGCCTGATGGGAGCCAGAAGCACATGCCTCCTCTCCCTAATTTTACCTCAACTCACCAGTTGCATTCTCACATTTCTGTTACATGTTTTTTGTTTGGGGAGCGGAATACTATTACACCGGAAATGGTGAGAGCTTTCTTTTAGCAAGAAAGAATTGCCGTGGAGCCTGAGTGCTTAAATGGGGGCACAGGGCAGGATAAGAGCACCTGAGAAATATGTCAGGGGGGGAGTTTCCAGGGGTGGGGTGAGGGGTACAGAAAGGCAGATGAGAGACTAAAGATAAGTTTAACTGTCTTCACAATTTGGCCTGCGAGCAGGATCAGTGAGCAACCCCACCAGACACCCCATCC
Organism: Leucopleurus acutus; assembly: GCF_964270905.1. Classification (NCBI taxonomy): domain Eukaryota; kingdom Metazoa; phylum Chordata; class Mammalia; order Artiodactyla; family Delphinidae; genus Leucopleurus; species Leucopleurus acutus. The sequence continues at coordinate 43,157,112 of NC_139142.1, forward strand.
AGGATGGAACTCAGGTGCACACCGCGTCCTGGGCCAGAGGGCGGTGGTTCTCAGAGCCACATGTTGGAATCAGCCAGCGAGTGATCAAACACCTAATAACAAGTAGGATTTGTGTTCCCGCCTTTTGATTTATTTGGGTCAGGCTAGAGTTCTGGCACTGGGTTGGTGTTTTCCTGCTTTTAGCTCCCAGGTGAATCCAACGTGCAGCTGGGGTTGAAAACCACAGCTTCAGGGCTACAAACATTCTATTATAGCAGATATACCAAGTTCTATCTTTAAAAGCAACGGCTTCTGAGGTAATTTTTAAAGGTAAGGACATGAGGCCTGGAGCTCCACACACAGTAAGAGACTGTGCATTTGGCTGGTAATTATCTGAGAACACCAATCCTTTACTTAATCTTGAATTTGTTCAGAGGCAAGGCAGGGCCGTCAGTAAACACAGCTGCTGCCGCTGGTAAAAGCTATAAAATTAAGCCTCAAGGCAAAGTTGTCAATTTTCTCTAACTGAAAATCTCCTCAGCTTTGGGGATGGTGGGGGGTGGGGAGAGTGGGGGGAGGCTTGTCTATGACCAAATACATGCTTTCTCTTGTGAAAATAACATTTTCTTTCTTGCTCTGAATTTTTCATGAGAAAAAGAAGTCTTTTTTCTGGCATACTTTTGGAAATATGCTTTTCTCGATTATTTTTTTCCAGCAAAGGGCCATTCTTCTTCATCTATCTATTTTGACGATAATTCTGAGTTACTGTACTGGGAGTTAACTGAAGACGATTCTTGCAGGAGTCACCTATGAAATAGTTTTGTAAACAAGAAGATAATCTTTTCTGCTCACACAGAGACTTTAAAGACAGAAAACAAATACCAGCTCTTCATGCCACTTCCTTTCTTACCAGGATCATCAAATCATAATTAAAGTCAAATATTTCCTGCCTCAGATGAAAAACAAAAGCCTATTTCCACGTATTACTGCAAAACCTAATTTAGAATACTGTGGGGAAAGCTTGAGAGAAAATATGCTAAGGGGTAGATTAGGGAAGTTTAGACCATGAAAAATCCGAATTACATCTCACTTTTAAAGGAATACTATTATACTATTTACTATTTATGTGCAAAATAAACAAAAACATTTTAAAACAAAGTGAAGAGTTAAGTGTACTTAACTCTTATGTGTACTTAACTTATGTGTACTTCATAATAAGTCTGCAGCTCACTCTCATTCATTTACTTAATCAAGCATTCAGCCAATAGGTTTTAAGTGTCTACTAGAGGCCAAGCACTGCTCCAGATGCTGAAAATACAGCCACACAAGACAAAGTCCCTGGACCCATGGGTCATATTCCAGCGGTGAGACCTGGAGCAGAGAGTCAAATACATGATACAATTTCAGGTAATACTGAAGAGAATAAAGCAGGTATGAGGACACGCACAATGGAATGGACTGTGTCAGGCAGGATGCTCAGGGAGGGGCTTGTTAGGGAACCAGGTTTGTTTTGCCTGACACACAACAAGCAAAAACACTGCAGTGACAAGGTTTGCAGCAAAGAGAGGGTTTATTCTCAAGACAGACAAGACAGGAGAACAAGTTTCAGATCCGCCTCCCTGAAGCCAAGGGGCTTGGGTATTTATGAGATAAAGAATAAAGCAGCAGGGTGGTCTGAGGCATGGGGGGCGTGGGGAGTGTGGGGAAAGGTGATTGGAAAAAGGTGCAGTAATTGTCCTTCTGCGCAGGTGTAACGAAGCTACAGGCCTTGGCACATTCAAATATGTAAGTGCTTAACACAATCTGAGGGTGGAGTTTTCAGCCCTCTGACAGCTAAAGAATACTCAGGCATGCCCAGCTGGAGGGTCAGTGGTCCCATCCAGTCTTAACTGGCTCGGCTTGAACTAGACACAGCTGACTGCAAGTTCCTGGAAAGCAACTTGGGCTATGTGCTGGTTGGAGAACAGGCAAATCTTTTGTAGCAACAATGAAAATGACCTTGATTAGTAAAGCAAGGTGAAATGGATTTGACCCATGGTTTTAGAATCTCTGAGGAAGAGACTTGAATGAAGTGAGGATGGAAGCCATGAGAACACCTGTGAGAGCAAGTACAAAGGCCCTGAGTTGAGATGACTTGTAATATTCAAGGACCAACAAGAAGGCTGGAAAAGTGAAGTGAGCAAAGGGGACACTGACAGGGACGACCTCAGAAAGGTCATCAAGATACAGATGGTGAGGAGTCCAGAGGATCGTGGTGTGACAACGGGTTTTAAGTGTAACAGAATTTCAGAGACACAAGGGGCTGGTCCTAGTCTAGAATGACATCTCCAATGTGATCATGAACAGAAGCAAACAGACTATGGCCAACACTAACGTCATATGGTCATAGCTGACTGTCTAGGACTGACCCTTGACCCAACTGAGCCAGTCAGAGAGGACCTCAGTCTCTGCTGGTGGCAAGAACCTCAGTGGGTACATTCAGGATTGATGGATAGTAGCATTCTGCCCTGTGAGCCAGAGATGCAGGAACACAGACCTGCAGTAAACAGAGTCAGAGACAAGGGATGCACTGAGACCCCACAGCACATCTATCCCTCATTCCCAGCCCTCCTAAGCCCTGCTGCCTCCTTGCCCTTCCTTCTAAGACTGTATCTTTACAGCGAATTCACCTTTGACTTGGACCAGCTCCACCTGATTTCTATTTCTTGAAGCCAAAGAACCTCAACCAACAGGTACCTTACACAGCAACCACCTCCTTGCCTTATGATGTAATGCTGGAGGCTGAGGAGTGCTGGAATTGCCTAGTGTGGCCAGTTCCGGTTCCCAAGAGGAATTATGAGGACCTCTTCCCAAATCCATATTCAGTGATACCACATCAACCATGGTGAGAGTAGTTACACCACAAAAATTGGCAAATGTTGCCAATCGGGACTTTTTTTTTTTTCAGAGAGCTGGATATTAAACATTTACCAGCACACCTGTCTAGAGGTAAAGAACAATAGGCTCTAGACTCAGAATTCACAGCCCGGCTCTGCAACTTCCTTATGACCACATAGAGGTTAAATAACTGAAAGAAATTCTGAATCAGGTATCAATAGTTAATAAAAGCTGTGTATTTTTTAATGAGTCTTCTCTGTGTATAGAATTCCTGATCCTGATTCCATGATAGACATTATCATTCTCGATTCTGAAAAGGGAAAACCGATGTTAATAAAGTGTATGAAATGTCAATGCCCACACATTTAATTGGAAAAACTGCAATTTCATTTCAAGTTTGCCTGTCTTCAAAACCTCCTCACTGTAAAATGGAAATTATAATAGTGCCTACCTCACAGTGACAGAAATAAGATCATACATTAAAGTACTTAAAACAGCACCCAACACACATACAGACTGAAAGTGAGGGGATAGAAAAAGATATTCCATGCAAATGGAAATCAAAAGAAATCTGGAGTAGCAATACTCATATCAGATGAAATAGACTTTAAAAAAAAAAGAATGTTACAAGAGACAAGGAAGGACACTACGTAATGATCAAGAGATCAATCCAAGAAGAAGATATAACAATTATAAATGTATATGCACCCAACATAGGAGCATCTCAATACATAAGGCAAATGCTAACAGCTATAAAAGAAGAAATCGACAGTAACACAATAATAGTGGGGGACTTTAATACCTCACTTAATACCTCTGTCTCACAAATGGACAGATCATCCAGATGGAAAATAAATAAGGAAACACAAGCTTCAAATGACACAATAGACCAGATAGATTTAATTGATATTTATAAGACATTCCATCCAAAAACAGCAGATTACACTTTCTTCTCAAGTGCACAAGGAACATTCTCCAGGATAGATCACATCTTGGGTCACAAATCAAGCCTCGGTAAATTTACCAAAACTGAAATCATATCAAGCATCTTTTCCAACCACAATGCTATGAGATTAGAAATCAATTACAGGGCTTCCCTGGTGGCTCAGTGGTTGAGAATCTGCCTGCTAATGCAGGGGACACGGGTTCAAGCCCTGGTCTGGGAGGATCCCACATGCCGCGGAGCAACTAGGCCTGTGAGCCACAACTACTAAGCCTGCGCGTCTGGAGCCTGTACTCCGCAACAAGAGAGGCCGCGCCAGTGAGAGGCCCGCACACCGTGATGAAGAGTGGCCCCTGCTCGCCGCAATTGGAGAAAGCCCTCGCACAGAAACGAAGACCCAACACAGCAAAAATAAATAAATTAATTAATAAACTCCTATCCCCAACATCTTAAAAAAAGAAATCAATTACAGAGGAAAAAAAAAAACGTGAAAGGGCTTCCCTGGTGGCACAGTGGTTGAGAGTCCGCCTGCCGATGCAGGGGACACGGGTTCGTGCCCCGGTCCAGGAGGATCCCGCATGCCGCAGAGCGGCTGGGCCCATGAGCCACAGCTGCTGGGCCTGCGTGTCCGGAGCCTTGCTCCGCAACGGGAGAGGCCACAACAGTGAGAGGCCCACGTACCACAAAAAAAAAAAAAAAAAAAAAAAAGTGAAAAACAGAAAAATGTGGAGGCTAAACAATACGTTACTAACTAACCAAGAGATCACTGAAGAAATCAAAGAGGAAATCAAAAAATACCTAGAGGCAAATGACAATGAAAACATGACGATCCAAAATCTATGGGATGCAGCAAAAGCAGTTCTAAGAGTGAACGTTATAACAATACAATCCTACCTTAAGAAACAAGAAAAATCTCAAATAAACAATCTAACCTTACACCTAAAGGAACTAGAGAAAGAAGAATAAACAAAATCCAAGGTTGGCAGAAGGAAAGAAATCATAAAGATCAGAGCAGAAATAAATGAAATAGAAACAAAGGAAATAATAGCAAAGATCAATAAAACTAAAAGCTGGTTCTTTGAGAAGATAAGCAAAATTGATAAACCGTTAGCCAGACTCATCAAGAAAAAGAGGGAGAGGACTCAAATCAACAAGATTAGGAATGAAAAAGGAGAAGTTACAACGGACACTGCAGAAATACAAAGCATCCTAAGAGACTACTACAAGCAACTCTATGCCAATAAAATGCACAACCTGGAAGAAATGGACAAAGTCTTAGAAAGGTTTAACCTTCCAAGACTGAACCAGGAAGAAACAGAAAATATGAACAGACCAATCACAAGTAATGCAATTGAAACTGTGATTAAAAATCTTCCAACAAACAAAAGTCCAGAACCAGATGGCTTCACAGGTGAATTCTATCAAACATTTAGAGAAGAGCTAACACCCATCCTTCTCAAACTCTTCCAAAGAACTTCAGAGGAAGGAACACTCCTAAACTCATTCTATGAGTCCACCATCACCCTGATACCAAAACCAGACAAAGATACTACAAAAAAAGAAAATTACAGGCCAATATCAGATGAATATAGATGCAAAAATCCTCAACAAAATACTAGCAAACAGAATCCAACAACACATTAAAAGGATCATACACCATGATCAAGTGGGATTTATCCTAGGGATGCAAGGATTCTTCAATATATGCAAATCAATCAATGTGATACACCATGTTAACAAATTGAAGGAGAAAAACCATATGATCATCTCAATAGATGCAGAAAAAGCTTTTGACAAAATTCAACACCGATTTATGGTAAAAACTCTCCAGAAAGTGGGCATAGAGGGAACCTACCTCAACATCATAAAGGCCATATACAACAAACCTGCAGCAAACATCATTCTCAATGGTGAAAAACTGAAAGCATTTCCTCTAAGATCAGGAACAAGACAAGGATGTCCACTCTTGCCACTATTATTCAACATAGTTTTGGAAGTCTTAGCCATTGAAATCAGAGAAGAAAAAGAAATAAAAGGAATACAAATTGTAAAAGAAGTAAAACTGTCACTGTTTGCAGATGACATGGTACTATACATAGATAACCCTAAAGATGCCACCAGGAAACTACTAGAGCTAATCAATGAACTTTGTAAAGTTGCAGGATACAAAATCAATGCACACAAATCTCTTGCATTCCTATACACTAACAACAAATAATCAGAAAGAGAAATTAAAGAAACAATCCCATTCACCATTGCAACAAAAAGAATAAAATACCTAGGAATAAACCTGCATAAGGAGGTAAAAGACCTGTACTCAGAAAACTATAAGACACTGATGAAAGAAATTAAAGATGACACAAACAGATGGAGAAATATACCATGTTTGTGGATTGGAAGAATCAATATTGTGAAAATGACTATACTACCCAAAGCAATCTACAGGTTCAACGCAATCCCTATCAAATTACCAATGGCATTTTTTACAGAACTAGAACAAAAAATCTTAAAATTTGTATGGAGACACAAAAGACCCCAAATAGCCAAAGCTATCTGGAGGGGAATAAAACAGAGCTGGAGGAATCAGACTCCCTAACTTCAGACTATACTACAAAGCTACAGTAATCAAGACAATATGTTACTGGCACAAAAACAGAAATACAGATCAATGGAACAGGATAGAAAGCCCAGAGATAAACCCATGCACCTATGGTCAACTAATCTATGACAAAGGAGGCAAGAATATACAATGGAGAAAAGACAGTCTCTTCAACAAATGGTGCTGGGAAAACTGGGCAGCTACATGTAAAAGAATGAAATTAGAACACTCCCTAATACCATACACAAAAATAAACTCAAAATGGATTAAAGACCTAAGTGTAAGACTGGACACTATAAAACTCTTAGAGGAAAACATAATAACACTCTTTGACATAAATCACAAGATCTTTTTTGACCCACCTCCTAGAGTAATGGAAATAAAAAAAATAAACAAATGGGGCCTAATGAAACTTCAAAGCTTTTGCACAGCAAAGGAAACTATACAAGATGAAATGACACCCCTCAGAATGGGAGAAAATATTTGCAAATGAATCAACAAAGGATTAATCTCCAAAATATATAAACAACTCATGCAGCTCAATATTAAAAAAAAATCAAACAACACAATCAAAAAAATGGGCAGAAGACCTAAATAGACATTTCTCCAAAGAAGACATACAGATGGCCAAGAGGCACATAAAAAGCTGCTCAACATCACTAATTATTAGAGAAATGCAAATCAAAACCACAATGAGGTATCACCTCACACCAATTAGAATGGGAATCATCAGAAAATCTACAAACAACAAATGCTGGAGAGGGTGTGGAGAAAAGGGAACCCTCTTGCCCTGTTGGTGGCAATGTAAATTGATACAGCCACTATGGAGAACAATACGGAGGTTCCTTAAAAAACTAAAAATAGGGCTTCCCTGGTGGCGCAGTGGTTGAGAGTCTGCCTGCCGATGCAGGGGACGCGGGTTCGTGCCCCGGTCCGGGAAGATCCCACATGCCGCGGAGCGGCTGGGCCCGTGGGCCGTGGCTGCTGAGCCTGCGCGTCCGGAGCCTGTGCTCCGCAACGGGAGAGGCCACAACAGTGAGAGGCCCACATACCGCAGAAAAAAAAAAAAAAAAAACTAAAAATAGAATTACCATATGACCCAGCAATCCCACTACTGGGCATATACCCAGAGAAAACCATAATTCAAAAAGAAACATGCACCCCAATGTTCATTGCAGCACTATTTACAATAGCCAGGTCATGGAAGCAACCTAAATGCCCATCGACAGACGAATGGATAAAGAAGATGTGGTACATATATACAATAGAATATTACTCAGCCATAAAAAGGAACGAAATTGGGTCATTTGAAGAAACATGGATGGACCCAGAGACTGCCATACAGAGTAAGTCAGAAAGAGAAAAACAAATATCACATGTTAACGCATACATGTGGAATCTAGAAACATTGTACAGATGAACTGGTTTGCAAGGCAGAAATAGAGACACAGATGTAGAGAACAAACATATGGACACCAAGGGGGGAAAGTGGGGTGGTGGGGGGGAGTGGTGGGGGGATGAATTGGGAGAGTGGGATTGACACGTATACACTAATATGTATAAAATAGATAACTAATAAAAAAAAACAGCGCCCAATGCCTAATAACTGCTCCAAACATGTTTGTTAACTAGTAGCTTTATTCCTGTTGAAATTAGGAATAAAATAAGAAGAAAAAATTTTGTGGTTCTAGGAGTCTGGTCTGTTCAATGAGACATGAAACAAAAGCCAGAAGTACATAACTATGGAATTAAAAAGAGATTTACCATGATTCACAGACAATTTGATTATATGCCTAGACTACCCAAAAGAATCAGCTGAAAAACTTTTAGAATGCATAATGGAATTAAAAATAGGTTTCTGGATAAAAGATATATTTAAAAATCAGCAGCTTTTGCAAACCATTTCTCAGAAGTTAGCCAACAGAAATAAAAATATCAGTATGCAAAGACAAAAGTTCAAGGATGACTGGGGCTTCCTTGGTGGTGCAGTGGTTAAAAATCCGCCTGCCAATGCAGGGGACACGGGTTCTAGTCCTGGTCGGGGAAGATCCCACATGCCGCGGAGCAACCAAGCCTGTGTGCCACAACTACTGAGCCTGCACTCTAGAGCCTGTGAGCCACAACTACTGAGCCCATGCCACAACTACTGAAGCCTGCACGTCTAGATCCTGTGTTCCGCAACAAGAGAAGCCACCGCAATGAGAAGCCGGCGCACCACAAGGAAGAGTAGCCCCTGCTCACTGCAACTAGAGAAAGCCCGCATGCAGCACCAAAGACCCAATGCAGCCAAAATAAATAAATAACATAAAATAAAATAAACCATAATAACTGTAGAAAAAAAAAGACTGACAAAAAGCTCCAAATATAATTTTTTAAAAGTTCATGGATGAACAGTGGGTTCACTAATCATAAGGGAAATGTCTCAGGGTATACTATCTTGAAATGCTGTTCCTCTCTCTGTAACTCTAGCTCTCAAGCTCCCATTCCCAACACTGTCCTCTCACCAGTTCAAAGTACTTCAACCACTATGGCTTAAAATGCATTCGCTTAAGATTCTCCTCCGCTCCTGTTTCTCTCTCCCCAGCCAGGGTCCAAGTTTGGGGGAAGAAGCTCAGGCCTGCTTACGGCCCTGTCCTTGTGGGGTGTGAGGAATAACTCATCAGTGTTGTCCTCTGTCCTCTCTGGCCTTGACTGAAAGATATTCATCTTGATGATCTTGGGCATCTACCTCCCTCTCCTTAGCAAGAGCCCCATCCCCATCCCCAGATATGTTACTTCTTGCCATACTCTCGGCACTGGCCTTGTGTAGTGACTGCTTACAAGGAAGCCCTGCAGTTTTCTCCTGCTGTTGGGCCCCACCTCAATTTGGAGGGTGCTACTCATCCTCCAAGAATCAACTATATTTTCTATACAGTCCCTGGGGTGGGCTGTCCATCCCACATACTGTGCAAAGGAGTCCCCAAGGCCCTCAGTTCTCAGCTCCCTCGCCTGCTTCTTTGGAGGCCGTGGAAACTTCCTTGCAATACCTGCAGGAGTCGAGGCTTGGGGGTGCAGGCCCTTTCTACTGAAACATATCTTGTTGCCATTATTACTCTGCTGCAGCCCCCAGATGTTGCTTTAAGGCAGGTTCATAATTTTCATTCTTTTTAATAAAGGGCACACCCCAAAATATATGTTCCTATCCACCCTCCAGATAGAGAGGTAGCTTTCCGCTTTTAAGTCAACAAATTTTCCTGAAGACGGCAGGGGATAGTCAAAACATTTAACTATGCACAGAGCATGGGCAGTAGTCAGAATGGCTCCGGCAGGGTCCTCTAAACAGGACGCACTGAATGAGGATCTGCCCAGAGTCTCTACATGATCCCACCTCCCAGGTTTTCACACCAAAGGACAGGCCAGAGAGAAAGCCCCACATAAGCTTCTCAGCTCTTTTACTTTCTCCTCTCAGTTTCTTCCAAAATACTTGCCTCTAAGCCAAGGAGGAATTTTCTTTCTTCTTTATGTGGTTGGCAACCTGTTCCTGAGTCATCACCTTTCAACCTCTTACCCCATGTCCAGAACACAAATGCTTCGTTCTCTCTGTTCTAAGACTTATGGGATCTGGCTCTTAACATCTAAAGGGAACTTTTTAAAGTGCAAAAGCCCCCTTCTCAAGAACCTGACCTCGTTATTGAAGACAAAGATCTCAAGGTTATTGCAGCAGCATAAAATTTGAAATAATATTAATGTCTATCTATAGTGGTAATTGAAAAATTATAGTATGGAACCTCAATAAAATCAATGTAACACTACAGAGAATTTTTTTTAAGGATTGTCTTAGGCGTCCATGATATATTACTAAATGAAAAAACTAAGGCAAATTACAGGGTAATGTGTATAATGTATAACTTTTTTTCCTGTTTATGCATGTCGTAGAAGAGAAAAGTATAAGACAAACTACTCCAAATTAACAGTATTTATGGTAGGGTGGAATTGGAGCATATCTTAGGTCAGGTTCCCCAAAGCAGATCCTGAGGTGACTTGAGCACAAGTTATTTTTTAAAGAAGAGATGTCAGGAAAAATCAGTTAAGGGAGGGGGGAATCAGGACAATGAAGGGGAAGAACCCAAATAAAGGTGCAATTTCAGGCAAAATTCTGAGTAAGGTAATTTATCTCACAGGAGACCCTGGAGTATGATTGAGATATCAGAGTTGTTGAGACCGACACCAGGAAGCTCTTCATAATCCTGTAACCTCTAGTCATTGGCTAGGGATGACTGGTGGAGAGTAACTGCCTGGCCCTCCAGCCCTCTGTTCATGGGGGTAGTGAGCTCCACTAGCCCAAAGCAGTTTGCTGAAGATGAGTCTCAGGTGAGAGTCATTGAAAGTGAAAGCAATTTGCCCCAAAGGAAGGGCACACCAAATGGTAAAATATATTCGAGAGGATCTGGAGTAGCAACAGTATATGCCATGGAGTAGAAGGGGGAGATGATCCAGTGCAACTATATATTTTACATAGTTTGAATCATTGCAAAGTGTAGCAAAACAGACATTCCTGCCATATGCCAGATATATCATATACACTCAATCACTGTTATTTTGAAGTAGTGGATAGATGGATGATTGTGGCAATTTTACTTTTTCAGGAAGCAATCTAGAAGCTTCCAAGAAAGTCTTCAAAATTATTTGTTCTTTTTGACCCAGTATTCTATGTATAGGATAAATTCTTAAGGATATGAACATGTAAACAATTTTTTGAATAAAAAGACATTCAATGCAACATTACAAAAGCAAAGAACTTTAAAATAAATATATTAATTTCACAGAGATAAAATAGGCTGACAAAAACAAGTGTCTATAAATATAAACAGGTGAAAAAGACAATGTGAAATCTTGAAAATGTAAAATACAATTTAAAAAATAGCTGCTCAATAAATGAACAGAATTGCATAATTGACATTGAAGATAATTTAGTGAGCTAAAACATTTGTTCAAGGAAATCTCCAACAATGTAGAAGAAAGGGGTAAACCATGAAAGATGGATCTAATAATTCCCCTTCCTTAGAAAAAAGACAGGACATACAGCAGAACAAAGATGGCAGTAGACTTTTCATCAAAAACTATACAATCCAGAAAACAGTAACATCTTTAAAGTACTAAAAGGAAAAAAAAACCTGTCAACCTAGAATTTTATACCCAGAGAAAATATATTTCATAAATGAAGACAAAGTGAAGACTATTTTAGACATTCAAAGCTCTAACAATTCATCATCAGCTGACTGGCATTGAAAAAAATGTCAAAGAAAGTTCTTTAGGCAGAAGGAAAATGCTATCAGAAGGAATTATGAATCACCCAAAGGAATGAAGAGCACTAGAAATGGTAAATATATGTAGGTAAATATAAAATACTTTTTTAAAATTTTCAGAACCTCTGTAAAAGTTAATTGGCTGTTTAAAGAAAAACAACAATGTATTATGAGATTTCATATATATTTATATAGTTATATATTTTAATAATATTAGTATACATTATTATATATTACATTTTATTTATATATATCTTTTTTACATATATATGTAAAACGCATGTATTGACATGTGTTGACATCAACAACATAAAGGCCAGGAAAGAGGATATGGAAGTATACTGTTGTAAGGCTTTTCCACTATACATGAGTGACTTAATATTACTAAAAGGCAGACTGTGATATATAAATAAGTATACTACAGCAACCACTTAAAAAAAAAAAAGAAAGAGGAGGAATGGCTAATACGCCAGTAAGGGGAGATAAAATCAAATCATAAAAAATAATCTAAGAAAAGCAGAAGAAAGAGGAAAAGTTGAACAAAAGAGAAAATGCAAAAACTAGATCCAAAAGCCAAGGTGTCCTAATTACACCCAGCTTGTCCATAATTGTATTAAATATAAATGGTCAACAGCACAATTTAAGTGCAAAGATGGTCAGATTTGATAAAAGAGCAAGAATCAACTCTATGCTATCTTCAAGAAACAAACTTTAAATATAAAGACACAGATAGTTTAAAAGTAAAAGGATGGAACAAGGTGTACCATTCCAACATTATACGATACAGAGTCGCCATATTAGCGTTGAACAAAGTAGACTTCAGAGCATGTAACAAGCATCATCACCATTAGCAGCCAAAGTTATATATCCATCCAGTTTAGCAAGGACAGAAATAAAAGATTGTATTGAATCCCTCCCCCCCTTCCCACCTGCATGAAACTCAAATCCCTGAAAGGAATCTGACCGCCATGCTGAATCACATCCCCACTCTTTGGGAAAGCTGGTCCAGATGACTGAGAGCCTCACAGAGTCACATGAACTTGAGAAGGGTAGTTTCCCAAAGAATAGATCCAAATACACTGAAGAAAAGCAGCAGATGTGAAGCAATTATACTCCAATAAAGAGCTATTAAAAATAATAATAATTTAAAAAATGTTTAGGGACTGTCTACTTTCCTAACACATCACACAGGTATAAAGCATAGCAGTACCATGGTCCTATCCAAGAATAACTTGACAGTGGTAGAGGAGAATGAGAGGAGTTTTTAGGTGCTTATTAGTTCTGAAGACAATGCACACTAGTCTCTCCTTATCCATGGGGCATAGTTCCAAGACCCCCAGTGGATGCCTAAAACTGTGGATAATACCAAACCCTACATATCAGTATTATTTGTAATCTCAAAACCCTATACATACATATTCCCTTATACATACATATCTGAGGAACGACAGCAAAACTAGCACAAATTTCTTTTTTCGTCTTCACAATTTCGTGGATAGAAAATTTGTTCTTACCATTGATCTCAGCAATCTCATTATACAACTTTTTTTTTTTTTTTACTAAGTCAAGAACTTCCACCTTTTTGTATAAAGGAAGCACTTTACAGCTTCACTTTGGCATATCCGAATTGCTAGCATCACTACTGTTGTGCTTTTGGGCCGTTATCAAGTACAGTAAGGGTTACTTGAACACAAGCACTGTGATACCTCAATAGTCAATCGACACAGTTACTAAATGACTAACAGGTGGAATATACTGGACAAAGGGATGATTCACATCCTGGGCAGGAAGGAGCAGGACTATCACACTACTTAGAATGGCACACAATTTAAAGCTTATAAGTTGCTTATTTCTAGAATTTTCCACTTACTATTTTGAAACCACAGTTGATTACAGGTAAATGAAACCACGGAAAACAAAAACCTTGGATAAGGAGGGACTATTGTATTGCCTTTTAACCAGAAAATGACTTTCCAAGAGAATGAATGAAGAAATAATTTTGCCCCAGAATTTATCAGCATAAACTTAAAACTTTGAGAATCTCAGGAATGACAAAAAATGTTAACATTGAATCCAAGTTTTCAGTAAAGAAACAAAAGGTGATTTTACAGTCTCCTACGTTTTGTACTCCACTGGACTTACTCAGATGTTCCTGTTATCCTTCAACGTTTCCCCAAAACATTTTCCTCCAAAACTATAATCGAAATCTTATCCCACCATGTATATTTGGGAACTCTCTACATCTGCTTCCAGATCATAAAACACCGGGAGACTTACGGAGAGCAGGTAAGATTTAGGTCAAGGTAGAGCATCTCAAACCACAGATTACTGGAACTGAAGGGGAATTTAGGAACTTTCTATTCCCCCCTCTCTCCCACAGGGACAGAGGTAACCACAGCACTCATAGATGACCTTCAGGACAGGTTGGTTGACCAATTGATTTTGATACATACTGATTTAGTTTAACTGGCAAATGTCTTCATAACTATTTGAAAAGGAACTTATTTTTCCTTTAGTACGTTTTACAATGTAACACACACACAGCCCACTAACACCACCCATCCCCCCAAAAAAGAGGTACAAATCCCCAGTATTTCTCTAGGAGGGGATCTACCCATTACGGGCCTTCTTCAGTCTAAGGGTTGTAGAAGTTTGCCACCTACTGACCTTTCACTGAAGTACTTTGTCCTCCATGAAATGGAGATTGCTAACAGCAATGTCAGCAACATACACTGGGGCTGTAGCATTGTGCAACTATTTCCCAATAAAATGTGAAGGGTTTTTTTTTTTCATTTTCTTAAAAAATAATCCAATAGGAAGGAGAATCAAAGCTCAAAGATCCCACGTGAATATTAAAGTGTTCATGTTTGTCTGAAGGCCCTCTGCTGGCCATTCTCATTATATGTATTCTTTAATGTAAAAAGGAAAAAAAGTGAAATTAATCACAAAAATTGAGGGACAGTGAAGATATTTTCCAACATGAAGCATTTCTTTTTGTTGCTCACGCTCCTCACTGGAGTTTGAGACGGCTGCCAGGAATTCCTTATTACCCATTTCTGGAAAACAGGTCTAAAGATCTGACCCTGACCTTCTGTCTTGTTCTGAGCTGGCTTCAATTTTTCCATTATTCTTTGCAAAGTTCCTGTTATCTAGCTTTTGGCTTCTTTCCTGACTTAGTGTTTCAGAGGTGGTCCTAAAAATAGGCTATAATGGACATACCAAGTCTTTAAAATACTATCTAATTACTAACAGACTGGGAGCTCATAAAGGCAGACGCATTATACCATCCTCAGTTACTACACAGTGATCCCCTGCAGGCCAGGTTGTGAACGTGTCAGGACAAGACGTATCACCCACCAAATTCTGAGGGCAGAGTCTGTCCCACTATTTATCCTCCCTTCCCCAATCCCATTTTTAATTTTTCCCCATCCTTGTTTCCTCTTAAGAATCTATTGGGCTTCCCTGCCATCTCTTTCCTTTACCCTGCATGCTAGGATCATCCTTGTCGATATTGGAAAATAAAATATGTATTTATTTGTTTAGGGGTAGGATGACCAGAGGATTTTTGAAATCCCTTATGGACATCTGATTCTGTGGTGATAAATCAATCCACTGCAGAGCTGACTTACAACATATTAACACAGATATAAATGAACTGAAAGTTTTTTTAGATAAATGAAAACCAGTTGATAAGAATTGTCCTATAGAAACTATGACTTGTGAAGGGATATTATTATAACCATAATAAAACTGACCATTAGCAAAAGAGCATAGAAATTCAAAAACTAGAAATAGAGAAACTGTAACAGATACAGACTAGAAAATGTATTACCAGAGCCAGAAATCTTTGAATTTTGGGTGACAGTCACTGCCACAATTTCTCAATCTAAATGCTAACACGTTAAGAGAAATCTTTGATAAGACATGGCTACATCAAACTCTGAGCAGAAACTGTTTCTGGTCAGAGATTTAAATTTAACCTAATTTTTTAAATGCTTTAAAATATTCCAGAATAAAACTACCTCTCGGCGAATACCTATTATGCTGCTTCTCTATTGCTGCCTGTCAAACCACTCCACAATTCAGTAGTTTCAAATAATCATTTATTTGCTCAAATTTGGCAGTTTGGGTGGGACTTGGTAGGACAGCTTATCTCTGGGCCAAATGACATCAGTCTGGGGCACTTCTACTGGTCCTAGAGAATCCATTCCAAGATGGTTCACTCACATGGTTGGCAAATTGTTGTTGGCTGTCAACTGGGAACTGATAGGCCAGAGCTTCATTTCTCTTCAATATGAATCTCTCCATGTGGCTGCTTGGGCTTCCTTATGGCATGGCAACTGATTCCAAGAAGGAAATGGAAACTGCCAGTTTCTTAAAGACTGGGCTTGAAACTGGCACAGTGTCACTTTTGCCACATTCAGTTGATCAAAACCGTCAGAGGCCTAACCCAGATTCAAGAGGATGAGCTGCTATGCCTACAAACTCTTTGTTACTCTCTCCATTGAGAGGTAGGTGTGTTTCCCCATCCTTTTGAATCTTTATATAATAGTACATAAAATGTTATATATTATATGTATAAATATATACAAATGACATGTATATGTCTTTTAACTTCAAAACACTATGAAGTGCTAATCAGTTTTTCCACTTTTAAAATTTTCCCCTAATTTTCGTTATGTGTAAACTCAGCCTTGGAAATATTAAGTATCTTGACTAATATAATGTAGAGAAATAAGAAAAAAGAACTGAAGAAGTTTTCCTTAACTACCCAAGACCAATCGTAACTTCTGCTTCACACAGAACCCCTGAAGAAGAGAAAAGAAGCAAAGGGGTACAGGAAGAGGAGGCACCGAGGAGAACTGCAGAGACTATCAAGAGAGTTGTTTCTCCGAACGTGATGCTAACATGCAAGCTCCGTGAGGGTAAAGATTTCTGTCTGGTTTGTTCCGTACTAGAGACCCAGCACTAGCCCAACACAACGGTTTCACAAATATCTATTGAATGAATGAATGAATGAATGAATGAATATGTGGTCCAAAAAAACCACTTCAGGTTTTAATGCAGCTTAACATAATAGGAAGAGGATTTGGAATTACATAAATATTTTTCATAATTAAAAATAAACTTCAATCAAAAATAAAAATGCAATCCCTAAATATTGAAAACAAAGGAATATAAAATTGGTGGCATAACCACACAGAGAATAATTATTTCAAGTTACTGTTCAAAATAGCATTTTGACTCCACATCTTGAGTGGGATATAAGATGAAAACCTAAAGGATAAAAGAACCGTGAAGAAAACAATTGTATCAGATACCTTTACTGATAGTGGTAATACCTGAAACTATATGTACGTTGTAAAATAAAAAAATAATTATGAACCAAGATTTTCAGCATAAAAGACGGATAAATGTAAAATCAAAGTTCAGTAAAGCTCTATACTCTAAAATTTGAATTGGAAATTTCAATATGAACACATAATTTTTTTCCTTTAAATATATATATGTATATATTTCTTAGCTCTAGTCACTAAAAAGCCCTGAAAGCAATAACAGTCCAGTAGCTGTGAGTACTACCACCACCAAAATTGTGCTCTCTAAAGACTGTTTCCTGGGCTTCCCTGGTGGCGCAGTGGTTGAGAGTCCACCTGCCAATGCAGGGGACACCAGTTCATGCCTCAGTCTGCGAAGATTCCACATGCCGTGGAAAGGCTGTACCCGTGGGCCATGGCCGCTGAGCCTGCGCGTCCGGAGCCTGTGCTCCGCAACGGGAGAGGCCACGGCAGCGAGAGGCCCGCGTACCGCAAAAAAAAAAAAAAAAAAAAAAAAAAAAAAGACCATTTCCTACTAGAAAGAATCAGGGCTGCTTGGAGAAACGACTGATTCCAGTAAACAGTAGGAAAGTGCAAGCTGATCCTAGACTGTTTTATTGTGCATGAAAGCAAGAAAATTATCAAATACTATTGATATTATGCTTAAAGGTTATAGTAGCCATGTGAAGGGGTTTCACCTGGTCAATTTGAACATGCAAAAAACTGCAATGGATTAAAATATGAAATATATAAAAATCCAGTAGTTCATAATCACACTCAAAAGATGAATATACTGATCACCTTGGAGATTTCTAGCACACTAACTCATTATTCTTAAAATTGGTAAGTAACAGGAAAGGAATAGCAATTAATCCTGCCTTTCTTATACAAATTGGATTTCAGCATAATCAAATAGTTGATGAAAGAAAATTCTTCTTTATAGAAACATTCCCACTAATATATACAAACAGAGTGTTAGCATTAGAATGACACCATGTCCATGTCACAACCCCTAATAAAATAATGGATCTAAGCAGTAAACAGCAACAGCTACTAAACCTAGGTGAAAAGCTGTTGGGAATTTTGTAATCAGGTCAGGCTGACACCACTTGAACCTACTGATGAATCTTTTTATTACTTTTTTAAAGTATGTATCAAGAACTGTGAAGGGGCTAAGATTTTATTCTATTTGCAAGCTAACAAATTAACCTGCCACAATTTCATGGAAGCTAATGGTTAATTTGGTCTGTCAACTTGACTGGGCCAGGGGGGCATTAAACATTATTTCTGGGCGTGTCTGTAAGGGTATTCCTGGATGAGATTAACATTTGAATCAGACTAAGTAAAGCAGACTGGCCTCCCCCATGTTGGTGGGCCTCATCCAATCTATCAAAGGCCTGAATAAAATAAAAGGATTCTGTCTTTGAGCTGGGACATCGGTCTTCTCCTACCTTCAGACTTAGACCAAAACTTGTAGCACTACCAGCATATTTGCTTCTCAGACCTTTGGACTTGGACTGGAACTTACACATTTTGTTCTCCTGGGTCTCTAGGTTGCTGACTGCAGATCTTGGTGGATCTGGAGAACCCACACTAATACAGAAACCAAGGATAGTCTATTACAGCAATTGCAGTAGTCAGAGTTATCATTTTCACACTGGTTCCTCGAGCCTCAATTCTAACAGACTGACACAAAGAGGGTCAGATGACCCTTACATGTAGTGGACTGCATTAGAGGAAAGGAACTCCAACCTTAGGGAATTCTAATCTTTTATCCTATACAATCAGCTTGCTTGTCTTTCGCTCTAGCGGAAGAAACTAGCTCTTTCTTCCAAGACTGTTCACCATACAAACATCCTGGAAAAGATGGTGCAGACAAAGGGCTGCCGTCTAGCCTCAACTCCCTGACCCACTGCACTCACATACATTCACGCCTACTGCCCAGGCTCTGAGGAAAGAGGAATCGCCCACGTCAGGAGGTCTGGTTTCAGCTTCGGTTCTGGCTCTCACAAGCTGAGAGACATTGGTCAATTTGAGCTTCTGCGTCATGAACTCAAGTGCTGCCATTGAGGTCTATGGGTCAAGGGGCCCTTGCCTCCTGTTAAGAGCACCTGGCTGAAATCTTGACGGGAGGAAGCTGATGGTGTTGGGAGGCATCAAAAGTAGCAGTTTAGATCTGGAAGTGATGAGCCCTACAGTAATCCTTTGAAGGCAGGCTGGTCCTTTCTCCTCGTGAAATCATCCAAAGGGTCTTTTTTTTGTACAAATATAGAGAAAAGAACCTCTATGAAATATTTCCATTTGAGAAGAGGGTCTTTGCTTTAAATTTGCATGACCAAAACCTGGCAGCAGTACGTTTAATCCCTCAGTAATATTTGACATTTGATAGATCACAAAAGAGGAGTAAAACCACTTAACAAAATATGTATCTCATGTAAATGATCAATAAAACCAGAAACTGGGCAGCAGCAAGACCCTACACCCAGAATACAGGGAAACCATACTCTGGTCACCACTTATATCCTCGTTCTAAAAGACTACCTGCCTGTGAAAGATTCCTACCCTCAGGTGAAACAAGCCAGTCAAATCACTCTCATTTTTCCCCCACAGCCAATTAAACATAGAGACCTTAATTGTCTTAAAAATCGTCCTCACGTTCATCACTGACCCTTATTTCTTTATTCTGCTTTAAGAATAAATCTGCTAGTATGGAAGCATCCAATATACATGAATCCTACTGTTAGGCTTAAATTCATCCAAGACAGTGTCTCTGTTTCCCTGAAGAGCATCCCTTGGAAAGGGAAAACAAAGTCAAAATACAAGAGGCTGGTCCACATAGTGTTTGCTGCATAAAGCGCTGGCTTTAAAGACAAAAGACAAGGGTCAAAACTCTTCATGGTCACTTACTAGCTGTGTGATTATGTGCATACTTCAGACACTCTATCTCCCTTTCTTCATCTGTGGAACAGTAATAATAAATCATCTACCCACCAGGTGATTTATGATGATTGAATACAACACTCTCTGTGAAAGCACTCAGCATAAATGATTAAATAAGTGCTGATGGACAGTTTGCTTTCTTTCTGCTGAAGAGTATCATTTTTCCAGTCATCTCTCCTTGATCCATGAGAAAAACTGGAGAAAGGAAACAAACTTGAACCAGGGATTGTGGAGCACGTGGACTCCGTCTGTCTCTAGTCCCTTCTCAGTCTTAATTAATAAGAACGCCAGCCAGCCAGACCTGAAGGCCTGGCCTGTCGGGGTGGCATCCTAGGGAATAGCTCATTGCAACTCTGCCAGGCAGGCCAGGGCTCTGGCTTTGATGCCACCCCTTTCAGACACACTAGCACAGCCTTGACACACGGAAGTTGATGAACAAGTTGACACATCTGTCCTGTAATTGCAGGTGTTGGCAAGCCAAGTTTCAACACACTGATTTGCTTGTCAATTATGAAAGCTCTGATGGATAATAATGACAAGTTCTACCTCACATATGACCAGGAATGACTGACCACAACTTCTAAGCTAGAACTTTCCTAGACCAGAGTAAAAACATGCTAATCCAGTGTTTCTCAAGGTGTGGTTCCCTGCTCCAGAACCTGCTGGAGATCTCATTAAAATGCAGACGTTCCGGGCTTCCCTGGTGGCGCAATGGTTGAGGGTCCACCTGCCGATGCAGGGGACATGTGTTCGTGCCCCGGTCCCGGAGGGTCCCACATGCCACGGAGCGGCTGGGCCCATGAGCCATGGCCGCTGAGCCTGCGTGTCCGGAGCCTGTGCTCCGCAACGGGAGAGGCCGCAGCAGTGAGAGGCCCGCATACCGCAAAAAAAAAAAAAAAAAAAAAAAATGCAGACGTTCCGGGCTTCCCTGGTGGCGCAGTGGTTGAGGGTCCACCTGCCGATGCAGGGGATACGGGTTCGTGCCCCGGTCCGGGAGGGTCCCACATGCCGCGGAGCGGCTGGGCCCATGAGCCATGGCCGCTGAGCCTGCGTGTCCGGAGCCTGTGCTCCGCAACGGGAGAGGCCACAACAGTGAGAGGCCTGCGTACCGCAAAAACAACAACAACAACAAAATGCAGGCATTCCCCAGAGCTACTGAATCAGAATCTCTGGGTGTGAACCCAGATATCAGCAACGGCACCACAGGAGTTTGCATGCTTATTAAAGTTTTGTCACCAGTAAAGCCCGTAAACAATTCCAAAGGAATAAAAACACAATTTAGGTAATAAAATAAAGTCTAACCTTTTTTTTTCCCTTGTGCTTCGTCCAGTTTCTCTTGCTCTTGGGGTGTCGCGTATAGAGGCCTTGCACCCAGCACTAGGAACCAGAGTCCCTAGTGCGAAAAGGCAGCACCAACAGTTCAGCTGGAGGAACCTTCTACAGAGACGGTGCACCCAGCACTGTGAGCTGGAGCCTGAGCAGCAAAGCTGCGTTCACCTGGGAAGAACCCCGCCCCCTCCCTGGTAATATATATTCCTATAAATCAGCCCCGCCCACAGCCTGCAGGGAGAGCGCCTGCTCTACAGCTGGAGCTCATACCTCTCCATTCTTTGATCAAAGAATAAAGCTTTCCTTTCTTTCTGAACCGAAGAACTTGGTCTCATTCTATTGGTGTGAGTAACATCCAGTAGAAGAACCCTTTTTGGGGCCGGACTCTGGAGGGTTGGTACCAGTTTGAGGACTGGTTAAGCAAACTCATAATTATCATTCAAACTACGAAGGCTTCAAGGGCTATATGTAATAGATAATACTTCAAACCAGAACGTTTAAATATATTGAAATGCTGAATTCCAAAGTATTTGGTTATGATTTTTTTTTTTTAAATGAGTGCAATGTGAGAAGCATAAACTGATGGGAAATCGGATTTGGGGAATTGTACCTACACGAATCAAGCACGTTGGTTGCGCTCAAATGGGCAGATCTGTCCACTATGCAATAAAATGACTTCAATGGTTTCAGGTGGGTGTTACATCAGTCTCTGATAATAAGAATAGCACAGTAGATAGTCACTTGACAACTCAATTACTAGCTGTGATAATTGAATATGAACCTTCACTTTGGGTTTTTACATGTCTGTTTTGAACTTAGAATTGAATTCAAGTAAGAAAAACACTTTACGTTACACTGAGTAGTAGAACTTCCACTTCAGGCTTTATTAAAGAAAAAAATATACCATGTCTTCCCCTTCCATTTTCTCTACTCCAGACCAAGAATTTAGCTAATGTAGCTAGCATGGTAAATGGGGCTGGGGCCAAAGAGGCAGCCTTGTGGTTAGGATATTGGCTACACTCGGGAGAATTGACTAAGTAAGTAAATATATTGAGGCTAATGAGACCCAGGTGTTTCAGTGCTGAAGGGAGTTACAAATAGGTAAAAGAAGCAAGGATAAACCCTGTGGTGTTGGATTGGAATTAGAGGGGTCAATGTGAATTCAAGATTTTTTAACATAGAGAGATGATAGATAGATAGGTAGGTAGATAGATAGATAATTGATAGATGATAAATAGATATAGGTGCATGTGTGTATATATATGAATGTGTGTATGTACATACATATTTCCTAGTCTGCTAAGAAGAACTAAAAGCAATGACACCCAATACCAAAGAGTACTAAGATCGCAGTTTCTAAATTACATTCTCCCCTAAAGGAATGAGGACTCTTTAAAGAAATGACTAAGTCCAGGGCTGTGGCAGAGGAATAGCAGATGAGCCTAGAACATTGTTGTGCCAGAAGGTAAGGAAGTGCTCAAAAAATGATGGGAACATGTCAAAAGGACATAGGAACAAGCTTGAAGGTGTCTAATAAATAATAATTGTAACAGGTAACAACACATTGAATAAAATAGAAGACTGCAAGTCCATATTTATATAAATAAATGAATGAATATATAAATTAATGTGGGCAATTAGAGAAAGAAGAACAAAAAAAACCCAAAGTTAGCAGAAGGAAAGAAATCATAAATATCAGATCAGAAATAAATGAAAAAGAAATGAAGGAAATGATAGCAAAGATCAATAAAACTAAAAGCTGGTTCTTGGAGAAGATAAACAAAATTGATAAACCATTAGCCAGACTCATCAAGAAAAAAGGGGAGAAGACTCAAATCAATAGAATTAGAAATGAAAAAGAGAAGTAACAACTGACAATGAAGAAATACAAAAGATCATGAGAGATTACTACAAGCAACTCTATGCCAATAAAATGGACAACCTGGAAGAAATGGACAAATTGTTAGAAATGCACAACCTTCTGAGACTGAACCAGGAAGAAATAGAAAATATGAACAGACCACTCACAAACACTGAAATTGAAACTGTGATTAAAAATCTTCCAACAAACAAAAGCCCAGGACCAGATGGCTTCACAGGCAAGTTCTATCAAACATTTAGAGAAGAGCTAACACCTATCCTTCTCAAACTCTTCCAAAATATAGCAGAGGGAGGAACACTCCCCAACTCATTCTACAAGGCCACCATCATCCTGATACCAAAACCAGACAAGGATGTCACAAAGAAAGAAAACTACAGGCCAATATCACTGATGAACATAGATGCAAAAATCCTCAACAAAATACTAGCAAACGGAATCCAACAGCACATTAAAAAGATCATACACCATGATCAAGTGGGGTTTATTCCAAGAATGCAAGGATTCTTCAATATATGCAAATCAATCAACGTGATACACCATATTAACAAATTGAAGGAGAAAAACCATATGATCATCTCAATAGATGCAGAGAAAGCTTTTGACAAAATTCAACACCCATTTATGATAAAAACCCTGCAGAAAGTAGGCATAGAGGGAACTTTCCTCAACATAATAAAGGCCATATATGACAAAACCCACAGCCAACATCGTCCTCAATGGTGAAAAACTGAAAGCATTTCCACTAAGATCAGGAACAAGACAACGTTGCCCACTCTCACCACTCTTATTCAACATAGTTTTGGATGTTTTAGCCACAGCAATCAGAAAAGAAAAGGAAATAAAAGGAATCCAAATCGGAAAAGAAGAAGTAAAGCTGTCACTATTTGCAGATGACATGATACTATACATAGAGAATCCTAAAGATGCTACCAGAAAACTACTAGAGCTAATCAATGAATTTGGTAAAGTAGCAGGATACAAAATTAATGCACAGAAATCTCTGGCATTCCTAAACACTAAGGATGAAAAATCTGAAAGTGAAGTCAAGAAAACACTCCCAAGTACCATTGCAACAAAAAGAATAAAATATCTAGGAATAAACCTACCTAAGGAGACAAAAGACCTGCATGCAGAAAGTTATAAGACACTGGTGAAAGAAATTAAACATGATACAAATAGATGGAAAAATATACCATGTTCTTGGATTGGGAGAATCAACATTGTGAAAATGACTCTACTACCCAAAGCAATCTACAGATTCAATGCAATCCCTATCAAACTACCACTGGCATTTTTCACAGAACTAGAACAAAAAATTTCACAATTTGTATGGAAACACAAAAGACCCCGAATAGCCAAAGCAGTCTTGAGAACGAAAAATGGAGCTGGAGGAATCAGGCTCCCTGACTTCAGACTATACTACAAAGCTACAGTAATCAAGACAGTATGGTACTGGCACAAAAACAGAAAGATAGATCAATGGAACAGGATAGAAAGCCCAGAGATAAACCCATGCACATATGGTCACCTTATCTTTGATAAAGGAGGCAGGAATGTACAGTGGAGAAAGGAGAGCCTCTTCAATAAGTGGTGCAGGGAAAACTGGACAGCTACATGTAAAAGTATGAGATTAGATCACTCCCTAACACCATACACAAAAATAAGCTCAAAATGGATTAAAGACCTAAATGTAAAGCCAGAAACTATCAAACTCTTAGAGGAAAACATAGGCAGGACACTCTATGACATAAATCACAGCAAGGTCCTATTTGACCCACCTCCTAGAGAAATGGAAACAAAACCAAAAATAAACAAATGGGACCTAATGAAACTTAAAAGCTTTTGCATAGCAAAGGAAACCATAAACAAGACCAAAATACAACCGTCAGAATGGGAGAAAATATTTGCAAATGAAGCAACTGACAAAGGTTTAATCTCCAAAATTGATAAGCAGCTCATGCAGCTTAATAACAAAAAAACAAACTACCCAATCCAAAAATGGGCAGAAGACCTAAATAGACATTTCTCCAAAGAAGATATACAGACTGCCAACAAACACATGAAAGAATGCTCAACATCACTAATCATTAGAGAAATGCAAATCAAAACTACAATGAGATATCATCTCACACCAGTTAGAATGGCCATCATCAAAAAATCTAGAAACAATAAATGCTGGAGAGGGTGTGGAGAAAAGGGAACCCTCTTACACTGTTGGTGGGAATGTAAATTGATACAGCCACTGTGGAGAACAGTATGGAGCTTCCTTAAAAAACTACAAATAGAACTACCATATGACCCAGCAATCCCACTACTGGGCATATACGCTGAGAAAACCATAATTCAAAAAGAGTCATGTACCAAAATGTTCATTGCAGCTCTATTTACAATAGCCCAGAGATGGAAACAACCTAAGTGTCCATCATCGGATGAATGGATAAAGAAGATGTGGCACATATATACAATGGAATATTACTCAGCCATAAAAAGAAACGAAATTGAGCTATTTGTAATGAGGTGGATAGACCTAGAGTCTGTCATACAGAGTGAAGTAAGGCAGAAAGAGAGAGATAAATACCGTATGCTAACACATATATATGGAATTTAAGAAAAAAAAATGTCATGAAAAACCTAGGGGTGAAACAGGAATAAAGACACAGACTTACTAGAGAATGGACTTGAGGCTATGGGGAGGGGGAAGGGTAAACTGTGACAAAGTGAGAGAGAGGCATGGACATATATACACTACCAAACGTAAGGTAGATAGCTAGTGGGAAGCAGCCGTATAGCACAGGGAGATCAGCTCGGTGCTTTGTGACCGCCTGGAGGGGTGGGATAGGGAGGGTGGGAGGGAGGGAGACGCAAGAGGGAAGAGATATGGGAACATATGTATATATATAACTGATTCATTTTGTTGTGAAGCTGAAACTAACATACCATTGTAAAGCAATTATACTCCAATAAAGATGTTTAAAAAAAAAAAAAGAGTGAAAATAAATAAATTAATTAATTAATGAGGGGAAATGAAAAGCTCTACCTTATAAGAAAATTTCAAATAATAAATATAAAGGAAACAATGAAATTAGAAAGTCGCCATTTGGCAAACGTCATGGTACTAACTGATTTAATCATGGATTATCAACAGATGCTAAAAGTAATAGGTGAAAATTTGATGAGAAGCATGATATTTACATATCTCAAAGCACCTCTCCATAAAATACTTATTCAATGCTTATTAATAAATAAGTACATAATAGTTACTAACTTTATAATAGACTAACCAGACAGATACCATCTTAACCCAGTGATTAAAATGAACATCAATAGCAATAGGACAAATAAATATCATGTGCCCCCTTATATTTATACACTGAGAAGAACACATCACTTCTGTAGTATTCCTGCCAGAAATGTGTAATCTGAATCTAGTCATGAGGAAATGCCAGACAAAACCAGATTAAGGAACATTTTACAGAGTAAATTTTTAAAACTGTCAATGTTATAAAAGATAAGGAAGGACTGGGGAACTCTTCTAGACTGAGAGAGACTAAAATAAAGGACAACTAACTGTAACACGTGATCTTAGACCAGATCCCAGACTTACAAAGGATATTTGGGGGTCACTATTGGATAACTAACTGTCAAATTTTTAGTGAAGTCTATGGATTAGATGACAGTATTGTTCAACATTAATTTCTTGCTGCTATATAAGAAAGAGTCTATTTTTAGGGAATTTAAACATTAAGGGACAATGGAATGTCATGTCTATAGCCTACAAATGGTTTAGAAAAAATTAATAAAAATATATAGAGAGAAGGAATAATAAAGGAAAAGTGGTAAAATGTTCATGTAGGGGAGAAAAAAAATTGTCCTTTATTTGCTTATGTTCCTCCCTGAGGCCTGCAAATTAAACTGACAAAAGACAGCTTAACAGGAGAAAAAGGTTTATTCATGTACACAGGGGACCCAGCAGAAGAAGTAGCTGGCTTATTAAATGGTTTAAGTTAAAGGTTTATAACCCTAACTTAGGGAAAAAGGAGAGGGGAGAAAAGATTTTTCTGGGCAAAATAAATAGGTTTCTTTAGGAAAGACAAATGGATTTTTAGGAGACCAATCAAGAGATAAGAAAGTTAGTGATAATGTTTGTCTGTACAGGTATGAGTGCTCTTTCTGTCTCCTTCAGGGCCATAAAACTCCTCTGGAGAAGAAATTTGGGATAGATTTTATTCACATTCTTCCATCTGGGAGTAAATCTACTCCAAATAAGGAATTTATGGCAGCCTCATTTCCCAGACATTGCTGCTTTTAGCAAGATATGGGAAGCTCCAAGAATACTTCTGCATCTGTTGATTCTCAAATATCTTGAGCTTAAAATAATCTTTACACCAAATCTGGGGTTCTGAGTGAGTCCTTACATTAACAAGTGAGAAATCTTGATGAAAGATATATAGGCTTTCCTTGTACTCTATTTTGCAAATTTTCTATAAATTTGAAATTATTTCGAAACAAAAAGTTTCAAAGGTATGTACACCCCATCCTCACAAATTGGAAATTTAATTTTAAAAATATTGCCAGCTCATTGGTTTATTAAAGAAGTGAACTCTGAAGGATGGATTGAATGTAAAAGGAAAGATTTAATTTCCATAAATAAGTGAGTAGTAAGCATGTATCCTTGAGGAAGAGGGCCGTATAAGGAACATTAGTAACTTAATCCAGGTAGAACAGGGTATTTAGAGCATCCTCAGAGCTCTTCAGTAAGAAATGCAGCCTTATCTGTCAGACAACAGATCTCAGGCTGAGTGTAGGATAACCACTCAACAGAAGGCTCTGCTGACAGCTTTCTGGGCTATAACCTATTGCAAAGATGACCTTGTGTCCACAGTTTGATTTTCTTGCCTAAATTCTTATCTTAAGAAAGTAACATAATGTTCAGATCTTCAAAGTTAAAATAAAAGATCTTTCAAAAATGAACTTATCAGGACTTCCCTGGTGCTGCGGTGGTTAAGAATCTGCCTGCCAATGCAGGGGACATGGGTTCAAGCCCTGATCCAGGAAGATCCCACGTTCCACGGAGCGGCTAAACCCGTGCGCCACAACTACTGAGCCTGCACTCTAGAGTCCGTGAGCCACAACTACTGAGCCTGAGCACCACAACTACTGAAGCCCACGTGCCTAGAGCCCGTGCTCTGCAACAAGAGAAGCCACTGAAATGAGAAGCCCACGCACCACAACGAAGAGTAGCCCCCACTCGCCACAACTAGAGAAAGCCCGCGTGCAGCAATGAAGACCCAATGCAGCCAAAAATAGATAAATATATATATATATATATATATATATTTTTAAAAGAACTCATCTACGAAACAGAAACAGACTCACAGAGAGAACAGACTTGTGGTTGCCAAGGGAGAGGGGTGGGTGGGGGAGGGGTGGACTGGGAGTTTGGGATTAGCAGATGCAAATAGTATATACAGGATGGATAAACAACGAGGTCCTACCATGTAGCACAGGGAACTATATTCAATACTCTGTGATAAATCATAATGGAAAAGAATATGAAAAAGAATGTATATACATGTATAACTAAATCACTTTGCTGTACAGCAGGAATTAGCACAACATTGTAAATCAACTATACTTCAGTAAAATAAACTTAAAATAATAATCACAATAAAAAATAAAAGGTCCTTCTTTTTCTGTTTTGCAAAATGAAAGTTCTGATATTTTCCAAATAATAATAATATAAGCAACTCACATGTATTAAGGACTTACTTGGGGTCAGAACCTCTCCTCAGTGCGTTATGTGCATTGTTTTATTTACTCATCTCCATTTCCCTATGAAGTATGAATCACTATTGTTCTCTTTATTTTACAAATAAGGAAACAAGATGCTCTGAGCGATTCAAGTCTCCAGGATCACCAAGATCTTAAGTGGCTGTAGCAGAGTTTGAACCCAGGCTTTCTAATATCAAAGTCCAGGTAATTAACTGCTATATAGGATGCTATGCTATTCCTCATCATTCTGTGGCTCCCTCTAGACTCCAATTTATACTAATAACTTAGGGTCCAATCATGTAACAGATATACCATCTCAGCCAAAAAAAAAAAATCCTGAGGGACATAAGGAACAGACTTGTGGTTGCCAAGGGATTGGTGGGGGAAGGGATGGACTGAGAGTTTGGGGTTAGTAGATGCAAACTATTACATATGGAATGGATGGACAACAAGGTCCTACTGTATAGCACAGGGAACTATACTCAATGACCTGGGATAAACCATAATGGAAAAGAATATAAATAACAATGTATATATATATATATATATATATATATATATGTATAACTGAGTCACTTTGCTGTAATAGCAGAAATTAACACAACTTTGTAAATCAACTATACTTCAATTAAAAAAAAAATCCTGAGGTGCCCAAAAGGAAACCAATTTAAGGTAACCATCTCAATATAAACCCAAGAAAAAGGGCAACCGCTCTGCAAATAAGAGCTACCCTAGGTCATAGTTGACTCACATCATACTGTTTAATGCCTTTGGTGCCTCACTGCTGTGGCAAACTGATAAGCGTTCAGCTCTCTTTTGCTGCTTTGGTTAAAGGTCAGGAGGGAGAGGTTGTTTGGGAAAGATACTGAAAAATACCCATCTCTAGCTTTAATTAATTTTTCTTCATTTATTTAATTAATTTCTCTTTTCAAGGGACTCGACTCAGTCCCTCAACTCTCTCTCACACACGACTGTTAAGTATGTCAAATAGCTGCTCCTACACAGTAGCTACTAGAATAAAATGGGAGCATCGAAGAGCCAGGACGAAACTAGAAGAAAATCATCATCCCCAACTCTTAATTCAGTCCTAGGAATGCTCAAACTCTTTTCTGCTTCAGTACACAAGGGATGATAGTCAAATGTGTGACACACCCCCTTGCACATTTCCTGCAGGATTAACTGAAACCCCACTCAATTCTCTTTCATTCAACTCCGTAATGACCTATTTAGGAAAAGAATCTAAAAAAAGAATGGATATATGTATGTGTATATGTATAACAGATTCACTTTGCTGTACACCTGAAACAACCACAACATTGTAAATCAAGTATAATCCAAAAAAAGTTTTTTAGAAAAAGAAATCAGAATCAAGTGAGCTCAAGTGACATTATTATACAGAAGCCATCGATTCTAATTTATGAAAAAGAATACCTTTTGTAAACTTTTAAGTGCCAACTATTATTGGTAATAAGTCACAAATAGCTATGGATATGATATGTATTATTATTGATATGATACATATTATTATACGTATTCTAGGTTAAATTCGATTGTTGCTTCTTTCAGGACTATTGCATTTTTCCCCTCTTTTGCAAATTATTTTATTTTATCTAGATCCCTACAATAGCAGATCAGAAAGAAGGATGGCAGAGAAGTCTGTTAGAAATTGCTCAAGCCCAAGAATTTGTACTGATCAAGTCTGGACTTCTCCATCATAAGCTGAGAGATAGGGTGGTGAGGACTGTGATGTGGAGAGCAGGGCTTGAAATCTCTCTCTCTCTCTCTCTCTCTCTCTCTCTCACACACACACACACACACACACACACACACAGATTTACTGAGGTAAAACTGACAAATAAAATTGTGTATATTTAAGTTGTACAACTTGACGTTTTGATATACATATACATTGAAATGAACAGTGTAAGCAAGATATTTAACATATTTAACATATTTAACATCTCCATCCCCTCATATAGTTACTATTTTCTTTGCGTTCTTTTGTGTGTGTGTGTGTGTGTGTGTGTGTGTGTGTGTGTGTGGTGAGCACTTAAGATCTACCCTCTTAGCAAACTTCAAGTCTACATTACAGTATTGTTAACTACAGTCACTTTGCTGTATGTTATTTCTCCAGAACTCATTCATCTTGCACAGCTGAAACTTTGTACCCCTTGACCAATATCTTCTCATTCCCCACCTCCACCCCCAGCCTCTGGCAACCACCATTCTTCTCTCTGCTTTTATGAGTTTGACTATTTTAGTTTCCACATATAAGTGAGATCATGCAGTATTTGTCTCGCTATGTCATTCCCACGTACAGGACTCCTCTGGTTGTAGAATGTTATCATCCAGGCCCTGGTGGCCTGACTTTGGTAGGCACATTTGACTCAAAGTTGACAGGATAGGGTCAAGGTCCAAAAGGATCAGAGAATGGGTTCCTCAGACCAGACGGCAGCCACTACTTGTGTATTCTATATCAGCATTTGGGTTCTGCAGAACTTCCCTGGTGGTCCAGTGCGTACAACTCCATGCTCCCAATGCAGGGGGGTGGGGTTCAATCCTTGGTCGGCGAACTAGGTGCCACATGCATGCCACAACGAAGATCCCATGTGCTGCAACTAAGACCCAGTGCAGCCAAAATAAATAAATAAAAATATTTTTAAAAAATATTTCGTTTCTACCCTTGTATTCCCAGAACCCAGAGAGCTGGACAGGTTGATGGCACAAGGGCCACCTCCAACGTCTGCCTTTGGTGCCCCTGTGTGAAATAGGTTCCGAATACTTTAGCATTAAATAATAGCAGTAGTAGTAGTAGTAGTAGCAGTAAATTTAAGTACATCATGTCACAGCATGGGCTATTTAAGAATCACAAGTATATGAAGTAACTTTTATTATTCCTATTTTCCAGATGAGAAAATTGAGGAGAATTCCCTCAATTCCCAGGGGGAATTTAGGCACTGGGGTGGCCCATAAGAACTGGGACGAAGTAGCTGGACCTTTACATGCCCACAAGAACTAGGCTTTGAATACAGACTGTTCGGGAAAGGGGTGTAACACTGGGCAAAGCAGCTCTTTTTGGTTGAGGTACTTCCTGAAGGGGACTGACAGCTGAGGACAGTCTGCCAGCAGCACTCCCAGCCCTGGGAGAGAGTGAGGTCTTCATTCCTGAAGGGGGACAGGATTATTTCAGAGGGATTTTTGTTTTTGCTACCTCCCCCCAACACACACACATAAAATCCACGGCACTCACCAATGCCTTTTAGATTTTTTTTTAAGAGAAGGAACAGAGAGATGCTACAAAAGACTGATTATGAACTGAAAAGAGAGAATTAGACTGCTGAAAAGATCCAGCCACATTTGCATTACTTGTATTGCCCAGTTTTTTTGTTTGTTTTTGGCCATGCCCCACGGCTTGCAGGATCTCAGTTCCCAGACCAGGAACTAAACCTGGGCCACAGCAGTGAAAGCCGGGGATCCTAACCATAGGCCACCAGGGAACTCCTTTATGGCCCAGTTTTAAACTGCTTACAAAGAGGACTTCTCCCCTGCTGCCTAATTAATCCTTCAAAAGTTGCCTTCCATAACTCTGACTCACCATACATCTGAATGCTTATTTGTTTCCAAGCTTCCCATTCAAATTTGGGGACTGCTGTCTGCTCCAAGAATACAGATAACTCCAGAGCCAGCAGGCTTTCAATTAGCACTTTGTTTTCCCTTCCCTAGACTTCTGCTGTCTTAGACCTCACAGGCTATTTGATGCTAAAGGAGTGGAGGTTTTCTTCCACAGTGTCAGGTGCAGTGTCTGGCACATAGTAGGTGCTCAATAAAGATTGATCAGATGACTAAAGGGTATGTTCTAGTTGGAAACTTAAAACATTCCTTCTAATGCTAGCAGCATCTCACCACTCCCTCCATGTTTGTGCCACATGGTCTCCCACTGGCTACACAAGGCATAGATCCATTTTCCAGGAGCTATGCTCTCAGACTTGGGACCAAAAGGATTAAGATTACCTCCCAGGCAGCCCTCTACCCAGGTATCCAAATACATAAACTAGTAGTTATTTTAGTTAAACCCCTGAGATTTGAAACAAAGTGAGGCTCACACACAGTAAAGTAACCATTCAAAAGAGAATTCAGTAATTTGCAATTAAGTCAAAAAAATGGTGACTCACACATACACACAAGTCAACCGCTTTTCCTTGGTAAAGGCAAACTAAATTTAGTCCAAAAACTTACCTGTTTTCAATGTAGATGTAATGGTTTTTGCTGACATTGCACTTGGAAAAAATTATATCCTTATAATATTTTTTTAAAATTTTGTAAAAACAAAATCATTCTGGATTAAGACTCAGAAGCTTCTATTTCGATCCACAAAATCTCTGCTGATATTCTTTCCCCTTCTTTTGTCTGTTTAAATAAGCAGACTCTTGGCCTTAGCTGGATCCCCTTTGCCTCTGTCTGTTTTTCTATGTATAAAAATGACCCTGTTTCCTGGCCTTGATTCTCCTTGCTGTCAGTAGGCTGCTTTTACTGAAAAGGTGTGTTCATGTTCTTGGCTTTACCAGTAAATTGATTTTATAGCTGAATTGGCAAGGCTCTGTGGGTGGGGAAGCCAGAAGTGGCATATCAGGTGGTCAAGGAATGTGAAAATTTAGGTTACAGATTAGAAAAACTTCAAAATGTACACTGCACATTTTAAAAGCACTGCTGGTTGTAAAGCACTGAAGTTATTCCTCATAACTGAGTGTATGTATAAATAACATTAAAACAAAATAAGTGTCCAACCACATTAGGTTAATAAAAAATGGTTTCATTTGGATAAAATATATAAATTAGACATCTCAATTTCCATAAAATTTTCTTGTTCAGATTCCTGGGTCTAATTTACAATTCAGGATTGATTGTATTTGGATTTATGCGTCTGAGCAATTAAATGTTTGACATGATAAAAAGAAAAATCTCCTTTATATTCACAACAAATACAGTAGGCCTTTGCTTCTTTTTGAAAAATGCAGGAAAATAATACAGAAAGAAAAATATTTAGGAACTCACTGATTCTCCAGAGTTTTTGCCTTGTTAACATCTCTGGCACCATAAAAAGTAATATAGCGACCATCTCTGTATATCACAAAGAGCTTCAGGTAGGTCCGTGAGCCCCAAGAGAGCCATTTACCTGGCTTTGTCTTTTTAGTGCCTTGCACGATGCCTGGCCCAGAGCAGGTTCTCAGTAATTGTTTAATGGCTAACTGAATAGAGCTATTGCCTCATGGCAAAAAATAACCACTTATGATGTAAAGGTTAAGAACATTAGCAGAGGATGTATACTTTCACGAAAATGTAGGGAAGGAGGGAGAAAGGAAGGGAGGGAAATTCATAGAGATTGTGTGCCAGTTAACATCTTTGATAACTCTGATGATTTTAAGCCTGAAAACTTTCTGTTGTGCACCTTAAAAAGCATTCCGCATCAATTAATGCATTTATGTAATAAGCACGTATGTTATGCTTAATATGCTCTAGGTACTATTCTAGGTAGTGAATAAATACAGCCATGAGCAAATTCCCTACTGTTACGGAATTACACTCCAGTGGAACCCACATCACTATCTTAAAAGGCAAGTATTTATAACCCATTTTTATGAGTAGAGATAGTATGATTGACCTTCCTGACCTGTCCAGTGTTTGAAGAGGAATGGATTTTGCATATTAGCATCCTATTCTATTTGAAGGCAAATACAGACCAACCTATTTAACATTGTATCACCAGCAGCTGATATTGTAATTAAAACAAGTTTTTACCACCAGGAAAGGGGTCTATGTATATGTATAAATGTATATACATTTGTACATATACACACACATTATATACACACACATACACACACATATATATACATATATACACAAAAATAAGTTCCTAATGTTTGCGTTTTTGTAGGCTTAGCACTATATAGAGAATACTAATATGACCTGATTTTTTAGTGTTTTTAAGTATTTTTACATATTTTAATTAGACTTCAAACTTGATTAATAATCAGTATAGGCTTTTTTTTCTATGAACTCCTTTCCCTTAGAAAAGAAATTTGACTGAGTAAAAGTTTACTGGCAATATGGCAAGAGTTACATGCTGGAGCATAATATTTAGAAAATTTTAAACATAAATGAATTATATAAATAAGTGGATTCAGTTCAACATTCATAGGGCAATATATTTTAAAAGTTCATTTTCAAAGAAGAAATCAATTTCAGTCCCCTTAAATATATTATATACCTAATTATTAGAAACCAATTAGATGTTAAAACTACTTAATCCTAAATCCTTTCATGGATTTTACAAATTAGACCTATTAAACATTTTAAGAGAGCGTTTACATTTTATGCTGAATCAAACAGCTGAATTTAAATAATTTAGTAGGAGTCATTAAAGTTTTAATTTTACACAACAGAATTAAACATATTGGACTCTATCCTCTTTGGGTTTCATCAAGCACGGAGTGTGATGGGAAGAAAACCAGATCTAGGAGACTCAGGCCTGGGTTGAGGTCTATCACTGCTTTGTGACCTTAGAGGCGTCATTTAAGCACTTTGAGTATTAATCTTTCCATCTCAAAAGATCTTTCTAAAGATTGAGTAAAAGTAGGTGAAACTGCTTTGAAAACTGTAAGAAGGCAAGCTCACTGCATGCTATTTATTATCATTACTCTACTGCCTTCCTGGCAATGAAGAAAGAACATTAATCATACGTCTCTCCACCCCAAGCTGAGGGGATCACATCCCAATAATGGCAAGCATCCCACAATCAAGCCAGAATACAGTGATCCTCTACTCAGTAGGCTGGGCAAAGATGTCCAGGTGTTCTTCTGTATCTGTAGTCAGGTGCAAAATTGGACTCCCTAGTATGAGAACCACAATTCTGTAGCTCATATTCTATATCAAACCATCTCCTGATTTTATGCATTAATGGCAACCCTAGTCAAGCCATGTGGTTTAAGGTTTCTTTATAAATTCGGATAACGGCTGTGATAAATTTATCCTGAATTATTTCTCTATTAATTCCTTTTTGAACACAACATTGGGGTGTTAGAATATAGGGTTGTCCTTACCCTTCCCTATCTTGTTTTCTTTCAAAAGGAAAAACAAAACTGTCTTCACTTGCTTAACAATCTCTATTAAAACTTTGTGCCTATATTAGCACCTATTTTTTCTTTCTTCCTATACTTTGCTGATTACATTTAAAAAACCCAACCCTTTCTAAAAGTCATTCCTTTGTTGCTGTTGGCAATTGCACCATATTTATCTACCCCATTTTTCCCCCCAATAAACATTTGTGTCTTATTATGCTCATAGAAAAACACTAGGTATTTGGGATACGCAAGACACAGCCCCTACTTTCAAACTTACCTCTACTTTCCACTAATTTTCTTTCCTATAATCATTTGTCTGTACCTCCAAACTTGTCTACTAAGGTGTCTAATGTCCTTGTAACAGAAATCTTTCCTCTTTGAAAGAGTAACCTCCTCTGTATTCTATATATTTACTTCTTATGCATCTCCATACTGCTACTAAAAACAATTTCCTAGAAATTGGAGTTTTAATACTGGTTATATGATTAAGGATTTGTGTCTGTGTCTGTGTGTATTTGTACACACAGTTTTTCTCTTCACTTGCTACAGTCTGGGCTATTCTCATAAGATCTAATATTTAGATGACTTTTACCATTTAAATGGTGCTATAAAATCCAGTACCGAAATACAAAATTACTATATACTACTATGGTATATATACTAATAATAGCTATCGTTTATTACTTACTATATACTAGGCCACTAGGTACTGTTAAGGTGAATTTACATACATTATTTCATTTATTCTTTGCACTAAGCTTATCAAGTATTTATCACTAAAGGTTTACAGAGGTTAAGAAACTTGCTCAGTATCATCCGATGGAAATAAACACCTTGAATGCTCATTATCAGTTCCAAATATGAAGAAAATAATTATTCTCACAATAACTCAAACACAATGCTCACATCCATGTTGGTGTACTTCATTTCATATTATCATAAGCTATCAAGTAGACTTGGCCAAAGACAAGGTTGAAATCAATTTACATTTACCTAGTTAAGTCAATACTTGGTGGACTTACAAATTTTATTTTATTAGCATTCACAATAAAATCAAATATAATGCTAGCTGACTGTTGAGTCACTGTTTACAGCCATGATTGTAGGGAGGGAGGTAGCAGAGTTTAAGGCAGCAGGTTTAGCTTTAAGGCAGCAACTTCAGCTCCCTTAAAATGATCAATAAACATGTACAATCACAGGATATCTGGCCCTACAGATGTTAGTGATCACCTATGTTAGGGCATTGAACCCTGAGCAGTTCACAAACATACATAAAATTTAGCAATTACTTTATATCTTGTATCAGCTTCATACAATTGTGGATTTTAAAGCAGCACAGTTCCTTAAAATTGCCAATATTGTTTCCTACAGAACTAGTGCATTCCTAAAAACACACGTATTTTTACAAATTTTTACTACTGGTTTTAACTAAAAAATTGAAGATATTTTCCTTTGGAAAATATTTAAATCTTAGGAAATAAAGCTTCTTAAGAACTCCTATCTAAGGGGCAAAAAAATTTTTTCAGTTCGTGCAACCTGCTGACTTTTTTTAAAAGGGTGAATTTCTTTGGCATGAAAGGAAAACACAGGAGACATACAAATCTTCGCAGTTATAAATGAACAAATGAGGGTACACACATCCTGGAACACAGATCTCGCTAAATAAGAATATGTTTACTAAAAAAACAAAAAAACAAACCAAAAACAAAAAAAAACAAAAAAGAAAACCTCAGTCAAGGGGGCCAGAAAAGGCTGTTTTTAAGAAATTTCAAATAGATTCACTGTGTAACAAATTCAGTCACAAATGTCTTTATACAATTTCTTTAAAAGCCATGTCCTTTCTCTAGCATATGGTAAATTATTTTATTTACAAAAACATACATACAGATTCTCAGGAAATTGAGGTATTAAAAAATTGAGATATATTCATACAGCAAAGAGGTAGTCATAAAAATCCATCATCAACTAAAAATGAGCTTATTTCTTAGCATTATAAAAACCTTACATTTTTAACCCCTGCATTGTTTACATTTTTCTAAGTAGTAGAAGGTAGATTTCGGCACTTTGGTGATCTTTATTATTCCTAGGTCTTTTTCACATGAAGACTAAACACTGATTCGTATCAATAGAACGTGTGCCTTGAGCTCTTTCCGCAGCAGTGTTAACAGGCTATACCAAGTCTGGCACTCCGTTTTGCCAGGTGTTTCCCATCTCCACGCCTGCTCTTTTGATGAATTACACTTACGAGATGTCCAGTTAGAATCAAGATTGACACATCGTGGCCAGAGAACACAGGAAAATAAACCTGGTTCTCTCAGAAACAAAAACACTTGCCCTTGTATCAACATACATAATCTTCTAGAATTTAGGAACAAAAAAAAGTGTAAACATGATACACCTCCATGTTTCAGTTTGACCACTCATAAAACGAGAAATGACCAATCTCATTTACAGGTAAAATTATTTCAAATTCATCTAAAATGAGAAGTTATTAGGCTTAATGATGTAAAATATTTTAATGCTAAAAAGACAGGAGTCTCATCAGAAACCAATTTTTGGCACTTGAATCTCAGAACCTCTGCAACCCAGAGAACTACCAAATAACAAAAACTGCAAGGGCTGCTTTTCTCAGAATGGCTAATTCACGGCAAAAGCAGGGAGAGGGGTGGTGACAAATACTGTTTTAATGAAATAGGTTTTCGTCATAAATACTATAGGTATACTCTTTTGTATAGAGTATATTGCTCAGAGGTAATTTTTAATCATGATCCTATTTCATTCTTCAATGAATTAGATAGTAGTTTTAAAAAAATCCTTTTCAAAAGCTGTTTTCCTCAGTTATTGCTGTCTAAATATTATCTAAAGCTATTCTATCCAATGCAGGAGCCACTAAACCACATGTGGCTGTGTAAATTTCCATTAATTAAAATTAAAAATTCAGTTCTTCAATCATACTAGCCTTTCTTCAGGGGTTCAGTAGCTACGTGACTAGTGACTATCATATTGGAGAGCACAAATTAACATTTCTATCAAAAAAAAGTGCTATGGGACGGCTCTGAATCTGAAGAAAGTGCATTGTGCTATCTGCTCATGAAATTTTTCAAACTCATTTTTAAAAAGTTGCTTAAAAGTATCACTACATCTCTAGGCTACAGGTTATTATTGATCTCTGTTCATAGGTGTGGAAGAACGGTATCAACTTTCTGGTCCTTATTAAGACAATTTATGAAGTATTTAGAATTCCATATAGGGCCCAAGTAAAACATGAACTCAGATATTTTCACTACTTGACTATAAAAGAACAAAGTGAAGATTTGACAGGCATGATGAGAGTAATTTAGCAGTCCCAATTAAAACAGATCTCTTCTTCCTCTAATATCCATAAATCCTGAAATATGAAAGAATACATAACTGCCATTTAAATCTTCTCACAAGAATGGGACAAAAAGCCCTTTAGATATTGCTCTATTTTCCTTTGGTTTTAGCAAGGGGAAAACAAAACAAACAAAACGTTACTTAAGTATAAACAAAAAAGAGTAAATTAAAATAAAAACTGTCTTACAAATAAATTGCTATGGGACAAGGACAGAAAAACAAGTTTTGGTTTAATGCATGAGAAAATGCTCTCATTTGTATTGATAGCTGATATATGAGCTGACTAATAACTGAATACTTTTAGTAAAATCAAGTTCATGTTGTTATTTTCAAATTTGTCAGAACACAAGGTGAGAGAGATAACAATTGTGTATCACTTCTTCCAAATAACTCTTAGATGCAAGGCAGGAAGTGGGGAACAAAATAGATTGCCTATTTTTTTCTTTTTTCTTCTTAGTAGGTGAAAGTAAAACAACTTGAACATAAAATGCACACAGCTGTATCTAAAAGAAAAATGCAAACACAACTTAACCATACTTTATTTGACTGCATCTTATTTAGACAGCTTGCACATTTCAAATCCCATTAAAACTCTCTCTCCAAAAGGATATGGGACAATAGAAGAAAATTATGCAGCAATATCCAGTCATCAAACAGCAGTCCAATATTTTGAGATACACATGATATTTTATAGATACTCAACTCATATCTGACGTCAATATAATTTATGGTTATATTTTTACAAACCTGAAAGCCCTATAACAATATAGCACTCATTTTAGTGATGTCATGGTGCACTGAAAAGTAACTCTGATGCACTACCAATTTGCTTTTATCTATGCTCCTGGAAAGTGATGAACTTTATGATTTTTAGACACCATAATAAATATACACATCCAGTCTTATACATGTCAGCCAATACCATAACACAGGGCAAGGTAAAGTTAAAACATGTGACAAACAAACTTCTTTACATAGATTTGTCAAGCAAATGGGGAGGGTACTTTAGGGAAGAGGCAGAAAATATTAGAACCAATTTTTTAATAGTAATTTTTTTTTTTTTTTGCTGGCTTCAGCTTCAAAACTACTGTCTGGTTTATGATCTGTGGAATTCTCTAGTTTCATCCTAATGTAAGGGAAATTATAGTCAGCCCACACATTAAAATGGTAGTATACCCGTTAGCTTCTTCAATACTAACATATATAGCTTCATGGTAGCATGTATAAAAATGTTCAGCAGTAGCAACTGCCAAACCAGTGTCAGTGGATAGTACAGTCAGTCTTAAAGAGGCAGCACCCCATTAAAAGAAAGTTGCACCAATTTTGCTCAGTTTTAGCCAAGTGAACTCACTCTATCAATTTTAAGTGGAGCTGTTTTAAGATTATATAAGAAAAATGAAAGCCCAATATCAAAAATTAAGTTAATGTTTGATGCTACTTCACCTGAAATGGAGACTTAATTTTGGTGCTGGGTTACCATGCTAGAGGATAAAATTTTAGTCCACTTAAGTAAACAATTTCTGCACACCCAATTAAAGACATAAGGTAGACACAGATATTCAACAAACACCAGCTAAACAATATGACAACCATTTGACTTTTCAGTCACACAGTTAAGTTTGTGTTTAAAACACCCAGTCAATTCAGCAAAATTTGGTCAATTCTGGGTGAAAAGGTCAGTAGTGATGGTTTCATTGACAATCTGCCAAAAAATTAATGGCTGAGCTAAAAATCTAGCATGTATTTACTTTAGAACTGTCCTCATTAGTGAGTCAAGCAAATGTACATTCATCAACAATCACTACCTATGAACCAGCAAGTCAAATACAAAGTGGTGAGATAAAATTTGATAATGAAAGTACTGAACTATTTTATTAGTTCAATTCCCTCCATATTAAGAATAACAGAATCATCATTATGATTGGTATTCCTCTAAGTGCTAGAGTCCAGATGAAGTCTGACCAAAAACATACTCAAAATGGTCACCTGGAAAGCTGAGTATTGTGTGGTCTTCATATTTTAAATGTAACCAGTATTCTGCCCATTAAACTTTCAAGGCAATATAAAATGAAAAGAAAAAGTTTTCTTTAAAAATAAGGAACTATAAATGATCCCATCAACAGGAAGATTTTATTTTCACCAAATTTATGTATCTTTATTTAAAAAATACTTGTCACCATGTTCACTTTCAAGACACTACACTGAGCAAGGAGCAGCTTTCCCTTAAAAAAAAAAAAAATAACAAAAAGGCAACAAACTTTCCTGAAAGGGGGCTTTTACCAACTGTTAATGGAGGTAGGGTTTTTAAAAATACAGTAATTATAGCCATAAAATAAAATTCAAACCAAATCCTAGAGCAGAAGTAAAGCATATCCAAATTAATGAAAAAACAATA
This sequence comes from Leucopleurus acutus, assembly GCF_964270905.1. Classification (NCBI taxonomy): domain Eukaryota; kingdom Metazoa; phylum Chordata; class Mammalia; order Artiodactyla; family Delphinidae; genus Leucopleurus; species Leucopleurus acutus. The sequence continues at coordinate 43,198,924 of NC_139142.1, forward strand.
CATTCCTACAAAACATTTTTCACAGAGAATGAATCTTTTCTTTAATGGGTACCTAGGTTTTCCAGTCAAATAAATTATCCATCACAGGTTTCCTGACTCCATTGAAAGCAATCAACTTTAAAATTAATTACATTGCACAGATTGGCCAAAACACAATGTAACTAATGAACATGGTGATGGCTATTAAGAAAACCTATAGAACTCATTCCAAGAATTTTCCATTTCTCCCTTTTGTTTTTCTGGGAACTAATAAAGCAAAGCTCCCCCAAGAATTTGCACAAGTAAGTGAAAAGAAAATAAAATCAGTTTAAAACAGATACAGTGCACCTTGGAATTTATTTTCAAGACCAAGAACCAAAAGCGAAGCATTTTAAGAAATGGAAGCAATGTGAATCCAAACCAAGTGGGAAAAAAGTTCCAACTACTTTGTAAAAGCTGTTCCTCACAGCTTAGTAACAATTTTGATTAAATAAAATCATACCAATTTACATTAATTTTTCTACTCTTTTCCAAAAATTCCCTCACTCTCAAAAAAAAGTGCATCTAAAACCCAGCAATTCCCGGCTTCATCAACTTTTCTCATCCCTTTTGAGTCATTTCTCAAAGATTTTCCAAGTAGATTCAACTTCTTACTGTAAGAAAAGAAGGGACTTCTACAGTAAACCACTCTGTCACTCACCTGGAAAAAGTATCCAAATTATAAAAATCTGAAATAATTTATTACCAAATTTAGAATTTAAATAAAAACAAAAGTTTGCTTGCAAAGGCCTTAAAGAAAAGGAAAAGGTAGCATGCATTCAAAAACTATAGAGATGAAGACAAATATACTTATCTACACAGGCACTGGCAGACGCAATTTAATTGTTATCTTTACTCATTGTTAAGACACACCCAACCCTACATAACATTTTTTTTCATTCACTAATCACTGAGGTACCAATATTCAAGAATGGAAATTTAATATTGAAAAAATAAAACCTAAAATTGAAGCTTTTCCCCCACCCCCTCAGAAAACTATGGCAGGTTTCGTGTGAAATGTTAGTATACTCAGAGATTTTTACAATCTACATTGGCTTTTTTAAGGAACAAAAATCATGTTCCACTTCCTGGTTCTGTGATAAAATTATCACTGTGTAAATAACAATGTCAGCAGACTTTGCAAATGAACAAACAAATCTTGGCTATCAACTGGCACATCTTGTTGGTACCAAAAGAACTCTTTAAGTTTAAAACAATCTCTTTTAATTCAGAACAAATGCGCCATGCCAAAGTGCAACAAATATTGTGCGACACTCAAATGAGACACTGACAGATAAGAGCTGCATGGAAATCACTAAATCCACCTGCAAAGCAATTCTGTACAAATTGCATTGCATGCAAAGGTCGATTCTGCATCGTTGGAAAGTTGTTCCTTGATGTCAGTTTCTCAACGCAGCCACAATTTAAGTCGCAGTGCATCAACTCCATTTAAATAGTATCTGAACAGCCTCTTATCTCGAACAAAACCAAGATTTTCATAAAGTTTCAAAGCAGACTTATTCGTTATTTCTGTTTCCAAAACAACCTTCAAAAAAAGAGAGAAAACTAAGTTATAATTTTATAATATTTGAAACTAATTTATAATTTCATAATTTGACAAATCACTTATAAACAATAAGATCAAATATTTAAGAAAAAGATACTACATTTAATTGTCTTAAAGTTGATGGTGAAAACAGTAAATATTAATGATGTACAGGAAGAACCCAGAAAAACAGTCATCAGAATTATAAAAGTCAAGGGTGGGGTGGGAACACTGGGGACATTTTCTTTTCTATTGATTTTTGTGAAATGTTTGGAATTTTTGGCAATGAGAATATATGTTTTCTACTAAAACAAAGATGAATTCGTTCCCTGTATAGTGTGACAAAAAAATGAAGAAAAAAATCAACAATCAAAGATTTAAGAAAATAAACCAGTACTTGAAACTATTCAGATTGACCTCCAACTCCTATATTTTCATTAATATGTCATCCTTTATCCTGGCGACAACTACCATATTTGTCTACAGTCAAGACCAGAGTCTGAAAACTATCGTCCTTAGACCAAATATGCCCACTGCCTGTTTTTGTAAATAAAGTTTTATTGAGACACAGCCATGTCCATTGGTCTGCATGATGTTTATTGCTGCTTTCTCAATACAAAAGCAGACCTGAGCAGTCGCACCAGAGACCTGTGGGCTGCAAAGCCTAAAATATTTACTATCAGGCTCTTTGTAGAGAAAGTTTACCAAACCTAGATCAAAGGTACCAAAACTTTAGTGTACCTGGAGGGCTTATTAAAATAGATTGCTGCACCTCCCCTCCAGAGTTTCTGAGTAGGTTTGGGGTGGTGCCCAAGAAGCTGCGTTTTTTAAAAATTGCCAGGTGATGTGGATTGCTGCTGGTAAGGGGACGACATTCTGAGAACTACATTCTGAGAATGTCTAGACACTATGGATATCAACACTTAACAGAGGTATTAACTTCTATCTGGGTCTTTTAAAATATTACTGAACCAGTGGTCCTGACAATGAAGAACTGATACTTTTGACTATTATGTGATGTTCTTCTACTTTACTTCTACCTTCCCCTACCAAAATATCCTCTATCGCATCCTCCCAACTTTTACATACATAGCTCTATTTGCCTTTCTATTGATTCTCTACCTACCTCACTGAGAATCAACACAGTGAGTCACAGTTACTGTCGGGATGTTATAACCCCGAGGTGTTTGGAGTGGGAAAAAAGGGCAAAGTATAATTAAACAGAGGCCCAAGTAAAGCCTACGAGTCTCTTCCCGTTCTATCGCAAGCTATAAAAAAAAAAATCTGACAAGAATTCAAGCAACAGATATAAATAATAGAGAAAAGACTGTACTTCAACTCATCGGATCCAAAAAACTCATGATCAACTCCTCTACAATTCCGCACATCAGTAACAAGATCTCCATCCCATCAATGCCTCAAACCTAAAACCTAAGAGTCATCTCTGTACCTCCTTCCTCTCCACCCCGCTACATACATCCAGGCATTGAGTATTTCAATTTTCTCTCTTAAATCTCTCTTAAACTGATCCTCTTCTTTCTATCCCCATTGACAACATTCTAGTCTAAGCTGCCATCAACTTTTATTATAAATACAAGAACCTCCTAACCCAAAGGTCTCCCACTCTAGGTACAGTGATGCTCGTTAATTCCCTGCTTACAACAATTTATTGACTCTCTTTTGTCCTCAAGAAAACGTCCACAATCTAACAGTAATCTAAAGAGACCTAAAAGGTCCGTCAAGATATGGCCTCTACCTACCTTGCTAATTGTGTTTTAGGTCTCCCCCCGTTACTCGCCACGATCAACACTAAACTTTAAGTTTCTGGAACCCACCATTATCTTTCCTACCTTAGACCTTTCACATAAGCTGTTTTCTCTGTCTGGAAGAACACTCTTCCCATCCTCCTCTTCTTGCTTTTGGCCTTAGCATGTCACTTCCAAACTGGGTAGAGTATCTCTTTCCCTTCATACTACCCCACAGCACTTGGCACTGCTCCTTGTTCAACTGCACTTTCATTCAATGTTTGATGAGTATGACATCTTTCCCAGCTGGTGAGCCCAACAAGGACAGGGATCATGGGTACCTTGTTCACAGCCATTTCCTCTGCACCTAACACACTGCTTGACACATAGAAGGCTCTTAAACATTTGTTAATTATATATGCCCTTAGTACCTTTCATTATATTACATACATTACATAAATAGGAAACAAACGAAAGTACTGCCAGGCTTTTAAATGACCAGAGTACTCAAACAGAAAGTATCATCTTACAGCAATTACCTATGCAAACAACTCATGAGAGCAAATCACACACTAATTCAAACTTTAAAAAGATCTAAAACCAAGTCATTAATAGTTCAAGATAAAGGGAAAATGTTCCTATAAAAGTTATACAGCAAGCAAACTGGTTCAAGATGAAAATAAAAAGTCAACAATTTCTCTCTGCTCTTAAAAAATGGAATTTAATGTTCAGTAATGTATGCCATCCTCCAGTTTGGAACACCCCAGTCTGGTCAATGCAATTTACCAGTTTGGAACTATTCTCTTGAGTAATTCCTAGAATTCTGTTTTATGCCAGCACCTAATTACAGCTAAAATGTTAAATCAAAACAATATGAGAAGCAATAAAGCTGCAACAACTCAAAACTTAGAACTAATTTCACAGAAATAAAAAGGAGAGCGACAGTGTAAAAAAAATAATACTCTTTGAAGGCTTACTAAGTGCTACGTAAAGCATTTCACATGCATTATCTCATATTACATGCATATGTCATAATGTTATTTTCACAAGAACCCTATGAAACAGATATATCTCTAACTTACAAGTGAATGAAACTCAAGGCCACCAGTAGAACAAGAATAAACCAGACTCCAAATGTGAACTAGAGCTTAATAGTATCCACTCTTCTGTACCTGTGATTGCACCCCAAAGTAAAACAAAGCAGTGAATGGGAGATCTAACATAATGAAGGGGATCCAGGTCCATATTCATTAATATCCAGCAATCTAAAATATTCAAAACACAGCTAAGGCTAACAACTATAGCTACATAAATATACACTTGACGTGTAAGTTAAGAGTTGAATTCAGGTTTGTTGGCATCCTAACGGATTAATAAAATAAAGCCCAATTTACAGAAAAACATTACACAAAGTGCTAACACCTTGGTTAAAATGAAAAGATTCTCTCAGCACACTCACATTCTCTAATCAAAGAGATCATGTATTATTTGACACAACAGAAAACGCCACAAAAGAAGTAACTACTTTTTAACAGTTAATTACGAAATTCTTATAAACATACTAAAAGAGGATCTGGGTTTATACTGGAAACTCTCTATAAAATTATTCTTTTAGTTCACATCATGGGAATATTATATAGGAAGCCAAAGCATAATAAGGTTATTTTAATCCTAAAGAAACTTGGCTAAGTTGAATTCTACTTAACAGAAAATAAGGGTTACAGTGAAGTTCTACGGATTCTCTCAGGAACAAACCATTGTCAGGATGAGCCAAACCATTACAGTTTAGAAAACCTTTTTTAATATTACAGGCTAGGAGCTCCTGGAGGGATGGCAAGCACTATTTTATTGTCTAGCACCTCACAGGCCTTACACCGACAATCTGACTGAATAATTTTACTGCTCTTCATAACATCCCTTTAAGATCAGAACCACCATTATTACACTGCACAAAGAGACAGATTTTAAGAAGTTAAATGACTTTCCTATAATCACACAACTATATCGACAGAAGATGGATCTAGAACCCAGGCTTATCATATCCAGATCTTTAACTAGGCCAAACTACTCAACCAAAAATCCTTACAGTTTAAATAATTCCATTTTACTCTGTTCCTTACCTAGCTGCCCTGTCTCACAGCCAAACTATATGTTTCCAATGAAACTAAAAATGATAAACATATAATTATTAAACACAAAAAGCTTAAAAGTCATCTTGTACATTACTATAAAATGTATGTTATTTTGTTAACATGTAACAGGTTTATTATTGGTTATTTAAATAAATTTCCCACTGTTGGTGGGAATGTAAATTGCTACAGACATTATGGAAAACAGTGTGACGGTTCCTTAAAATTAAAAATAGAACTATCGTATGATCCAGCAATCACACTTCTGGGTATACAACCAAAGAAAGTAAAATCAGGACCTCAAAGAGGTCCCCATGTTCATTACAGCATTATCACAGTAGCCAAGATAAGGAAACAACCTAAATGTTCATCAACAAATGGATGGATAAAGTGGTGCGCGCTGCCAGTGTGACAACACGGGTGAACCTGGAGGGCATTACCCTAAGTGAAATGCATCAAACATAGAAAAACAAATACTGAGTCTGCGCCGCACCCCGAGCCGCAGCCATGGCCGCCTACAAGCTGGTGCTGATCCGACACGGCGAGAGCGCGTGGAACCTGGAGAATCGCTTCAGCGGCTGGTACGACGCCGACCTGAGCCCGGCCGGGCACGAGGAGGCGAAGCGCGGTGGGCAGGCGCTGCGAGATGCTGGCTATGAGTTTGACATCTGCTTCACCTCAGTGCAGAAGAGAGCAATTCGGACCCTCTGGACAGTGCTGGATTCCATTGACCAGATGTGGCTGCCAGTGGTGAGGACTTGGCGCCTTAATGAGCGACACTATGGGGGTCTGACTGGCCTCAATAAGGCAGAAACTGCTGCCAAGCACGGTGAGGCCCAGGTAAAGATCTGGAGGCGCTCCTATGATGTCCCACCACCTCCGATGGAGCCCGACCATCCCTTCTACAGCAACATCAGTAAGGATCGTAGGTATGCAGACCTCACTGAAGATCAGCTGCCCTCCTGTGAGAGTCTGAAGGACACTATTGCCAGAGCTCTGCCCTTTTGGAATGAAGAAATAGTTCCCCAGATCAAGGAGGGGAAACGAGTACTGATTGCAGCCCATGGCAACAGCCTTCGGGGCATCGTCAAGCATCTGGAGGGTCTCTCCGAGGAGGCTATCATGGAGCTGAACCTGCCGACTGGCATTCCCATTGTCTACGAATTGGACAAGAACTTGAAGCCCATCAAGCCAATGCAGTTCCTGGGTGATGAAGAGACCGTGCGTAAAGCCATGGAGGCTGTGGCTGCCCAGGGCAAGGCCAAGAAGTGAGGTCGAGCAGCAGATTACTTTCCCAAGGATTACCCTTCCTCCCAAGCCCATCCATTCCTCTGCACCTCTCCCCTGCACACGTCACACTGACGACATCTGTAGGCATCTTAAGCTGTAGCTGCGGATGGGGAGCAGTGGCTCCCAATTTCATTTTAGCCATCTTCTCTCTCGCACCCACTCCCTTCATACAGTCTAGTCAGAATGGCACCTCTGGGACATGGACCTCAGTCCAAGCCAAGGGAAGACTTATCCAAGAGCGTTGAGAGGTAGTAACTGGGGCGGGGCGTTGCTAGTGGCTTGTTTATTACTAAGGACCTGCTTGAGTAGGGGATAGGGAGGAACCATGCCAAGGTGTGACCAATGAGGAGAAGCAAGAGTGCCTATTTGTGTTCCCAGAGGCTAGCTGGGCACTGTTCTGTTCAGGTGACTGGGGGCTCTAGTCATTCCAGTGGAAGATGAATGTAACCTGCATGGTGATTCAATCAAACACTTCCTCCCTGACTCCAAAAGATTGGGATCAATCCTGAATGTTTATGTGTTGCATTTACTTTTACAAAAGAAAAATTTATATGTATATATAAATAAATTAAAAAAAAAACCAAAAAAAAAAAAAAAAGAAAAACAAATACTGCGTGATCTCACTTATATACAGAAACTAAAACAGTCAAACTTAATAGAAGCCCAGTGTAGAATGGTGGCTCCAAGGGGCTGGGGATAGACGAAAATAGGAAGATGCTGGTCAACTAAAAATGTTTTAAGGTCACATACTGCACACTTAACCTCCATTAAGAAATTCTGATTCCAGTATATTTTCATCATTTATGAGTTAGTTCTGAGTATTAATATCGTAGTAACCATACCATAAATCTAAAAAAAATTTTGAAATTTAAATTTCCAGAGGTGAACATTTCAGGGACATCTACAGCTTAAAAAGTACTGTTCATCATGCTGCTCCATTCATTCTAATTTATTTCCAAAAAAAGTACATAAAAGTAAATGGCCACCATGTGGGTTCATTATTTTAGGTACACAAGAAAACTCATTCATGTTATTTGTATATATTTTTCTTACTGTCTCCCCTAATGTAAAACCCAAGCTCAAGAAGCTTCTCCTAGTAGCCACTAAATGTTTGGCAGCCAGACCACATAGAGGAGTAACCAAATTCAAGCTAGATTAGCAATATAGGTAATGCATTTCTTACTCATGAAGTAATGAATCCACCTGTTTCTTTTTCTGATGCTATAACTTTTTAGTCAGATCCAAATATACAGAAAATGGAAAAGATCTTTAGCTACGCTGTTTAAACATGTCTAATTCTGATATAAAAAGTTAAGAAAGTCATAGTAAGGCAAAATGAAAAGATCTATTAGACCAGAAGAATAATACCATTGTTACTTGGGCAAAAGCAAGATCTACATTTCAACTCTGTGAAATGTACAGATCTACATTTCAACTAACCTCAGTTTAATTCACTCTGAATTTATCTTAAAATGACAAGTGGCAACCAAAAGCAATATAAACATGACTCAAGGTCATAAATAAATTCTGCAAACAGAACAGAAAGTAAAAATTGACTGGATGTGTACAGTAAAGCTTCATAGAGATTTCCAAATGTATCTCTCTTAATAGTCTCATAAATTCAAAAATCTCTCTAAGATTGAAAAAACAGCAGCACGACCTAAGCAGTAGAAGATGTAATTTAAAACCCTTCACAAATGTCTTTCTGATAATTTGTCAAAATTTCTTAACACTTTAAAAGAAAGGAAGATTGACCTAACTTAATGAAAGTAACATCACATGTCAGTTATTTTATAATTTGGTCATTGTATTCTTGGAGAATTATAATTTCAAAGTTTTCCTCAGAACCATGAATTATATACAAAACTATTTTTATATATAATTGCTTTATCAAAGGGTACTTTAATAACTTGGTTAACCCTGCAGATATATATTTTTTTCAGATTTTTTTTTATGTACACACACACAAAAAAAAGACGATTGCTGTTCTTAGAAGCTTAGAGAGAAAGACAAGTTAAAAACTAATTAGACTGGGAGATGGGGATTGACATATATACACTAATATGTATAAAATAGATAACTAATAACCTGCTGTATAAAAAAATAAAACTAAAAAAAGAAAAGAACTAAAAAACAATTTTTTAATGAAAAAATAGACAAATCGAAATTCAAAAGTCCACCCCCCCAAAAAAAAGAGGCATAGATAAGATACTGTAAACACAAAACTGATCATTCAACCAATATTTATGAACCATGTACTCTATCACAAATGCTGTACTAAGTACTAAGAATACAGCAGTAAACAAGAAAAGGTATCTCTGCTCTCAGTGGCTAAGGCACAGTCTCTGAACAAGTAAATTTAAGAATTTAAGCATAGTAAGTATTACAGAAAGGGAGGTAAAGAAAACCACAGAAGGTGGTTTTCAAGGAAAACTTAAAAGGAGTTGTTGATATCTGAATTGGGTCTTAAAGACTGAGAAGCATTTTAATAAGCAGAGGAAGACCAAGAAGCTACTGGGTCTAGCAAATACAAAGTAGTTACACTGGAGTGGAGGGGAAAGAAACCAAACCAAACAGGATGAGATGGTAATATAAGGAAGTAGAACCAACAAACACACTACCATCAAAAATTAGAAGGGTAAAGAGGACAGAAGAGTTTGTTGCTTATATGGTTTAAAACTCAATGAAAGGGCAAGGGAAAGCCTAATAAAGAGTAAGCAAGAGTTCTGTCCCTTTCTACAGCAAATCCTTTATCTGAACAATATGGGGCACAGATAACCAATTTTTTTAAACCATGGAAGACTTCCCTAATCCAGAGGCAGAGCTATTCAAACTGCACAAACCATCCACTTAAAACCATACAACAGAAATAAGTTCATGGAACTATACCCATTTCAGTCTAAGATTGAGTAAAACTCATTGCTTGAAAAGTAAGAAAAATGAATCAGAATTTTAAGCCCACAATGAATAGTTCTACCATAAAATGTATCACTAATTTAGGCCTTAACCTTAAGACTATAACAATATAACCAAAATCTCATCATTCCTCAGACCTTTCAAAGAAAAACCAACGCTATTTAAACATTTGATCAGTTAAGGTAAAGCATACTACCTGTCTCATAGGCAGTAACTAGGATAACTCAGAAAAGGCTTTCATAAGGGACATAATACTCCCTCCTTATAACATCCCTGTTCACTGGGAACCACACTACTCAGCAGAGGATCAAAACATGGTCTTATCATCCCAAAGATTTCTCCGAACTGTTAAGCAGCTTTTGTGAAGCCTGACTTCTATTCTTGATGAGCTGTCTAAGCCAATATAGCCATGGTCCATATTGGACTTACACTGATGAAAAAATTTATATTCAATTTTATACTCAAAATTTTAGTTACCAATGATGTAGATAATCAGGGTATCTTTTACTTTTTTTTTTTTTACAGATCATCACTGTACCTTTTACATTTTGAAATTAAAAGCTGTGAATATGAGATCCTTTGCCATGTGTGAATTTTCTTATTCGGGGTAAAAAAATTAAATATCCGTAAATCCCAGGATGTCTTCCCTGTGCTGCCCAATGTGTCTGTAGGCCTTCTCATACAACCACGATTTAGTGTGGTCTGTCAAACTACGAACTATGAATGTGGACAAGGAGCGTGAGAATACTCTGCTGTACATCTGTACTGACATGGAATCCTGTTCATGAGTTACTGTTAAGTGGAAAAAGCAGTTATAGCAAAATAACTGTGATTTCATTTGTAAAAAAAAATGTGTAAACATCTGCATTCACATATGCTTAGAAAATGGGAGGATGCAAACTGCAAGATTAATAGCAGCTATTAGTGGAAAGAAAGATGAGCGTGAAGATGGTAAAAGAAAGGACTTTGCACCCCAAATACACACAAATAATGATGGTTAGTGACTGTGAATAAATTCTGTACCAAAAAAACCCCACTTAAAAAAAAAAAAAAAGTAACCAAAACAAGTTACTTATTGCAGTCTGAGAAAAAAATTACCTAATTTCAAGTATTTTGAGAACTCTCTAAGGCACATTTGCCCTCCAATAATAAAGACAAGTGTTAGCAGTAATGCTCATAAAATTACTAGCACAACTCTGGTCCTTCTTAGTCACCACTGTTATATTAAAGATATCTGTACTTCCCTAGTTTATACTTATCCCCTTCCACATTACATAATAGTAAATCTTAACATTCCCAACCATCACTATTATTTATTGAGCACCTACCGTATGAAAAGCACAGTGCTGCAGGATACAAAGATACTACCTGCCTTCAGGCCTTACAAACAATCTGAAGAGAGAAGACGCTTTAATGCTAATTTATAGATAGATCTACATTTAAAAAGTGGTTGTCTTTCCCTCCCTCCAGCCTTATTATTTAATGCTGAAATTTTTTTCAAATGTGAAATGTTCTTCATATGGGCTGACAGTTGGCCCACAGGAAAAAAAAAAAAAGTATTATTTAGAGAGAAACCAAGGCCAATACACAAGTAAATTACAATAAGGTTTATAATAAGAGCTACCTTAAATGATTTAACTGATAACAAATCAGAGTTCTGAATACCAGTTATTTACTAAAAATATCTAAAATTTTACCTTTACATTTTGACACAAATTTTAGCTCCCATTATCATCTTAAAATTTGTTCTAGGTCAAAGTTCATGTGTTTTTCCACCGAATGTAATTTTCAGCACAAGTTACATTTGTATAATAATAGCTTGCAATGAAATCTGCAGTACAATTTATTATGGGCTATTTATAAAAATACCCAGTAGAATACAGCCCAGGATAAAAGGTCTTAAACATTTAGGAAGACTTACCTCATCACAGTCTCCTTCAACCATAGCATATATAGCTTTCTTAACCAAGTTAGTACCTAGAATACAGAGCTGAGTATTAATGAAGTAAAAAATGTAATTAGTTTCTTAAAGATACCTAAATTATAATATTCATAAGAAGCAAAGAAATGTCAAATGCTGGGTTCTACCCTGAATGAGATACACAGATTATCTCAAATTAAGTGGGGAAAAAAATTTAGACTTAAAACTGAGAGCCCAATAGGACCTGTGCATAGCAATACAAGTTTCCTCTTGAAAGACCTATCTCCTGATATATATCCTTTTCTCAGGTGTAAATGCTGTTTAATTCCAAGAAAAAAGGTAAGATATGGCCAGAGCAACCCAGGAACTTCTTCAGCTGGTAAGAACTCACTCCATGACCTTTGAGCCAATCTTGCCAAAGATCACACCAGAATTGCTGTGACCCAAAGTGGGCCCAAGACACTGTGTTAGTTTCCACAAATCTTATAGTAAGCCTGGGCACACCAAATGACGTCAGTGGTGTGTCTGTATCCTAGTTTAGGGTCAGATATACTTAGCACATTAAAGGGAAAACAAATGTTAAATCTGATCTTAAGAGAAGAAATCCAAATTTTCTCTCTCAATTTTCAAACCATGAATACAAGCAAGCACACGTTACATGGGCCATACAAAATATGTCTGAGGGCCAGGATGCAATCTTCAAGGCACTGGTTTCTGCCCTCTGAAGTAGCCAGGCAATCTGCCTATCATTTTCCATGAGTCCTTACCAGCTCTTTTTAATGCATCAAAGACTCAAAGTTGGCTTGTATAACAAGCCCAATTCATTGAACATCTTAGTGGCAAACTGTAACACTATAAGAAAAGTTGGCTGAACCTAATGTACTAAGTAAACCTATTCATAATGACTTCTCATGATGTCTCAGATTGTGTGAAGCAGTCTTAAACTGGACACTCATAGTTTAAAAAGAAAAAACTACATGTGACAAAACTGCTAGTAATTAAATACTGGTACAGGCATCAAACTCTTTTTTCATGAATACTTACTTAGCTTCAGTACCTCTCAGAATGTGCCATGCTCAGACAAGTGCTTATCTACCTGATCCTCCATCTTGAACAAAGAGCCAGTAGGTCTTAGACACTATGACAGCTGTTCTTAACAGGCTTACATCACAGCCACCTGGGGAAATTTCAGCCCTACTTCTAACAGGACAAATAAGATTCTCAAGGGGAGGGGCTTAAGCATTTGTTTTTAAACCACCCAGATGATTCTAATGACCATTATAAACCATGAGTATAAGATTAACTGCAAAGGCCAGGAAAGGTAGCCCAGGAAAGAGATGAGTTTGGGAATAGTAGTAAGAAACAATTCTCCTTTTTCCTGGTCCTTCCCGAATTGCTAATATAATGTTTGATGACTAGTACTAAATAATGGTAACAATTTCTCCATAATTTTGCCTTGATTGAGGACCATTTAACCCAAGTACACACAGCTGCTTGAGTGCTGTGATCAAGCACCCTAATAATGCTATTAAAAACTGCAGAACTTAGTATAATGCAAAGCAGTTTGGATATGATCAAAAAAATGTCTGGAGATGAAAACTGATCACCTTCTAATTGTTAGAAAGATAATCTCAAATAATTAAACAGTAATAAAGGAAACAATTCATTTTTAAAACATTTTGAAAATATTTTGAAATAAAAGCAATCAATTTTCTTCCCTCAGCTTCATGCTCATTTCTACATACTATTTACATTTAAGTCTTCTGCTTCAAAAAAAAAAATGAAAATAACTTAGGCATTTTTTTGTGACATAATATTTTTCTTACCAATGCCATTTCTCCTGTATTTGGAATCCACGGCTAACATGGCTATATAACCTCTGCGGAACATCTTTTTGTGCATATCCAACTTGCAAACGATGGCACCTACACACTCCTCCCCTACCATGGCCTTAAAAATAAACAAACAGTTACAAAGAATACATTGCCATCAGGTATTGCATAATTACCCACAGAAACAGCAGCCAACCATTGGTCAGTGTTTCTGAGGGAGGAAGAAATAATGAGAATTCTAGCAAGAGAGCAGTCACAGAAGTGTCAGAAATCTAAATCCCAGAACTCCTTCAAATGTTCTAGTTTTAAAATCTTTCAACATTCTTTAGGACATGAATTTCTTAGGCTCATTATTAAAGCCTAGGGGGAAAAAAAAAGCATATTTCCACATGGTAAACATTCAAGTACTTTATGAGGTGCTTATAATTAGTTGCAATAAAGAGCTACATGTTTAAGATCTGGGAAAGGGGAAACATGTGAAAATAATTTTTAAGAAAGTCTTTTCATTAGATATCAAAAAATATTGTGAAACTTATCAACAGAGTACTATAAATTTATATTTAATTATAATAAAGTTTTAGTGAAAGACAGATATAAGACATAATATTTACACCTGAATAATAGTTAGATTTTGATCAGGGAAAAAAAATCTAAAAGAAAAAGGATTATTTTTAAGGTATTCCTTAGATCCTACCCAAGGGGTTTTTGTTATTGAAGGACTACAAAAACTAGATATACGATGGTCTCATTTTTAGGGCTCTACTGACAGTGTGAGTCATTGCCATAAAGCTCACAGAATATCTAGATCTCAAAATCAAAGCTTCATATTAAAGCAAAAGCTGTAATTTTTACAGAGCTTTCTATTTTAATAAAAATGTACAGCCTTCCACACAAAGATTACTTATTAAATAAAAGCTAATCAGCCTCCATTTTCATTAAAATTTCCAGTATCACCATTGAAAATATGTTTTTCAAAAATTCCATCACCAACAAAAAGTTCTAGTAAATATTGTACTCTGGTAAATATAAATAGGGCAATAGTTCCAATTGTTCCAATAGCCAATTGTTTAATAATGTGTCAGACAGAAATACTTGTTTGCTGTAAAGAGCCCTCATAAAAAAAATATGAAAGCTTCAAATCATCTCTTAATAAAATTAACTTTTCAGAAACTATTTCAACAACAAAAACCAGGAATGGGTTAAAAAAAATCAATAAGCAAAGCCCAATTTACACTTAATACCTCTCTTATCTTGAATCTGTTATGACTTTTTTTAGTTCATCATTCTGTAAATTGATTAAAAAGCTTTTTTCAACTGTGGAGAAATCTTCAGGCAAGATAATTCTAATCCATTTCACGCAAGCCTAAACTAGGTCAGGAGCGATATTAATTTTATTTACTTATTTTAATTGAAGTATAGTTGATTTACTTTGAAGGGATATTAAATTCAACAATCCACACTAATTCATTTCTGTTTTATCAACACATTCCAAAATTATTTGGGGTCAATAAACCTCTAAAATTGTTATTTCCATTTTCATTCATGATAAATCAATCTGGTTCTTTCAAAATTCTTTTGAAAAGTAAAATTTCTTTCTCTATTAAGTCCTGAAACATATACAAAAGTTGCCAGGTTGAACAGCATTTTCTGATTTGAACATAACTTATTTCAAATAGATGTGTGTGGTTGTGTGTGTGTGTGCATATATCAGAGATGAGAGGTACATTAAAAAATTTTTGACCTGACCTCATAAGCTAGGAGAAATGGAAATCTATACCAATCTATGATACAAAATTATAGGACAGCTACATTTCACAGTTAATAAACCATCCAAAAGGGGAAAAAATTAAAACCACTAGACACAATATAACTGGACAATACTTTCAAACTGGATAGGCATTTCAAACAAATCTTCTTTGTCCTCGGACAAGAAAGTAATAAGCAAACAAAGTATTATATTAGTTCACTTAGACTAGATTGAGTTCTTACTAATCAAGAATCTATAGGAACAAAAATCAAGTTGTACACATCATTTAAAAATAAAAGCCCAATATATGATTCATTGTTATTAGTTAGATGTTTAGTGAGGAAGGCCAATTCTGTATTTTTTCTGTAAATTGCTGATGAATATACACTTACAAGAATCACTGAACTGCATGTTAAGTTTTTACAAATAAAAGCTTCTGCACATAAATTTGGAACTCATGCTATTAAAATGTGTTCTTTTTTTCAAGGATGGGAACTGAAAAATTCCAGGCAAGATTAAAATTTAACTCTACAAGGCCAAATGCTTGTCAATCTATAAAACTTGAAAAATACAAGCTGTGTGAAATACGGATTCCCAAATTCCAGAATATCACAAATAGGAAAACAGAGGAATCTGGAAATTTAAATTTAGAACAAATAACAGAAGTACTATAGTATATCACTGGTAATAAGTTTAAGAAGTTCAAAAAGGCACCAACAACTGAAAATACCATGAACTCAAAAGAGACAAATTATTTAAGTACAGAGTAAATGACAGTGCCTCCCATTTGTACAGTACCATACTTTCACATCTGTTACAATTATTAGGAAGAATCATTAGAAACTGTCACTTTTGTTAGTCAAATATGGTCAAGTATTGGAGATTTTCTAAGGTCCAACCACATATATTCCATTTGATCCACTGCAGGTTACTCATGGAAACCAGGAACATTCTGAACATTTCTAGTCTCTTAATATCGTTGTCTGCAAGGACAACTATTACTTGGTGAAGCATAACTTGGTGACACAAGGATCTTGGCTGAATGACTCAAGGGTATGTCATTTTTCAGCTTCTTAGTTGTTTCCATAATGACAGGCCAGGAGACCTGGGTTCTAGCTTTACATCTCTGGACCCTAAATATCTGGAGATGCGAACATTTTAAGTCATTCTGGTCTTTAATTTTTTTTCATTAAAAAAAAAATTAAGCTGAACTAGATTATCTCTAGGATCCTTTATAGTTCTAAAATAATATGAATTGAAATAAACATACACTTATATTTGTTTTAAGTTAGTTCTCATGAGAAATTCAAATTTTTTAAACGCCAATATAAAGGCCCCAGTTCCAAATGGCCTCTGACTGTTTAACTATTGTTTTATGTTCAATACGTCTAGATCCATACTTGCATTAGTAAACCTTACAGGTCAACCACTTGCATATTACCACAATTTCTAGATATTGAGAGTTTAATGTTAAACAAACTGGCTATTAGGGTTAAAGTTCAAATTAGCTGTTGAATTGGGAGGAGTCTATGTAAAATCAAAGTAAAGTTTACTAATATTCAGTTTATCAGAGTTTAAAATGGCAGACAAGTTGAGAGGTCTAGGTAATACCAGAACTCAAAAGCTGACTAATCATCACACATACACAATTATTTTCTGGAATTAACAGAAATACATACACTATTTCAATTTAAACTGTAACTAAATTGTATGCTTTTGTGAATTAACTTACAATTAAATCAATCTACAATCTTCAGCATTTATAATAGCATTTGATATGACATTTATAATAATGCTATGAAAACCATCTTCCCATATTCATTTGACACAGAAGTGTCTTAGAACTTCTATTTTGATGCAATGGTTAGAATCCTGTAAGAGCAGTTTTGTAGAATATAAAATAGGTCCCAGTTTAAACAAACATACTAAACTGAAGTTTAGCAAAGTGAACGCAGAAAATAGCACAGCTACCATTATCAACAATACTGAGGAGGTTATATTTTCAGATCACCACCAAGCTATAGAATCAAAAAGACAGATTTCTAAAGTATTGTCAAAGCATCTTACAGGGAATTAGTAAATGCAATTAAGTCAATTCTAAAACAGCAAATAATGGTAGTGGCTTTTCCCTTCACATGTCATAAAGCACTCCTTAAAAGCATGTTGTCTTTCTTCAATAAAATTCAATGGAAACAACATGCTTGTGAGTACATGATATAAAGCACATACCTGCCATCAATATTTAGGTGAAAGGTTTCATACAGACTGAAATTGGTCAATATTACTGGGAAACTATTGGTACTACCAGTACTACGTAAGTCAAAAAAAAAAAAAAATTCAGCTTGTTTGGTTAAGCCAAGTCTTTTTTACTCATATATCAAGCAAAAAATTTCTGTCAACTACATTACACACAAGCCAGCAATAGTACTAGAACTTAAGCATATCTATGACCAGCTTCTTTTAAAAAAAGAAAAAAAAATTAGATTAGATAACAATTTCACACTTAGTTTCCTACACTTCCAAAAAGGGTATTTTGTTCAAGTTTCTGGAGTCTTTCAGCCACCAGAAGTGTTAGTAGCACCTTCTGCAACCGTGCACCAGAAAGCAGGCTGGCTACAACTGCTAACTGCCCTGCTGAAGTAAAAGGAAACAATCTCCATAATTATGGAATACGCTTCTAAGATTTAATTCTCCAGTGTGGCCACAGCAAGTTTACTGACAATCATGTTCACCAAAACATGTTTATGCATACACTCTTCCCTGATTATGGCTGTAATTGAGAGATTAATAAGGCCTGTATCCGAACAGAACCACGTTCAAATTAAATGACTGCAAAGTGCTTTGACGATGAGGGAGGATAATTAAAGACGGTTAAACATGATTATAAGCTAATGTAAACAGGATACAAGACCCCCAACATGCATCACACAGGCTTATTGCATTTACATCAGTATCAAGTTAACCCGGATCATGAACCCTTACCTCCAAAGCAGTTTCATTAAATAATTAGGAGTGCATACACGCACTTTACATCACGTAACATACTATGAAATGCAGGATACATCCACTGCCACTCCTGCCCTCACACTCCCTGCCCCGCACGGCCTGGATCTCTCTGCTGGGTTCACCCTATTTTCGTTCCACCCACTTACCAAGAAGCACAGCTGTGGCCAGTTGTGGATAAAATATCTATAGGTATAAATGGAGTAGGGTTCAGACAGATCTTTGGTGATCAGTCTCATGATATCGGGCATTTGCAGCTCGGATTCATATCGGACATAACGTATAGTCCGATCCTCCCCAGGCTCAACCTCCCGGCCTGAAGGGCTTCTCAAACTGCAGCCGGCGGTCAGGGATGAAGACAGCAGCCGCACCTGCTCGTCTTCCTCCTCCTCCTGCTCCGGGCCCTCCGCCAGTCCATTGCGGGCCGCCGCGGGATCGCTCGCCGCCGCTGCCTCTGCGAGGCTGGGGAGCGCAGTTCTTGCATTACTGGGGAGGCAGGGAGGGGGGCTCTCGCCCGAGTGTACCCCAGCTCCTTTTGTTGCAGTCGCTCTGGGGGCCCCGGCGGGGGTGGCCGTGACCGTGGCCGCCTCGGCCGCGCTCAAAACCTTGCTCTTGAGGGAGGCGGCCGTCCGGAGGTGCCGCAGTTCGGGGTTGATCAATCCGTTGAGCTGCAGCTGCTCCTGCGGCGGCTGGGGGCAGCGGAGGCACGGATGCCCCTTGGCCGCCGCCGTCGCCTCGCCGCCCGCCAGGCTCCCGCCGCCGCCGCCGCCGCCGGCTTCGTGCTCCTCGTCGTCCTCCTCGTCCTCGCTGCAGCAGGCGAGGGCGGCCCCCGCCGGGAAGGGACAGCGGGGCTCGGCCGCCGCCGAGGCCGGAGGTGCTGGTGGTGGGAGGAGGCTGCTAGGCCCAGGCGGTACCTCCGCCATCCTAGAGGAGACACAGACCGAGAGGGGAAGCCATGAGACCCGGCGGACAAGCGCGGAGTAGAGGGGGCGGGGGGCGGGGGGCGGCCAGGGTTGGGGGGGAAACAAAGGCAGAAACCGTCCCTCACAGAGCTGGCGCCCCAATTCCGCGGCCCCCCCCAACTCTTCAGCGCCGCCCAGCTGCTCAGCCGGCCACCGTCCCCGTCCGCCCGCGCCCATCCGCCAGCCCTGTCACCCGCGGCCCCTCCCCGTCCCCACCGCAGGCTCACCCCGCACAGGTCCCCGCCGCCACTGCCGCCACTCCTCTTCCTCCTCGGCCGCCGCCGCCTCCCGCACCGCCGCGGCTGCCTCCCCCGCCGCCAAGCCTCACACTCAGCCGCCGTCGCCGTAAAGCGCCTCGGCTGTTACCCCGGGTAAAGTTTCCTGGGCCTGGCTTTACGACACTTCCCTGCCTGCCGGCTGCCGGGGCCGAGGGAAAGGAGCGTGGAGGGAGGTGACCTGTGGAGGGGCGGGGACGAAGGTGTCTCCTACGGGCCCCGGGGGAGACCGCGTGCTAATGGGTGGGGCTGTAGGGCGGGGAAGTTGCAGAGGGCTTTGGAGTCACCAGCTCCCAACCCACTGAGCCTTGGGACTCAACCGCGGATCTTGCAACGCGAGGCCCGGGAAGGATGGGCGGGACAGGCGCTCCCACGGAGCTGTCGCGAAGCCCGCCTGCTCCGGGCCTGCTGCCCCGGCCTTGGACAAGTCTCCTAAAAATGCTTTTCCTCAGCTGTACAACGTTTAACCTTAGCTCTGACCGGGGGCGGGGGGAGGGCTACCCGCGTCCCTTAAAAATGGAGCAAATCTGGAGAGAAAAATCCCTGAAAAGGAGAGGAAGTTAAAAACTTTGAACTGCGAAAAATATGGGAATGACTGATGAAACCTGGTCGTTTGCAATGTGAATTAGGTTTAGTCTTTGCCGCTTCGAAGCAAGAGAAAGTGGACAGGTAGTCCTCTTCCTCTCTCCTTATCCCCTTCACCCCGCCCAGGAAAACTAGAAGTAAATGGGATTAACAGGTGCGGGGGCAGCTGTAAGCACGCCTGGGGAAGAGTTAGAGATGTTGAAAGAGAGTGACAATGGCTAAGAAGCACATTCCTAAACCTGTGACCCGAATTGTGATAGGGTGAGAAGCACCAGTCAAGAGGTGTCCTGAACCTGCTCCCCGCCTTCTCTTAACAAGTGGTCCCCCTGCGCGGATGCAGAGGGAAGAGAACTGCCGCACGCGCCTGAGCGGGAGGTTCCGCTCTTTCCGCTCTGGTCCACAGCCACGATTTTCATAAGAGAAACACAGGTAGTGTTAACTCACCAGCACACTGAGGAAGTTAAGTTTTTTAAACTGAACGTAGAACTGGGCAGGTCTGCAGCAGATGAATGTTTTCAGGGATATAATTCTCTGTTTGCAATTTTTGCCGTAATCTAAAGTAAAAAGAAGAATACATTGTAGCGTAGTTGTTGGATAGCCGTTAAGGTCCTTGTCACCAAAGATGTTAAGCAAGTACTATCACCTTCTATCTAGAAGGTCAACCTATAGTGATAAAAATAATATAATGTGTTACTATGTGCCAGGCACTGTCCTAAATATCTTACATGTATTTATTAACTCATTTATAGGTTTTTATAGAAATACATTTGTGCACAAATAGACATGTAGAAGCTTATTTATTTCAGCCTTTTCTATAGTAGGAATAAATAATTCCAGACCACCTAAGTATCTATCAATACAGGAATGATCTTATGATACATAAATACTATAGAATATTACTGTTAATTATGTAATTGTTTAAAAGATTGAAACAGACATATATTGGCACTCCTCCCGCTACTATAGCTGCATTGCAGATTACCCCACAGCATGTGGTATAAAACAACTACTTATGCTCACAGATTCTTGTGGGTCAAGAATTCATACAGAGCACAACAGGGATGACTTTCTCTGTTCCATTGTGCATACGGCTTCAGGTGGAAGACTGGAGGCTGAGGACTGGAATCATCTAAAAACTTTTCACTCTCCTGTTGGTGGTTGTTGCTGGCTGGAGACCGCAGTTTGGGAGACCGCAGTTTGATCTCATGTAGACCATGTTGTCTTTTAGTATGGGCTAGTTTGGGCTTCGTCACAGCTTAGTGGCTGGGTTCCAAGGGCAGGTGTGCTAACAGAGAGAGAGAGCCAGGTAAAAGCATATTGCCTTTTATCACTGAGCCTTAGAAATTATGCAGTGTCATTTCTGCTGCACTCTATTTGTCCAGGTTCCAGAGGAGGGAAAATAGACCCTATCTCTTGATTGGGGAGACGCAAAGTTCTTAAAGAGCACGTGGGACCAGAAGTATTGGCTGTGGCGTCTTTGGAAATTACAAGTTGCCACAGGTGCTTACATGGAAAGACCTCCTAAATACCTTAAGAGTAAATAAATGAGATGTATAATAAGTACAATGTGATCCCATTTATGGTTTTTAAAAAGTACAAAACAAAGCTATATTTCCAAGTGTACATACAATGTTTAAAGATATGTCTGTTTCAAACCACAATTAAATATTTGTGTAGTTTTATTTTACATGCCATGTGGTTCTTAATCCTACTAATCCTATCTGTTATACATAAAGCCATGAATATGAGTGTCCTTAGCTTTGTTTTATCCTAAATGAAAGAAAAGGCATATATCAAATTTGAGGGCTATAGAATTTAATCAAAGTATGAATATTAGTATATTGTTTTACCGCCTGTAATCCTGGAACACTATGAGATTCCCAGGGAAAGTGTTTTAGTTAACAATTTGATTCTTCCCCTTGAACTTGTGGTGGGGAGGGGTGAGTGCTGACAGTCTGCTCTTTGACCCTCTTTCCCTTTGAGAACAGTGGTTGGCAATCCCCATTGTAGGCACAGATTTTGCTTGTAGAACTGAGGACCCAGGAGAGTATGAGGAACCAGAGAGTGCTATGGTCAAATGGTTCCCATTTCTAGTACTTTCAACCTCATTCTAACTTTCATAACCTGCCCAAAGACATGGACAGGCTGATTCACAAATCTCCAACTGGACTGGGGAGAATTATGTATTCCTACCTACATATTAAAGCTATCGAAAACTCTCGGTTTTCAATTTAGCTATGCTCCCAGCACAGCACTCTAGAATTATCTTACCTGTCTTCCAGGCTTGCTTCATCCAGCAGCAGCTATCCTTGACCACTACAGTGCTTGCTTCACACTCCTTCTCAGCAGATGATTCTGCCACCGTTTCACTAAGAAAAATGAAGTATTCCATAGGTGCACTCCCTCAATGTTCTCCCCTCCTATAAATGCATCTATATCTGAACTTACTCTTAACCTCCTTCCCCCTAGTCTTAGTGGGAGGGAGACGGCCAGTTCTTCAAGACTAATGCCTCCCTCCACCTGTGAGCTTGATGCCATCTCTTTCAGACTTCTTTGGGACTTGTCCCATCATTGGTTCTCTCTCCTGAATTGTCAATGGTACCTTTGCTAGCTACTGCCTCAAAGTTTATAAATGTGCTCCATCTGGAGACCTGCTACCATGGTTTCTTCCTCTTCTTTCCATCACAGTGAAACTGCTAGGCTGCAATAAATATGTAGCCACTCACTGTCTCCACTCAGGTGCAAGTTTGCTCCTCAGCCAATTGGTTGGCTTCCACCTCAGCCCTTCCACTAACACCTTTCTGGCAAAAGTCATGCTTTATGGGAATTCCCAGGCGGTCCAGTGGTTAGGACTCCGCCCTTCCACTGCAGGGGGCATGGGTTCCATCCCTTGTCGGGGAACTTAGATCCTGCAAGCCGCAGAGGTTGGCCAAAAAAAAAAAGAAAAAAAAAAGTCACCCGTTATAAAGGCTAGACCCAATAAACTCTTTTCCACTCTCGTGTCACTTTATTCTTCCATGGCATTTGATCCTGCTGTGCTCTACTGAAAACTCTTTGCTTGGCTTCTGTCATACCACTATCCTTTGCCCTCCTTCTCTGAACATTCCTTCTCTGTTTTTCTTGATAATAGTGGTCTACAATCATAATAGTAGTAGCTAGCGTTTATGTGGGCCTACCCCATACCAAGTATGTTATAAGCAGTAGCCCATTCAGTTCTCACAATAACCCTATGAAGTATGCATTATGAATTGGTGGTTAGAAGCCAAACCAGAATTGAGTTGCCAGCCTATTTCTGTGTCAATTACTGGAAAGGGGCTGGGCTTACTTTTATATCAATTAGGTCTATTTGAGGTTGAGAGTAAGATGAGCTTCTTCTGATTATGGCTTGGAGGGTAGGGGGGAGGCATAAAGAAATGTCTATAATAAAAGTGGCTTCAAATCCTGGCTCTGCCACTTACTAGCTATGTGGTCTTGGACAGCTTAATGTTTCTGCACTTCAGATTCCTCTTATTGAACGTGGGTAATATATTACATGCCTCATAGAATTTTGGAAGTGTTAAATGAATTAATATATGTAAAGTGTTTTAGACTAGCACAAAGCACATAGTAAGGCCTCAGTAACTTTTAGCCTGTCTCCCATCCCACCCTCCATCCTCAGCACTTCTGCCACTCCTGTCCTCATAAAATGCAAACTGATTATGTCAGTCTCTTGTTTAAATCTCTTCAGTGACTCCCCATTGCCAAATAATCAAATCTAAACTTTGGTTGGGGTACTTTGGCCACAGATAACAGAAAAAACAACTCAATCTAGTTTTTAAATAAGTGAGTGAATTAGATCATGTAAAAGAGATCAGAAGCAGGGTGAAGTTCAGGGTTAGTTGGTTCAATGATATTATTGAGAATCCAGGTTTTTTCCTCTCTTCTGCCATTCATAGAGTCAGCTCCATCCTAAAGCTGGTTTAGAACAGACACGTTGATCATTACAGGGACTGAGTCTGTGAAACTAGTCCAGGAAAGTTAAATTGTTTTGTTTGAATATTGCATTAAAACGCAAACTATGTGAAATTAAATGCTTGTTTTATTACTTTTTTTCTGAATGAGGAAGTATAGAAACGATCAAGACATTGAAAATCTAGACTTAGCACGATATGAATGTAATGCTAAGAATAGTGCCTCAGGACTCACTGGGGTGGGTAAGTCTCTAGTCCTAATATATTTTGATTTGTTACTCCTTTTAATATGTGTACAAACTGTAAAACCTAAAATGCAACCACAGTGAGGAAATAAAAAGAATATGGTGACCAAGATATTTGTAATGTTATATTTATACACTGTAATGGAAGTCTCCAAGTAATCTCAACAGCTGCTTCTCAGAGTTCCCATAGGACAAACCTTTGAAGTTCAGGGAGTGGCTAATGGTCCCTTTGATCTCCTTAGTCTTTTTGCACTTCAGGGAGCTTTGGAGGAGGACAGTTTTGCTTATCACTGGGCCTATTGTTCAAGCAAAAGAAAAAGCAACTTCCTAGATCTATTGAGATAGGTGGTGCAGGTGAGGGACTTTCCCAGACTAGCTGTCTGAACTGCTGCTTATGGCCTGACTATTTCAAGAGGTAATTCTGCCCAAGTTAGCCTCTCCCCTAATCCACTTTGAGTAACTATACAGTTAGTTAATTGCCTCTAACCTCTCCTTTAGTCTTGTTTTAAAATGTCATTTTATTTGTGCTTGGCATAATAATATGTGCGTTAATTTACTTTCTAAGCCATTTCGCAGACTATTCTTTTTTTTTTTTTTTTTTTTTTTTTGCCACGCTGTGCAGCGTGTGGGATCTTAGTTCCCCAACCAGGGATCAAACCTATGCCCCCTGAAGTGGAAGCCCGGAGTCTTAACCACTGGACCACCAGGGAAGTCCACAAAATATTCTTTAATAAAATTGTTTCCCCTTGAGAAATACGAAAAACTTTGAACATAAGGATATTTAAGTTAAATTTAAGATGATTATAGTTTTGTAGTGTCTCCTCGTAGCATCTGCATTAAAGGTCATTGCATTATTAAATCTATTCAGTATAAAATATTTTTAAGTATATCTGTGCTGCATGAAAAATATTCATGCCTATCCTTGGGTCTTAAAACAAATT
Organism: Leucopleurus acutus; assembly: GCF_964270905.1. NCBI lineage: Eukaryota > Metazoa > Chordata > Mammalia > Artiodactyla > Delphinidae > Leucopleurus > Leucopleurus acutus. Next base: position 43,224,029 of record NC_139142.1, read on the forward strand.
TTGAAACAACTGCCTACACATAAAGGAATTCATTTTATTACAGAAATTTTTTGATAACCCTTGGTGTTTTAATGAAAGTAATACACACTCATTCTGAGAGAAATCCTGAAAAATGTAAGGAAGAAAAGCAGTTTACATGTGATGATCCTCAGAAATAATCACAATTTACTCTTCAATGCATTTCCTTTTAATTTTGTATTATGTAAATACAGTATATATTATGAAATTTCTTTTTATATGGGAGAGATTAGCTTATTCTATGTATGTAATTTGTGTACTTTGTAAAGAAACAATATTATATTATTAATAATATTGTTATTTTCCCATGCATTTAAAGATAACTATTTTATGAATCGTAATTTATTTAGTCCCCTATTGTTGAATGAAGGTATCCTTTTTTTTTTTAAGAATTAAAAACAACTGGCCAGGGCTTCCCTGGTGGCGCAGTGGTTGAGAGTCCGCCTGCCGATGCAGGGCACACGGGTTCGTGCCCCGGTCCGGGAAGATCCCACATGCCATGGAGCGGCTGGGCCCGTGAGCCATGGCCGCTGAGCCTGCGCGTCTGGAGCCTGTGCTCCGCAACGGGAGAGGCCGCAGCAGTGAGGGGCCCGCGTACCGAAAAAACAAAAACAAAAAAAACTGGCCAGTGTATCAGAGTGGTTTTTTTTTTCCACTACAGGCTTGAAAAATTAATTTGAAAAATTTCTTGAAGCATTTGTGCATGTACACATATATCTGTTAAGTGAGTACAAGATGCAGGACTAAAGTGCTGAGTGGAGAACTCCCAGCATCCCCAGGACCACCACCATCACAACATGTGTCCTCTTTATTTTGATATGCACTTGCATCAATTAGAGTACCTCTTTAAAGAAAGTTTGGAGAAGTTGAATATAATTAGGCTATTTCTCTTATTCATGCACTTATTCATTCATTCAGTAAATATTTATTGCTCCCTGGTCATACATTGTAGTATCAACGTGAATGGGGGAGACTCAGCCCTGGCCCTCACTGAGCCTGCAGTCCAGATGAGAAGGACAATTAAACCAGAGAATTTAATTATATACAGAAAGGGCTTTGACAAGCGAAGCAGTGATTATAATAGGAGCACACAGCGGGTACAGCTAAGTTTTCCCGATGAAGGTGACATTTAACCAGAGACTTGAAAAGTAAGCAGGAGTTAGCTAGATAAAGGAGACAAGATGAGTCCAACCTGAGAGAACACCTGAGGAAAAGCCTGGTGAATGTCAGAATGCCTGGAATGTGCAGTGGAAGCTGAAGAGGAGGCTAGAGATGTAAGCTGAAGCCAGATGATAAAGGGCCTTGTCAGCCACCATAAGGAGTTTAGAGTTTATCCCCAGGGGCACTGGGAATCTGTTGAAGGTTCGCTCTTTGAAAAGATCACTCTTGCTGCAGTCTGGAAAATTGTTGCAGGACTGCATGTAGAAAGACCAGCTCTTTAGCTCCAATCTAGCTGATAAGTTCCTACATGAGGGCTGGAGGTGAAATGCTGTAGCCATCCTTCATTTCTCTCAGCCATCCATCACATTTAGCTTCTGACCCTTTTCAACCAGCCTAGCACATATTTAGCATTTAATAAATGGTTGTTGCTTTGTTTGCTCTTTTACGTGTTTGGAGAAGGAATCATCCATCATCTGACTCTTTTTCTCTTCTAAAGGATGAAGTGTTAGGAGAGAAAGTATCCATCCTAAGAACTTTCCCCACTTTTTCACTGATCCAGGGACCCCTCTACTTTTCTTCAGTGGCTCAACTGGCTACATCTGAGCTAGTTTCTGAGGTCTTAGTTTCCTTTACAAAAGCTTTCTGAGCTTGTACAGAAAGCCCGAAAAATTCCAGATCTGAAGGCAGTACCTCAATTCTGCTGATATTAGGAAAATGGGGACTTCCCCCATTATAACAATAATACATTATTCAACAATAAAACATGGTAAAGTACCAACAAGTGAAATACAGAAAAAGCTACCATAGTGCTACCCCCAAATGACAACCACTATTAATATTTTAAGGCATTTTTTTTTTAGACTTTCTTTAGTCTTGGGAGAACTGCTTTTAGAAAATCATTGTGATACACACACACGTGTTTATATCCTGAATTTTTTAAACTTAACATCATAACAAAAATTGTATTATTTTAAATATTAAATTAAAATTTTAATTGTTGCAAAACATTCCATTGTATCATTCTATTCCAATCTAATTCAACACACAGTCATATTTAGGTTGTTACGAATGTTTGCACTTCAAATAATACTATGATTAGTAGTATGAGCATTAAGTTTTGGGGGTACTTAAGTTTGTGCTTTTGAGATAAATTCCTAGAAGCAAACCTGATAATCCTTTTGTAAGGCTTTTAGCATATACTGTCAATTTGACTTACCAAATAAGGAGTGTACCAAATTTACATTTCAACATATGAGAGTACCTGTTTTAATTAGGCAACTTTTAAAAGAAAACTAATTTAATATACAAGGAAAAAATCGTAGAAAATAATTAAAAATGTTAACAGTGCTTTTATGTACCCATAATAACTAAGTGAGCTAAAGGGAGAAACTGACTGCAAGGGTATTAAGCCAGACCTATATTAATAGGCTAATTGGCTGCATTTTCCATAACTTGGTAAAGTGCGTAGTTAATATCAGGGTTTTAGTATTCCTTGACATACTTCTAAATTTTTCTTTATGTAATTACTTCTGCTTAACTCTGCTTTTTGTTAACTTTAGCTCATAGTATTTTATAGATTAATTCAGAGATTTAAAGGAGTAGAATGTATCACAAGCCATAGCACTAACATTAGTTTCTGATTTATATGGTTTTGAACATAAGGCTTTGAAGTTCATTTACTACTGAGTTAATTTTAGATTGAAAAGTTACAAGCTGAATATTAAATTGATAATAATAATGATTTAGCTAGAGAAAACACAAGAGGGCAATCTTGCACAACAGTAAAATATCTTTGCATAAGATAAAAAATAATTCAACATTTTTAATCAACTGTGATTTTTTTCAATAGACATTTAAAGTCTTATCAGTACGTATTATCTTTTTATTAAGTAATAGAAGTGTGGCTTTGCAAAGAAATTTAGTGTCAACAAACATATAATAAATTTTGCATGTATTTCAATTATATTTTTTAATCCTGGAAAGAAGTGAATCTATTTTCCATTATTGGAACCATATGGCCTGGTTTCAGTTGATAAGAAAGCAAGGAAGTAGATCTGCTGTAGAAGAGACACCAAAAGTATTTTTTTTTCTCCTGGATTCACCATAGATATATATCTCAAAATGGAAATTGTTTTATTTTTTCTGATTAGGAATATGTGATCCATTAAATCTCAAAAAAAAAGGCTATTTTTTAAAAAATAAAAATTAATGAATTGCTAAAGGCAGGGCCTGGTCTAATGATTCGATCCCAAAATTCACGTATGATCTTTTACGTACTTTAATTTTCTGACACTTAAATAGGACTGTAATTTCGGTTAACTCACTAGGCCCTAAAAATTAAGGGCATGAGAAAATGAGAGGTTTAAGACAATTGCATGTACTTTTGCAAGTGCAAATTCTGAAAGATCTTAATTTCATCTACGAAGGAAACACAGATAGTATCTGTGTGGTCTTACTTCCCATACCCCTGTGGTCCTTCTCCACTCAAACTAATTTAGAGTTTAGAATGCCAAACTGGATAAAAAAGGAATAGAAATAGGTATTTTTCTGAACATACTGGTGGGAGCAAGCCTTAAAAGTTCTGCGATCAAGTACCTGGTACTTAGAAAAGCAATATAACAATAGTTAATCACATGAAATTTGAATCCTCAGTTTCTGCCACATATTAGCTGTGTGACTTTGGGCAAGTTCTTAACCTCTCTGTGCCTTATTTTCCCTATCTGTATAATGCAGTTATAATGGTACACATCTCATGAGGTTTGTTGTGAGACTTAATATGTAAATATTTAGAGCAGTATCTGGTACAAAGTAAACTTTATTTAAGTATTTGCTGTTATGCAAGGGAGCCTAGGAAAATCTCTAACGGAAGTAAGAACCCAGATATTAGAATATGAAATGTAGGCAGTAACCTAGTTGGACATACAAAAGAGGGTCCTCAAGACCAATAAGAAGAAAAATTCATACGATAACCATTTCTCAAGCTACCCCTGGCTAAAGGTTTTCTACAGTTCCTAGGGAGAAGGAATCCAAAATTAGCAGCAGCAACTTACGGAATGGTACAAGAGTTTTGCTCATGTTAACCATGTAGAAAACCATACCTGCTTCTTCTCTCACTATGAGGAATGGTGAGTCATTCTAAAGTACTTTTCTTTAATGCTCATAAACCTCTCTATTAAAGAGTCCTCAGGGTCTAGTACTGTTATTGATAGGATCTGAACTGATGAGTATTATTTGAACGATAGAGTTAGGATATGGGTTTTCCAAGAGGGCAAATGAGATACACAGCAGCTTATAGGAGTTGCTTTAACAAAGCTTATTTCTGCCATATGCAACATGACTTGCAGTGGAAGATAGTTCACTCAGGTCACTTTCATATTCAGAAAATAGTCTTTCTTTGGGGAAAAAAAAAAAGAAAAACCCTGAAATTGGAAACCCAAGACATGCCGGTTCTATTCTTACCACTGCCATTGCTCTGTTCTGAGAACAGGCAAGGGATTCTCCATGATTCTGTTTGTTCTTTAGGTGAATTTCTCATCCCCATTATCATGGTATCTAAATTGTTTGAAAAATCTGAGTAGAAAGGTAAATGAGTCATTAAGAAAATTATTAACAATATTATACTTGTGCTTTGCATTATTCCATGTATATTTTAGTTTCCACTTTAGATAGAGTGGTTAAAATCTTACAATATCTTGGTAGGAAGAAACAATTATAGTAATTTAAGAGCTTGTGCACATTTCTACAGAGATCATTTTGGAACATCAATGAAAATTTCTATCATATCCTTGTGGTGCTTGAACAATTCTGAGTACTATTGGAGTTTGAGAGGCTCCCGGTGTGCTGGAAAGATTTTGCAGGGAAGGCTGCCTGATTGACTTTATTATAAGGTAAATTGGTGAATTGCCTAAAATCTACAGCTTTAACTTTCCAAGTTCTAGCATTTCATTTCTACGTTCTGGTCTGAGTGGATCAGACCAACCAAATTTATAAGAGACTGATGTATAAATGTAGCAAACACTGTGCAAAAGATAAACACAATCCCCATCCTCACTGAACTTAAGGGAGAGAAAGAGTAAACAAAGAGACATACAACTAATTATTAAATTTAAAACTCAGAGTAAAAAAGTCCTCAGAGTTATAAAGCACATGACAGAGCATGCTCATCCAGCAGCTCATGAAGAAAGACCTTTTACTTTAAGGTTTACAATTTGGCCTTTTGTTTATTTAGTTAAATATGTGTTATCATACTGTAATAATTTGCTGTGTCTGTCTCCACAATGGATGTATCTGTTCCATAGACTTGTAATTTACAGTTTGCTTATCAAGGTTCTCCAACTTCAAATTGCATCTTCAGCTTCTGCTTTTCCTATACTTTCATACAAGCCGTTTCCAATTGTTGACGCATTCTTTAAATATGGCAATACCACAGATCAAGTTAGGTAAAAGTAAGGAGTTCTTTCGGGCTCAGAGGCTTGTCTTTCACTCTGTACTAATGTTATTGGTCCGAGTCTCTGAATTTGTGGCTTCCTTAGTGCCACAGTACAAACACTCAAGGCAAAAACAAAATAAACCATTCCAAAGTTAATATATGCTCTTATCAAAATCCTGTGCCTTTCAAGTAGCAGGAGATAGCCACCCAGCTGTGGTATAAAAATTCATAGCAGCAGAATTCACAAAAGCCCCAAGGTAGGAACAACCCAAATGTCTATCAACAGATGAATGGATAAACAAAGTATGGTATATATACATACAAAGAAATATTATTCAGTCTCAAAAAGGAAAAAAGTTCTGACACATGGTACAACATGAATGAATCTCAAAGACATTATGCCAAGTGAAATAAGCCAGACACAAAAGGATAAATATTGTATAATTCTAATCATATGAGGTACCTAGAATAGCCAAATTCATAGAGAGAGAAAGCAGACTAGAGGTTACCAGGTGCTGAGGGGAGAAGAGAATGGATAGTGTTTAATGAGTACAGAGTTTCTGTTTGGGATGATGAAAAAGTTCTGGAAATGGATAAAGTTGATAATTGCACAACATTGTGAATGTAGTTAATGCCACTTGTACACTTAATGGTAATTTTTATGTAATGTGTATCTTATCATAAGAAAAAAGAATACGAAAACAAAAAGCAAAACCAGAGACTGTGTGAAAGGTGGAGGGAAAATATAGTCACCTGTCCAGATGCTGTCACCATGGGATGCCTAATGTCTTGTATATCAGTACTGCTTTCTGTTATAATGCTAAAACATTTTTAAAAATCCTTTCTTAATTTTCTCTTTCAGCACTCAATCGTCTCACGCCTATTAGCTACCTTATAGTTGTTTTATTCTGTCACTCAAAGTATTTTCTGCATGTAAGCAATACTGTTGTTAACATTATCATCATTATTATTAATTCTTGGATTGCATTCATTGTTCTGGTGTCCCATTTATATTGAGGGCTTGATGTACTCACCATTAACCTGTAAAAACATGGATTACAAGGAGAGTATGATAGGATAGTGCTGATGACAGTATAGTAATTTTGTGTGATTCTATTGAGCCTTCTTTCTTAGTATGTCAACACTATCAGATAGAATTGAAGCTTTTTTTTTTTTTTTTTTGCGGTACGCGGGCCTCTCACTGTTGTGGCCTCTCCCGTTGCGGAGCACAGGCTCCGGACGCGCAGGCTCAGCGGCCATGGCTCACGGGTCCAGCCGCTCCGCGGCATGTGGGATCTTCCCAGACCGGGGCACGAACCCGTGTCCCCTGCATCGGCAGGCGGACTCTCAACCACTGCGCCGCCAGGGAAGCCCAGAATTGCAGCTTTGCATCTAGTTTGTGCTCCTTAGAAATGACATGGGCTCCGGTTGACATCAAGAGAAAGCCTGGAATAGGATAAAGTCCACAAAGAAACTGCAGGACTGAAGATGGTCGTTTCAGTTCGAGAAAACACTTTTTACAAAATTATTGGGAACATATGCCAAGCCTTTTTCTTCTTCTAACACCTACTTGGTCTTGTAGAAATATTTTAATCACCATAAAACATGCTTACTATGCTACACATTGGGAACAGGGCAGACCTGTTTTGATTTATTGATTTCATGAATTTCAAAATTAGTTAAATCTCTTAAAGAACTTACTTTTATGATTTAAAAGGATCATAAGAAAATATACCACTATTCTTGAAATAATGGAAATTATTTACAGATATCTTTTATTATTTAAAAGTATAAAATAATATATTTTCAAGAAAAGCAAATGTAAGACAAATAGGAAAGTTTGCAAGAAAAGCAAATGTAAAATAAGAAAAGCAAATGTAAAACAAGAAAAGCAAATGTAAAATAAATAGGGAAGTTTCCCACTCTGCCCCATTGCAGACAATACATCTCCTCTGATATAACCAGTGTTACAGGTATATCTAATACATATACATGAAATAAATAAACAACATAATAAATAAAATTATATATGCTATGAATATAAAATAAAAAGACATTATTCTACAACTTGGTGTTTCATAATTTTTTTTCTTACTTTAACAGGAGCTTTTATTTATGTTTTCTTATTGAAGTATAGTTGCTGTACAATATTATATAAGTTACAGGTGTACAATATAGTGATTCACAATTTTTAAAGTTTATATTGCACTTATAGTTATTATAAAATATTGGCTGTATTCCCCGTGTTGTGCAATATATCCTTGTAGCTTATTTTATACCTAACAGTTTGTACCTCTTAATCCCCTACACCTATGTTGCCCTCCCCGCTTCTCTCTCCCCACTGGTAACCACTAGTTTGTTCTCTATATCTGTGAGTCGGCTTCTTTTTTGTTATAGTCACTAGTTTGTTGTATTTTTTAGATTCCACATATAAGTGATTTCATACAGCACTTGCCTTTCTCTGTCTGACATTTCACTTAGCGTAATGCCCTCCAAGTCCATCCATGTTGCTGCAAATAGCAAAATTTTATTCTTTTTTATGGCTGAGTAGTATTCCATTCTGTATATATGCCACATCTTCTTTATCCATTCATCTGTTGATGGACATTTAGATTGCTTTCATATCTTGGCAATTGTAAATAATGCAGGTATGAACATTGAGGTGCATGTATCTGTAGGAATTAGTGTTTTTGGTCTTTTTGGATATATACCCAGGAGTGGAACTGCTGGGTCATATGGTATTTCTATTTTTAGTTTTTTGAGAAGCCTCCATACTGTTCTCCACAGTGGCTGTACCAATTTACATACCCACAAACAGTGAACAAGGGTTCCCTTTTCTCCACATCCTGGTCAACATTTGTTATTTGTGTTCTTTTCAATGACAGCAATTCTGACAGGTGTGAGATGATATCTCATTGTGATTTTGATTTGCATTTCCCTGATGATTAGCAATGTTGAACATCTTTTCACATGCCTGTTGGCCATCTGCATATCCTCTTTGGAAAAATGTCTATTCAGTTCTTCTGCCCATGTTTTAATCGGGTTGTTTCTTTTTTTGATGTTGAGTTGTATGAGCTGTTTATATATGTTGGTTATGAACCCCTTATCAATCATATCATTTGCAAATATTTTCTCCCATTCAGTAGGTTGTCTTTTCGTTTTGTTAATGGTTTCCTTTGCTGTTTAGTTTGTTCAATTTTACTTAAGTTAACATTTAATTTTAAGTTTCATTAGGTCCCATTTACTCATTTATTTCTTAAAATATTAAGGAAAAATAGATTATAACTTAGATCTGATTTGTAAATATTGCCTCTTCTTTTTTTCATCCATGAGATAAGTACAAACCATGGGAAAGTCCAAAGTAGAAAAAACGATATTGTTTACGTCTGTCTCTCCTGTTTTGCTGCAAGGTATTTCAGGCCAGGAACTGTGTCTGCCTAATCTTTGTAGCCTCAGAACCTAACACAGTGCTTGGCACAAAATAAGTGCTCAATAAATGCTTGTTGAGTATTGTTGATTCAACTGGGGAGTATTTGTCATCATTAATTGGTGTAATATGGTCCCAGGATGTGCATTATAGGCTATAATACACTGTTGATACAATATGTGAACCTGGCCTAAGACACTACTACACACCACTTGGTTAAGGCCACAGACAACTATGTGCCTTAAAAATTCGGGAATCCAAAGTATAAATCATGCACAGATAGTTTTCTTCTCCCAGGGTCCCAAATTCAGGGTAGAGGTGACATTCCTATGCATCACATTCTAAAATGCACACCATAGGCTTCAAGGGATCTCAGTACCCTAGATGATTTTAATAAACAAGAGTTTTGAAGGACCTTTTAGAATTATCTATAGCAGTCTTTCAAAATATTGAGTAGAGGAGCAATTGTATTCCTAGGACAGTGTGCTACAACAGAGGCAAAATTGCCACATGTGTCAATGCAGGTTAAACACAAAGAATAAATAGAAATTAAGCTGTACTTAATTATTTCATACTTTTGCCCCAAACTTCATTTATCCTTCAAATTTCAGTGTTTAAAACTTAATATTTTGAGCTCTACCCACCACCAGTCCCTCCCATCAAGCCTCTTAGATAGCCTCATCCACCAGAGGGCAGAGAGCAGAAGCAAGAAGAACTACAATCCTGCACCTATGGAAAAAAACCCACATTCACAGAAAGATAGACAAGATGAAAAGGCAGAGGGCTATATACCAGATGAAGGAACAAGATAAAACCCCAGAAAAACAACTAAATGAAGTGGAGATAGGCAACCTTCCAGAAAAAGAATTCAGAATAATGATAGTGAAGATGATCCAGGACCTCGGAAAAAGAATGGATGCAAAGATCAAGAAGATGCAAGAAATGTTTAAAAAAGACCAAGAAGAATTAAAGAACAAACAAACAGAGATGAACAAATGAACAATACAATAACTAAAATAAAAACTACACTAGAAAGAATCAATAGCAGAATAACTGAGGCAGAAAAACGGATAAGTGACCTGGAAGACAGAATGGTGGAATTCACTGCTGCAGAACAGAATAAAGAAAAAGAATGAAAAGAAATGAAGACAGCCTAAGAGACCTCTGGGACAACATTAAACGCAACAACATTTGCATTATAGGGGTCCCAGAAGGAGAAGAGAGAGAGAAAGGACCAGAGAAAATATTTGAAGAGATTATAGTCGAAAACTTCCCTCACATGGGAAAGGAAATAGCCACCCAAGTCCAGGAAGCGTAGCGAGTACCATACAGGATAAACTCAAGGAGAAACATGTCGAGACACATAGTAATCAAATTGGCAAAAATTAAAGACAAAGAAAAATTATTGAAAGCAGCAAGGGAAAAACAACAAATAACATACAAGGGAACTCCCATAAGGTTAAGAGCCAATTTCTCAGCGGAAACTCTACAAGCCAGAAGGGAGTGACATGATATATTTAAAGTGATGAAAGGGAAGAACCAATAACCAAGATTATTCTACCCCACAAGGATCTCATTAAGATTCGATGGAGAAATCAAAAGCTTTACAGACAAGCAAAAACTAAGACAACTCAGCACCACCAGACAAGCTCTACAACAAATGCTAAGTGGGAAACACAAGAGAAGAAAAGGACCTACAAAAACAAACCCAAAACAATTAAGAAAATGGTCATAGGAACATGCATATCGATAATTACCTTAAACGTGAATGGATTAAGTGCTCCAACCAAATGACACAGGCTTGCAGAATGGATACAAAAACAAGACCCATATATATGCTGTCTACAAGAGACCGACTTCAGACCTAGGGACACATACAGACTGAAAGTGAGGGGTTGGAAAAAGATATTCCATGCAAATGGAAATCAAAAGAAAGCTGGAGTAGCTATACTCATATCAGATAAAATAGACTTTAAAATAAAGACTGTTACAAGAGACAAGGAAGGACACTACATAATGATCGAGGGATCAATCCAAGAAGAAGATATAACAATTATAAATACACATGCACCCCACATAGGAGCACCTCAATACATAAAGCAAATACTAACAGCCATAAAACGGGAAAGCAACAGTAACACAATCATAGTAGGGGACTTTAACACCTCAATTTCACCAATGGACAGATCATCCAAAATGTAAATAAATAAGGAAACAGAATCTTTAAATGACACAATGGACCAGATAGATTTAACTGATATTTATAGGACATTCCATTCAAAAACAGCAGATTACACTTTCTTCTCAAGTGCGCATGGAACATTCTCCAGGATAGATCACATCATGGGTCACAAATCAAGCCTCAGTAAATTTATGAAAATTGAAATCATATCAAGTATCTTTTCTGACCACAATGCCATGAGATTAGAAATGAATTACAGGGGAAAAAACGTAAAAAACACAAACACATGGAAGCTAAATAATACGTTACTAAATAAGCAAGAGATCACTGAAGAAATCAAAGAGGAAATCAAAAAATACCTAGAGACAAATGACAATGAAAACATGACAATCCAAAACCTATGAGATGCAGCAAAAGCAGTTCTAAGAGGGAAGTTTATAGTTATACAAGCCTACCTCAAGAAAAAAGAAAAATCTCAAGTAAAAAAATCTAACCTTACACCTAAAGGAACTGGAGAAAGAACAAACAAAACCCAAAGTTAGCAGAAGGAAAGAAATCATAAAGATCAGAGCAGAAATAAATGAAATAGAAACAAAGAAAACAATAGCAAAGATCAATAAAACTGAAAGCTGGTTCTTTGAGAAGGTAAACAAAATTGATAAACTATTAGCCAAACTCATCAAGAAAAAGAGGGAGAGGACTCAAATCAATAAATTTAGAAATGAAAAAGGAGAAGTCACAACAGACACAGAAATACAGAGGATCCTAAGAGACTACTACAAGCAACTCTATGCCAATAAAAAGGACAACCTGGAAGAAATGGACAAATTCTTAGAAAGGTATAACCTTCCAAGACTGAACCAGGAAGAAACAGAAAAGAAGAACAGACCAATCACAAGTAATGAAATTGAAACTGTGATTAAAAATCTTCCAACAAACAAAATTCCAGGACCAGATGGCTTCACAGGTGAATTCTATCAAACATTTAGAGGAGAGTTAACACTCATCCTTCTCAAACCCTTCCAAAAAATTGCGGAGGAAGGAACACTCCCAAACTCATTCTATGAGGCCACCATCACCCTGATACCAAAACCAGACAAAGATAGTATAAAAAAAGAAAATTACAGACCAATATCACTGATGAATATAGAAGCAAAAATCCTCAACAAAATACTAGCAAACAGAATCCAACAACACATTAAAAGGATCATACACCATGATCAAGTGGGATTTATCCCAGAGATGCAAGGATTCTTCAATATATGCAAATCAATCAATGTGATACACCATATTAAGAAATTGAAAAATAAAAACCATATGATTGGGCTCCCCTGGTGGCACAGTGGTTGAGAGTCTGCCTGCTGATGCAGGGGACACAGGTTCGTGCCCCAGTCTGGGAAGATCCCACATGCCGCGGAGCGGCTGGGCCTGTGAGCCATGGCCACTGAGCCTGCGCGTCTGGAGACTGTGCTCCGCAATGGAAGAGGCCACAACAGTGAGAGGCCTGTGTACCGCAGGGGAAAAAAAAAAAAAACCATATGATCATCTCAATAGATGCAGAAAAAGCTTTTGACAATATTCAACACCCATTTATGATTTTAAAAAACTCTCCAGAAGGTGGGCATAGAGGGAACCTAACTCAATATAATAAAGGCCATATATGACAAACCCACAGCAAACATCATTCTCAATGGTGAAAAACTGAAAGCATTTCCTCTAAGATCAGGAATGAGACAAGGATGTCCACTCTCACCATTATTATTCAACATAGTTTTGGAAGTCCTAGCCACAGTAATGAGAGAAGAAAAAGAAATAAAAGGAATACAAATTGGAAAAGAAGAAGTAAAACTGTCACTGTTTGCTATACATAGAGAATCCTAAAAATGCCACCAGAAAACTATTAGAGCTAATCAATGAATTTGCTAAAGTTGCAGGATACAAAATGAAAGCACTGAAATCTCTTGCATTCCTATACACTAATGAAAAATCTGAAAGAGAATTTAAGGAAACACTCCCATTTACCATTGCAACAAAAAGAATAAAATACCTAGGAATAAACCTACCTAGGGAGACAAAAGACCTGTATGCAGAAAACTCTAAGACACTGATGAAAGAAATTAAAGATGATACCAACAGCTGGAGAGATATACCATGTTCTTGGATTGGAAGAATCAATATTGTGAAAATGACTATACTACCCAAAGTAATCTACAGATTCAATGCAATCCCTATCAAATTACCAATGGCATTTTTTACAGAGCTAGAACAAATCATCTTAAAATTTGTATGGAAACACAAAAGAACTCGAATAGCCAAAGCAGTCTTGAGGGAACAAAACGGAGCTGGAGGAATCAGACTCCCTGACTTCAGACTATACTACAAAGCTACAGTAATCAAGACAATATGGTACTTGCACAAAAACAGAAACGTAGATCAATGGAACAAGATAGAAAGCCCAGAGATAAACCCACGCACATATGGTCACCTTATCTTTGATAAAGGAGGCAGGAATGTACAGTGGAGAAAGGACAGCCTCTTCAATAAGTGGTGCTGGGAAAACTGGACAGCTACATGTAAAAGAATGAAATTAGAACACTCCCTAACACCATACACAAAAATAAACTCAAAATGGATTCGAGACCTAAATGTAAGACCGGACACTATAAAACTCTTAGAGGAAAACATAGGAAGAACACTCTTTGACATAAATCACAGCAAGATCTTTTTTGATCCACCTGCTAGAGTAATGGAAATAAAAACAAAAATAAACAAATGGGGCCTAATGAAACTTCAAAACTTTTGCACAGCAAAGGAGACCATAAACAAGATGAAAAGGCAACTCTCAGAATGGGCGAAAATATTTGCAAACTAATCAATGGACAAAGGATTAATCTCCAAAATATATAAACAGCTCATGCAGCTCAACACTAAAGAAACAAACAACCCAATTCAAAAATGGGCAGAAGACCTAAATAGACATTTCTCCAAAGAAGACATACAGATGGCCAAGAAGCACATGAAAAGCTGCTCAACTTCACTAATTATTAGAGAAATACAAATCAAAACTACAATGAGGTATCACCTCACACCAGTTAGAATGGGCATCATCAGAAAATCTACAAACAACAAATGCTGGAGAGGGTGTGGAGAAAAGGAAATCCTCTTTCACTGTTGTTGGGAATGTGAATTGATACAGCCACTAAGGAGAATAATATGGAAGTTCCTTAGAAAACTAAAAATAGAATTACCATATGATCCAGCAATCCCACTACTGGGCATATACCCAGAGAAAACCACAATTCAAAAAGACACATGCACCCCAATGTTCATTGCAGCACTATTTACAATAGCCAGGTCATGGAAGCAACCTAAATGTCCATCGACAGATGAATGGATAAATAAGTTGTGGTACATATATACAATGGAATATTACTCAGCCATAAAAAGGAACGAAGTTGAGTCATTTGTTGAGACATGGATGGATCTAGAGGCTGTCATACAGAGTGAGGTAAGTCAGAAAGAGAAAAACAAATATCATATATTAACGCATGTATGTGGAACGTAGAAAAATGGTACAGATGCACCAGTTTGCAGGGCAGAAGTGGAGACACAGATGTAGAGAACAAATGTATGGACACCAAGGGGGGAAAACCGCGGTGGGGTGGGGATGGTGGTGTGCTGAATTGGGCGATTGGGACTGACTGATGTGTATAAAATTGATGACTAATAAGGACCTGCAGTATAAAAACAAACAAACAAACAAAAAAGAAGAACTAATACTAAACTTTCTTTGGGTTATTTGTATGGAAATATGTTAATATAAATGTTTCAGACATTACATGAAATTTCTAAAAATCTTATATGTTCTGGTATAATGTTATAAGTCATAAATCTAGTTATTACTTTAAAATGTGTATCTCAGAAATAACTAAATTTCCTTGTCAATTGCATTATTATGAACTTTCGTCAAATCTTTAACCATGGTCATTTTTAAGTCTTTTGTCATTTACAGACAGTTCTGAGTGTACTCTGCTGCTTTTGCAAAAATGTTCCTATAAAAGGGTTTCATCTTCAAGGAATTCTTGGAAAAGACTCTGACAAGTACAGGTTTCTGGTAACTGACTATACTGCTGAACTGAATGAATAAGCATTTTCAGAACTCTAATGGAAAACTGATGAATTCATAAAAGCACTTAAAAAAGATCAGGATGAAAAAAAATTAATTACATGGGACTGAGTGAATTGATGGGGATGATAATAATTTTTGTGACTTTCTGTCTAAATAAAAAAAAAATCCCACAAGAACTCAGAAAAAAAAAACACTTAATATTTTGAAGTATATTCCATAAACTAGTATTTAAAAACTTGCAATAATATAATATTTTAGCAAGTTCCTAACCTTGGATCTACTGCTAATTATGTAGCTTCGGTCAAGAAATCTCTTGACTCCTCATTATTGGTTTAGATTAGTCAAAAATAAACAGATCCACCTTGCACAACTTTAATCTTTTGGTTGTGGTTTTGTGTAGCACTTTGTGAGGATGACTTTGAGGCTGTCTCAACTCTATAGGAACATGCCATGATGACTCAACAATCTGTCATGGGCATGCAAAGAAGGAGGGTGAAATGTGTGCAGTGCTGTATGTAGGTTCCATTTTTGTTTATACTGTTCTAAATTAGTTTTAAGGTTTCTTCAGCTCTAGTAGTCTAATTCTATTTATAAATGTAGAAATTATGTTAATGATATATTATCAATGAAAAATTATAATTATGTATAAGTCCCTTCTGTGTATACATATTTTAGCATAGAATAAATTCTGGAAAGATACTCATTGAATTGTTACCTGATAATCTCTGGTTGGTAGAAATAATAATGTTTACTTTTGTCTTTATTTTCTATTTTTCTTTCATAATCATGTTTTGCTTTTGTAATAAAATGGTGACACATGTTTAATGTCTTATTCTAAAACAGGTACTTAAGTGAATTTCCAAATTACATATTTTAACAGGTATAAAATTAGAGTTAATCATGTTAGATGAATCATTTATTTACTATAATAGGCAAAATGAGTCTGATATCACCAAATAGTATTTTATGTACATATTTAATACTAGAGTCTAAGAAAATGTTTAAAATTGAAAATAATTATACATGCTTCCAGTAAAATTTACAATAGTACAATAGTACAAAAAGAGTATAGAGTAAAAAGTAATCTTCCTCTTATCTGAGACTTCCAGTCTTTTTCCCAAAGACAAATACAATTAGTGGTTTCTTATATACCATTACAAAAATCTTCAGATGATATATAAGTATATGTATGTATTTATACATTCTTATAGAGAAATAGAAGCATCCTATGTATAGCATGGTATATTTTTATTTACTTTCTCATGATAATATGTATTAGAGATCATTTCCTATTAGCACATGTAGTTCTACTCCATTCTTACTCTGGACTGCATAATATTCTGTTTTATGGATGAACCATAATTTGTTCAAATTACTCTCAAAAAAGTTGTACTAATTTACATCCTCACTAATCATGTATGAGAATGCTAGTTTTGTTAAATCCATGCCAACATGATATATTATCGAACTTGGATCTTTTATTTATCTGATTGGTGGGAAATGATAACTTGTTTTAATTGGTATTGCTTGAATTATGAGTACTGTGATATCTTTCCAAATTTTTTATATTTTATTCTGAGAATTGCCTGTTGCTGTCCATTCCTCATTTTTCCATTGTATTTTTTCTAAGCTTTTTCTTCCAGAAATAGTTAATGAGTTAACAGATGATAATAAAACATTATCTAAAATTAGTTTCTTATAAGTTGTTTGTCATTTGTATCTTTAAAAACATAGATTCCGTTCCACTTAGTTCAATAAACATCTAAGGGAAACTTTCTAAATGCAGAGGTGTAGACCCTGGGGGAGACAAAAAGGTTAAGTGGATAAATGGATAAAGGGTTATCTCAGGGAACTCACAATTTAATACAGAAAATGTAAACAAAAAGATATGCTCTAAAAATAATATTATGAGGCTGTAAGAGAGCACAAGAAATTACTTTGACAGATTGAATTCAAGGAAGGTTTAATGGAGTAGGTGTCATATGAACTGTGCTTTGAAGGACAAATGTATTGGTTTCCTACAGCTGCTGTAATAATGTACCGCAAATTGGGTGCTTTAAAACAGCAATAATTTGGGACTTCCCTGGCTGTCCAGTGGTTAGGACACTGTCAAGGGCGTGGGTTCAATCCCTGGTCAGGGAACTAAGATCCTGCAAAAGCCGCATGGCCAAAAAATTAAAAAATAAAACAGCGGAAGTGTATTGTCTCACCGTTCTGGAGGCTAGACACCCAAAATTAAGGTCTTGGCAGGCCCATGCTGCCTCTGAAACCTGTGGTAGAATCCTTCCTTGCCTCTTCCTAGCTTCTGGTGGTGGCCAGCAATCCTTGGCATCCCTTGGCTCATGGCTCCAACAATCCAATCTCTGCCTCTGTTGTCACCTTGCCATCTTCACATTGTCTTCCCCCTGTACCTTTCTGTGTCTGTGTCCATATTTCCTTTTTACAACGACAGCAGTCATTTTGGACTAGGACCTCCCTAATGACCTCATCTTAATTTAACTTGATCATCTGCAAAGACCCTACTTCCAAATGAAGTCACATTCACAGGCATTCTCCTCAACAGGGGAAAATAAGGGGCTGTTGGTAGAGAGTGGATATCCTAGGAGAAGAGAATAAAATGGGTAAAGACTTGTCAGTAGGAAATGCAGGGCATGTCCAGAAAACATCAAGTACTTTGTCCAGTTTTTTGAGAGCATGTTGCAAGTAAGAAAACAGTGGGAGGGCTTCCCTGGTGGCTCAGTGGTTGAGAGTCCGCCTGCCAATGCAGGGGACACGGGTTCGTGCCCCGGTCCGGGAAGATCCCACGTGCCATGGAGTGGCTGGGCTCGTGAGCCATGGCCGCTGAGCCTGTGTGTCTGGAGCCTGTGCTCCGCAGCGGGAGAGATCACAGCAGTGAGAGGCCCGCGTATTGCAAAAAAAAAAAAAAAAAAGAAAGAAAGAAAACAGTGGGAGAGGATCTTGTGTGCATTCGTTCTCCAGGGAATGGACAACCACTGAAGTTTGCAATCAGAGAGTGCCCAGTTCAACCATGGGTGCCTTAAGGAGACTGTGCTGTATCTGTTCAAAGAATGAATGGGATGGGGGAACTAGTGAAGGCAGGAAGACCGGAGAGGAAATGATTGCAGCTGCCCCAGAGAGGTCAGACAGCAAACAATGAACCTGTAAAGACAGTAGGTTAGGGCATCTGCACTCACCCTCAGACCCTACAGAAGGGCTGCTTGCTTGTGGTTTGAAAATACCCGCAATCCAGAGGGATCCCCTAGCCCCATCAGAAAAATTGCTTGAAATATATTTCTTCATCTGACTGGGTTGCTTTAAGAGTGACAGTATTTCACTTTGACAAAGATTACACATGTTGCTTACTCTGAAAGAGGCCCCAGAGTTGTTTATGACTCTCTAGAAGGCTTTTCTTTCTGCTTTTTTCTTAGTATTTTCAGACTGACTCATCAACATCTTGGACTAGAAAATGAAATTTGAAAAACGTCTTCTCCTTTAAGTTCTTAAGAGTTTTTCTGCACCATTAGCTCAAAAGAGCATATAAAAGTGGGTTAATGGCTGAATTAAGCTGTGCCAGCCAGGCAGATATTGTCTGCATCTGAGGAGGAAGCGTCCACCCACTGTTTACCATTGTGCTTGCCTGCGATATGCTTGCAATTATGTAGGGGATCCAACAACAAAAGAAAATAAAAGTCACCAGAAACAGATGAAACGTGCCTTTGTATTCAGAAGCAGGGCCATTGCACATTTCAAAATGTCCTGTTTTCTGCTCCATGGAGAAAAGGCACTGAGTATGTATAAAGTATCAGCCATTTTCTAAGACTAAGTAGGGCTCCTATCTGCAGTTGTTTCTCTTGAGATCCTCAAATACATTTAGAATCGTCTTGGCTCTTCTCTACAGAGAAGGCTATACTTGGTTTCACCTTTCTCAGCAATTGACTTTCAAAGTCATGTAGCCAGTTGGCTTGATCACTAGTTACTTCTGTTGTTCCAACATAACACGATGTGCCAACACACAGGTAGCAAACAAGAAGAACAAAACTTTATAAGCCTGACACAGGTTAGCCTGAGTGCCCAGTGTTGCAAGTAGCTGGCCAGTATTCAGAAGGCCACCATCTTACAAGGAGGAAACCTTGAAAAGGAAACTTAAATTCAGATCCAAATCCCAGTGCTAATACTTGTTTTAAAGATATTCTACATTCTGTGTCAGACACTGTGCATCTATCTGTACACATTGTAGCTGATGTGTATGCTCAAGGTGTGCAGTAGACCAAAAAGCTATTGCCCAGATAGACGAAGCAAATGCATTAGGCTGAGTTCTAACTGATAGCATAGCATTTATAATTGCTATTACCAGGTGATCCTGGTAGTAAAGCTGAATTCAAAACACAAAAACTACGCTAAAAATGTTTGTATCAAGATTAGTGACTCGATTATTATACATTCTCTTAACACAGTGTTATAAATTCTAACCTCAAATGTATTCATTGCCCTCTGGAAGAGTTAGATACCCGTTTTTCAGAGTAATTTGACTTTAATACAGAAAGGCTTTTGTAGACGGTCTATTCACTTATTCAACACTTTTAGCACCTTTCAGTGGTGGGAGCTGAAGTATCCCCTAAGCTATTCAATTGTCTTTTAGAATAAACAAATATATGAACACCTTAACAGCAAATATCAGTGTAGGAAAATCTACCCAAGCAGTACTTTTTTTAAACCCGAAATAATCATCACACTGCATTATTCTTGTATTCAAGAATATGGAGAAATAAAGATCACTTAAAAAAGCCTCTTTCCCTTAAAATACAATAACAGGGAGCTTCCCTGGTGGCGCAGTGGTTGAGAGTCCGCCTGCCGATGCAGGGGACACAGGCTCGTGCCCCGGTACAGGAAGATCCCACATGTCACGGAGCGGCTGGGCCCGTGAGGCATGGCCCCTGAGCCTGCGCGTCCGGAGCCTGTGCTCCGCAACGGGAGAGGCCGCAATAGTAAGAGGCCTGCGTACCGCAAAAAAAAAAAAAAAAAAAAAAAAAATACAATAACAGGAAAGAAAAGCATTCAGAACCACTCTTTTTTAGTATTGTGTGTACTCAGGAAATAAAGACATTTATTTAGTGAAGTATAGATATTTTAAAGTAATAGCAACTACTATAGGAAGATTTGCAGAGAATAATCTCTTCATGTTTACCCCCTGTTTCCTTTTTGCCTCCCTCTATTTCTTTATCTACTTCCCTCTTTTTCTTTCATGTTCTTCCTTGATTTTGGTCCTTTTCACTTTTACTTTCATCTTCCTTGTTAAATTTTCTTCTTTTTTCTTTTTTCCCTTTGACTTTTCTTCTCTTTCCCCATCACATTTTGTAAATATAGTTTCATATGCAATATTATTAGCTATTTCATTAAATTTTAAACTTATATTAGTTATTAAATATTTTAATAAAAAACTTCCCAAAATCCAGTCCTGTAACAAATAAAAGAATAAAACTTATGAAGAAGTTGATTTTTTTCTGCCTCTTTCTCATTTTACACAATGTTTGCAAATGACTCCACCTTTCTTATTCAAATAACAGAAGGTAGAAATAAAAGGGAAATATAAAATTACTATTTAATCAAAATCCATTATAATGAGAACTTAAATCACATAGCTTCAGTGATATTGTTCTCTTACATTTATATTACCAAAGGCAACACAACTGGCAAAATATTTGCCCATATTTGTCACCCTTGGTTCATAAGAAATATGGACATTATAGAATAAAAATACTTGGTGACAGGAAATATAACAATCACAAGAAATTTTCCTAGGAAAAATGGTGCCTACAGATCAAAGCAAAACATTTGAGATACTAGCAAAACATGGTAACTTCAAAGGTTGTTGTTCTCTGTACAGCTGTGAATCTGCTTTAGGTATAAAACTTGCAAGAACTTGAACACACTGAAAACATTCCAGATTAACTTCCCAGTTTGACAGAAAGCAATTAAGGGCCCAGAAAGGGAGGGTAGTTTGAAACCTAAAGCCCAGAAATTCATTTTAAGATATTCCTTTCTTGGGGAATCTTCTCAGATAAAAGCATGACTGGACACTCCTAACATTTTGTTCAGGAACTGAGTTTAATTAACTACTAATGTTCAAATGAAGGAAGAAGGGCAGATGTAGATGAAGTCCAATTTGAGAATGCATTAAATACCAAAGATTATGCCAGTAATACCTGATGTTCTTTCCTTTCAGATTTGTTGCATAGATGACTCACCATCTCTCCATCGCTTTCATTACTTTTGATCAAATGGCATCAAGGCTTCTTCATTATCATCTTCCTTCTAACTGCTCATTTTCTGAGACTTCTTCAATATGCCCCAAGGTCACCACATTTGTTGCAAATAGACTAGGGTTCAGATAAAGTATTGTTCAGAATTAATATTTCAGTACAAACACAATATACTTTTGTACTGAAGTGGAATGAATGTTAATCCCCCTTTGTACATTCAATCAATTTCTCTCTTCTTTTTCCTTGTCTCAATGATGCCATTTTTCTTCTGCAAACGTCAAAAGTTATTGCCCATGCTCTGCCCAGCATGTACCTACTAAGATTTGCAAGCTTCTTTTTCTATTTGGATCCCTTCCCTGCCAAATGTAGTTTGGTTTTACTGTACATTGGGGCTTTCTTCTTTTTTGCTCTTATATTATAATGCAACCCTCAATTGTCCAACAATAATTCATCAATGACGTAAATTGTCCTCATGGCTTATACATGAGTGCCAAGGATCCGTTCTTGTTGCTTGTTTAGAGCTTGTTGAGACCTTCTGTGCTGAGAAAACTTCAAAAGAGCAGAGCCATGTTTTGCCCACCTGGGCCTTAACAAAGAAGTGAAGCAGGGCCACTGTACGGACATGGTTCCAGCCTACTCAGCTCACCCCAGCTGAGATGATCCATCACTATGCTTAAAATTATCCCTTTCATTGTCAAGTAAATCCAGAACAGATTACATGTCCTATTTGTGTGCTAATGTTTAATCCTCACAATACCCAAGGTAGGAAAACTGAAGGTATAATCAATCAGTATTCCCTTCCGAGGGTAAAGTGAGCCATAGGAGGAAGTTGAGATTTAAGGCACTTTCCAACATTACAAATCACGATCTAAATCATCTATATTTGTGACTATGCTTAAAGTGTTTTATCGGGGAAAAAGAATTATGAATTGGATCTGGGGGATAATAACAGTACTTAACTCATAGGGTAATAAGGATTAAATGAGATAATGCTTGTAAAGCACTTAACGTAGTGCCTGGTTAGTACTCAAAGATGCTAGTAGTTACTAGTATTCACTATTAATTAATGTATTAACTAATGTATTATCCATTAAGCTACACTCCCTCACAGTTCCTTTTGTATTAAGTAATACAAATATCATATAAAGGTAGGCAGTGTGTTGTTAAGTGTTTAAACTAAACAAGAAGTGATTTTTAAAAAGCATGTATTTTTTTCACACCCAAATTTATTTTGGGTTTTTCTAAACACAGGTATTTGATTAAGAAAATAGGATGTCACTTTTAGGAACCTAATTTTTTATATTACATTATTCTCAATAATGTGCTATCTTGCTCTTGAGACAAAATATTGGAACTGAAGATGAACCCAAAAATCTCCACTAAAAATGTTTTCACTTTTTCCTTTTATCTCACTCCTTTAATGTGAAACTAGATAAGTATTGTCCTATTTTTCCATTCTCATAATGGCGAGGAATCTCAGAAGTCAATTAAATGTCCAATAAGGCACATTTGTGATATCCGCTTGCCCTGACAACCGACAGCTGTGATATTGCTCCCTTTGGACACACATTTTTTTTCTATTAAGTACTATGGCTTAAGAAATTATGTGTCTAGTTTTAAATAATTTTCTCTCATCATTTTTGTGTTCCTTTAAAAACAAGTGAGAAACATGCAGTCTAATACATTGTTGGTAAGAGTATAAATTGCTACAACATATTTGGAGATCAATTTAACAATTTTTATTAAAATTTTAAATGTTCATACTCTCTATTCTTGCCATTTTACTTCTAGGGGTTTTCCTTACAGAAATATTTGCATAAGTACACAGAAACATATGTACTAGGACACTGCAAACACTGTTTACAGTGCAATAACAGTGTCCCCAACTCAAAGTCCATCAGTAAGGGGGTTGGTTAAATATAACATGATGCATTCAGACATAGAATACTATACAGTTGTTGAAAAGATGAACTAAATAGGCATGAAGACAATGGAGGAATGGATACAAAATCACTAACAGTGGTTATTTCCCTAGCAGAGGTATTAGGATGGATCTTTACTTATTTTCTTCATTATATATTTTATTAATAGTGGAATGTTCAAAATAAGAATAAATTGCTTTTGTTAGCAGGAATACACACAGATTTAAATATATAATAAATACATCTAAAAACTCAAAGCAGAGTGGTTAGTTGAGATAAAGCAGGAATAACATCCCTGCTCCTGACTTCAAGTCCAGAGTGCATTTTTTATAACCTCATTTATAGTCTTGCAGAAGCCACATATGGCATCAATGTGTCTATCTATGAATGAGAGAAAGCAATTAGATTTGGTAAACTTTTTGTTCTTATTAAATTTACCATTCTTTAGCCCTCTAGGGCTCCTCCTTCCCTTGCCCCTGCTGACCTCCTTCTTAATGAGTCACCAGCCCCACCCCAGCTCCCACTGGGCACCCTTGACGACTGTACTATGGTGAATGAGTTTGTTCTCTTGAGGCAGATCCAATTGAAAATTAGTGGCTGCCTATAGTACTGTGCTGAAAAGGGTTCTGAGGACAAATGTGTGACATAGGGTCATGATCAGGTAGAGATGCTGGTCACGAGGGAGGGTGTTACCACACATGCGTCTTGGATTTGCTAACTCAGACCATGAGTATCATGATGAGTATCATCCCCAGAGCTACCAGGATATTCTCAGCTTTTCCCTAGGGTTAAGGATTCAGGACATGAATAAGTTTGAAACCTGGCAAAACAAAAAGCAAATCCCCAATACATTAAGGCATTGTGTTTGGAGTAGTCGTTTGCATCACTATTCTATTTGGTCTCCCCAGTGGCTTTGAAAAATATAGGAGGATTATCAATTGCCCAAAATTGTCCTACTCCCTTTGAATGGTTCATTTTTCCTTGAGTATTAAGAATTCTTATAATCTATTTCCTGTATTATCACAGTGTCTTGGAGTAATAGAATCATAGATCTATTTCATTCTTTTGCCGCTGAGCATAACTATACTCAAACTGGCCCTGTTCTTATACTTTTATCTCCAGGAGGCTCTATAGTTTTAGAATTCAGCATCCTAAACTTTCTTCATTCATATATAGATCTACTAAATTACTCCATATTACCTTATTTTAAAGTCTATCACACATCCTATTAAAGTTATACTATTCCAAATTCAACTCTTGTATATTTTATCTTCTCAGTTGAGTAAATATCCAAAAATGTTAACAATCAATGTTGCATTGAACCAAACTAGTGATAAATATTGTCCTTTTAAAGATTCCTAAAAATGTGAATCTTATTTACCCAAGTTCATAGCCAATGGAAATGTCTTTGAAAATTGTGAATAGATGCACTAAAATAATTTTTTTTTTTTTTTTAAGTATAGGTGGGAAGGGACCAGGGGTTATACAGCTGACTGCTGAGTCTGGGGTTCTTTCTGTATTGAACATTTTTCTAAGTGTATAGCCATTGAGCTTCAAGAGGACCACAAGTTTACAAAGAAAAGACTATAATTTAGTAACAATTCAAGCATTCTTTTTCTTTCTTGCCCTTTGTTTTGGGTGTATGGGAAGCTAAGAATGGAGCATCTCACTTTGAGTTCAGAATGACAAATAATTATTTTGATAGTTTATTTTCCAAAGCATAAATATCTCCTGGGAGACCTATACTTGGCTTCAAATTTCTTAATAGGAGATTCTTACAAGTCTCTTCTTTCAAGTCTGATTCCTACATGGCCTGTTTTAGGTTGAGCTAGATTAATAAAAGACAAAAGTTGCCCATAAAATTTCTGGAGTTCACTTCAACTGGTCCAAGCCAGAGTAGAAAGCTGGAAGTGCGTCACAGAGGAGAGCGCAGCAATAGGGGTGCAGAGGGCAAAGTGGAGAGGTTCCTGCACAGAGGATGGGTGCTGACCAGCACTCACCAGCCTGAGAGGCTTGTCTGCTCACCCACTGGGGCGGGTGGGGGCTGGGAGCTGAGGCTCCGGCTACGGAGGTCAGATCCCAGGGAGAGGACTGGGGTTGGCTGCATGAATGCAGCCTGAAGGGGGCTACTGTGCAACGGCTAGTCGGGAGGGAGTCTGGGAAAAAGTCTGGAACTGCCTAAGAGGCAAGAGACCATAGTTTTGTGGTGCGCGAGGAGAGGGGATTCAGAGCACCGCCTAAACAAGCTTCAGAGATGGGAGCGAGCGAAGGCTATCAGCACGGACCACAGAGACGGGCATGAAACGCTAAGGCTGCTACTGCCGCCACCAAGAAGCCTGTGTGCGAGTACAGGTCACTATCCACACCTCCCCTCCCGGGAGCCTGTGCAGCCCGCCGCTGCCAGGGTCCCGTGATCCAGGGACAACTTCCCCGGGAGAACACACGGTGCGCCTCAGCCTGGTGCAAACGTCACGGCAGCCTCTGCCGCCGCAGGCTCGCCCCGCATTCCGTACTCCTCCCTCCCCCCGGCCTGAGTGAGCCAGAGCCCCCTGCTTCTTTAACCCCGTCCTGTCTGAGCAAAGAACAGACGCACTCAGGGGACCTACGCGCAGAGGCGGGGCCAAATCCAAAGCTGAACCCCAGGAGCTGTGCGAACAAAGAAGAGAAAGGGAAATCTCTCCCAGCAGCCTCAGGAGCAGGGGGTTAAATCTCCACAATCAACTTGATGTACCCTGCATCTGTGGAATACCTGAATAAGAAAACGAATGATCCCAAATTGAAGAGGTGGACTTTGGGAGCAACTGCAGACTTCGGGTTTGCTTTCTGCATTTAATCTGTTTCTGGTTTTATGTTTATCTTAGTTTAGTATTTAGAGTTTATTATCATAGGTAGATTTGTTTATTAATTTGGTTGCTGTCTTCCTTTATTTTTTTAATATATAGATATATCTTTTTCTCTTTTTGTGAGTGTCTATATGTATGCTTCTTTGCGTGATTTTGTCTGTATAGCTTTGCTTTTACCATTTGTCCTAGGGTTCTGTCTGTCCGTTTTTTTGTTTATTTGTTTTGTATAGTTTTCAGCTCTTGTTATCATTGGTGGATTTGTTTTTTGGTTTGGGTGCTCTCTTCTTTCTTCTTTCCTTTTCTTTTTTTTATTACTTTATAATTTTTAAAATGTTAATAATTTTTTATTTTAATAACTCTATTTTATTTTATTTATTTATTTTCTCCCTTTTCTTCTGAGCCGTGTGGCTCACAGGGTCTTGGTGCTCTGCCTGGGTGTCAGGCCTGTGACTCAGAGGTGGGAGAGCCGGGTTAAGGACATTGGTCCACCAGAGAACTCCCAGCCCCATGTAATATCACACTGCAAAAGCTCTCCCAGAGATCTCCATCACAATGCTAAGACCCAGCTCCACTCAACGACCAGCAATCTACAGTGCTGGACACCCCATGCCAAACAACTAGCAAGACAGGAACACAACCCCACCCATTAGCACAGAGGCTGCCTAAAATCATAAGGTCACAGACACCCCAAAACACACCACCTGACGTGGTCCTGCCCACCAGAAAGACAAGATCCACCCTCATCCAACAGAACACAAGCACCAGTCCCCTCCACCAGGAAGCCTACATAAGCCACTGACCAACCTTAGCCACCGGGGGCAGACACCAAAAACAACAGGAACTATGAACATGCAGCCTGCGAAAAGGAGACCCCAAACACAGTAAGTTAAGCAAAATAAGAAGGCAGAGAAACACACAGCAGATGAAGGAGCAAGGCAAAAACCCACCAGACCAAACAAATGAAGAAGAGACAGGCAGTCTACCTGAAAAAGAATTCAGAGTAATGATAGTAAAGATGATCCAAAATCTTGGAAATAGAATGAAGAAAGCACAAGAAACGCTTAACAAGGACCTAGAAGAACTAAAGAGCAAACAAACAATGATGAACCACACAGTAAATGAAATTAAAAATTCTCTAGAAGGAATTAATGGCAGAATAACTGAGGCAGAAGAACGAATAAGTGACCTGGAAGGTAAAATAGTGGAAATAACTACTGCAGAGCAGAATAAAGAAAGAGGAATGAGGGCTTTCCTGGTGGCGCAGTGGTTGAGAATCTGCCTGCCAATGCAGGGGACATGGGATTGAGCCCTGCTCTGGGAAGATCCCACATGCCGCGGAGCAACTAGGCCCGTGAGCCACAGTTACTGAGCCTGCGCGTCTGGAGCCTGTGTTCCGCAGCAAGAGAGGCCGTGATAGTGAGAGGCCCGTGCACCGTGATGAAGAGTGGCCCCCACTTGCCGCAACTAGAGAAAGCCCTCGCACAGAAACAAAGACCCAACACAGCCATAAATAAATAAATAAATAAAATTAAAAAAAAAAAAAAGAAAGAGGAATGAAAAGAGTTGAGGACAGTATCAGAGACCTCTGGGACAACATTAAATGCACCACCATTCAAATTATAGGGGTCCTAGAAGAAGAAGAGAAAAAGAAAGGGCCTCAGAAAATATTTGAAGAGATTATAGTTGAAAACTTCCCTAATATGGGAAAGTAAATAGTCAATCAAGTCCAGGGAGCGCAGAGAGTCCCATACAGGATAAATCCAAGGAGAAACACGCCAAGACACATATTAATCAAACTATCAAAAATTAAATACAAAGAAAAAATGTTAAAAGCAGCAAGGGAAAAACAACAAATGACATGCAAGGGAATCCTGATAAGGTTAACAGCTGATCTTTCAGCAGAAACTCTGAAGCCAGAAGGGAGTGGCAGGACATATGTAAAGTGATGAACAGGAAAAACCTACAACCAAGATTACTCTACCCAGCAAGGATCTCATTCAGATTTGACAGAGGAAGTAAAAGCTTTACAGACAAGCAAAAGCTAAGAGAATTCAGCACCACCAAACCAGCTTTACAACAAATGCAAAAGGAACTTCTCTAGGCAGAAAACACAAGAGAAGGAAAATACCTACAAAACCAAAACAATTAAGAAAATGGTAATAGGAGCATACATACCAATAACTACCTTAAATGTAAATGGTTTAAATGCTCCAACCAAAAGACATACACTGGCTGAATGGATACAGAAACAAGACCCATATATATGCTGTCTACAAGAGACCCACTTCAGACCTAGGGACACATACAGACTGAAAGTGAGGAAATGGAAAAAGACATTCCACGCAAATGGAAATCAAAAGAAAGCTGGAGTAGCAATTCTCATATCAGACAAAATAGACTTTAAAATAAAGACTATTACAAGAGACAAAGAAGGACACTACATTATGATCAAGGGATCAATCCAAGAAAAAGATATAACAATTGTAAATATTTATGCACCCAATATAGGGGCACCTCAATACATAAGGCAAATGCTAACAGCAATAAAAGGGGAAATCTACAGTAACACAATCATAGTAGGGGATTTTAAGACCCCACTTTCACCAATGGACAGATCATCCAAAATGAAAATAAATAAGGAAACACAAGTTTTAAATCATACATTAAACAAGATGGACTTAATTGATATTTATAGGACATTCCATCCAAAAACAACAGAATGCACTTTCTTCTCAAGTGGTCATGGAACATTCTCCAGGATAGATCATATTTTGGGTCACAAATCAAGCCTTGGTAAATTTAAGAAAATTGAAATCATATCAAGTATCCTTTCTTTTTTTTTTTTTGCGGTACACAGGCCTCTCACTGTTGTGGCCTCTCCCACTGCGGAGCACAGGCTCCGGACGCGCAGGCTCAGCGGCTCACAGACCCAGCTGCTCCACAGCACGTGGGATCTTCCCAGACTGGGGCACGAACCCATGTCCCCTGCATCGGCAGGCAGACTCTCAACCACTGTGCCACCAGGGAAGCCCTCAAGTATCCTTTCTGACCATAATGCTGTGAGAGAAGATATCAATTACAGGAAAAAATCTGTAAAAAATACAAACACATGGAGGCTAAACAATACACTACTAAATAACCAAGAGATCACTGAAGAAATCAAAAATGAAATCAAAAAATACCTAGAAACATATGACAATGAAAACATGATGACCCAAAACCTATGGGATGCAGCAAAAGCAGTGCTAAGAGGGAAGTGTATAGCAATACAATCCTACCTCAAGAAACAAGAAACATCTCAAATAAACAACCTAACCTTACACCTAAAGCAATTAGAGAAAGAAGAAAAAAAATCCCAAAGTTAGCTGAAGGAAAGATATCATAAAGATGAGATCAGAAGTAAATGAAAAAGAAACAATAGAAATGAAGGAAACAATAGCAAAGATCAGTAAAACTAAAAGCTGGTTCCTCGAGAAGATAAACAAAATTGATAAGCCATTAGTCAGACTCATCACGAAAAAAAGGGAGAAGACTCAAATCAATAGAATTAGAAATGAAAAAGAAGTAACAACTGACACTGCAGAAATACAAAGAATCATGAGAGATTACTACAAGCAACTATATGCCAATATATTGGACAACCTGGAAGAAATGGACAAATTCTTAGAAAAGCACAACCTTCTGAGACAGAACCAGGAAGAAATAGAAGATATAAAGAGACCAATCACAAGCACTGAACTTGAGACTGTGATTAAAAATCTTCCAACAAACAAAAGCCCAGGACCAGATGGCTTCACAGGTGAATTCTACCAAACATTTAGAGAAGAGCTAACACCTATCCTTCTCAAATTCTTTAAAATATAGCAGAGGGAGGAACACTCCCAAACTCATTCTACGAGGCCACAACCACCCTGATATCAAAACCAGACAAGATGTCGTAAAGAAAGAAAACTACAGGCCAATATCACTGATGAACATAGATGCAAAAATCCTCAACGAAATACTGGCAAACAAAATCCAACGGCACATTAAAAGTATCATACACCATGATCAAGTGGGGTTTATCCCAGGAGTGCAAGGATTCTTCAATATATGCAAACCAATCAATGTGATATACCATATTAACAAACTGAAGGAGGAAAACCATATGATCATCTCAGTAGATGCAGAAAAGCTTTTGACAAAATTCAACACCCATTTATGATAAAAACCCTCCAGAAAGTAGGCATAGAGGGAACTTACCTCAACATAATAAAGTCCATATATGACAAACCCACAGCCAACGTTGTTCTCAATGGTGAAAAACTGAAACCATTTCCTCTAAGATCAGGAACAAGACAAGGTTGTCCACTCTCACCACTATTAGTCAACATAATTATGGAAGTTTTAGCCACAGCAATCAGAGAAGAAAAAGGAATAAAAGGAATCCAAACTGGAAGAGAAGAAGTAAAGCTGTCACTGTTTGCAGATGACATGATACTATACATAGAGAATCCTAAAGATGCTACCAGAAAATTGCTAGAGCTAATCAATGAATTTGGTAAAGTTGCAGGATACAAAATTAATGCACAGAAATCTCTGGCATTCCTATACACTAATGATGAAAAATCTGAAAGAGAAATTAAGGAAACACTCCCATTTACCATTGCAACAAAAAGAATAAAATACCTAGGAATAAACCTACCTAGGGAGACAAAAGACCTGTATGTGAAAACTCTAAGACACTGATGAAAGAAATTAAAGATGATACCAACAACTGGAGAGATATACCATGTTCTTGGATTGGAAGAATCAACAATGTGAAAATGACTATACTACCCAAAGCAATCTACAGATTCAATGCAATCTCTATCAAACTACCAATGGCATTTTTCACGGACCTAGAACAAAAAATTTCACAATTTGTATGGAAACACAAAAGACCCCGAATAGCCAAAGCAATCGTTTTTTAAATTTTTGTTTGTTTGTTTGTTTTTCAAAGCAATATTGAGAAAGAAAAATGGAGCTGGAGTAATCAGGTGCCCAGACTTCAGACTATACTACAAAGCTACAGTAATAAAGACAGTATGGTACTGGCAGTAAAACAGAAATATATATCAATGGAACAGGATAGAAAGCCCAGAGATAAACCCACACACATATGGTCACCTTGATAAAGGAGGCAAGAATATACAGGGGAGAAAAGACAGCCTCTTCAATAAGTGGTGCAGGGAAAACCGGACAGCTACATGTAAAAGTATGAAATTAGAACACTTCCTAAGCTGCTCCATGGCATGTG
Organism: Leucopleurus acutus; assembly: GCF_964270905.1. NCBI lineage: Eukaryota > Metazoa > Chordata > Mammalia > Artiodactyla > Delphinidae > Leucopleurus > Leucopleurus acutus. Next base: position 43,255,678 of record NC_139142.1, read on the forward strand.
GGATCTTCCCGTACTGGGGCATGAACCCATGTCCCCTGCATCAGCAGGCAGACTCTCAACCACTGCGCCACCAGGGAAGCCCAGCAAGATCCTTTTTGACCCACTTCCTAGAGAAATGGAAATAAAAACAAAAATAAACAAATGGGACCTAATGAAACTTCAAAGCTTTTGCACAGCAAAGGAAACTATAAACAAGACAAAAGGACAACCCTCAGAATGGGAGAAAATATTTGCAAATGAAGCAACTGACAAAGGATTCATCTCCAAAATTTATAAGCAGCTCATGCAGCTCAATATCCAAAAAACAAACAACCCAATCCAAAAATGGGCAGAAGACCTAAATAGACATTTCTCCAAAGAAGATATACAGATGCCAACCAACACATGAAAGGATGCTCAACATCACTAATCATTGGAGAAATGCAAATCAAAACTACAATGAGGTATCACCTCACACCAGTCAGAATGGCCATCATCAAAAAATCTACAAACAATAAATGCTGGAGAGGGTGTTGAGTAAAGGGAACCCTCTTGCACTCTTTGTGGGAACATAAATTGATACAGCCACTATGGAGAACAGTATGGAGGTTCCTTAAGAAACTAAAAATAGAACTACCATATGACCCAGCAATCCCGCTACTGGGCATATACCCTGAGAAAGCCATAATTCAAAAAGAGTCATGTACCACAATGTTCATTGCAGCTCTATTTACAATAGCCAGGACATGGGAGCAACCTAAGTGTCCATCAACAGATGAGTGGATAAAGAAGATGTGGCACATATATACAATGGAATATTACTCAGCCATAAAAAGAAACGAAACTGAGTTATTTGTAGTGAGGTGGATGGACCTAGAGTCTCATACAGAGTGAAGTAAGTCAGAAAGAGAAAAACAAATACTGTATGCTAACACAGATATATGGACTCTAAATTAAAAAAAATGGTTATGAAGAACCTAGGGGCTGGAGAGGAATAAAGATGCAGATGTAGAGAATGGACTTGAGGACACGGGGAGGGGCAAGGGTAAGCTGGGACAAAATAAGAGAGTGGCATGGACATATATACACTACCAAAGGTAAAATAGATAGCTAGTGGGAAGCAGCCACATAGCACAGGGAAATCAACTTGGTGCTTTGTGACCACCTAGAGGGGTGGGATAGGGAGGGTGGGAGGAAGACGCAAGAGGGAGGAGATATGGGGATATATGTATATGTATAGCTGATTCACTTTGTTTTAAAGCAGAAACTAACACACCATTTTAAAGCAATTATACTCCGTTAAAGATATTTAAAAAAATAGAAAAAAGTCACAAATAAACCACATCTAACAATAAAACAAAACAGAACAAAACAAAAAAACCAAAGTGTTGCTAGTTTAAAGAACTGGTAAGTTTATCAGATCGTAACCAAGCAATTCCTAGCCTTTAATGTCTAATTAATTAACCCATTCCAACCCAATTCCTCACTCCCAGGGACCAGAAATCCTTTTATAAATCAAAGATTTTATTTACTTATTTATTTATGGCTGCTCCAGGCAGTATGCAGGATCTTAATTTCCCCTGTATTGGGAACTTGTAGTCTCAACCACTGGACCGCCAGGGAAGTCCGAAGTCAAAGATTACTTGATGTCTAGTAATGAAGAAATGTGAAAATATCACCCCCTTTAAAATTCTTTTCACACAGGACCAGATTCTGTAAAATGCCAAATATGCTAAGAATTGGGGACATTCATCTAATTTTTGCTTAAATCTCACTGTAAGCCCAATGGAACTTGAAGATATTTGAATTCTCTCTATTGCACACACACACAAATACATACACACAATTTTTTTTTTAACTAAAACTGAAATTGCAAGGCATTTCTCATCTGACTTGAATAAAATTATCCTTAATATTTTTACACATCTCCAAAGGAAATCCTTTTTCAAAAAGCTAATCCCATTTATTTCTGTAGGAATTGGAGTACAAAATATAACGTACCTAGACCTGAGATGTAAATCATGAGTTGCTGTTTCCAAAGAATCTAAAGCTCAAACCACAAGGTTGATACACAGTCAAATTCCTGCATTTTGCTGCCTTTCTTCAAAACTCCAAACTCAAAACTTCACTGAAATAATTTCTAAAACAAGCTGAGGAAATGTGAGGCTATGTGTGCTGTCACACTTAATGCACTGAGGCCAGTTGTGTTAGATATGTTCTGGGGTAAAGAGGAACAGGAACTGTATTCTTAAGATTTATATTAGACAATGGTCCAGCTCACTTTAATTTAAAAAATATAATAACATATAATTCATATACCATTCAACCATTACCACTATCTAATTCTAAAACATTTTCATCCCCCTCAAAAGAAATCCCATACCATTGGCAGTCGCTCTCCCTCTCCCCCAGCCCCTGGCAACCACTAATCTGCTTTCTGTCTCTATAGATTTGCCTATTTTGGACATTTCATATAAATGGAATCATATAATATATGGCCTTTGGTATTTGGCTTATTTTACTTAGCTTAATGTTTTCAAGGTTTATCCATGTTGTAGGAATATCAGCACTGCATCACTTTTGTAGCTAAATTTCATTGTATGGGTGGATATACCATATTTTGTTTATCTATTCATCAACTGATGGACATTTGGATTGTTTCCACCTCTTGGCTATGTGAATAGCGCTGCTATGAATAAAATACGAGCATTTTTTGAGTATCTGTTTTCAGTTCTTTTGAGACTATACCTAGAAGTGGTATGGTAATTTTATGTTTAACTTTTTGAGAAACTGCTAAACTGTTTTCCACAGCAGCTGCACCATTTTACATTCATACTAGCAATGTATGGGGATTCCAAGTTCTCCGCTTTCTTGCCAACACTTGTTAATTGTCTGTCTTTTTGATTAAAGCTCTCCTAGTTGGTGCAAAGTAATATCTCTTTGTGGTGCTGATTTTCATATTCCTGATGACTAATGATGTTGAGAATCTTTTCATGTGCTTCTTGGCCCTTTGTATATCTTCTTTGCAGAGATGTCTATCCAGATCCTTTGCCCACTTTTTACTTGGGTTACTTGTCTTTTTATTGTTATGATTTCATTTTGTGAGCTTGTCAAGAGCCAGACCCACACATCATCAATATTTAAGAATAAAAGAAACTGTTAGATTTCAATAGGGGGGAAAAAATCCAGATTTCCTTTTCTTTCAACATAGAAAAAGATATACTTACTGGATTTCCTTTTAAACACACAGTAAAATGACTTAATTTTTAATATTTGTATGAGTTTAAATATTTAGATAGTTCAATTTTATTTGTAATATGTGAACTAACAATATCTACCTTACGGGGCTGTTGTAAGAACTAAATGGAATATAAATGGAATCAATATGTGGCCTTTGGTGTCTGGCTTATTTCATTTAGTTCACCACTGTATCCCTAGAGCTTCATACAGTGTATCGTATATAATAAGCACTCAAAAACAGAACGAATTTGCAAGTACCTAGTAGAGTCCCACAAGCACATCAGTAAATATGAGCTCCTCCCCTTCCTCTTCAAGAAACTTGAAGGAGGAAAGAATAACCACACTAGAAGAGCCCCTTGAACTATCTAGATTGTGGTACAATATGAGTTGAGTTGCTTGCCACTTAAATACTATGAGATTCATGGAGCCGAGAGGTTTAAAGGATGTGAATGTGGAACTCCACCTATCTTCAATGAAAAATGAATATGTTGGAGAATGTTTGGGTTTGGAAAGTTAAAAAGGTCCCCATAGGCTACAGTATTCCTAACTTTGTGACATTGAGTCACTTGTCAACAAATTTCCTGACTTGATGTTCTGAGTGTCAGTGAATTTGACACTCAGTGAGGAAGTGCCCATCATCACGGCGCCTTAAATGGAAAGTGGAACAGCTAGCATGCGAGGCCTCTTAAGACACTGAGGTGGCTTGAAGACAGAGATATTGTTTGTTTTCTGGAAGTGGTTGCAGGGGTAGTGTCATAACTGATATTTTATAATTGATATTTTGATTGATAATTGCAATTTCGGGAATCTGTCTTATTATCCCCCAGCCCCCATATAACTAGTTTTATCCTCCAGAAATATTAAGAGGATATTGCATAAATCAGGAAAATTTATTTCCCACCTTCTCATTTTATTAATGTCAATGCACACAGCCCAACACAACTAAAAAATCCTTTTTACACATCTTTATAAGCAGTATGTGACTCTGGACCTGAGAAGGGAATCTACTTATTGCAAACTGGAAATGTCATTCTCTGTGATATAAAATTGCCTGTTAGGAGCATGGCAGTTATACAGTTTAAGTCTGTACAGTTTAAATTAACACAACACGAATAGCTGAAGGCACAAATTAAAAATCATTAGTTTTTTATACTTAAAATATAAAAAAGAAATACTTTAATTTTTAAAAAGTACTCTGTTAATCAACAAACTTCATGTTGCACTTTTTAAAAGAAGATCTGATTTTGATAAAAGAAGTATTTAAAATTGCTGAATAATAATCTTTGAAACAAAAGGAAACTTACCTCTTAAAGCTACTAGACACAGGCAAGCATTGTGAATCTACAAATCTCTTTTAGTTCCAAACCTAATCTGTAGTTAATTTCTTTTCTTTGGGACACACCAGGCAGAACTGAAAGACCAAGTTATTCTGGTAAATTTGATGAGCTCCCCAAGGTCAATGATTTGGAATACATCTTCTAGCAATGACCTGAGGCTTAACATCTGCTAATTCTGTGCTACTCTAAGACAGTTCTTACCTCACTGGGTCTGAAAAGCAGAATTTCCTTTTAACCTCTGGTATTTCTTAGCAGTTTCTGCCTGTGGTATGATCACCTGATGGTGTACTTTTAGCCAGCTGTGTGTATTCTTGGGGGGTTGTCTGTCTTAAAGAACATTCAGAAAAAAGGAATGGCTAGTTACAAACAGGTGATCGTGTTAGCAGAGGTTTATGGCAGAATTAGACAAAAGCTATTGGAAAGAGGGTGTACATTGTGGAGGAGAGGGTAGCATATCCAATAATGTAAACAATCATTAGAAATAAAACTGAAAAAAAAAAAGACCTATGAAGACAGGTAAATGGCTGTTTTTACCTAGGGATCAAATTCTTAGAAATTGAAGCCACGGAAGATAATTATGTGGCTTTGCAAGCACTCTTTTACTCAGAAACAGCAGTTTTTGTCTAATAAGGCTGCAGGTGCAGAGAGGTGGTAGATGATAGCCATGGAAACATCATCCCTGGGACAACTGGGTGCAGTGAGGGGTGGCAGGGTGGCCCACACACATGGGCAGAAGCCTGCCGTTGTTTTAACATGACCAGTCATATCCATGGCTCTCGCAGTAGTTAGTTCTAAATTGAATTTTGCTTCTCGGGTATGTTTTTCACTTGGGAAATTCAAAACGAGGTCAACAAAGAAATCCATGGCATTGGCATGTTTTAGACACTAGGTGGAATGAATAAAAGAGTTCTCAGGATTCAGGCAATTAAATTGGTTCATCTGCTTTATTCCCCAATCTCTTTATTATTTTTAAAAGCCTATTCTGGATTTTATTTCATAAAGTACTGTGTTCCTCTGAAGTTGTATGTGAATGCTACCCTTATAGGGATAAGGGTGTGGTTTCAAATACATGAGATAAAAGCTTGCCTGTTGACAAATACTACTTTTGTAAATCATATCTTTCCTCTCTTGTATTAGATACTTAAGGATCTCAAAATTTTTCTAAAAACATTTTCTTCAAAGTCATAGCATCCAACAAGGATGATTATGCTTATTATACTTACACGAGGCAGAAGTGGAAATTGTTGAAACAATTTGTCCAAATGATCTAACAAATTCACAATTGAGCTATAATGCATCCTGAATTGCTAGGGTACTATCTTAATGAATTTTGCTGCTGTTTGTTCAAATAAAACGGTATTGATTTTAAGGCAATCACAACTGAGATATAGTTCAAATTTCTAATAATTTTCTCAGCAATACAGTTTCATTTCTCACCTGGAAGTAAAAACATGTGTAAATGTGTTGAAATTGTATATTTTGGTAGTACAGTCTCTACATTTTCATAAATTAAAAAAAAATTATAAGATGGGAGCTTAGTTGGGAGTCAAAGTAAGAAAAGATATATTAATACATAAGATCCTTCTTATACTTTTAATTTCTTGATACAATGTTAAGGTGAAGAAATCATAGAGTCCCATAGAGGTAAAAATATATTATGATATTGAGGCTAACTTTGAAAGCAGAACAATACCTGTGTCTCTATTAAGTAAACCTAAGAGGTGGGGTTTATTTAATTGGTTGGCTGAATTTTTTAAATTCTGAATTTCCAGATGACCACCTCCACCAACTAGTTCCTTTGCTTCAGCTAGAGTACCGTTCATAGGCATAGATTATTTATAGTGAACAATTACCCCATATTCACTTTCCTAAGATAAGGAAGGGATATAATTAGGCTAGATAACATCCCTATAATACTATAAAAATTACCAAAATTATGGTCATTGAGTTTCATTCTTATGGAGCAAGTAAAAGCAATTTTTAAAAATGACTGATTGAGGGCTTCCCTGGTGGCGCAGTGGTTGAGAGTCCGCCTGCCGATGCAGGGAACACGGGTTCGTGCCCCGGTCCGGGAAGATCCCACATGCCGTGGAGCGGCTGGGCCCGTGAGCCATGGCCGCTGGGCCTGTGTGTCTGGAGCCTGTGCTCCGCAGCGGGAGAGGCCACAGCAGTGAGAGGCCTGTGTACCGCAAAAAAAAAAAAAAAAAAAAAAAAGACTGAAATTAATACTCCTTATGAGGGAAAACTGAAAATAAGTGCATAATTAAGCATATACAAAGAAAAACATCTTATTCAATAATTGTAATAGAACAATTAAATTTATATTGACTTTAACATCAATGACAAACATATGTTCAAACATTATTGTCAATTACCTACAGCATCACATTGTTATTGACAATTATTAGTCATAGCAAGACAAGCATTTTCATGAATACAAAATATCATGGAAAATGTCACAGAATGCAAAATAACACTTTGCAGTTGTCTAGTTCTTTTTGTTTATCAAAGTGTTTTCACATTTGCTATATTATTTTATTCTCAATTTTTAAATAATGAATTTTTTTAAACCTCACGCATTTGCACATAATTAAAAATTTCTTTCCACTGAAGAAAAACTAACCAAATATCCAAAACCTCTTCTACCAGTTTTTTTTAACCTAAGTTGTTTTTCAAATGTTGCTCCTTTGATTAACTCCTGTCTCACTGTCTCTGCTTTCCCTTGTTTTATCCTCTGGGAAATACACTGCTTCAGGAAAATCTTTATCCTCATGATCAGAATTCTTTCATGTTTTCTTTCCTTCTCCCATTGCAAAGGACCACTTAAAGTCTTCCTTGGTAACTACGGCATATTCTTCTTTGTATTATTATACCGATCATATTGTTTTGCCACCAGATGTATTGTATCGATACTACTCAGGCTATTTCCTGTATTTCCCTAATTTGTACCTTTCACTCAGAACATCACATGGAGCAGAGACAATAAAGATTCAGTAAGGAATCAAGTTTAAAATCAATTGTGTTTGCTTTATGATAAAGGCTGTATCTATTTGTTCTGATTTCTTTTAAGACATCAGAAACACTATATTCTATACTTTCATGTTTTTATTACGACTATTCCTTGGTTGAAACAGCTGTAAAGTACATATAACAGTATGTACTTAATAAGTTGTTGTTAGCATAGAAATATCCTTAAGATACTATCTGCTGAATTGTCATTAAAATGAGTCACCAGTCTACATGAAACCAGACCTACCAAGATGATTACTTGTCTTATTTTTACACTTCTTCATTTAACATTTCCTCTGCCCAAACTAACATCTTATTTATTTTTGTGATGTTTTTACTGGGACAGTGGTATCAGTTACTTCTCCAGATTTATTGGTTTATAAAATCTTAGAACATCTGTGTTGAGTCTATTGGCTGGTATCACTGTACAAGTTAGAAGAACTTATAATCTCATCAGTACTGTATTTGTTCAAGATTTGTGCATTCTCTATATGTTCAGTTGTTTAGTTGTACTCAGAAACCAGATTATCTACTATGTTATTCTTGATGTCATCTTGTGTACAAATTACCCAACCATGAATTTCCATGGAAATTATTTGTGGCAAATGTTGACTTGTATCGGCCAGAGCCTTTTGCTTCCACCACTGCCATTGGTGCCCCTTGCATGTCTCACGATGACTGTTATAGTTCATGCTGAGGAAATGTGTGATTGACCATGAAAAAACAGTGTCATTTTGACTTGTTTTATCTTTTTGAATTGGACTCTGTGAATGACTTGCTAAAACATATGTGGATTACTAGATCTACTATGAAATATCTATGCTGTTAGCCCTTTCACACTGTATTTTCTTAACAAGTTGTGGGAATAGGCTATAAGGGTGGATTTTAAGAGATAGTAATTGTTGCAAGGGTGGTCACCACAGTACTATAAACTTCTTTACTGTCTTTACATGTTATAGTCACAGGCGATATTTGAACTTAATCCAGTGCCATTTCCATCTTGTTCAAATGAGAAAATGGCTCCTGTGGGAATTCTTTGACTGTTTCCACCTGCTACAGGGTATTAGCAGATTAGACCAAACATTGGGAGGTGCCCTGTGTCATCTAAGCGAACAACAGCACATTTGTTTGCCTTTCTACCTTCAAGGATATTTGAAGGTCAACTTCTGAAGAGAGTGTTTTATGAACATAAAAACAGCCATGTTCTTGTGTAGAAATGGACAGATACTTGACCCAAAGGAGGATCTTCCAACCATATAACTACAAATAGGAAAGAAAGCCTAACATGACAGTTTTCTTTGTGTCTGCTTTTTCAGCATGCTGAGGGCTTCACCCACCCCTAGACATCTCCCGCCCGGGGAGCGCCTGTCTTAGAGATGCCCAGGATTACATTGGAGCTGTGAACAGCGGTCAGCGCTCTTATCCTACAATTGACACAGGAGAAAAACCAAAAGAAGAAGTGGTGAAAGAAGTGTTTTTTCTTTCCACAATTTTGCATTCTATAAAGGCTTGAAATGTGCAGGTTTCTCAATACTGTTTCTACACTGATAAATGACAATATAATAGCAATTAAATCATTTAATGGGTGGTATTCCTGGAATTTCTCATGTCCCCAATGCAGAAAGGATGGTAAGGATCTGCAGAAATCATGCAACTGGTCTTTATTTCCTTTTCCATAAAATGGAAAGCATAATGGGTAACTCCTTCTTATGTAATAGGATGTTTTATACACATTTAAGAAATGTTCACTGGGGACTTCCCTGGTGGCACAGTGGTTAAGAATCCGCCTGCCAATGCAGGGGACACGGGTTCAATCCCTGGTCCGGGAAGGTCCCACATGCTGCAGAGCAAATAAGTCCGTGTGCCACAACTACTGAGCCTGCACTCCTAGAGCCCGTGCTCCGCAACAAGAGAAGCCACTGCAATGAGAAGCCCACGCACTGCAACGAAGAGTAGCCCACGCTCGCTGCAACTAGAGAGAGCCTGCGCCCAGCAACGAAGACCCAACGCAGCCAAAAATAAATAAATAAATAAATTTATAAAAAGAAATAAAAGAAATGTTCATTGGAGAAATGAATCCTATGGGCAAACAGCTCTTAAGATCCATAAATATCTTATTATGCTTGACATCCGTAATACTAGATGAAAGAAAATGCTTTTTCTTTTTACTGTCTTATTGAAGAAAACAATTATATTTTTAAAAAGTTGATATACCATGACAGCTGGCAGAAGACACTCAAAAGTGTGGTCTGTGAGGATTAGCATTACAGTAAACAGTAAATGGGTAATTGAAAGAGTGACTTGTTTGGGTTGTCAAAGGGTTTTGTGAGAGATGTAAGTGCTAATATTAGAGGCACATGGCTAATTCCATATGCCTCCAGAAAAAGGAGACTGCACTTGGGTTTGCTTACTGAAGACGAAATTATTTTAAACAGTTGTGTCATGCCTCATTTTGTAGTTCATTAAAATTAAAAAAAAGCATAGCTTAAAATCGGTGAAGCCTGAGGAATAAAATCTCCATATGAATAAACATTCAAATATGTTTCTTGTCGAGAAACAAGGACCTTCAGTGACCAGGGTCCTGTCTTCTTGCTGTGGAGAGTTTTCCAGGTGTCCAGAGGAGGAGATGTGGCCAAGCTTCAGCTGGACGCAGGTGCAGCCACTCTTCCACGGAGAAGGAACAATGTCCGGAGTTAGCCGACACTGGTTTGTCATACCCCATGGTGACTGCCCGTCGTTTGTCGGCTTTTGTCTATTCTTTGTGTACTGCTTGACTCAGCTTGAGCCAAAGAATCAGCAGCTAAAGCTGGAGCCTACCTTTCTGCAGAGAGCGTAACGTTTGATGTTTCTGGACATTTTTGCAACACATAACCCCTACCCCGAGCTCCTGCTGCCTTACAAGCACTTCTCACATGAAAGTACAAGACTTTAAAATGGTACCTTCCACACACTATACTCCCATTTAGGAGGCAAGCGGACAGCGTTACAGTGTTTTCTGACAGCTGGCTGTCCATCTGGTGTTTGATGTGTGGCAGAAAAGCACGGTGGGGTAATAAGGGAGATGCTGTTTCTCTAGGTGACAACCTGTCGTTCCTGAGAGCAGACTCCCCTGGGCTCCCTGACCTTCTGCACAGCACGCTGCCTCTCCCCACAGGACCCTAGACTATCTTCTTAGTGCAGTGCAGCTAAGCTCTTTCTATGTGCCTACCTGGCTTTTCACTGATTCACAATTTCTTGATGACAACAAATATTTCAACCACTTTATGATGGTGCTGTCAGCATGAATGCGTTGGTAAAGGTTTTTAACAATTCCATTCTCTTTCAATTTTTGTTTGTGCCTGAAATTCTCCTTTATTATTATTCGTGAACAGCTTCTGGTCTTTCCATTACATTTACGTTAGACAAAAAGCTATCACCTTGCAAACTGTGTCAGGCCAAAGATAAATTTTTTTAAACTTCGATAATTTTCAGTTTACTATGCTTGAAGTTTATAAATAGTTCAGATATATGAATACACATTGCTATATTATGCATACCCAGTTTAAGAATTGTTCAGAGAGATATCTTCAAAAACAATTACATTAAAAAAAACCTGTACTTAGTGTCTACAAAATGTTTTGCCTATGGACTGAGTGGAACATTCACTGCCACGTTCTTGTACCTTTCAGCAACCTTTCTCAGAGCCACCAGCACACTTCCCCTTATGTCTTTTTTTTTTTCTTTTGATCACACTGCGCCGTATGCAGGATTCCCTGACCAGGGATCCAACCTGCGCCCCCCCTGCAGTGGAAGCTCGGAGTCTTAACTACAGGACCGCCAGGGAAGTCCTAGACTTCACCTTATGTTTTATTGGCCAAAAGAGCATTGCTTGGGCTTCCCTGGTGGCGCAGTGGTTGAGAGTCCACCTGCCGATGCGGGGGACATGGGTTCGTGCCCCAGTCCAGGAGGATCCCACATGCCGCGGAGCGGCTGGGCCCGTGAGCCATGGCCGCTGAGCCTGCGCGTTCGGAGCCTGTGCTCCGCAACGGGAGAGGCCACAACGGTGAGAGGCCCGCGTACCGCAAAAAAAAAAAAAAAAAAAAAAAAAAAAAGAGCATTGCTTGCCCATGCCTAGGCCAAACCTGACAAAAGGATGGTGCCACGATAATTAACTTATATCAATCAAGACTCACCATCTAGGCTTGGAGCTGGTGCTAGCCCCTCCTGAAGGACATGGCTTCCCGGAAGAGGGCAGACACCTGAAAGAAGTCAGAATTCATACGAGGAAGAAAGGGTGTAGGAAAAGGGGGGTCCAGAGTAAAGTTGGTAGGCAAGGTCACCCGTACACCCTATGCATAGAGTATAACAGTGTCCATGTCCTTGATTATATTTTAAGTGCAACTGAAATGTTTGTCTGTGATGGCTCCTGTTATATAGTCCCATCTCTTCTCAACTACCAAAATCAATAGTGAATTTATTGTGTATTTCTGTGGGGGGAGGTGAGAGCAGGGGAATGGAACAAAGTCCAATTAAACTCAGTTACTGCTAGTAGCTCCCCCAATATGCGTTCTCTCCTCTGCCTAAGGGCTCATTTGAATTAAGTCTGAGTATTGAAATTACTAGTGTTCAGAAGTATGAATTAGACGGGCTTCCCAGGGAAACTATAACTATTCCTTACTCATGGTTGACCAGCAGGATCCCTGAAGAGTAAAAACAGAGCAAACAAATTGGCATTTAGAATTTAGGGCATTTTGATGAACCACATAGACTCTTTGCCACACATAAATTTTGGGGTGAGGAAGGAAGCCAACATACGAAAAAAGATGAAGAAAACTGGATGGAAGAAAATGGCAATGAATGAAAGGTGGAAGAGAGACAGTAACAGTGCACATATGTGAGAGGGAGGGAAGGAACTGTGTGCTTTTGTCACTATTATGTTGCTATGGTAATGAAGCAAAATTGGGCTGATGCTGCTCTACTGGTTTTGTTTTGAATGAGAGACCAACTCTGACCAAGCAGAACGACAAATGAAGTCTTCAGTAAGCCTAAAAGACAGTCTAACTGTATTTCATCTAAAATTTCAATATAAACTTTATAAGAACTCCTACGTTCCTTTGAAATAATAAAATCTAAAAAGATTCTGAAGACTTACACAGTCATATTAAAGTTTCTTTTTGTGATTTAACAGTGAATGAAAACTTCTCAATTATAAAATACATGTTTGCTGCAGAAAAAATTTAAATAAATAAACAAAAATAGCAGATGATAAAGAAAAAAGGGCACCTGATCCTGGCTGTTAATGTTTTCATGTGTAGCTCTTCAGTCTTTTCATTTATATGTTTTTACCAATTGGGAATGTACTTTATTTTTGTATGTTGAATATTTAGGTTAATTCTAGTTTTTCACTGTCTTAGCTTGGGCTTCTATAACAAATTACCATAGGGTGGGTGGCTTATATGACAAATATTTATTATTTCTCACAGTTCTGGAGGTTAGGAAGTCCAAGATCAAAGTGTCAGCAAATTCAGTGTCTGGTGAGAGCGGGCAGTGTCTCCTTGGTTTGCAGACAGCCACCTTCTGATTGTATCCTTACGTGGCACAGAGTAGAGAGAAAGAGAGGGCAAGCTCTCCTGCCTCTTCTTATAAGGGCACTACTCCCATTCATGAGAGCCCCACTCTCCTGACCTAATCACCTCCCAAAGGCCCCACTTCCAAATGCCGGGGGTTAGGGCTTCAACATTTGAAGTTTGGAGGAGTACAGATATTCAGTCCATAGCACACTGTTATAAATAATGTTTCAAGGGAAAAATTTTACATACTTTTTTGTGTGCCTCCATAAATTACCTACAGCTACTTGTGGCATATTGTAGACATTCAACAAATAGGAATTATCGTTTTCACTAACAACCACATCTAAGTTTAGTGTGGTCAATAATTATTTGTTGACTTATCAACTGGGGTTCCTCTTCGAATACTACAGAAGGTGCCCTGTAGGGATCCTGTTCAAGTGTATGACTGGAGGGATTAGCAAGCCTTCTGCCGGAGGGTCCCAAAAGGTGGCATTTACTTCTCCATGACTTTCAAACCTGATGCTTTGCAGAATCTGCAACAACCTATGCAGTCAGCATCTGGACATGCCAACTCACATAACTAAACTCACGGTAGAGATGGCTAAATTAATACCAAAATTTTAATTGGCAATGAGAAATATAACTGCTAGGGAGATGGTGCATTTCCATCTGCACAACCACTATTTTCTCCTTTTATAGTCAAACAACAACTGCCCACCGAAAATCACAAGTTTACTAACAAACAGAATCAGATGAGATGTATGTAGCCTTGTTATTCAGAGAGGTCACTCTCTTTCCTGGACATTTCATACAGCCTATCTCCAGTTTTAGTACCATATAATTCACTATATAAGTTTACCCTTTCTAAACACAATTTCCAGATCACCTTGATTGGAATTGTGGGGATTTCTAATTGTGGGGGTTTAAGTCACACACTTATAGAGAAAGTTTTGGTTTACTTCTTCAGATGGCTGTTCATTTTATGTGGATATCACTAGTTAACTCTAGGTAACTGGGTAACCTTATTTTTCTTTATCACCATATTCATCAATGGTCCCTGTTGGTTGGGCACTTTGGCAGAGAGAATAAAAAGGTTTTAGTCTATTTATTAAAATGCTTACAGAATAAAAAATTTGAAGCCTATGGATATATCTTGAAATATTTGCTTGACAGATATTTGCTGATTACTTAATGAAAAAGAAAATAAATGGAGTAACTCCTCAAGTCCAGGAACTGTGGATTTCTCTAATGACACAGTGAAGCTGCCATTTTATAATTGTGGTAACTTTCACTGGCACTTCCAAATTTCCTAGGAGGAGAGGATTTGGCCAAGAACTCAACCTCACTTTAAAACAACTTGGTTTGGGGCTATGCAGAGGTAGTTATGGGCCAATAAGCTGAGCATCATCTGAACTAGGGGTTTGGGGGAGGACATATCACGGAGTATGTGAACATTCAGGTCTGAGTCCAAAAGACAATTCAGGATGGTCGTGGTCCATCCTCAAGCTGGTCAGTGTCTTCTATGAGTTTCTTGTGATCCTGTATGAACCTACAATCAGACCAAAAATGATGACCTGTGTGGTCCAGACTGGATAGGGAAGGAAGTAAAGCTGGGAGGAGGATGGTATAATGGGGAGATGGGCAGGGACTGCACACTGGAGTCCTTGATGAACTTCAAGATTAGGTTAAGTGTGAGTATGAGACTGAGGCTGATGGAGACATGTGAGATGAGAAAAGGCAGTGATGGGAGAATGGAATTTCTGGTGTGGACGAGTTCCAGAATTATAAATTTTCAGGATGTGGTCATGAGAATGAGTTCTTACCAGAAGATAATGAATGATGGAAAGAGGGGTGTTGGGGACATTTGCTGCTTTGCACAGCACTCATATTCTTTGGGAAATAATCCATCCAAGTAAATGGTCCTAGTAGAGGCTGCCAATCATGACAACCTACTCTCTTGACCACAGGGTTGGGTGTATCATGAAAGCCCAGCAGAATTCTTCCACAGGACTTTTCAGTACTTGGTTGGGGAAGTGGGTGGAAGACAGGAGAAGAGAGTTCCTCTCTGGGCACTGAGCTGTGAGGATATGATTCTGGAACAGTGCTCCAGGTGACTCCCAAATCGATATCTCTGGCTCTAATCTCTCCTTTGTCCTCTAGAATCCCTAAAAACATCTCCATCTGAATTCCTCATTAACCCAGGGCCCCGACAGAATTCTTCATTTCCCCCCACCCAAACTGATCTCCATCCTGCATTGCTGTCAGTGGCACCAGCCATCCAAGCCAGACATCTGGAAGTCATCCTCAACATCTTCCTCTTCTTCACGCCCAAACGCAAGCAATCCCCAAACCCTGCTAATTCTACTTTATAAAGATTTGCAAATTTCTTCCCTTCTCTGTCTTTCTACTGCTGTGACCTTAGTACATATCTTTATTACAGGCTCTTAACTAGTCTTCTGGCCACCAGTTTTAACAAACCCCTGTCTATTCTGTCCTATTCCCACCCCTACTCTCACCCTGGCTAGAATGTGCTTTGTCCTTCAGCAGCTCACTCCTGCTCTCTCTGCAGCCCCTTCTCTGGCCACACCCCTGCTCTGCAGCCACACTGAACAGCTTGCAGTTCCCTGAACCTGCCACTTTCTCTCCCTGCTCCAGGATTTAGCTCAAAGGCTGCTCACTTTGCCAAAAATGTCCCTTTTTCCTTTTCTTCGTGGCTAACTCCTGTTCATGATTTAAGGGGGGACTTGGGTGTTGCTGCTCCAAGCATCCTTTGGTGACAGTTTTCAACCTTGGCTCCTTGGTTGAGATCTTCCAGACATGCTCTTACGCCACTGTGGCATATGCGAGCAGAGGATTCGCTGCCCTGTGTTGTGAAAACAAATTTGTCTTTCTTCCCCACTAAGCTGCAAGTTCTCTGAGGGAAGAGATTGAGTCTTAGGCAAACTTGTATTCCATTTCCTGTTTGGATTCTGACACATAATAAATTTATTCTTAATAAACACCTATTGAAGAATAGATAAATGCGTGAATGCAGGGAAGATGCTCACTAATTCTAGTTCTTTGATTCTGTGGACCCATTCTCTTCTTGAACAATGATGGTTTTATGAAACATTGCTAGATCGTGTCTCGTCTGAACCCTATATCCTCATTAAAATTTCTTTTGCCATCAAAGCTGGAAAAATAGTCAAATGTCTTTGTCTTTACAGATGAGGAAACTAAGGCACAGAGAGGTTCAATGACACTCAAGGGCACACAGCTAGGGTAGGATCCTGGGCTCCTCTGTCCTGACTCTGTTTTTTTTCCCAGCTACTAAGCTGCCTCCCTCAAGCACTTGTAATTTCAAATACTTTTGATCTTGTTTCTTTGAGGAATGTGAGTGCTTCTAGCCTCAGGAAATAAACGCTCCCACCTGCAGACAGCTCCCAGGAGATACCTGACTCCTTTCTGAAATGATGTTACTCTGTATTTCAGGTAGGAGGGTTAAACAAAGTGTTTCCAATTCAGCTGCCCCTGGCCTCCTCCAAGCACTTCAAAAATTCTAAGGAAAGTCTGCTGCTTCTCTCTGACTGGAAACGTGAACATGGTCTCTGAGACAGGATCCACTTGGTTGTGTAATGCGCCCCCTGGTAGGTTTCTATAAAAACCATTTACAAGTTAGTCATGAAACTAAAGTATGTGGTGCTGGAGGTGGTGGGATGGGTGTTCAGAAAGTAAAGCAAAGCTGTGAGTTGTTTCTATGATCGCTTCCCACAGTAATTTAGGCTTCTATTCAAGCCAAGCCTAGTTTGAGTACTTGGTTCTGTTTCCTTCTTTCTTCCATTCTATGACTCTGCCCCCATCTGTTAAAATGATCACTCCCGATTTTTCTTCAGCTTATTTCTCTGATCACTATACTTATTGCTTGTGACATTTAAACATGTTTTAGCAAGTCAGCTTGACAGAGGTTTCCTTTAGTTATGTAACATAAGCCAGTTTAAATATTTGATTTATTTGAATTGCTGAATTCAAAATACTGTTGGGCATTTCACATTAATTTTAAGAAGATGCTTTATAGATGACTAGTCTGTTTGTCAAATTATTGCCTTTTACCGTTTCTTAAAAGTTTTCATATTTCTTCTTGTAAGTGTTTGTTAAGGATGGTTACTCACCCAAAGAATAATGGGAAAAAAAAAAAAAGCCATAAACCTGAACAGGAAGGGGCAAGCGGATGGTGAAGACCTTCCATCTTACCCAGGCTTCTCTCGCTTCCACTTTGAACCTTAGATAACACGCTGTTTGTATATATGGGTGTGTGTATGTATGTTTATGTATACAGATGTATAAATTTAGCCACCATGCATACTTGTTGGGGTGTCAGATCAAAGCACCCTCCAAAACATTCTCTACTAAGGACAGGAACAATTTTGAGCACTGTGGGGGAAATTCCAAGGAAGCCTAATTAAAATCCTTGCCAGAGCAGATACTGCTTTTTCATGTCAGGTATTTATCACAGAATTTTAGCTTTCTTTTAGAAAAGGGCACTCTAAATATTTACTAATAAAACATTCTGAATCAATTTCTTCCTCTTTAAAAATTCTAGGTGATGAACATGAGGACTGTGATTACGCAGTACTGGAGAAGAAATGATTTGGGGATTGATGCACATGAATTCCATGGCGGCTCCACCTGCCAGGTGGAGGTCTGAGCATCTTCACAAATCCATTCTCCCTACCCATCCTTCCTTGCAGCCTCCAAGAATGCCTGCCCAGGCAGCCTCAAGCTTCCGGTAGGGGTTGCTGTTGTCTAATACAAGGCCTATTGTTCTCAATAGAATTTGGTTATCGCTTCAAATCATTGCTAACCTTTGCCCTTTCCCAGGATTTAATCTGTTTAAATTAATATTGGTTATTTGCTCTTGAGTTTACTGTGAATTTAATCTTATATTACTGTTTAGTACATTAAAGTGCTACTCTGGTTGCTACCACTACACTGATTAGCATTAATTTTCCCCAGAATGTGTTCTGAATATCAGTGAACTTGTTCAGGAGAAGGAATGATAATTTTATTATTTTTAAAACAGTGAAATATTTGATTACTTTATAAAATGCATGAAGTAAATTTTGATGAGATTGGTTCTAGAATCAAACTAAGACTTTCAGAAGAATTGAAACACTCGTCTTCACATACAAGTTTTGCCTTTAAAATTTTATTTTCCTGCTGGTAGAGATGCATTATATTTGCATTTTTGAGCCTGAATAATTTTAATTCCATTTTTATTATACAAACCCAAGAGGAACATTTACTTTGTTTTCACTGATTAGTTATACAATTATTCTTTTCAGATACTACATGAACCATGAACCATAATATTATATTCCTTGCTAATACACTTTGGTAAAAGTATTTACATGAAAACACAATATGTAAATGTAATGACTTTCTCAAATGAGCACACTGTTGCCATGAAGCAATCACCTTTAGTTTAATACAAGTAAAATTCATTAATTTTTCTCAGTTAGCAAGCCGACTTTTCTAAATGAACTAGTGAAGGAAAAACATTGCCTGTTTTATTCTAACCCAGCTGATTTGCCTTTTATTACCAGATGCCTATTTGGGGAGGAGAAAAAAAAAAAGAAGTCTTTAATTTTAATAAACTTGATGCAATGCTGACTCCTACGGGATTAGGTATGGTTCTGATATACTTAGTTTCTTTTTGGTTAGTTTCAAAGTAAAAGTTAGATTCAAAGCAAAAGGCTTTGAAGCCAAGATACTACCTTCAAGACTCTCAAACGTTGAAAAGAACTTGGAGACCCAAATGAACAAATCCTTTGAATTGCAAAACTTACTTACACAAAAGAATACTTTATTTTTTCCCTTTCATTAAAATGTTTAAATCCCATCATAAGTCTAATAACCAGATTATGTCATTTGACACAGACAGTTGAGTTGAGCCTTGTATCTGTAAATACAAATGTAGTTTTTTGGAAAAAAATACAGTTAACTTTGCATTCACATTTATATAGCATAGATTTCCGACTAAGTTAACTGCCCCTTTCTGAAGTAATTTTTTAGTTGTAGTGTTGGTTATTCACTTTATGTGTAGAGTAAAAACATATTTTTTTCCACGTTAAGATAAGTTAAAAAAAATGACACTAGCTATGCACATACTGAATAACTCAGGGTATGGGATTTATAAAATCTGTTAGCTATTCCTAATAAAAATGCAAAGACTAAGAATGCTAACGATCTTATATATTTGTGAGGCTCCTGCTCTTAAAATACTTAATATCACTTAATCTAATTCTTGGAATACCTGTTTAGCATTCTTCAGATGGATTGTAAAATGTTAGTTAAATAATATTTCTAAGGGTACAAGGTGAAGACTGAAAATTCCAATTTCTAGTACTGTTTTTCCAAGATAAGGGACAACTAATACAGTCTTTGTCTTGCAGGAAGCTGGAGTCAGATGTTAGAATAAAGTTTACATTAATCCTGAGGAAAATTCACAGTATCTTTCTCTTTCCCTGATATTTCAAATAGCTCTTAAGTTGACAGGGGGGTGGAGTCATTAAAAAAAACAGAAGAATCACAGCAGTAAACTAGGGGTATGTGACATTCTCTAATAAAAGGAACCAGGCTCCTTGGAAAAATGGCTGATTATAGGACTGAGGCAGAGAATATGCAGCATGAATCTCTGTAGTGCCAGAGAGTGAGGAAGTGTTCAAAAAACAAAAGGAAACAAACAAACAAACAAAATGAGGCATGTCAAAGGGAAATAAAAAGCAACCTGAAAAAACTACGAACAGACAAACCTGGAACAATGTGGGCAACAAAATAAAGAAGGTAGTATTGGATGTATGACCCATAGTATAAAATAAATAGCCATGAATCCATAATTGAACAAAAAATGAAATATAAAAAATGAAATACTAAAATATTAATATGAAATAGCCCAATTTAAAAGTTTTAAACATTAGCAAGTAGTTAAAACTCTTTTTAAAATACTGTTCAAAGAAAACATATTTGTGAACCAAATTGAGTAGCAGGTCTCCAATTTACAATCTAAGCCACAGTCTTCTATTTGCCCTGGGTTCATTTTTCAAGATTATATAGGGTCATTCATAATTTTCACAGCAAATGTAACCCTAAAGTTTGATGTTGATCTTTGGGGAATAGTAAGCTTGTTAAGATATGAAAAAGGAAATGTGAAAAAATGGGTCTAGAAATCCTTGCCAAGGAGCTACACAGTTTTCTCATATAGAGTTGACCCAACTCCTCAAAACCAACCTGCTTTTCCAAGGTCCTTCTGATCAAAATGGATCCTGTAATATTATCTAGCCTCATAAAGGAGTGGAGAAGCTCCCTCACCATTGATAGGAAAAGATTGATAAGATACATCGTTAGGTGAAAAGCCAAGGTGGGGAACAATATGTCTAATAAAACACTTTTTGTGGTAAAGTAGAGGAAAATAGAGATATATTTTTATAGTTGCTTGTATAAACATGAAATAAATCCATAGGTTATGTAAAAATTTCATAACCACTGTGAACCTATGGGGTGGGAACTGGGCAGATGGGACAATCTGAAGAGGAGGCTTTTGTTATATACCTTTTCTTTAGTTATGCTATCACCTTTCTGAAAATTTAAATTTAAAAATATATTCCATTTTAATCACAAATCCATATTCAACTAACTTAAGTTTGAAAAATGTGTTTTGTTGGTTTATGTACTGGAAGAGTCCAGGGGCAGTGTAAGAGATGGCTGGATAAATCAGAACTTTCTTGTTTTTGTTCTCTAACTCTCAACTCTCAGCTCCTGGGTGTTGGCTGTGTTCTCTCTTGCAGCAGATGGCTGACCCTCAAGGTTCAGGAAAAATGGCCACAAGATGCATGAGTCATCAGCTTATATTATCCTGAGACCTTGCCAAAGAGGAAGAGAAAACATCTTTCCTTCTCTGACAGTTAAGTCTAGACTATCTTGGGTCACATATCCTTCTTGACCCCTGAACCAATCATTGTGGTCAGGAGGTAGAATACTCTGATTGGCCAGGCCTAGGGCATACGGGAATGGTGAGGATGCCCTCACTTGTACCACACAGAAAGAGGAGGAATATTCCCCCAAGGCTGGCATGATGGGCAGTGAACACATATCTACTATAGAGCCAAATGTACTTAAAACCAGAACAAATCCAAATCCCTAGGCATTTATATCTAGACTTACTGCAGAACTCAGGGATCCACAAGATGCTAGGGACCTGGAAAATGACCATTCATCATATAAAAGTTTGCTCTCCATTTATGTGGGCGTGAAGTTGACGTCCTTCTCTAAGACCCTACCTGATTAAAGTTGCTATAACAAACTGGAAAACACATCAAGCCCCTTCCCCTCACACACTGTTTATTCACTCCTGATATAAATAGTTTTAGAGTCTAAACTTAAATGATGAGACAAAGGAAGATGTTTGCCAAAAGAAAGAGTAATGCAAGAAGCTCTGATTTCAGAAATGCTGAATTAATCTTCATAACGCTGCCAAATTTTTAGAAAGTAAAAAACTCAGCTAAGCTCATTAAGAAATCATCTAACATGATGATTGAAGACAAAAGGGTGGATATTCAGTTAGTGAGTTACCCAGCTCATGCATCTTGCAGCTTTTTCAGAACCTTGGGAGAACCCACCTGCTTCAAGAGAGAAAGCTGCTACACTCAAAAATATCTACACATAAAAAAAAAAAAAAAAAAAAAAATCTACATACTATGCGTTGTGAGAGGAAGCAGGGTGAACTAAGCCTCTCAAATCCCTTTAAACGTCAGTTTCCTCATCTGCAAAATGGAGATAAATTTGTTTTGCAAAGCTGTTGGGAGTTGTATTTGTGCCCTATTGCTGCTATAACAAATAACTACAAACTTAGTGGCTTCAAACAACACAAACTTATCTATAGTTCTGGCAGTCAGAGTCCGAAATGGGTCAGCAGGGTTGTATTCTTTCTGGAGTCTCTAGAGGGATAATCCTTTTTTTTTTTCCTTTTCTAGGTTCTAGAGGCTACCCACATTCCTTAGCTCATGGCCACATCACTCCAACTTCTGCTTCTCTGGTCATATCTTCTTTTCCAATGCTGACCCTCCTGCCTCCCTCTTACAACGATCCTTGTGATTACACTGGCCCACCCAGATAATCCAGGGTAATCTTCCCATATCATGATCCTTAGCTCAGTCATATCTGTAAGGTCCTTTTTGCCATATAGGATAACATACTTATAGGATTCAGGGATTAGAACACAGACATCTTTGGAGGTCATTATTCTGCCTGCTATAGGAGTATAAAATGAAACAATATCTGTGACTATTCTTAGCATTGTGCTTGCCACATAGCAGACATTTGACCAATACCTCTTTGCAGTTTGTAAGTTTTAGCAATTCAGATATTTGACTGTGCATCCTGTCCAGCATTAAATTCTTAGATGTTCAGTATCTTTGTGGGGGCAGAATACACAATGCTATGTTCTCATGGATGCCAACCTAATTTTATACATTTATGAGCTCTGTGTACTGACCTTAGAAGATACTTTCTGTCCAAAAGTAAAGGGCAGTCCTTGAATAGAACTATTTTAAATAGTAAATGGTAAACATGCAAGTTCTCTTCAGTTACTCTTTAACCGAAGACCAAATGCCGCACACAAACTGTGGAGAATTTTCAGAGAATACTCAATGTCCTGAAGAATGTTACATCTTGTAAAAGATAGTAAAAGGGTTATTTCATCAAAGTATGTTGTAAGAGGTCAAGATGTAACAATACAGATATTGGTGCTTCAGCAGATCTCCTAATTTGTATTTGGGTTAACAGGTTCCCAGGGCATCTCAGCCTCCCTTTTTGGGGGAGGGTCCTGCTGGCTGCAAACTGTACTCAGTGCAGCCCAGTGGCCCTGAATCAGGTTGGTGGATGCTAAATTGTGAGTTTTTCTCTAGGCCCATTATACTCCAAAGACTTAAGTGGCCAAACAAAACTCCCCATCACTTTGAAGAAGGTATGCAATGGCCTTCGAGAGGCTCCCCAAAAGACTCATGAAGCTTAGTTCACATATCTAAAGAAAGGCAAGATGAAGTCTCCACTAATTTTAGTGAAAAACCACCCATGATACCCAGAGGGGCCAATCTTTGCAGTAATGATGCAAGTATTTGGTATGCAAGTATTTGCAGTATTTGGTATGATGGGCCATCCCTAGTATGTGTTCTTTCTGGTTAACAATAGTCTTTGTTTAGTAGTCACTCTCCTATGAGGAAATGCTAATGTAATCCTCACAGTCTTCTGCTGCTGGCTGGGACCTATTATCAATAGGTCATAAATAAACGACTACCCCATAGGAAAGACAGTATGATTATATATACTCCTACTACTTCCAATTACAGTTAGAGCAACAATTATAAGGTTGTACTCCTACAGCCACCCTAGGGAGAAAATGAGAAGAAAATGTTCCATTAGCTTAATGAAGAGAGCACAGCAGGGGCACAAATTTTCTCACTATTAGCACCTATGGCGCTACATGAGGGAAGCTGGAGATGCAGGGTAACAATTAAACTTTCTGACAATTAGCCCCTACAAAGTGTGTTCCCTGAACCCAAAGGAGACATTTAAAGAATCACATTTCCATTTTTCTCACCTCTTATCTATGAAATTTGAGTGAGTCATTTGCTTGTGGAAACAGAGGGAGTCAGGATGAAAGTTTATTTCAGAGTTGACTACAAAGTATTGTTGGCAGGCTTGCTGGAGAACACACATCAGCTGAATGGCGTGGTGTGTAAAAGGGAAGGTTAAGAGAGCTTAAAGCCAAGAAATGTTTACACTAACCTAATTAGAGAAAATATGGATTTGTTCAATGTGAGTAATGCAGCTTCCTTGTACCTCTGCTAAGAAGATGACCACAGGAGGGGAAAAAACTGCTCCACTCAACGAAGCAGAACACTGACCTCGATCACACCGGTCCACTAATGCTATTGCTTCTTATTGCCCCACAGGGTCGCTGCTGAAGAATGTCCAACAGCCCCCATCCATGTTGCAAGGAGGCCTCTCTCAGCAGGACAAAACCGATCTTAGATGAAGGCTAACTCCTCTTCCTAGGAGCTAGCTTTGACCGGAGTATGCCTTTTTCTGTTTTATACCCCACGTCCTGGTCAGCCTCAGTAACTCTGGATCAGGACTGATTCAACCTAGAGCCCTCTCTCCCCACCCTTCCCTGAATTTGACACCTCCAGGAATTGGGCAACTTCTCAGTTTAAACCCTTGAAATACCCTCAGAGGGGTTTCCTGGATTACAAATTTCCAACCTTTGACTTCCAATAATAGTGACTGAGAGAAAGCTGAAAAGAAAAATGTTAAGTTGAATAGCAGACTATGTCTTATTGAGAAACAGTATTGCCTAGGAGACAGTCTTTCAAGCATGATTATCCTTCATGTCTGTGGGGTTTGCCCGTGTTTCAGGAGATAGTCTGCGACTACAGTTAGTCTTTAGGTGTTTGGTGAAATAACCAGTTGTTTTAAAATCATTAATTCATAACAAGATACTGAGTTGGAGAAGTAGAGTACTTCCCAATTACACCGTCACCAGTCCTTGTGACAAGCGCGGTCACCTCCCTTTCCTGAATCGTGTGGTAGCTACTTTTCACAGCACTTGCTGCTCTCTTCCTGATTACCAGAAGGTTCACTCTTGCCCCCTGCCACCTCCACCCTCAGGTTCTGTGGCCATTGTGCATTATGTTGTAGAAATTACACCACCCTCTGGACCTCTGCATCTTTCTTCCTCCCCCCGCCCTCCTTTTTTAACTCCAGAGAATTTGTCACTACTGACATACTCCATATTTTACTTATCGTTGTGACTTTGTTAACATTTATTAAGTAGAGCCCTGGGGTGTTGGATGGTGAGCCACGAGGTGTTCAACGAAAACCACCAGGGAAAGTGAAATAGAGAAACTTATTACTCATAGGTCCTGGAGGAGGTACATGACACAGTAAGAGGGGCCATGAGGAGAGGTCGAGTCAGGGTGCAGGCAGAGAGAGTGTGGCAGGACCCAGGGCACATGCCTTAATAGGGTCCTCGGGTGGAATGCTTTGAGATTCCCAGCTGAAGGCTGAATTGGTCAATTCAAACCCAAAAGAGTACAGTTTTGGTGTAATCTAAGGAGTGCACAAGGAGAGGCCCTGGGAGATGGGGGAGAGTGCTTATCACAATTGGGGGAGTCATATCAGGATCTTGTGATTCTGCGGGTATGGTGTCAGTTCAAGGACCCTGCAGGCAGTGTGGCCACATAAAATGAATGCCAAGGCAGGAATATGTGTTATAGGGTCGTCTAAACTCTCAACACTTATTTATGTCTTTATTTCCTATCTCTCCTTAATATGGTATAAGCTCCATGAGGGCAGGGGTTTGTTTTATTCATTGCTGAATTCCCAGTGCCTAATATGCCTGAACATAGTAGATGCTCAATAAATAGTTGTTGAATTAAAGAAAAAACTGTAGGCAGAATTTACCAAAGTCTTTGTATATGTGTGTGTGTTTGCGACCCAACCAAGAAAATTCTGTAAGGGAAAGATTTTTATAACTTCACAACTTGCCTTCCTAACTATGAGCCCTACCATCATTTTCATCACCATCACTCTTTCCTATTGCTAATAATTTGTGTCATCCAAATTATTTTCCCCAAATTATGTGGCTACAAACGATAATATTTGGTTTACATAAAATGTGTCTTATATGCATAATAGAAGCATAGCAGGTGACAGAGACTTAGAGATCACCCAGTCATCTTGCCTTGCTCCCACATTTTTCAGATGAGGAAACAGACAGTAAATGATGTAGTCATGATTGCATAGCTACCAGCACTGCCTGGATCTGGGGGCTTTTGTTTTAGTTTTAGGATAGAAAAGTCATGTGACTTTACAAAGGGATTTGAAAACCTGTCCTCATCAGAATAGAAGATCCCCCGTTAAACTCGCAAGCCCTAATTCCCTGTTTGGAATCTGGAGGTAATGATTTATCAGGGTGGACCACGTGAACAGGATGAGTAGGGAATGGTTGACGTGGTGTAATTTGAGAGGTAGGATGGAGGCCCTATAACTCCAAATACAGAACACCCCCAAGGTCAGAAATTGCACCATTGGCCTTTGTGCCAAGCTTTACTCACTCTGCAGTCCTATTTGAAAAGCAAATCTTCTGAATGGTGGAACACACAGGTTCCTAATACTTCAGGGGTACCGTACATCTCTGGATGTTTTCTGCAGTTGGTGTACGTGGCACAAAACAGAGCATGTTTTGTGGGTAGAGAGGAGTAGGCAGTGATGTATCGAGGGCAGGGTGGTCCTCTTCGCATGTACGCAAGAAGGGGATGCATTGTCTGTGGAGAAGCTAAACACAATAACAAAACTGATCAAAAGTTGGTCTGCTTTTTATTGCCATGTGCCAACAATTCTAAATAATGTTAGTGATGAAATAATCCTCCCCCAAACTCTTTTAGTCTAAATTCTGAACAATTGCTGTCGTTATTGTTGAGTTAAAATATATAAAATGAGCACATTTTGATAACTTATCCTTTAATAAACACTGTATCCTACATGTAGATTGATTTGGAGAATTCCCAATTATACTGTTTGCCCCACACATGGACCCGGCTACACCCATTCCTTTCCAGAGTAATAACAATTGAAGATTGTTAAAGCTTGCTTTGAAAGCAGTTTCTCTCTCTAAACTTTGGGGCACTACATAGTCCTGTGTTTAAACAGCTTTTTTTTTTTTGAAATTAACAATTTAGCACAGTGATTGGAAAGATGAAGAAATAGAACTTGGGTTGCTTCAATTCGGTCTTTCTGGGCAGTTTTTATTATAATAGTGAAACAGTATACTAACTCTGAGGTATAATGTTTCTGTTTGGGAAGTGTAAATTTTGTTTCAAACATCTAATCTTTTACTCAATTAGAATAATACCTTCATCGTTAATCATTTGTTTTAAACTAAAAAATAACAAGAAAATAGAATGTTACATCAGTGGTATGTTTTAGTTGTGTAAATTGTACATTTTGCATATGTTTTGGTTTTATTAAAACTCACTTATCAGTTACTGCAATGTTATTTTTTGTTACTGTAACAAACTGTTATGTAGGTATAAATTCATCCCCCTTTAAAAATACATCAATGTAATTTAAAAGTAAGTACATTTTAGTTTGTTCTGTGATATTTTATTTGTATTTTTTACTGGCATGATTATTATATATATGGCATATATATACATATATGAGATACACACATATGTACATATATATTCAATAAAAGACCATTTTTATTATCTGCACCCCTTTTCTGGCCATCATTCTTGTTCCTTTCGTATGCTGAAAATAATTTTGTCATATGGAGGTGATAGGTGTTAAAAAATAATCCACTCCATATGTCAAATACTGCAGGTATGCCACCAATATCCACACTGACACTACACTGAGATCTTCTACCAGCATCTCTAGTAGCTAGTTGTAACTTTGCAAATAATACTTTGCATGTTGGTTGTTTTTTCTAGTGATTACTAAGCCAATGGTTTGTATAACAATTTGAGTTCCATTTTTAACCCCATCAAAAGATAAGGATTCTTACTATTGTAATTACTTTGTCTTTACCGGTTAAATTAACATTCAGCTCTTGGGGTTGCTGTGCAACATACGATATGATTTTACCTACTGTTTGTTCAAAGTAGTCTTGTCACAGTAACAGCATGCTAGCTTGAAAAGCCTTATAACAAATAGGTAAATACACGTCTTTTGTGAATTAAAGGGGGTAATTATGTCAGCCTTACTGCATTTGTGGGTGAATAACTAAAAATAATTGAAGTAAAAATGTCAGGAAATATTTAACATTAAATACAAGGAATCATAAGATTGTCATAAAAATGAGAATGACCTATAAAACACAATTTTTAGTTTCTCTTGAGAGAGTACCCACATTAGAATATGAAAACACATGCACAAATACTCTTTTATTTCCCCTTCATTTTAAGCAGTCCCACTCCTATATACTACAGGTACAATTGCTATAATTTTCCTGTCAAAATAGATCTTTGCTATAAAAGACCCCCAAATGATTATTTTAAAAATTTATCTTTATGCTTTATACAAACAGAACCCAAATAAATCTTGATATTGAAAATATTTTGGCTTGCTAGAAACATGTAGGATTATGCTATACGGGGTGTGCTTATTATTGAGATTCATTTAAAAACAAACACACCAGAATTTGCAACTGAGCTTCAAAGTAGTCTTTGGTTAACTACACACTTATTCCATGATTCTGTCTTTGTACCAAATCTTTCTGGGAATTCCTTTTTCTTTGTGAATAGCCTTTAAACCATGTGGCATATTCTTCCAAATATTTGATTTCTTAAATTTAAGCCCCATGACTATAAGATGGTTGATTAAGCTAGATAAAATGGTTTTTTATTTAATACAATGAGGCAATCATAAGATTCATTTTCTTTCTGCAGCTTCTAAATTAGCTTTGAAGGGTTTTGCAAAGAGTCCCCGAAATATCTTTCTTGCTATGATAGCTTCACTAGAATCACCTCTAGAGATTAATCTGAAAGACAACATGTATTTGAATACCTGGAACTGGTGGGGTTGTTGATGATGTGAGTCCCATTTTTAAAAGAGAGGCAAATGGATTCTAATGGTTTTTGATGTAAAGCAGTGATGGTGGCATAACTAAGTTAGCTGTGTTTGAACAAGAGTGAAATATTTCAAGTTAGAAGTCACCAGGAAACTGACATAATCAGTTTCAGAATCATATTAAATTTTCTCTGATCTTTTTCTCTTAAATTTTGCCTAGAACATTATCAGTGGTGGATCAATGACACCCTTTTGCATATGTAATTATTCTCAACCTCATTCCAAAAATGATTTGAGGAAATTAAAAATAAAGGATATAATAGTATAATATAAATAAAGTTCAATGTAATAGGATAGAGTAGTACAATAGGATACAGTAAGATAAAAAGATAGAGAAATTGAGGCAAAGGAAAGTAAAGTTAGAATAGTAAAATGATTCAATACAAAGATGACAAAAAATATATATGAAAAACTCTGCACATCTTTAATAAAGGTCAAAATTTCAGCTCTCAGCTTCCTTGTGACCAGAGGAGAAAATGATCTGTTACAAGAATATATATGTGTGTGAATGAGTTCATTCTCTTTCTCTTCTCTCTCCCCACCCTGTCCCCAACCCCGTGTGGTGTGTGTGCGTGTTTAAGGAAAAGCAGTGGGGCTGGTTAGCTTAACTAGATGGAAATCTAAACCTAACTTTGCCATTAATACAAACTTTAAATTTGTCTGTCCTGCAGTAAATGTGGGGATTTAATATTTTGCTTTTCCCTATTTTGCTAGCACATTACAAAAAGAAAATACTTGGGATGTAAATAATAGTGACCTACTTCCAGTTCATAAGTCATTAATAGAGACAGCTATCATTATTTGAGGGCGAGTCAAGGGGAATGTGTGCCATCACCCATGTACCATTCACTTTATATGTGCTGTGTCATTTCATTCGTACACCAATCTTATGAAGATTCCTATTTTACAAATGAGGACGCTGGGTCCAAGGTTTCCTTAAACAGAGATGGCATTTGAACTGTGTCTGCCTAACCTGAAAGTCACACTATATTCTCCACTGACCACACTGCTTACTAACCCCTCCAAGGGCTTTACTGGAAAACTATGTTAAGTAGCACAATGAAGACTCATCCTGATTTCAGATTCCCTGAGCGTCAATCTTTCATTTTCAAAAAGGCTCAAGGTAACTTTTGTGTACCCATTTGAGCTTCAACTTTTCTGTTGCCAAATACTACCTGAACTATTATTTACTCTATATTTTGCTTTATATGTATTCATTTAAAATTTATAAATAGAGGAAAATTTATACTATTAAAAATGTACAACCAGCATGTTTGCTAGAAATAGAAACATAAAGAGAAATAACTATTAATAGCTGTGAGTTTATGTGGCCTCTAGGAAGCTCTCAGGCACCATCAACTGGGCATCCCAAGGGAAGCCTCTGGTGCAGGACTGGGAAGTTAGGAAGCTCCTCCCTCCCTGGGTGTGGGGAGTGGTCCTCAACACGAGTTTCCTGAGGGTCACACACAGGCCTCGATGGTTTTATCATGCCATTCACTTTTCCACTTTCAGATATCAGACAGTCTTCGCGTTGTGGTAGGGACTCAGGCCTAGAGAAGATGAAGGAATATGTCCACTGCTATTAGAAATCTGTAGCTGCAGCTCAGAGTACTTTATTCAATAGAGCTAATTTGGGCAAAAGTGCTGGTAGAATAAAAAAACAAAATGTTCCTATTCTGTTAAAAGAGAACAAATTATTTTCAACTCTTTTTAGCATTACTAAGATTTAAGTGCCCTGATCCAAAACTTCAGATTTCTAGGAAGCTAAATTTGACGATTCAAATGTTTCATTAAATTAATAAATCAAGCAATCTGCCTTTTTTTTTTTTGCGGGGGGCGGGGTTCGCGGGCCTCTCACTGCTGTGGCCTCTCCCGTTGCGGAGCACAGGCTCCGAACGCGCAGGCTCAGCGGCCATGGCTCACGGGCCCAGCCGCTCCACAGCATGTGGGATCTTCCCTGACCGGGGCACGAACCCGTGTCCCCTGCATCGCCAGGTGGACTCTCAACCACTGCGCCACCAGGGAAGCCCAAGCAATCTGCCATTTAAAAAAATTATGTTGTCAATTAAATCACTTTTTTCTATTATTTTTAAGAAAAAAATTTCAAGAAAATTCAGGAGATAAGAGTTGGTACTTAAAGCATTTCTTTCTTTCAGATTGTAAATCCTGGGAAAGCAAGCACTTTGTTTAATCTTTACCTTTAATCTTTACATTTTTTTCCCTAGAGTCTAGTACCATATATTACATAATAAATAATGTGTCGGAATATTCTGAATGTATTTATTTCCTTACCAGGTTTAATCAGTTGTTCATCTTATGAAGAAATGATTCCCACACGTAGCAATTAGTTATGAATGGTACAGACTTAATCTTGGACATTATAAAGAAAAGCCTTCCAGAAGTTAATTGAGCTCTGTTAATAGTTCGTGGGTTATTACTGCATTTGTTCAATGTTCCTGTGGATGAATTTTATTTTCGCTCAATCCCACTTTTGGCAGAATATGACTGTTAGGTCACCTTATGGTATGTGAGTTTTGCGTAAATGTCTTTCCACGAATAATGATGAATTGTTAAGCTGTAGCAAACTTTATATAAACACTTAAACCCACGCAGTTCTACGGCCATTTTATTAACTCCCAAAGACCCATTCAAGCAATGGAGTAGGCATTCCTGCAATACAATATACAGCCGAACATTCAAAACCAAGGCCAAATGGACAATTCATATAATTTTGATAGTCTGAAGGCATAACTGTCTAATAACTAGTTGCATGAAAAGGCCATTTTTAATCTTTGATGTAGAAGGGAATGAACACTAATCAAATACCTATGTACTTAGAACTTTGTATCATTCAATGCTCACAATACCCTATGAAGCTTGGAGGAAAGTGAAGACCACAGACATTAAGTAATTTATCCAAGACCACCCAGCTTGTAAATGGCAGAGCTGGGATTTGAAATCAGGCCTGTATGACTTCAAAGATTATATATTTGCTCTACATCATTCTGCCTTTATAATAAATGGAAATTTTCAAAATAATCACTTGGAATTCTTGGATACTGGCAACTCTACTTCATCAGTATATGGGACTCACCGAAAGCTGTGACTTTATGAGGTGAGGGGAGTCATAGCATACCAGGTCATATTATATTGAACAAAACGAGGACTGACTCTGGTGAATAGTGGGGAGCTCACAAAGCCACTGTAGAGTGAGTTCCAGAAGGGAATTTCTAAGATGAGAGTGCCAAATGCTTTAGGGTTTACGGAAGCATAACTGCAAAGAATGTGTCCTATGATGGGTAACAACTGCAGGCCTCCACTGTTGCTAGTCTAACAGGTTGAGCCAAAATGCTGCACACTGTGTCTGAAGAGCAGTATCACAGATGGTGACAAACCCTCCAAATAGTGTTAGAGATGGCAATCACAGGGTAGAAACCACCTGTGCTGAATGTGAATGGAACTACTGTTTGCCCAATGGACTTTTTATACACACATGCAAAACCATAATCACTCGACATCATTGATTTGTCTCAGGTGGGAGGACAATCTGCTTTATTTCACATTTAACATTTCATTGTGTTAGTGAAGCACACTAACTGTTTCTAGTGGCACTGGGAATACAAAGATGCAAAGATGAATGTCATTGTCCTCAAGGAGTTCAAAATATTGGTGAGGAAGGTGGGGTAAAGTTTGCAAACTAATACGTAAGAGCAGTGCTCTAGAGCTTGCATTTTTGTTTTACTTACACACATATGCACAGTCGTGTATATATGTATGTATATATATACTCAAATGAAACAAGGTTAAGAATGTGTTCCACAGTTCTACTGGATGTGAACTAAAAAATTTAGTTTTTTAATTTATCTGTCCATTGACAGATGAATGGATAAAGAAGATGTGGCACATGGGCTTCCCTGGTGGCGCAGTGGTTGAGAGTCCGCCTGCCGATGCAGGGTACATGGATTCGTGCCCCAGTCCAGGAAGATCCCACATGCCTTAGAGCAGCTGGGCCCGTGGGCTGTGGCCGCTGAGCCTGCGTGTCCGGAGCCTGTGCTCCGCAATGGGAGAGGCCACAGTCACAGCAGTGAGAGGCCCGCGTACCACAAAAAAAAAAAAAAAAAAAAAAAGATGTGGCACATATATACAATGGAATATTACTCAGCCATAAAAAGAAATAAAATTGAGTTATTTGTAGTGAGGTGGATGGACCTAGAGTCTGTCATACAGGGTGAAGTTAGTCAGAAAGAGAAAAACAAATTCTGTATGCTAACACACACACATGGAATCTAAAACGAAAAACAAAAAAACAATGGTACTGATGAACCTAGTGGCAGGGCAGGAATAAAGACGAAGACACAGATGGACTTGAGGACACGGCGGGAGGGGGAAGCTGGGGCGAAGTGAGAGTAGCATCAAAATATATACACTACCAAATGTAAAAAAGATAGCTAATGGGAAGCAGCTGCATAGCACAGGGAGCTCAGCTCGGTGCTTTGTGACCACCTAGAGGGGTGGAATAAGGAGGGTGGAAGGGAGGCTCAAGAGGGAGGGGATATGGGGATAATTGTATGCATATGGCTGATTCACTTTGTTGTACAACAGAAACTAACACAGTATTGTGAAGCAAGTATACTCCAATAAAGATCTATTAAAAAAATAAAAATGCTAAAAAGCTATGACTTTTTAGACCATGGCATTTTAGATTGGCATTAACTCTGCTTCATGACTTCTTGCATTATCCACTTGCAGTGGGTAATGACAAAAATACAGAAGTTATATTATAAATAAATATCTGGGTGTACTAAAAAAATTTAGTTTATCAACTGACTGAGTACAACGTATATTAGCATATCAACAAATTATATAACAGCTCTTCACTTATATATTTTCTGTATAATCCTATTTATACATCATTACATTTTCTTCATTGATAATGCAGAGGTAAGTCTCATACGAGCACATGTGAACATTCATTCAAAATTAGCAAGGAAGGGAGGCAGAGAGGGGAGACAGAGTGTGTGAGTGTATATTTGAGTCTTTAGGAATGCGTTAGTATGTCTGTATATTAAGGTGGAAATTAAATATAGTAATTCCTTTAGAAGTTTATATTTATCTAAATATCAAACATCTGGAAGCAAAAAATATTCCCTTGCAATGTATATACTTACTATATTAGATGTTTCTGGGTTTCTGGGATTCTCTTTTTGGAGAGACAGACCTCCAGGGATATGACATTGTCCCTGGGATGCCCTTCTTTCCTTTGTCTGCCTGGTGAACTTCAACCATCACACCTCATTGGACAATTTCTGTACAAACAATATATAGAAGTAGTCTTCCATATTACAGTGCTAACACATTGCAGGAGTTATAATGTACCATTCAAAATCAGGTACTATTTTTTGTCTAGTTCTGGAATGGTATATAATAGGAGCACAGTAAAAGTTTAATATTAATTATGAGTTTTTATTGACTAAACTAAGTTCTCAATTTCAACTGGATTACTCAGCAGTTTTTAAACCCAAATCATATGTTATGTTCAACTTTGTTTAGGCCTTTAACATTAAATTAAATGACTTACTATTTTAGTATGAGGGAAATACTTTAATTATGGGCCTGAAGCCACTTATATTCACCTTAGTTAAAAAGTCCTCTTGCTGCTACCAGTTAACAAGCTGTAAGCATTATTAACCACTTCTCCCGGTGATTTTCTTAGCAAAAGTGGAGTTAGAAGCTTGGCATTTGCTTTATTTTAGATTCAAAAAAACTTTTTTAAGATTATGAACAAAGACTGAAGTTCCTTAGAAAAATGTTAAATAAGATATTCATTTTAAATATAAAATATCCAGGTTAACGCAAATGAAATATTTTTTATCAATTATTTCTATACTTTATATGATGCTCTGTAAATACTATAGAAATGGTAAATAATAAAATATCTGGCAAAGAGGTTCTCAAGAGCCTGTAGCATAGGCTAATAATCTTTGCTAAGTGTGATAGAAAGATTTTTAGGCTGAAATACAGAAGACTGACAACTGGTCATCTTGGTGAATCTAAGAAGACAATTCTTCAAAAATTACTTAATCCATAAGAGATTACAGAATACTGAATTGTATTCAGTAACACCTGCAAGGGACCAAGTAAAATATGGTATTTAAACCCCTATTAAACACTACACTTCTAAAATATAAAAGTGATTTAGATTGTTCATTTTTCACAGATGAAAGCTAAAATTCTGAATTTTTAATTATTGACTTCCCCCAATTTTAGCAGTACATATAATACTTACTAAATTTTTAAATGTCAGATTGGTATGCCTGCTTCCAATTGCTGTCTTGTTTAATTCTCAACTTTTTCTTATGAAGTAGCTCAAGATAAATGTAGCTCAAAAAAGCTCTCATAATTATCAAGCTATTTTTCCAATGTGCATATTATATATTCAATTACACAGTCAAGTAATTTCACAATTGTTTTCATTTTAAAAATTATTTTCAGTTGATTATTTCTTATGCATTGTAGATTCTGGGAGGAAAGTTACATAAAGCATTTGAAAATAATTCAAAGGTGTATTCAAGTGAATGAGGTTTTTTTTTTAATAGGATACTTTTCCTAGTGACAATAATCTTTAAAAGAGAAAGTATTAATACCTCAATATTTTGAAGTAAGATAGCTCAGAAACACAAGTTAAATGCTATTTATTTACTTTTCTAAAATGTACAAATGACTCATTTTTATTATCACTCATGCACTGTAATAGCTGGGAGAACAGCAGGTTGCTTGAAGATGTAACAAATATTCTTTGAACACTTCAATAAACAGAATGTAAACATTCACTTTAATAATGTTTCCTTTGTTAATGCAAAACTGAGTGCATTTTTTCCTTGTCTCTGGTTGAGTCATGACTAGCTGAGTAGCAACAGCAGAGCGCTGAAAGAATTTTTCAACAGCAATTTGCTTGTTCTAATTTACTTTTCAAGGTTGATGATCAGGATCATTATGTGGCTTGAAGAACTATTTCTATTAACTTGATCCAGTCATTCCTCTTGTTCTCATCATATTTAGTTTCCCTGGCAGCTTTAAGTGAATCAGAAGTGCCACTGGTGCTCCAGTTCTATAGTTTCATATACAAAATGAATTCCTATATCCTTTAGAAACAAATCTGTCATACTCATTGAGAAAGTATGGGTTCTTTGAAATGAGTGACTCAGATATGAAACCTTTGCCTTTTGTTCTTCAAATAGAAATACTCTTTCTGGTTAGTGGACCTATGCAACAATAATACCAAAGCATTATCTGTTCAACCTTAACTTTGTTTAAAGAAATTCTAAGTAGCCTCGTGTTTTGAGCTTGAACACAATCATCACTCATCAACAAGATTAAGAAATAAAACTCATGTAATTTTTAAAATTTACATGATGCATACTGGAAAAGGCTTATTTTATTTCAATGTATAATATTCTAATAATGTAATGGGAAATAATCAAGTTATTCTCCACATTTTCAATAAATTTCAAAATCGCTGAATGTTTTCCCAATCTGCTTTCTGTGAGGGAATGTGTATTACTATAGTTCTAACATTTAAAGAGTGCCAGCTAAGTGATTTGGAAAATTCAATGGTATTACATTCTTCACACTAAACAAAACTATAAAACTGGCAAAGAAAAGAAACTCTTACTTCAATCACTGGCAAATTAACAAAGTTAACAATATAAATAAAATGGATCACACTTACCAGGCTTTGCTTCTAAAAGGGAAAAATCACAGGGTTTAAAAATATAGTCATTAGTTATCTCTTTATATAACCTGCAGAGGGCACTAAAGTCCCTTGAAAGAAAAAGTAAAAAATTTAAGAGGGATAACAATAATTTTTCATTTTTATTTATTAGTAGTATGTTAACTAAATAACCTTTTTTTTTCAGAGAAACTATCATTTAAAGAGAAGACATTTAAAGGAAACATAGTTTGATTTTAAATGTTTAATGGAGTATTAAGATATACAAATTTTCACGTCCTACTGGAAAAACAATTCAGCAGGTGGTTTCCACCCCAGGGCATCCGTCAATATGTAAATGCTGTGCATCATATATTAACACCACACTACCATCAATTACACAGATTGGCCAGGGCCTGAGAAAAGTCAACCTGGACCTCAAAGTAACCTGCTTACAAAGCAGTAAATTAGTAATACAGATAAGGCATTGCATTGCTCCAGGCTATATATAGACAATAATGTTATCATATCCATAAAACAGTTGTTGAAAAAAAACCTAGAAGCTAGCTGAAAAGCTTTCAACTCGTAAGAGTTTTAACCATTTTATAAGAGTAACCTCAAGAGTTCTTTGGTAATATTCATTTTATGCACCTCCTCATTACTACTGACTAACATTGTGTTTGCAGGGAAGACATTTGAATATTTAACTTTAAATATTCTTCTTCCTCTGACATAATGAAATATTTCATAGGGAAACCCACCAAGTTGTACACACTAACATAAAACATTATATAAATACCCACACACATACATCTATGCTTTACATAAATATATTTTCTCTGATAGCATATTTCAAAATATATTGCAACATTTTATTAACTAAAAATTTACTGCACAGAGTAAGTTAATTATTAAAAATACTAGTTTCTTAGCAACATGGCCAGGGGATCCTGCCTTCCATCTTATATTTTTTCTGATCCTCAATTTTACCATGGTTAAGTAACTTGCTATCAAAAGATATTTAGAAACATTTTGGTTACTAAATTCAAACTAGAGATGTTCATTTGGCATAAACATAAGTTAGATATGCATTTATTTGAGTCACTGTTTCAATTTAGAAATTGGATCACAAAAAGTTTGAGCCAAAAAAAGGTATAAGAAAATTATCCAAATACATAACTTGCAAACTGATACTAGAATAATGAACAATTACAAAGCATTAAAAAATGCTGTCTATAATAATAAAACTAGTCAAGAAACACATCTTACAATTTTATTCTTCAAATATTGTGCAAAATTTCATAGAATGTTTCAAACTTTAGAGTTATGGAGGAAGGGTACCCAGTTAAATGAGAAAAAGGCAGAAAAAAATAGTAAACAGTACTGTCGAAATGGTTATTTTGATAACTTAAAATAATCAGTTTGAAGTATTTTTGTAATGGTACTTTTATGAAAAAAATCTTGATTCATCATGGGAACAAAACAAGCTCTTTTTCAAGAAAGGACAAAGTTAAATAAAGCTTTGAAATCACAAGTCTTAAGATGAATAATTGTGTACTGCGACATGTTTTCCCAAATTGGATTTCTTTACCACATACCATGACATTTTTTAATGGAGGCGGATGGGGAGAAACTGTGCAGTTGAATAAAATAGAAGCATTTTCTCAGCGTAAGTTGTAGCTTTGATTTTTGGGTTATCTCAAGGCCAATAAATATACACTCTAGTATATGAAACAAAACTAGAAGATATACTTAAACTGTAGTCTTTGTTTCTTCAAAGTCTAAGTTTTCTAAAATCATTGTTAGGCAAAGTAAAAAGAAATGTTTGTTCTATTACATAAGAACTAAACTTCATTTGGTATTCAATTGACTTTCTAACTTAGCAGACAGGACTTTTACATCTTCAAATACTGAAAATAAATTGCATTCTTGGCCCTTGCTTTAAAAGGTTATAGAGAATAAACGCACACCCTGGTAGTGTTCTAGTGATCTCCCTAATCTCAGTTGCACTTTGTCAGAACGAGGTAACTGGTAGTTAAGTGAAATACCCTAGATCAAAGGGGGATTAATCACCAACTGAATCCTTGCTGAATAAACCTGTCATTCAAGAAAATTATTTCCACTGAACTTAGCAGAGGATTGAAGGTATTTGCATAACAGGGACCTACGTACTTCAGCCAGGTTAAAAGGTTCAGAATTCATCCCATGTTTAGCTTTTTGCCTCCTTTTCCTTTCAGCAGCCTGGTACAATGGTTTCTAATCTGATAATACAGCTAACTATCTAAATGATGTCAGAACAGGAAAGTATTGCAAAGTTTGGATGAGGGATGGATCAATTTCACTTTCAGTAACTCCTAAATCTGATTTGTTGGAATTTAAGATGTAATCCTAAAAAAGTCCCTTAAACCTGAGAACTGTTTATTAACATCCCTTTTCTGACCTTTGTCTTAGAAACAACCATTCTGCTGTGGCAGCGGTCCCTGCAGAGACTCTGGATGATAACTCGACCTACCTTCCTCCCAGGGGTGGTGCAGGAGTCCATGAATATCTATAAAGGATTCTGAAATACTATAATAAAAACTAGAAGAAAAATACTAGTAGTTGTTCTATGTATTAAATTGTGCTTTGAAATATCTTAAATCATACAATGTATATATAAAACCACAATTTTAACTCACTGAAAATACTGAGTTGGTGTGAAAAAAATTAATTTTGTAAGACTAATGCTTAATTAAAAATTAAAAAAAAATTAAGAATTCCTGATAAGGCTATTTACTTCAAACCTGATATTTGAATCAATTATTTAAAAAGTAAAAGGTAAAAAATGCCCACCACTGTAAGGGGATTGTCTTACACTGTTAAGGGTACTGCTGACTTTAAAAAGTTTGAGTACATTTTCAGAAATGTAACACTTTTTGTACATTTTGGATCTACTGAAGAATAATTACCCATATGATAGACATCAGATTTCATAATCATATTTTGGCACTAAAGGGAATTTAGCAATTTTGCATCCAGCGGTCTGACACCATCCAAACCTTTAACTGGAAGTAGGTGCTCATATTCAGTGCAAACACACAGCATCTTTCAAGTTAAAAAATGCAAAGAATAGTTATCAAAGAAAATGAATAAAATCCATAGCGAGATAATATTTTAGAAAATGATTGAAGTTTTAACCCAAGAAAGGACTCTTAGAGTGTCTTATAGCTTAGAATAAGAACATGTCAATCACGATTAAGCTTCTGGAATCGGAATCCCTTTGAAATGCAGCTGTTTCTTCTTTAATTGTGGCAGCGGACTCTGAAGAAAAGAAAGGTCCAGCCTTAAAGATGAGTAAGGAATACAAAATAGCTCAGGATTAGTTGTGGAGTTCAAAGGTCGCTAATTACACTAAGGAGTTCCCAGACACAGAGAAAACATTAAACAGGTCACCTACCAAACGGGAAACAGACTTTGTCTTCAGAAATTATCCTGAAGTGACAGGTTTCTAGACAATATCAAAGCATCACAGTGTGCCCAGCTGATCTCAACAGGATGAAAACATGAGTTAGTTTTAGTTCTGTAGCGTTATGTTAGAATGCAATGGCAACAGATGGCATCAGGTTCCCCATTGTCCCTACACTTTTCCAGTACTCCTTAGATTTTCCTCAGGTTTCTAGAAATGTCAGATCAAAGATTCATTGGTTTTTACGATTGCTTATAAAGTTTTGCCTAGGGGATTATTACACTGAATCTCAGCCTACTCACTAGATAAATGCCTCTTCCCTATTTTAGTATACTTTGCTAAACACTTATACAATCAAGATGTACAAATGGCTCCGTTAATATAAGTGAAATGTTAAGCTTTCCTTGAGTTTAAGAGAGATCAAAAAACTTAAAGGGAATGATTTTTTTCTTTTTTCAAAAGGAACGTTTTTACTACTGATTATCTATGATTAACCTAGAATAACAAGCTAAAGTCCTGGTCTGGAAGTTACTCTGTTTTCTTCATTACTTGGGATAATTTTGAACATAGAACATTATGCCATGATAATGTCTTGCAGAAAATGAGTTTATGAGTAGGATTGACCTTAATTTTAAAAAATTACATTTCAAATCCTAAATTTCTATGCAATCTCCTTTCAAACTACCATAGCTCTCTTTCAAGAAGTTAGCAGCTTTTTCTAAGCTTTTCCTTAAGAGACTCATAAAAAAAAGAAACCAAGATATAATTTAATTGAATATTAATCTGTAATGCGTATTTTTTTTATATAACTCTTCTAATTCTGTTCTGTAAAAAGAAACTTGACATGGAATAGGTTTTGAGGTTCTTGAGATTTCATCTTTTCTTGAATGGTCATTTAAAGTCCAACTTGACAATGAACTACTTTGAAAACAGAACGTGACAAAGAATTGTAAAGACAGGTAGAGAATAAAGAGTATGTATGACTGGATGGTTCCTGAAGAAATCCAGAGCATGTCAATAAGGAAGCAAGGGTGACAAATTTAAAGAAAATGTGCTACATGAAACTGAAATAAGATTTAAGTGATACTCTCTACCCATAAAATAGCTTTTGATTTTTACCTGAATTCATTCATTAATGAATTATAATAAAACAGGAAAAGACCGATATTATATCTAAATTTATATTTAAAAATTTGGCTGCAGATATTCAGTAATCACAAAACACTATGCTCATCTTCTGAAGGTATCCCACTCCTCTTAATATGCTTACTAAACAAAATGTTATTGTGGCAGATTAATAAGCTTGCCTGAAAAGTAACTCCAGAACAGAGAAAAACAAAATAGAATTATGCAGATTCTTTATTAGTCAGTAGGATAGTTCTGATTAAAAACAGGTTACTATTTAAACAATTTTCTTTCATTTTCATCAGCTGTTTTCTCAAGAGATTTACAAAGTTGTTCCTAATGTGGTCTCTGGTATTCTGTAACAACACATCGTACTAGCACTTAGCACTTAGGTTTGGAAGAGCAAATAATTTTTTATCTTGCACGTCATCTACAATCTATTGGGAGTAGCTGCCTGCAGCTCTGCACTGAGGAGCCTAAGCCCAAATCCAGGAAGGCTCAGTGGAGAAAGAGGACTGTGACTGATTAGCCATGTCTGCCACAGGGGCAGGAAGAAACATGTATGGCAGGGTAACCCAAGACTAGTCTACAATAAGCTGAAAGTGAATCACTACATTTTATGCTCTGAAATCATACTTGAGTAAAATCAAAGGGTAATGAAATTGGATACATTAGTCTTTAAAATGTTCTTTCAAACTAGATCAGACTAAAAACACTGAACAAGAGCATTTTGTAATTAAATCAATGATTTTCACTCATAGGTTATATGCATACACCTTAAAAATAAAAGACTGTGATTTAATTTATGTTACTATTGTATAAATCCCATTTAAACATAAGACAATTACAGTAATAATGATCCATATGTTACTGGAGCAGGAGCTTTAGAATTCCAGATGTAATAGTCAGAAGAAATTAGTTTCCGGTCTAAAAAAAAAAAATGATAAGATTATATTATCTTAAAAATTCAATGAGAAAGCAAAGTCATGATATTTAAAATTGTGGAACACAATTATTTCAAGGAAGGCAATACTCTGAGATATCCATTTCAATTCAATTTTTATCAAGGCATTATTATAACTTTCACCACTTTAAAAATATGGCTTCATTAAATACATGAATAATCCACCTTTTAGCTTATACATGCCAAAATCCCTCATGCCAAATCTGCTAATTTTTTTCTCACATCTTCCCTAAATTCTTTTTATTATAGACCATTACTTCAGCTACAAAAACATTAAAAATAGTTTTATTGTTACCCTTCTGTAACCTCTTCACCACAGTTCTGATTCTGATCTTGCTATTCTTTATGCATTCAAAGTTTCAGAGATGGAAATACACACCCAACTTTCTAGTAATGTTTTAAAAAGGTTGCTTCAGTGGTTTCTTATTGTTCTGATCAAATTTAAGGTTTCTGTTTTAAGAGCTTTGGACAAATGAAAACCTCTTTAAAGTTTTCTGATATGTAAAACTGAGATGATAATGCTCATTTGGAGCTAGACATGTGTAAGTTCTTATTCCATACATCTCTATGTATCCAATTCTGCCTTTTATACCTTCTTCATAATGAAAAGGATAGAGGTAGGATGTATTACTTCATTGCCTTTTTGTTGTTGTTTGTTCAGTTTGAGAACCTAGTAACACTGAGAGGCAACATAGCATATTGGTTAAGACATTGAGAGGCAACATAGCATACTGGTTAAGTGGTCAGGGTCTAGAGACAGACTGCTTGGCTTTGAGTCCAGTTCTGCCATTTACTAGCTATGTGACCCTATTCTCTCTGTTCCGTCAACATCCTCATCTGTAAAATGGAGATAACAACACTTACGTAGGGTGCTGTAAGGATTAATGAGTTAGCACACATTACATACTCAGAACTGTGCCTGGCACATAGTAAGCAATAAACATCAGCTATTATTATTTAAATTAAGATTATTAGCATTATTAAACTATTTTCAGAACTAAGTTGTATATTATGAATATAGATTTTATTGTCAAGATGACGGCAAAATAAAGGTTTTTACATAGTTGCACGAAGTGATAGTTATGCTCTGAAACTAATAGAAGAAGGAAATAAAAGATTGGTCATAATTATGCATTTAAAGTGACCTCTTTCATTCATATATTAAGAAGCAGGTGAATTACTGAAACATCCCATTCTGTATTATAATCTCTGAAAATTACTACAATATGTTTAGTTAATATTAATAAGATACAATATTTTAAACATTATCTAAAGAGACAACATATTTCCCATAGACAACCTAAAATACTGGTCTATACTGGTCTGTTTGCATTTAGACAAAACTGCTGGTTTGTCCAAACTAACAACTGTATTGTGCCTTCATTTAAAAAAAAAAAAAAAAAAAGCATTATGAAGACTCTTCCATATACATGAATTTCTCTAAAAAGCAACGAAAAAATGATGTAGGAGAAAGCACAGGGATGTATGGAGGTAAAGAATATGGCTTATTCTGGTTATATTACATAGAATATATTATTGCCATTCACAGGTAATTCCTTAGAATTCAGTAGTTCTGAGTTCTGTAATCCTTTAGGAACTTTCAAGTACAAAGTCTTGTCTTATCCTTCCTAGGAACCCTAACCCTTAGTTTAAGAAATACTTACCTAAATAGCTTTATTCCCCTTAATATATGAGGCAAAAATGTTGCTGCTTACGTTTATCTAACTCTACCTCATTCTAGCTACTTTTTTGTTCTATGCCACATATCTATATTTTTTGAATTCATCTACAAATTGCTCTGTTTCCCCTCCCTATATTTCCATTTGTACTATATGTGTGTGTGTATACACACACACACA
The DNA here is from genome assembly GCF_964270905.1 of Leucopleurus acutus. Classification (NCBI taxonomy): domain Eukaryota; kingdom Metazoa; phylum Chordata; class Mammalia; order Artiodactyla; family Delphinidae; genus Leucopleurus; species Leucopleurus acutus. The sequence goes on from NC_139142.1 coordinate 43,299,562, forward strand.
CACACACACACACACACACATTTCTCTTACCCTCCTTTTAGTAAAACAGAGTACTAAATAATGCTCATTGACTACAACATTTGCTAAAAATATTTAAAATTTTAAGTAATAATCATACTTAACATTTATTGAATCCATCCCACATGCTAAGCATTAATGCTAAGTGCATGGTTGATATGATTTTATTTAAACCTCCTAACAACCCTGAGGTAAATACTACTACTAATTCCATTTTATATATGAGGAAACTAAATAAGAAGTTCACTAACTTGCCCAAGAGTAAAAGAGTAAATTATAAGCAGAGCAAAGCAAATCCAACTTTAGACTAGAGCCCACCTCTATGTCAATCCTTGCTCATCCAGACCACTTTACAAAGAGGAGAAGGCAGAGGGCAATGTACATAAACTGTTACACAGGATGGATTAGGCCAGAATTTTTATAAATCGGTATTATTCTCTGATCTTTTTCTGTCATATTTTAATTTTATCTTAGTTAATAATAACATAACACCACTTTAGTTACCTTAAGTTAGTTTGAATCTGTACAACTTACATGTACTTATTTTTGGTTTTCCTGATGCAAAAACTTGAACTGAATGCTGATCCGCATAACACCCAGTGAGTGTGTAATCTAAGATCCTAAAATGAAGCTAGAACAAGAAGAGAAATGTACCAAATTAAGGTGATTATTTGGTAAAAATGATGGTCACATTTTTTTCCCTTGACACAAGTTTAGGAATTTATTTCACAGAGTTCACAAAATAAAAATCACAAATAATACTGTGTGTGTTTGCGTGTGAGTGCACATATTCACACATATATACTCACCTTTCCCTTCTGCATTAGGGTCGTTTCTTTGTAAGGCTGCCATTATGAAGTGCTTAACACATACCAGGCCCTTCACTAATATAAACTCTAATCTGCACTGCAAGGTATCCCTATTTTACACATGAGGGAACTGAGGTTCAGAGATGGAAACACTTAGCGTCCCAGTAGGTAAGTAGTAGAGCTGGCATTTGAACTCAGACCTGCCTGACTACAAAAGCTGGTGCTCCTTCCCCTATGGTGTTTGGTGTTCTGTATGTTCTCTCCTATCTCTAAGGCTATGTGGCTGTGATAGATTTCAGATCATAATTCTTTTATACACCTTTTAGCAGAACACAATAAAATAATTACTAAAACAGAAACACCAGTTTATCTGGTGTTTGGAGGGAATGAAACGCTCTACTTAATTTTTCAGAAAACTAAAATTTAACTTTTACATAACTAACCTTTCTAAAATGTAATGAATGTAATGAATGAATGTAAGTTCCTGGATTTAAATGATAATGTGGTGATATCAGTATAAATGCCAATTAATATATTGGGCTATAATAGAGAGGGCCATCAGTACCTTCTCTGAAGGCATAGTGCTGGGCTGTCTCTGAGCCACAATGATATTCACATGAACCATGAAAGGTCTATTCTTACAGAACTCCTGCCTCCTTTTGCTGTGATTCTCATCTTTGCTGCTAAAAGCTTTTGATATGGCAATATCCTGATAGCTTTTCTATACTTTTTTTCTTCCTTCTTCCTTCCCTGCAAATTTCTCTCTTTTCCTATCTTTCTCCTTTTGATTGCCAAACTAACTGATCACAGGCATAGATATAATTTTCAGATCTTCTCAGCAATTTCTTCCCTATTGCAACTCAAATTATCTAATAGTAAAGGGCTTTTGCTTGCTTGTTTGGTATAATTCTGGATGCTGGAAGTTATGACAAGGTTGATTTCCACACAACTAGATATTATAAAAATAAATCTATTCATTGAACACAAATACGTACTACACGCTTTTGATGCGGCTATAACTGGTTAGGTGATGAAAATGAATAGAAGAGTCATAATCCCTACCTTTGAAAAACATATAGTATAGTAACATCTCACATTTTTTTCTGAAAAACATCTGGAAGAGGGAATTTCTATAATAATCATTGAAACAAAGCTCATGGACATAGTTGAAGCCAATACAGAAGAAATGAATATCACTAGTGTACTTCTGACTTCACTACCATTTCCCCTAGTTGCTTTTACATATAGATTTCAATCTCTCTTTGATTTCTTTGATACTACTCTATTTAGGTTTTCCTGCTACCTTTCTGATCGCATTTTCACTTTCCCTCACTGATTCTTTTGAACCTTCCTCCTATTTTCTCTTATCTTTTTCTGAACTTATTCATTTCTACTGCCTCAACTATTTCTTCTCCATGGATAACTCCTAGATCCTAAGAACAGTTGAGCTTTCTCTTGAGAATCAAGCTTTGGGTTTTAAGCCACCTACTGGACACCTATACTGGGGTAAATTGCTATTACCAGCAACATATGTGATATGAAGCCCACTCCCTCCCAAATTTCTCCACATTTCTTCTAAGATACAGAACTTTCTTCTAAGTATGTACATCCATTCATCAAATATTTATGCGCTAGGTACTGAACTAGATGTTGGGAATAAAACAATGAATGAATGAGATTCACACGGTCTTTGCCCTCCTGGAGCTTCAAGTCTGGTCTAAGTCACAATTTTTTAATGACATCATCTTTGACTTAAAACTATTTCTTATCTTTCTACTTAATTAGTGAGATTAAAGGCTATACCTTTATCACAGCTCTATTCCTTTTTCTCCCTTCCTTTCTCTTTCTGTGACACTACACTAGTTCAGCATTATTAACTTACTACCTTTCAGATGGAATACTAATATAGCTAAAAAATAGTTTCTTTGTCTCTAGTTTTTTTCTTCACTCACCTTCCTCACATCCATTTCAGATTGATCCTCATAAAGTATCGCTTTCTGGAGGACCACTCCCGTACTCAAAAAAGTATAACATTTTCTAACAAAGCAATGAAAGCCAGATTCAAATTCTCTACAATCCAGACCTAAATCACTTATTCAGACTTCTGTGTGACTACTGTTTCTAGCGCTGGTTCCTAAACATGCCTTGTTATCCTTCATTCCTGTGATTAAGTCATTTCTTCACCTATACAAACGAGAGTTAATATTCAAGGCTTCATATCGATGCTTACCTGAGCCTCAGAGTTTTGCCTAAACTCCATCTCTACTACAAAGATTTCCTTGATCACTTTGGTTGGAAGTGCTCAGTCTTTGTTTTGAAAGACCAAAAGCAGTCAGTCCTGATCAGTTACTGACATGCATCATTGAAAAATCCCTAGAGGGCAAAGACTACATCTTACATTCTTTTTATACAAATCTCAAATGTGATATCTAAGAGCTGTGTAGAACCAGGTTAAGTTGAGGTATTTAGGTTTTACATAATTCTTTCACCTTAAAAATTTTAAAGTATTAAGTGATTACTAAACAAAAAGAATCTTACTAAAATCTAACAGAGGACTTAGACAAAAAGAACAGAACTCCAAAAACAAAAAAATGTTAGGAAACATTAAAAATCAATTATATGCAATTTGGAACAAAAGGAAAGGTTTCTAATGTAGTGAGCCATATAAATATACTTACCTTTAAATACGCTGTGCCTCCAATGCAAATCTGGTCAAATGGCTGCTTCTCATGGCTCTTGGCTCCAAAAGTTACAGTTCCAGAAAGACTAATTTCCATTGATTTTGGGAACTTCTGTCCTAAAAACAGAAATACATCAATCAACTATTATAAATTAAATAGATTCTACAGCAAATGAATGAAAAAAAATAAACAAAACCTAGTTTACCAATATTCCAGATCAATAAGCTTTTCTCTCGAAATACTTCAAGCTGGCCAAAACTAACTTTGTATTCCACATGTGTGACTGGACCTCTTTAAAAAAGAAATGGACAAAATGGAAAGAAAAAATTAATCATAGATATAACAGTTTAAAGAGATTTAAGTCAAATCTTGCTACTGTTACTTAATACAAGGACAACATAAAAGCAGATCTGTATTCAAGTTTGCAGAATAGAGTAGAATAAATAATGAATATTATATCTCAGAAAACACAGAAACACAATAAACATTTTTTTGGTGATGCTATACATTTCATTATTAATTCTAAAGATAACTACAAAGTCATGCAGAATGTATTAATACAGGCACATAGATTGACATAACATTAAAACTGTGATTTTACTATATATTTATGTATCCTTTGAAAAGAACTATTCTGTAGGACAAACTTAAAAGTAGAATTGATAAGGAAGTAATCTTATGATATTAATTCACCAGGTTTTCTAGTTGGGCTTGATCTGTATGTTGAGTACAGAAAAATTGTTAGAAATAAAGCCAGTAGTAAAATAAACCCTGAAGAAGCTACACTGGCTGAAGTTTATAATTTACTAGCAAGTAGTTTAACCAGAAAAATGACGATATTTAAAAATAAAGAGATTATTTTTATGACAATGTTTTGGTTAAGAATCAGCATACATTTGAATAACATAAAATTTTTAGATCTTAAAAATAAGGTAAAAACCAAGACAATTTATTATAGGGCAGTGGGAATGTACTAAAGAAGGCAGAGATCATGGCATTATGCTATTTTATTCCTACCTGTTGTAAAAAGGTATACGAGCTTCACAGAATTCAAAACTATTTTTCACACTTTCATGAAGTTTTAAATTAACTGTTATTTTTAGTTGTACTTCTTCCTCTTTTACTTGATAAAAACCCAAAATTGGTGGCACAGGGACCTGGAATCAAACATAAACACATTTTTATATAATTCTCAGGTTAATGGGTCCAAAATATCAGTGGTGATGGAGAAAAAAGCCTTGCAGTAATATAGTCATATATACAGATATATATATATATATATGTATATATAGTCATACATACAGATATATACATATACAGATCTGTATATGTATATATGTATATATACATATACAGATATGTATATGTATATATGTATATATACATATACAGATCTGTATATGTATATATGTATATATACATACAGATACATATACATACAGATACATATACATATACAGATATGACTTTAATGACTAATGGGTTACTCCAAGTTATTTTGATAATAGATGATGAAGCTACATTCCTTCTAAGGTCAGGGATTCTTGCATCTCTTTCTATTTCCAGAGGTGAGAAAGGTGCCTTACAGAGGTGTGTGATACATTCTTTTTCCTACTCCTGCTTGTTCAGATTCCCTTCCTCCAGGGTCTCTATAACCTGCAACACAGAACGTGCACTAAACATACTGATCACTGACACCCGCCCACAGTTTCTGCTGCCCTGCTTGTATCTTGACTCCCCAACCCTCCCAGATCAGCAGTAGCTTAATGGGTCATCAATAACTGATTGGAGCAAAACAATCTGAATCTTCTGGTAAATAACTCATGAAAAGTTCTTGTTTGGACCAAAAGTATGGATGATTTGCTTACAACAGAATTCATAAATATGAAGATTAGCAAAGTCCCAACTTCTCCAAGGTTGTTTACCTGAGAAGTGTAGTAGCATAAGTTGAATGAGTCTAAAGGTGGAGTGAGTGGAAATTTGTAAGGCCCACTAAATGCAGAATCATCTGCTGCATCAATGCTACTAGAGGTCAGAATGGCAGAGTCGAGAGATGTCACACAAGGATGAACCAGAATATCCTGAAGTGGAGATCCATTGGTGGGGAGACTCAAGCTGATGGTAACATTTGGCATACTTCCTTCTAAATCACACTGCAACACAAACAAACAGATATTACCAAGATCTTTGAAGCATACATCTTTTGAATGAGGCCTTTCTTAATTTATCTGAGTCACTTTCCACAACTTAATTCACTTTTCTCTCAAGGTATTATTCTCATTGCTTTCTGTGTTCTGGTTAATGATTCTATCATGCTCTCAGACACCCAAGCCAGAGACCAGGAGAGCCTTCCTAGAGCCCTCTGCTTACATTTAAAACCCTTAAAAAGCAACTTTTCTTCATTCCTGTTACACTGGTACAGGCCCTTACAAATTCTGTCATAGCCCTCTAAGTGTATCTAGACTCACTTTCCTCTAATCAATCCATCCTTCATCAATGCTAGAGCTATCTTAATAAAACATAATTCTAATTATATTGTATCCATGTCAAAACCTCTCAATAGTTCCCCCTCAGTTTTGTATTACTTTTAACGCCTTTTGCTGTTTGGTTCCCATCTACCTCTTTAATCATTTTCTACCCTGCAAGTAATGCTGGAGACACATTGGGGACTGTCAGAGGATCAAAGACTTATTCTCCCAGCTCCCCTTATCCGTGAGTAAGCCCTCATTCCTATACTAAACACCTTTACTCCCATAAATCTGTAGTGGCTCTTTTTCTGACCCAGCCAGACTGATATACCTTACTTGGGTGTGTGCTGGGTTGGGGGGGGCGGTGGGCGGTCAGGCTCTTCCTTTATAACTCAAACTTGACATTTACCTCTATTAAAGCACCCAATTACAACTGTCCAATTGAGGCATATAAGGCTTACTGATAAGTTTTGTTTGGCTAGACTTGTACAATATTTTAAGAGTTGGTGGAACTCAGTAGGTATAATGCTTAGGTCCAAATGCAAGCAGCTAGTTCCACTATCATATACATAGTCTGCATTATGCATTAACTGCCCGCTCTCTAGAGGTGAGATCAAATGTCTGTGCTCCTATTTCCTTCTTTAAGCTTTAAGTTTTTGAAAGCAAGAATTATTATATTTTTCTTTGTATCTCTAGTGCCCAGTACATTGCTAAGTATAAGAGATACTCCAGGGACTTCCCTGGTGGCGGAGTGGTTAAGAATCCGCCTGCCAATGCAGGGGACATGAGTTTGAGCCCTGGTCTGGGAAGGTCCCACATGCCGCGGAGCAACTAAGTCCGTGTGGCACAACTACTGAGCCTGCGCTCTAGAGCTCGTGAGACACAACTACTGAAGCCCACAAGCCATGACTACTGAAGCCCGCGTGCCACAACTACTGAAGCCCGCACGCCTAGAGCTCATGCTCCACAACAACAGAAGCCACCGTGACGAGAAACCCACGCACCACAACGAAGAGTAGGCCCCGCCCTCTGCAACAAGAGAAAGCCCATGTGCAGCAACAAAGACCCAACGCAGCCAGAGATACTCCAATAATGTTTGCTGAATGGATATCTTTTTATAATTATGAACCGTACCTTTGGTTCGCAATTTTAATAGGAAATGTTTTATATTTTTATCTACCACTTGACATATGTGTGAATTCATGAATATATCTGCTGTATAATGCAAGCATTTAGAGAGCAGGCAGGCATTATGAACAGTATCGTGTATAATTAGTGACTTATAAAGGTCTTTCAGTGATAGTTAGAATAACGTCAATCCCATTTGATAATAAAAATGCCAAATAACTACTATGAAACTTAAGAACATTTTAGTATTTTCAACTTTAAATCATCTGCTACTTCACTCTCTATATGTGGATAGCAAGAATTAAAGAAAAAAGTTTTATTTTTTGGCAGATATTTATGGAGATAATATATGAACAAATATTAGTAGCAAATAGTATCAACATTTTAAAATATTCGGTTTATACTTATTATCCTCTAACACTCTAACATAATTAAAGGAATCAGAGAAACAGCAACCATTATGGAAATAACCAACAAATTATCTGCTGTCTAGGCATCTGAAATACCAGAGCACTAGCCATTCACTACGGGATGAGGACATCCATTCTAGAAGAAATCTGTATACTACCTTTTAAACCAATCTGGCATATGTAGATCTGGACTTTTAATTAGGAATTATACAAACAGAAGGGACCTAGGTACTTATCTAATTTTAAAAATGAGAAAAGATGGCTTCCCTGGTGGCGCAGTGGTTGAGAGTCCGCCTGCCGATGCAGGGGACAGGGGTTCGTGCCCCGGTCCGGGAAGATCCCACATGCCGTGGAGCGGCTAGGCCCATGAGCCATGGCCGCTGAGCCTGCGCGTCCGGAGCCTGTGCTCCGCAACGGGAGAGGCCACAACAGTGAGAGGTCCGCGTACCGCAAAAAAAAAAAAAAAAAGAGAAAAGATTGAAAAAATTGTGTAACTCTTCCAAAGAGACAGAGAAATTAGTGGTGGAATGAGGATTAGAACTTCAGTCCACTGGCTTTTGGTTCACCAGGTTTCCTACTAGGATTGAGATAAAATGAAGATAATTATTTCCATTTACAATAGGCTTCATAATAAAACTCCTTTAAATACTTTAAAAATGGTTTGGCTAACAGTTATACTATTTACATACAACCTTAAAGAAACATTTAGTTCATGAGTTTCAGTATACCCTCACTATTTTTATTTTTAGAAAAAAGTTTTTTAAAGATGAAAGTTTCCCATAATGATCATTTGTATTAGACCAAGAATAGGAGCCAATCTAAAATTCCCAGAAGCAATAAACTAGGGTCAGCATATCAATGAGCTGAGATATTTAAATAGCATAATATTAATTAGTATTAAATTATATGTAACATATTTCCTGTTCATTACTACAGAATGAAAAACAGAGACAGTGAATTTTCCTACTTGTATTTTACAGAACTTACAAGAAACGTAGATTCAACTGCTTTAAGAGGTATGAATGACATAATCTGTAAACACCTTAATTTTGGAGACATTTATGATAATTATTTCTATTAAAATTAATAACTGGAATGTATTTTTTTCTTTTTTCGGTATGCGGGCCTCTCACTGTTGTGGCCTCTCCCGCTGCGGAGCACAGGCTCCGGACGCGCAGGCTCAGCGGCCATGGCTCACGGGCCCGGCCGCTCCGCGGCATGTGGGATCTTCCCGGACCGGGGCACGAACCCGTGTCCCCTGCATCGGCAGGCGGACTCTCAACCACTGTGTCACCAAGGAAGCCCTGGAATGTATTTTTGATCGTAATAGAAGTGAGTTTAAAACAGGCACATAAATTTTTAGGTCAATTTAAGGTTAAAAAAGAAAAAAAAAGACCCAGTTTGTCTGCCAGGACTCTTCTCATTCTCTGTTCTTGAAATCTACTTTTATCTATTGGATTTGCACTTAACTACTCAACACTGATATGATATATAGAAAGTTTATATTAATAAGTGCAGAGAACAAAGGAAGATAACAGAAAAACAGACACCTGAGAATATTAATATGTACTTGTAGACATTCTCTTGGAGGGGCTCTATTTTTGATCATTATTGAATGTGGCACTGATCATTGCTAACTGTATTGTTATTTTCATTGCTTTTTCCTATTACCTAACCTTAAACCACAGAACCCTATATTAACCTAGTGACTTGTTTAAATAAAACGTGAGCCCTTGAAAAATGGCTTCAGATATTAAGTCAGAGATTTGTCAATTTCACTCCCTCTAGGAAAAATGGAAAGTAGGTATGGTGACTTTAAAATATTTTCACAAATTCTCTGACCCTACTCTTTTCAAAAGATGGAGCCTCATCCCACTCCCCTTGAACGTGGATCAGACAAAGTGACTGCTTCTGATGAACAGAAAGTGGCAGAAGTGATACTATGTGACCTTTCAGCCTAGGTAATAAAAAGAATAGCTTTCACTTGTGCCTCATGTGGCTGGCTGGCTGTATGATCATTTGATCAAAGGGAAGGCAGTCACCAAGTTGTGAGAATATTCTTAAGCAGCCTGTTGAGAAGTCCACATGGAAAGAAACTGAGGTCTCCTACCAATAATCAGCACCAACTTGCCAGCCATGTGACTGAGTCACCTTGCAAGTAGAACTTCCAGCTCCAGTCATACCTTCAGGTGACTATAGCCCCAGCTGAACTCTTGACTGTGACAGACTTCCACACTAGAAGTTCCCAGCTAAGTTGCTCTTGAAGTCCTGACCTACAGAAACTACGAGTATAATAAATGTTTATTGGTTGTGGTAACAGGTCAATTCATTACACAGCAATGCAGTTGACCCTTGAACAATGCGAGGGTTAGGGGCACTGACCCTCTGTTTGGTCAAAATCCATGTATAAACTTTACAGTCAGCACTCTGTGTCCAAGGTTCTGCATCTGTGGATTTAGCCAACTGTAGATTCAGCCAACTGCAGATACTATAGTACCGAATGCAGTATGTATTTAGTGAAAAAAAGCCACGTAGAAGTAGACCCACGCAGTTCAAATCTGTATTGTTCAAGGGTCAAATGCATATAGCCAGTATAATTAGTAAGAAATGCAAAAAGATAACATTATAAAATTTCACGTGAACATAACATTTAATGACTGCTGTTTATAAGAATCAAGAATGTCACAATATGATGTAAAATAAGGTCGGCAAATTTTACTTTTCTCCATAAATGTTAAGTGCTATGATAAAACAAGTACCAGAGAAAATCTCACCTTGCAAGTGACAACTCCAATGACTTGCCATGTATCTGCTATATCTTGTTTATCATATTGCATGGATTTTACCTTTTCAGTGATAGAAATAGAAACCTGTGGTTTTCCTTTGTATGTTCCAGCTTTCCAGGTCGGCTGTTTTTGTGGATGAGTAACAGAAGCAAAATTAATACTATCCAATGAATTCTGTAAGTTGGCATCTAACAAAGTGCCAAAGGGACAAGCCTGTAGAAGCAAGTCAGGCAACTGGCTCAATTTTGTATTTAGCTCACTGTCATTTTTTTGACCTGAGTAAAGAAAACCCTGTACCCCAAAAAGAAGTTCAAAGCCTTGTGAAATTCCACTAATGCTAATTAATGGTGGACGAGGGGATAAAGTTTGTTCAACCAGTGGAACACAAGCGTATATCATGCTATTCTTCATGAAAGCAACAACTGGCCAGAGTTCTTCACCTCCTATCGGGAGTGCATAAATGGATGTTTTATTGATGTGTGAACAGCTATCACGACTCTCCGAAAAGTCCTTATCATCACGCAATAATCTCAGTTCGAAAAGCAGTGCTTTAAGGAAGGGACCATCTTCAGGAACAGGCACATAACTTGCTCCATTGAAGACTTTGGCTCTTTTTTCAACAGTTGGATACCGTCTGTATTAATGGAAACAAAACCATAATTAATTCCTGCAAGTAAAATAAAACTGCAAGTTCAAAACCTAAAAACAAACACAAAACATAAGGCAAACACTAATAACAACAAAACACACAATAACAAATATACACAGCAACAAACAAAAACCACAACCAAAAAAATATTATATTACATGTTAAATTCTTACTAAAACAACTACCTGTTGTGTACTTGATATATCTCAAATGATAAAGTATCATTATCTATTATCTAAAAAAATTCAATTTAGTTGATTTTTTAAATAGGTAGAGTAGAGTACCTGGTTCTAATTCAAAATCCTAGTCTTTGGCCGCTCAGATTCGCACTTAAGCAAGGTGTGTATACCTGTATACATTTTAGGCATCTATAAGGATTTTTTTTTCTCTCTTATCTTTTTAAAAAAAATTTACTTTTTATTTCCTCCTTTCCTTTGTTTTTTAATCACAAGGAACATCTTTCTCCCCACTCAATCCTACCTCCGGGAGTAACCACTGCCAAGGGTTTACTGTTTCATCCTTCTAGAGGGTTTTCAATGCTTTTAAAGCATAAACATAAACACACTATCATTTTAAAAAAACAGAATGATACATTTTGCAGTGAAACTTACTTTTTACACTTTCCAAGTTAGGTCACGTAAAGCTACAGCTGCACAGTATTCCATTGGGTTAAGGACCTGCAATCTATCTGGACCCCCATTGGTAGAAACATCACTTCTTTTGTTGTTACAGATAAGGCTGCAAAGAAGATTTTCTTGTCTTGTCTTTCCTTTTCCCTTCCTCCCTCTCCCCCCACCCCCACTTTCTAATTGAGGTATAATTTAGATATAACATTATATCATTAGGTTGGTCAAAAAGTTCATTTGTTTTTTTCCATAAGGTGGCTCTAGTAGTGCTTAGTTGTCTTTAACTTCAGTGTTCATTTAAAAAAAAAATCAAAATTGGAGAATTTCTGTGTGGCCATTTTAATATTGAAAAAGAAAGAAAAAGCAACATTTTTAGCATATTATGCTTTATTATTTCAAGAAAGGTAAAAACACAATTAAAACGCAAAAAACAAGATTTGTGCAGTGTATGGAGAAGGTGCTGTGACTGATAGAACGTGTCAAAAATGGTTTGCAAAGTTTCATGCTAGAGATTTCCTGCTGGACGATGCTCCACCATTGGGTAGACCAGTTGAAGTGGATAGCAATCAAATCGAGACATTAACGGAGAACAGTCAATGTTATAGCACACTGGAGACAGCCGACATACTCAAAATATCCAAATCAAGTGTTGAAAATCATTTGTACCAGCTTGGTAATGTTAATCGCTTTGGTATTTGGGTTCCACGTAATTTAAGCGAAAAAAACCTTCTTGACTGTATTTCCTCATGCGATTCTCTACTGAAACATATCAAAAACGTTCTGTATTTGAAACAAATTGTGATGGGTGATGAAAAGTGGATACTGTACAATAGTGTGGAATGGAAGAGATCGTGGGGCAACTGAAATGAACCACCACCAACCACACCAAAGGCCGGTCTTCATGCAAAGAAGGTGATGTTATATATAGTGGGATTGGAAGGGAGTCCTCTATTATGAGCTCCTTCTGGAAAACCAAACAATTAATTCCAACAAGTACTGTTCCCAATTAGACCAACTGAAAGCAGCACTCCACAAAAAGCATCCAGAATTAGTCAATAGAAAACGCATAATCTTCCATCAGGATAACGCAAGACCGCGTGTCTCTTTGATGACCAGGCAAAAACTGTTATAGCTTGGCTGGGAAGTTCCGATTCATCCGCCGTATTCACCAGACATTTCCAGGATTTCCATTTATTTCCGTCTTTACAAAATTCTCTTAATGGAAAAAATTTAAATTCCCTGGAAGACTGTAAAAGGCTCCTGGAACAGTTCTTTGCTCAAAAAGATAAAAAGTTTTGGGAAGATGGAATTATGAAGCTGCTTGAAAAATGGCAGAAGGTAGTGGAACAAAACAGTGAATACTTTGTTCAATAAAGTTCTTGGTGAAAATGAAAAATGTGTCTTTTATTTTTACTTAAAAGCCTAAGGAACTTTTTGGCCAACCCAATAGTTTCAGGTATGTAACATAATGATTTGATATTTGTATACATTGCAAAATGATCACCACAGTACGTCTAGTTAACATCTATCACCTTACATAGTTACAAAATTTTTTTTGTGTGTGATGAAAACTTTTAAGACTTCCTGTTGGGGCTTCCTTGGTGGTACAGTGGTTAAGAACCTGCCTGCTAATACAGGGTACACAGATTTGAGCCCTGGTCTGGGAAGATCCCACATGCCGCAGAGCAACTAAGCCCGTGTGCCAGAACTACTGAGCCTGCGCTCTAGAGCCCGCGAGCCAGAACTACTGAGCCTACGCACCACAACTACTGAAGCCCGCGCGATTACAGCCCGTGCTCCACAACAAGGGAAGCCACCACAACGAGAAGCCCGTGCACCGCAATGAAGAGTAGCCGCAATGAAGTGCGCGCAGCAACGAAGACCCAACACAGCCAAAAATAAATAAATTAAATAAATTAAAAAAGACTTCCTGTCTTAGCAACTTCCAAATATGCAATACAGTATAATTCAACTATAGTCACCATGCTGTATATTACATCCCTATGACTTATTTATTTTATAACTGAAAGAGTATACCTTTTGACCCTCTTCATAAATTTCTCCCACCCCACCACAGGACTTTTTTTTCTGATTCCATCTTAGTAGAGTATGATGGAAAAAAGTGGTTCAATTTAATCCTCCACATTGTGGATTCACTAGTATCCTGAGTACACTTGGTACCCTGAGTCTTCTTGCCAACCCCTACAAAAACATGTAAGAGCATCTTAGTAATAGTGGTTTATCCCTATGGCCCTGGAAGATACTATGAGGTAACAAAAAGAATAAAATGAATAATCTTTTATGGTTTGCATGCTCTATCCTGAACAGTAAGTTACTAATTCATCCTTTTTTTTGGGGAAACAGAAATTTACAAAAATGTTAGATCACATCTTCTTAATTAAAAAAGTACTTTCCCAATTCCTTATCGCTCCACTCCAAAGTCCACAACAAAGTCATTTATTTGCTATTAACTTCTGTGTAAATTGCCTAACTTCCCTAAGTCTGTCTTCTTATTTGTAAAATAAGGGAGTGGCTAAAGAACATATAAGCAATTCTCATCAAGAATCAAGAACAGACCTAGCCAAATAATGTTTTTCTACTAATTCACTAATACTACTAATAAAATATTGGTGTTTACTAATAATTTTAAAAAAGAAAAATAAGAAGTATTCAAAGTTATCCATGTATTAGTGAACCTCACTCATTTACATTCTGATGCATTTTCTTGATTGAGGAAAGGGAAGAATTAGCTAGCCCTCCAGTAATGGTCTAGCAGGTGAATGCCACTTCTTCCTCTTAGTCTTTGGATAAGGATAGTTAAAAACTCTGGACTGAACTCTAGCCCAGACTATTATCCTCTAGAGGATAATTCAAGTTCTCTTAAGTGTAAGAATTTCATGATTGAAACTGTAAAAATAAGTTTGTCTGGGATCTTATTATAGAATGTCTCAATATATATTCAATAAATACTTTGCCGATGACTCAACCTGTCATTTCAGAGTTATTCTAGGCCTTTTCTAAAACAGGACTTGAACTTTAACTGGCCCTGCAACTATAGGGAACAATACCAACCTAAGCTAGACTTAAGCTGGTACTGTTACTATCTATCCAGACAGCAAATCTCTAAACCAGAATCTAAATCAAGTTCTGTTGTGGGGAAAAAGTAGCTAGATAGAGGAAAGATCATTTGCATTCTTAAATCTTAAGTGATGGCCATCATCCTTTGGCAAATATGTGGATAAAAGGCCAGTGCATATCTGTTTAGCTCTAACTCTGGCCCCAGGAGGTCAGAAAACAGAAAAAAAAATAAAACCTAACTAATTCGTTCAATGATACAGGATTAAATAAGTGGCAGATGAATTATCTGAACCCAAGTTGCTGCCTTCATAGAGATGTTGAAAAGTCCACCCAAACAAAAAGAATTTTTCTTTTGAAATATTCTGAGCACAGTGGGAAAGAACTCTGAAAACAAGCACAACTTCTTCAAGAAACTTATTATTGTACACAGTACAAAAATCTTACCTCTACGAAATATTAAAATAAGCTACAAAGCCACAGATATAAATACACTATGGTACTGGCAAAGAACAAAGTAATAGAACTGAGACAGACCAATGTTTATATGGGAGACATAATAAACTACTATCAACAGGCCCAGAAATCAATGAAGAAAATACATACTGTTTGGAAGATGATGTCAGGAAAACTGCCCCACAGAATAGAGAAAAACAAAATGAGAATACTACTTAACACCACATCCAGAGATGGACTACAGATGGATTAAAGGCCTAAATATAACAGAGAAAATGATAAAGTCAAGAGGAAATAATGTAGTAAGATATCTTCGGGAAATAAAGGTAGGAAAAGACTTCAAATTCCCCCAAAGGGCTAACTACTTTGACTGCAACAAAACTAGGGATTTCTGTTTAACCGAGGGTAATGAAAAGTTAATTGACAATGACAATAAGTTAAGATAAAATATCTATAATAGCTAAAAATGACATAGGACTAATATCAAGATTACGCAATGAACTCCCACAAGTTAACAGGAAAAAACCAGCAACTCTTGCAGAAAAAAACAGACAATGGATATATACAGGCAATTCACATAAGAGGAAACCCAAAGGCCATTGCTACACAGAGAAATGCAAATGAAAGTAAGGTATTCTTTACACCAGTACTGGCAAATAGTGGAGTAAGTGTTAGGAAAGAATAGATACTGCTGATGAGAGTGTAGACTGGTCAAAGAATTCTGAGGAGCTAATTATTTGGTAATATTTAGTCAAAATCAGTATAGATATGCCCCCATGTAACTGTCTGAGGTTATCTACTGCAGCACCGTTTTGATAGCTGAGTCGGGGGCAATCTGGGATATCATCACCAGGGGAAGGGGAGATGTAAAATGTGACAGATGTAAACCATGGAGTACTACAGAGCAAGTAGATTCAATGGCCTAGATCTGCACTATCCAGTATAGTAGCTGCTAGCCATACATGGCTATTTAAACTTAAAATGAAACACAATTAAAAACTGAGTTCCTCAGTTACAATAACCACATTTCAAAAACTCAACAGCTACATGTGGCCAGTAGCTGCAATATTAGACAGTATAGATTTAGAACATCTCCCATTTCCATCACTGAAGAAAATTCTACTGGACAGTGCTGCCCTAGATGAACACAAAGTAACCTGGATGTTTCCTAAAAAATAGTGCTGAGAAATCTGACAAGCGTAAGAAAAGGGAATGACAGCTATAGCACACTTAATTGTATAATTTGAAAAATATATACACAAACACACAAACAAAAGGATAAAGATACCAAAGGGAATATATAAGTAAAGCAGGAGTACCTAGGATGGATGGACCAATAAGGCTGATGAACCATATTGAAGATTATTAACCTCCTGAGGTACAACAAGAACAACAAATGTAAGCCAGGTATCCCAGAGAAAATGGTAAACTCCAAGGCTCGATGCCTTCAGTAACAAAAATTGTTAAGGTAGGAAAGAGGGAGTTTTTCATATCCACATTGCCTACCACTTTTCCTTAAAATTACACTCATCTTTGTCAGCCTCAATCTGGATTCAGAACTAGCTACTTCACTATAGAGCTTTTCTCAGGGAAGAACGAATGTTTGCAAGAAAGAACTGTCCACCACTGAGAACAAAAGGTGAAACAGATCACTCAATTGCCACCCATATTTTACAGTGAGTTACTGTATATTCTCTTCACAGAGCTAGTTTGATAAAACGTGGCAAATTCTAAAAGTGGAACCAGATCAGCTCACACCATTTTAAAAAAGTGAATTCAGTTTAATTTTTTGTACTTTTTCAATTTTCTTCAACAATTAGGAACTTTAAAGTAAACTATCTGAGAATTTCTGGGAATGAAAAATAATAATAAGCTGAAAGTAACGGCCTGATACTGCTCAGCAAGAACTTTCCATAAATATGAGTTAAAATGTCCTTGAATGATTTTTATTAAAGTAGAAAAATGTGAAACATGTTTATTGCTCAGGAAGTTTCCTTTCCTTTCGTCATCTCTACATCAATCTTACGTAGGTGGAGTTACGATACAGTAACATTAATATGAGAAAATACATAATACTTAAAATGTGCCAGGCATCAACTCATTTAATTCTCACAACACTATGAGGTAGTATTATTACAATCTCCACTTAACAGATGAAACAAATGTTAAGTAACTTGTCCAGGTGTCGGACCAGGGATACACAGCATCACAAAACTACGCTACACCATCCATCTGTCCGATCCATCACGCCTGAGGATTTAGATTTGCGTTTACCTGGAGAATCTGACGGTGCCACAAAGTGGACTTCCCGGTTCGTGGCTTATGAGCCACACTGCCCGCTGGGCCATGATAAGCCACTAAGGCATCAGCTCTTCGCTAAGGTGGCCACCGAAGAAGAGCGCAGACCGGCTTTCTCAGGCGTTTTCTTTTACCAGAAGCCCCGAGGCTCACGCAACTAGAGCCACATTCTGCCCCACCACAGACAGGTCGGGCTCAGCAGAGAAGCTAACTCCTTCAGGTGAAGTCACTAAAACCTCTGAGTCCGCGCTGGACAACACACGCCACAAAAAGTTCTGTGAATCCGCCCTTAAAACCTCCGGAAATCTATTTATCCCCACCAACCCTGCTTTCTTCCTTTCGAGTCCACTTCCGGGACGGTAGCCCGCAAGGATCATGATGCCTCACTCGCCCGCGCGGGGAGGCTCTTCGCGGTTCGCCTGCTGCTCTCCCCCTTGCCGGCCCCTCCCAACAGCCACCCGGGCGCGCGCAGCTCCACTTCCGGCGTACGAGGCGGTGACAATGGGAGCGGCGCGGGCGGCGCCGGGAGGCAGCTGACAGGCGTCTGCGGCTTCGCTTCATGGCCGCTTTCCCGCCCCGCCTGGGCTCTGCGGGGAGCGGGGCGGCCCGCGGCGGCCGGGAGCCGGAGCTGGCGAGCCGAGCAGAGACCTGTGCGCGGCGCCGCTGAGGCGCAGCATGTGAAGAAGAGACGGCATCCAGTACGAGGCGAGCCTCTCAGCCGGCCGGGATGGCCACGACGGCCGAGCTGTTCGAGGTGGGTCTCCGCGGCTCTTCAGGGAGTGGCGGGCCCGGGGTGCGACAAGCGAGGTGGGCGGGCAGAGGAGCGGGCGTTCGCGGCTGCGGGAGCAGCCCTGGGGAAGGAAGGTGAGAAGGGGAAGGGGTGGGGTGGTGGCTCCCGTGTCGGCGCGGGCGGAGCGTGAAAGGGGGGAGGGGTGGCTTGGGGACCGGGGTGGGGAGGTGGGCAGGGGAGCAATCCCGGAGTCCCAGCGGAGGAGCATTGGTTTTGTCCGCACGGCTGGCAGGGAGCCTCGGGGTTTGGGCGTTGGAAGATGAACTCGGGATGAGAGTGGGAAGGGCTGACTTGGGGCGCGGAAAGAGGAGCCTGATCCAGGTCTGGCAAGCCCCGTCTTGTCGCCTGGATCCCCGCGTGATATTCTAGGCCCCCCCCCCCCCGCCCCGCCTTGAGATTGGGACGACTAGGCGCTTTTGGTGGTTGAGTAATGACTACGTTAGCCAGTGTTGGAAGCGGCGCTCACTTGCCTACCAGTTTACCCTTCCATTTGAAAAGGCTGTAGTATTTTTTACGACGATAAAGGCCTACTAAGCCCTTTCCGACTGAAGGAAGTCAAAACTAAAATTAACATTTGTGTTCGGGTCTTGAGGAATTGAAGTGTATTATAACCCCCCTCAGCTCGGTGCTTTGTGACCACCTAGAGGGGTGGGATAGGGAGGGTGGGAGGGAGACGCAAGAGGGAGGGGATATGGGGATGTATGTTTATGTATAGCTGATTCACTTTATTATACAACAGCAACTAACACACTGTTGTAAAGCAATTACACTCCAATAAAGATGTAAAAAAATAAAAAGAATCCTTACGCGTGAGACAGTGAGATTTTAATGTGTTTCTTGGACCGTTTTCAGTCTCTAAAACTTAAAATTCAGTTTAGGGGAATCCTGTGTGAGAAGCTGTGATGCTTGAGATAATAGAATAGGAAAATTTTAATTAGACCACCTAACAACGTGTAGGGGATCTTCTTTTGTGACAGAAATGAAAACTGAGATGTGAAGGAAGGGGAAGGAAGAACCTTTTTGATGTGTGCTTGTGTTTCATATTGAATAATAAAAGTGTAAGAAATAATTAAGAAGACTGCAGTTGACAATAGATAATTTCTCCATAAGTGAAAATTGGATCCTTTTTTCTGCGTGAGATTCAGCAGGTTTTGTTTGGGTTTTTTTGGCTTAAAATTTGAATGCCACAGTTTCTATAACAACTGGGAACTTTTCATTTGTTAGCTAACTATATTTTGGGTTTCTATCAGCTTTTGGATAGATAATGCATTTATTGAGGAATAGTATATGCCATTTTTATAATAAGTTGTAATAAGATAGTAATTTATGAGTGAAGAAATATAATTGTAAGAAAGAATTGGGAAATATTAATTACATTTCCTCGGATTTAAGTGTAGGGATATATTTTACATTAATTTCTCTTACTCCAAAATTGTGCCATCTGTTTATTGATTGACACAGGAGCAGGGAGACATTCTTTTTGCTACAAGCTTTTACTGTGTGTTCCTGAGCAAGATACTAAGTAATTCTGTAGTTCCTTGTTTTATTTTCACATTTTTGTAAAGGTAGAAAACAATTTATGAACTTGAAGCCTTTAATATAATGAAATATCGGACCAGCCAGCTATTAATAGAAAACTGTTATTTTGTCATACAGTTCAGAAGGCATTAACCTTTGGGCTTATGGATCCTGCTTGACATTCCCAGTTGTCTTTTTTTTCTTTGAATGTTTGATCCCATGAGTCCACATATACTTCCTTGAAAATATATTTGATTTCTGTTCCCCCTGCCCCCACCATGGGGGAAGGAGAGGAGGTAGAGAAATATCTGTAGTATATTTAGCTTTCTAGGGTCTTGCCATTTAGTAAAGTAGTTAAACTAAATTAGGGTTTAAGTTAACTCAGTGACTCCAGTTATGATAGCAGGTAATATTCACTTACCAGTGATGATAGAGACAGACTAGTCCTGTGTCCACAGTGTTCATAGAACGACCTTGAACATGCTTATGGATCTTAACTCATGTGACTTTCTCTTTCCTGACCATATGTAGTATGTTGTTTCATCAAAATTAAAAGCGTATTACCTTAGGGACTTCCCTGGTGGTGCAGTGGTTGAGAATCTGCCTGCCAATGCAGGGGACACGGGTTCAAGCCCTGGTCCGGGAAGATCCCACATGCTGTGGAGCACCTAAGCCCGTGCGCCACAACTACTGAGCCTGCGCGTCTGGAGTCTGTACTCCGCAACAAGAGAAGCCACCGCAGTGAGAAGCCCTTGCACTGCAACGAAGAGTAGCCCCTGCTCGCCGCAGCTAGAGAAAGCCCGCGTGCAGCAACGAAGACCCAAGGCAGCCAAAAATAAATAAATAAATAAATAGAATTTTTTAAAAAGCATATTACTTTAATAGTTACAATTAAAGGTAAATAGTCATGATTAAGAAGTGTATTTATCTTTTCATCCCTACAGTGGATTCTACTCTTGAATAAGTTTTCATCCTTAAGTGAAAAGTTGGTCTCTTGCTTTAGAGGGAGAAGGAAAAAAAGAAAACAAAAACCAAACTTCGTTTGTCACTGCCATTTCCTGTTGCTTTTGCCTTAGGACCTAGGTTGTAGGAAAGTCAGGAGTTCTTTTTCTCTTGCTTCCCTTTCTTAGTCACAGCTGGAGAACTGTGGAAAACAGAGGTCAGGATGTAGTCAAGGATATTTAGTTTTTGCATCCTGGCTTTAATGCACCAATAAACTGAGTTGTGTTTTAATTTTTTCACATTGAAAAACAAGTTAAATCAATACAAAATTATGTTTTGAATCCATGAAATTTCACAAGTGTTAATCCTATTTCTTTTAAAATCTTCTTATTGGTCCTGTGAGACTTCCTTTTTAACATAAACACCTTCATACAACAAAATCAAACTACCGGATATTTCCTCAATTGACAGAAATAGTTTAAAAGTTCTGTCTGCAGTGTTTCTAAATGATCACCTCAGGTTGGACATTCTAAACAGGAATTCCTATGTGGTTTGGATTATGTCCTCTTTATAAAAAGTGGCAGGGATAGTAAATTTTTTCTTTGTTGTCATAAGTATTCCTCTCTTTTCACTGCACTACTGAGAACATTGTACTCCCTTCTCACTTGCTATTTTTCTCTCCTGTCATTCTTCTGGAGACAATGACTATTCTTCTGCTTGGGCAAGCTACCTTTATGGGAAAGTTCTTTGTTAAGTAGGGTCCGTTACCCATTCATTCAACAAATATTTGTTGAGTACCTACTAAGTTAATGAGGCTGCATGTCTCAAAGGGTGTGCTGTATACATATTAATCCTATGAGTTGTGCTGCAAAAAACCCAAATGGTTCAGAGCCCAAGGAAGTTTGGGGTATGGGCATGCTTTGTTTCATTAGAGATTTACAATATACCTTAGTATGTTAAATATTCTAAGAAGTTCATTTCCCAAACTTCTTTGACCATGAGCCTGTTTTACTTTCTACTGTTAGTTTTGTGAATTCTATGGAACATACTTTGGAAAATGTTGAATTATATATAGAACTCGCCCTTACTGTTAAATAAGGGAAGAGAAGATAGATATATAACTATATATATATGTATAAAGCAGACAAGACGATAAAAGTCCAGATATAAAGGGAGGTAACTGTAGACCCCAGAGACAAGGGAAGAGTTCATTTTAGCTGAAATATATAGCATGCATGAAGAAGAAGAGTGCTATGTAAGGTAATCGGGGTTTAATTGTAGAGGTCCTAAATGCCAGGATTAGGAATTTGATTTTTTTTTTTCTTTCTTGTAAACGTAGATGCCTTGATAATAGTGTTTGAGGTCATGTAATTTGACTGTGGTGACAATGGCTATTTGACTTCCAGATTAGAATTTGAATAGCTAAGAACACGTTTGTGTAAAAACATATTTATGTCTCTTAGATTTACAAACTAAGTAACAAAGCTATTTAAACAGACTTATTGAAAAAGACTTATTCTCTTGTTCAATTAACTATTTAAATATGTTTAATGAACATGAGATATACAAGTAAGGACCACTCCTTTACCTTCAGGGTGCTGAAATGCTACTTGTTTTAGACATATTAGCTATTAAACAAGTGTTTGTGGAACCTCGCCACCAATTACAGTATCATGTATATGAGAAAATGTATTCATTCAGTAAACATTTAGCTTACCTTACCTTACCTATCCTAGGCCAGAAATCCTTCCAGGTACTGGAGTTAAAGATGGTTTAAGTTAAAAATCTAGTTGGGAGAGTCAAAGAAAAAAAAAAGAACTCTTTCTTCTCTCAACATTCTACCACTACTCTCAGTATTACTTCATTTCTGACACCAGATGTGTGGGGATTTTCTTCCACAACAATTCAGTTCAGTTTTCCAATAGACACTGACTGGGTGTCCTACAATTCACTCTAATTCTGATACTGTTTACCTGGAGTTAGCATCAGATCCCACAAGTTAAGGGCTCAGTCCCACAAAAATGCCCCCAGTTCAGATACCAGTTGCAGTCCAGGTTGTCACCTGTGTTTCTGACTGACAGCTATAAATTGGAGGATCTCATGACCCCCTCTTAGAGATTCAGTAATTTGCTAGAACGGCTCACAGAACTCAGGAAAACAGTTTGCTAACTAGATTACTGGTTTATTATAAAAAGCTAAAACTCAGGAACAACCAGATGGAAGAGGTACATAAGACAAGATATGGGGAAGGAGTGCAGCACTTCCCTTCTCTTGGGTGCTGCCACCCTTCCAGCACCTTGATGTGTTCAGCAACCTGGAAGCTCTCTGAACCCCACACTTTAGGGATTTTTATGGAGGTCTCATCATGTAGGGATAATCATTAACTCAATCTCTAGCCCTTCTCCCCTTCCCAGAGTATAAGGGGTGAGGCTGAAAGTTCCAGGCTTCTAATCATGCTTATCTTTCTGGTGACCAGTCCCCATACAGGAGCCCACCAAGAGTTGCTTTAGTAGGACAAAAGATGCTCCTATTACCCAGGAGATTCCAAGGGATTTAGGAGTTCTGTGTAAACCACTCCTATCACCTTTGTCACTCCGGAAATTACAAGAGTTTTAGGAGGTCTGTGTGAGGAGCCAGGGTTGAAGACCACTGGAACAAAAGATGCTCCTAGTACACTTATCACTTAGTCCCTTAGTTGTCTTGTGTGTGCTTTCTTTCTACCTTTCCATGGGTAGGATGAATCCCATTTTGCTAGTCTGAAACGAAACGAAACGTTTGTAGTGCTTTTCAAAAGAATCAATGTTCAATAAATGTAATTCATTTAAATCCACCATGAAACACATAGTCTCATGAAAATCAAATCAAATGTGGTTAAAAGGAGAGCGAAATGTGATAAAATTCATTTAGTTCCAGTGCCAGAATTGCATAAAGTTCATATTTGGTTTCTGGTAGAATCTTGGATTTATAACACCATAGAATGCCTATTTTTTTATTTCTGGAGTGGAGGTTGGTGGTCCTGCCTTTTTGGTTTTGGATCTATGAAGCAAGTTTTGATTTTCAAGATCCTGTGCAGGGGATTTGGCCATGGCCCCGATAACAAGTGGTTTGATTTATTGTGCATCTATGGTGTGCTCAACATTGTTCTATTGACCACAGCTGGAAAGCAAGAGAAGTGTATGACAAATCCTGACTTTGCTTTCAATTTAATTGTGGAGAAGAGAAAAACTTACAAATGTTACTATAAAACAATAAATGACAAAATGGCAGTAATATATTGTTTTGTGTTGGCATTTGAATTTTTAAGCCTCATAGGGGTTAAGAGTAAAGAAATCAGTGGAGATCATCTAGGGAAAGAACCCTTTCCCCGTAAGTATCCTTGTAGGTTGAGTTACCTGGTCACAGGTAAGGAAGCAGAAGTAGCATGGGTTTGAAAAGAAGACTAGAGGAGGCTGCTGGTAGTGTACCTGTTCATTTTGGGGTGCAAAGAAATTTGGTTAGGTAGTGTAATATAAGAACTTCAAGGGCAGACTTAAGAGTGTAAACTTCATAGTTTAGGAATTGCATAGGGAAGCTTCTGACTAAAAGGGAATATAGTGTTTTAAAGATTAGTTTGGCAGTGGTCTGCACAATGAATTTAAGAAAAGCACCTTATATAGGAAGTACTTGAACCCACCTGTTAGTTGGTTTAATAGGACACAGAAATACTTCTCTCTGAAATCCTCTGAGCCTTATTTTTATTTTTATGCGGTACGCAGGCCTCTCACTGTTGTGGCCTCTCCCGTTGCGGAGCACAGGCTCCGGACGCGCAGGCTCAGCGGCTATGGCTCACGGACCCAGGCGCTCTGCGGCATGTGGGATCCTCCCGGACCGGGGCACGAACCCGTGTCCCCTGCATCAGCAGGCGGACTGTCAACCACTGCGCCACCAGGGAAGCCCTGAGCCTTATTTTTTAAGCCAAGCAAGCGAAAATATTATAGGTTCTTTGAGTTTGTGGGTGGCTGTAACATATTTTATTGGATCTATTTTTGGGAAAGCTACTATAAGAAAATATAAACGGTTGGATTTTCTCAAGGAAACAATGTTAAATTAGGGATTTATGTTCCTGTCCAAGGGCTTGAGGTCTTAATTTTTAATAGAAATGACCACAAACTCCAAGTTTTTATTACAATTGGTAGTATTTGTAAAGAATAGGAAATCAGCTTAATAGATCAACACAGTAATCAATTATGTAAAGTTGAATTTAATATGATAGTATCTTTGTAGTACACACTTAGATTTTTGTTTTTGTTTTGGCTGTTTGCTTTTAATTACTACAGAAAAATAGAGATTAAGATATACCTTTGTCAGGTTCACGAAATTCTAAAAGATTTTTGGGGTAATAGTTTACAGGTATCTTTGAGAATCCTCTTAGGAGGACTTGGTCATTTGGAGGTCTTGGAGAATTTGTTAATTTGACTATCCTTTTCTCATTGTAAATGCCTTTGCAGCAATGCTAAGTATTAGAAAGTAAATTATTGGGATTTATTTGGTTTTATAAGCAGCAAAGGTTTTGTTTTGTTTTTTGCTTTTTTGGAACTTCCATTCCGTTGGAATCAGTAGTTGATTTATCTTAAACCCTTGTTGATAATTTGATTGCTTCTGCAGATGAAACCTGAACTTTGCTTCCAGGATGCTGTTGTCTCCTAAGTTTTCCTCCTGCTTTACTGGTCCCCCTTACTTTGTCTTTTGTTGGATCCCTTTCCTCCTCCTATCTCCACATGTTGGCATGCCCTTCTTCTTCCTAGATGATCTCATCCTGTTCTGAGGTTTTAAGTAACTCTAAGATTATGTCTAATGCCAGTTTCTTCCCTGTAATACAAACTTATTTTTCTGACTCTGTCTTCTGCATATTCACTTGTATATCTAATTGGCATCTTCAACATACCATATGCAGAATAGAACTCTTACATCCCTACTCCCTTTTCCATCTCTTTCCCCAGTCTCACTAAATGGCACCATTTATCATTCATACAGTTGTTCAGGCTGCAGATGTCTATGAGTAATCATGATTCCTTTTTAAAATTTCTCCCACATCCAATTCATCAGCACTTTGTATGAGTACAGTCTTCAAAATATCATGAACCGGGCCACATCACAGTACCCCCTCTACTGCCACTTTCATCTGAGTCATTAGCATCTCTTGACTAGACTAGTACAGTGTTGCAGGTTTTCCCAGAGAAGCAGACTTTGAGACAGAGTTTAGAGTGCAGAATATTTATTAGAAAGTACGCTTGGGATAAACACATGTGAAAGGACAGGGTAGAGAAGCAAGATTGGGCCTTAGGAGAAGTAGCAGTACAATGCTGGCCCAGTGACAACGGTGACGATCCCTGTGGGAAGATCTGGAACTAAAATTACGTATCAGAGTTGTCCTGCTTTTTACCAAAGTGGTCAGGCCTTTATATCCCCATCTTATTTAGTCATTGGATATAGACCACATTGAGAAAAGTATGACATTGAGTGAAGTGCCTCTCTGCAGCTGAGTGGATCCCTGAAAATTCTGCCAGGTGAAGGTTCTGTGCTGACAGCACTGCTAGCAGTTAGAGCAAGACTCTTCTTGAAGGGAGATCTGGATGACACGTGTCCACCGCAGACCACCCCTGTGCCACTAGACTCTATGTCTTCACATACATTTGGGGGGTACCTCCTCTAGACTCCAGTTGGGGTTCTTATCCTGGAGGAAAATTAGAAGGTGGTTAGTGGGATGAACTATGGCCCCTACTGTTGCATGTGGTCTCAGGTTGCAACTTGATATCACTTTCCATTTTTTACTCTCCATTCTAACTCCCTCTCACCTTCAGCTAGTATGTCTGCTGCTTTAGGTGGCTTAACTGGTTACCATACTCTTCTTAGGCCGGGGCTGCGCACATGTCCATGTACTTTCAGAATTGGTCAAGGGAGTATCACAAGATCCTTACAAGGAGATCTGTGTGTCAAACATATTGTTCCCTGCCCCCTCTGTATAGTAGCCACCCTGCCTCCCTCTGATGATGTCAGTTGCCCTGCCAAAGATGGTCACTCCTCTTCTTGTTTTTTATTTGCTGGATAAAAGCAGCCAAATGCCCAGGCAGCACTTGCAGTTATAGTTTATTGGGACTCTTAATTATGTTCCCATACAAAAGTATTCCCCCTTTGGAGATTAAGACCTCTAACCCTGTAGACCTTAGAATTGCAGGAATAGCAAGAACAAATTGGGAGTCATGATGAGCAGGGCCACTTCTGATTTTATTCCTTGTTCCCAAGCTCATGTGTTTTTTTCTGTTGGGGACACAGCATCATATAAAGGTTTTCAATTCAGAATGTATACTGCATTTTGGCGGATAGTGCTCCATCTTTATAGAGTATTGTCTCTGAACTGGTAGTTCGGTTATACCTTCAGCAGGCTCTTTCAGTGCTCTATCAGACTGGCAGCTTCTGGGCGGTATGGTTTATGATATGACCAGTTGATTCCATGGTCACCCCCTTTGCTGTTAAATGGGTCCCATGGTCTGATATGTGAGATCCTATGCCAGGAGAACAAACACTTCCTCTGAGGATAGGCAAACTCAATTTGGAATGTTTCTATTCCTGTTAGAATGAATGACTCTTCCAGCATGGAAAAAGCCCAGTGTAGTCAACTTGCTACCACATGGCTGATTAGCCTACTTGAAGGATGGGGCTGTTTTAGGAGCTCAGAGTTGGTCTCTGTCACTCTTAAGCTAGATCTTTGGCTTTGACACTAGATGGATCAGCCTTGCTTGTGGCACACAGGCTTCAGTAGTTGTGGCTCGCGGGCTCTAGATGCGGGCTTCAGTAGTTGTGGCTCACGGGCTCTAGAGCACAGGCTCAGTAGTTGTGGCGCACGGGCTTAGTTGTTCTGTGGCATATGGGATCTTCCCCGACCAGGGCTCAAACCTGTGTGCCCTGCATTGGCAGCTGGACTCTTAACCACGGCGCCACCAGGGAAGTCTTATCCTGCTTTTTTAATATCAGATTATACATGAGCATTGTTTTCTCATTTCATTAAATTTTTTTACAACATGATTTTAATAGGGAAATAATTGTTTTATCCTGTAAGTTTACTATAATTTTTCAATAATGATTTTGTTGAATATTTGTGTAATAATTTTTCAGAGTTATATATAATACAAAAATTTTGTGTTCATATCTGCTTTTTCCCTTAGAATTTTAAAAAAGAATTACTGGGGTTAAAGGGTATGAGCATTTGTAGTACTTTGATGTTACCAAAATGTTACCTACTGTCCTCCAAAAATACTGTACCTTTTAACATTTCTAACAATAATGAGAGTGAATTTTAGCTTACCCTCTCTTGTATGCATATTATAATTAAGGAAAAAGAAAAACTTTGTCAGTTTGTGAGGCAAAAAGAAGAAAAAAAAAGTGATAACTTGACCTTATTTGATTACTAGTGGAGCTGTATATATTTCATGTTTCTTGGCCATTTGTATTTCTTCTATAAATTGTTTGTGTCCCTTGCTCATTTTTCCTTTGGTATGTTCCTGCTCATAATACTCTTTAATATTTTAATATACTAATTTTCATTAAGTAATTTGTTTATTGAAGATTTTTTAAATTGAAAAAGCCTGTACATTTTAATAATACAGATATATTTAATTAGTAATTTAATTTTAAGTTCTCACATGGTACAAACTGTTTCATTTTTGTAAGTAGTATTAAGTCATGGCCTGTGAAACTTTTTAAAGGAACATTTATTTTGTAAACTAGGAGCCTTTTGTGGCAGATGAGTATATTGAACGTCTTGTATGGAGAACCCCAGGAGGAGGCTCTAGAGGGGGACCTGAAGCTTTTGATCCTAAAAGGTGAAGTAAAAAATTTTTTTTCATAGACCCAATCTAGTACAAATTTGTATCTGGAATAGAGGTGACTGTTGGAATTCCTTTCAACATTCATGTAAAGGGAGTTAACAACTGGCCAATAAAAGGAAGAAGCATTAGAAGTTAGAGATTTATTTTTTTCCTTTTATGTTTCTTTTATTTTAGAGAAGGACTTTAAGTGATATGAGGGAAGGGATTTTATTGCATTATGAGAATTTAATATTTTCTCCAATTAGTAATAAATTAGAAATGGCTGGCTATACCTCTAAAATAAAACATGTTGAATATGTTGTTTTAAGTATCGTAAATTGGGGGAACAAAAATTCACCATACCCTGGAATGCACAGTATTATTTTTATATAGTAAGATTTACCTTTTTAACTATTTCTATAAAATTGGTTTCAATTCTGGGGGTTAATGGAGATTCCATATGAGGTTTTCATTTATGTCAGAGATAATCCCTAACAGGATGCTGAAGAGAAAATTAACATGTTCATCCTTACCTCAAGGAATGCTCACTAATACTTTATTTACAATTATAAGTGAACTGGTCACTTCCTAGTGATCAGTTATAGATGGATTGATACATATTCTAATTTTCCTTTGTTAGATTATTAGAAGAATTTGTAAATCATATTCAAGAACTCCAGATAATGGATGAAAGGATTCAAAGGAAAGTAGAGAAACTAGAGCAACAGTGTCAGAAAGAAGCTAAGGAATTTGCCAGGAAGGTACAAGATCTCCAGAAAAGCAATCAGGTAAACAGTTAGTTAAATAATGAGTAGTTTATACAGGCTTTAATATCTTTATTTCCTTTCAGTTTTTAAAAAAAATCTAATGCAACAGAATTGTTGAGGTTTCTTTATACTGCTCCCATCTCATGGGATAAAATGTTAATGAATTGTTATCAGGCACTCTTGGTGCACTTGCTTGCCTACTGAGTGTTGGTTTGGGATCGCAGTACTCCCTTAGGATGGGGTGGTATCCATTACAGTGTGGTCCTTGCTTTCTCTTTAACAGTGCAAACTTTTAAGAACGATAATTCAGTAGACCTGTATTTTTAGGGGATCATGATTAGCTTGGATATTTAGGTATTTATTTGCATTCTCATTTAATCATAAAGCAAAATAATAATACCAGACCAACTATTGCCTGGATGAAGTTTTTCCCTAGAGGAAACCTGGTCTGGGAAGCTTCACAAAAGTCATGAGGTATATACCCTAATGAGAATGCTGGTGTAACTGGGAAAAGCATGTGCAGAACTCTTCCTCAGTCCATTTGGGAGTAAAACTAGATCTCTAGACTGACTCTGGGGTAAGTAGGCCAAGCTTCTTAGCCATTCTTAGGCCCTAAACTTAGTCTGGAACCTCTGAACCTCTTTCACAGCCTGGACCTGATGTGGAACTTGATTGCCCTTTGTAAATGTAGTTAGAAGAGCATGTTTAGCATTGCTGCCTCCCAGGGGCTGTTTGTTCTTTAGTGTTAGGGGTTAGAAAGCTGATTTCTGCTCAGATTTCATATATTTAGATTCCTTCACTTAAGCATGTATAACTGTTAGAAAATAATAAAGTCAGTAATTTACATAAGATAATGTGTTTTTAAGTAGTTAAGGTGATAGATTCCAAATACTTCTAATGCAGATTCCCCTTGGTAATAATGATAGTATTTGTAGTTAATCTGGGTTCTCTGATTGTATTTTATGCTTGTTCACATTTTTCCTAGGTTGCCTTCCAACATTTCCAGGAACTAGATGAGCACATCAGCTATGTAGCAACCAAGGTCTGTCACCTTGGAGACCAGTTGGAGGGGGTAAACACACCCAGACAACGGGCAGTAGAGGCTCAGAAATTGATGAAATACTTTAATGAATTTCTAGATGGAGAATTGAAATCTGATGTTTTTACAAATTCTGAAAAGGTGAGCACTGTCAGAAGGATAAAAGCAAATTATAGCATTAATAACAATGCCCTAATTATGAACTGCAGTTATTACTTTCCAGTGTCAGACTTCAAATCACTGAGTAGGTGACTTATTAAAAGTCTTTATTCTGAAATGTACACTTATCTACAGATTACTGATCAACTATATATATTCAGATTTTTAGTTGGATTGCCTGGCATTTTTGTTTATGAAATTTGTATCGTTTAGAAATGTTGAGGTAACTATTTTAATAAATATTTCTTTCTCATAATTGACTTTTAATATTAACAGAATTTGATAGGCACATTCCATTGGGTGAGGGGGTAGGCTGACCTAAATCATTGACAAGCTGAAGTATCTTTCTATGCAAGGAATTCAGAGTTTCTAGTTTTTGTTACTTGAATAAAGATCTTTTACAAAGAATTAAAGCATACTTTGGATCAAAGAGAATAGAAAAATCTGAATTAATTGTTCATGTTAATCTTTTTCATAGCACTAGTCACTTAATCCTGGTCTAAGGTTGCATGGTGTTGGCTGCTCTACAATCTTGGAAGAGGTTATTTAGCTCACTTTCTTCCCCTCGGGGGAAAAAATCAAAATGCATGAAAAAATAGACATTCTTATGGATGGTATATGCACATAGTGACATTGTCCACTAATACGTTGAATACAGTCTTCCAGAATTTTTCTGAGTGTACTCCATGGGATATCTCAGATAGTGAAATTTTAAAAACTAAGTAGTACTGAAGTTCACTTTGAATTAAGCAACACATTTTTTTGTGAGTAGGAACTATATAGGGGTATAGAATTTATAAGTTTTAGAGATCTTTAAAAGGAATGGTTACATATGTAGAGATAACTCCTCTAAAGAAAAGGCAGTATTTTAAATAATGAGTTTCAGGAATTATATTTGTAATATAAAGTAGAACTGATAAGATTAACATCAAGAACATTATCATACTTAAACACTTGTAAAATACTGGCAATATCTAGCTTTTATATATTCACGTGATTTTTATGTATAATAGTGTTTACACACACACACACACACGGCTTGAACACTGAACTGTTTTTCAGGATACCTTATGGAATGCTTTTATTTTATGTTTCCTAAATATAAACATACATATTTCTAATGTATTATAAAAGTACATATTTATACATATAAAAAATTTTTATATATATATATATATATAATGGTATATAATTCAAGTTTTATGCCTTGGGTTACCTTGGATTATACCTTTTGGACTGTAGAGTATATTTATGTTTTGTTATAAAGAAAATTCCGATATTTTACCCAGTGTGAGTTGGTCTGTTTATTTGATGCAGCTCAAGGCAGCCATTTAGAACCTAGAGAAAAATAAATATTTTAAAATTGAATGATTACACACATTTTTATCCTGATTTGTATTGCTTGTAATGTTTTGCATAATGAAATTATGTTTTTTACACTTTTCTTTAAACATTTTAATTATCAAGTAATTGTGTAGTTCATGGTATTACTATTGTCTCTTAATTTTTAAGATTTTGATTGAAAGAAGAAGAAAAAATCTTCATATTCTTGCTACTTCATTCACTTGGTCATTAGCTGTCTGTAATTTTTGAAGAGCAAGTAGAGCTAACAGTGCTTAAGCTACTTCCTCTTATTTTCTCTCCTTTGCTTCACTCTCTACCATATCCCATTTTCTTTCATCTTGTTCCTTTTTTCTTATACTCTAGTCCTCTTTTCCCAATTGTCTTGTTTTTCTCTCATATCTCCCATAAGTTTTGGGTGACTGTTGAATCATTACTTTTGGCCTGGTACTATCACAGTTAACTACACTTAGGAGCATCATATATGGTATTAGATTGCTAATTATTAGATAAACTTCTAAGTACCTCAATTTCTGCACTGTGTGCCAGCCACCTTCCCAATGGAAAGAAAAGGAAAATCACCCATGTAGTTAGGGAGGTGTGTGATTTTGGAAGGAATTAGAATGTGAAAAGATAACAACCATCTTTTCCCTTTTTCTTCCTGCTCCAAAGTCATTTTTGCTTTTTTTAAATCTTTGCTTCTCAGAATCTTCTAATTTTCTTCTCTGGGAAAAAAAACCCATTTTATGACCATAGTATATATTCCCTCTTACCTCTGTCATTACAGAGTATGTTAGTTGTTTCTCTTCGTAGCATCACAACTTAATGTTCTTCATGTAGATAATGCCTGATGGCCCTGATTATCTTTAACCTGTTAGCATGGGTGGTCTCTCACCTTACCCTAACATCAGTAGCAGATATAAGCAAGTTATTAGATTGTGGTTTTGAAAGCTTCTGTACTTTTATAGTATATTTCAACTGATGGATGACCTTAAGAGCTACTTGTGCTTGAAACAATTTTTATAAAATAATTACCTATGGGAATTCCATAAAATCAAGTGTTATTTACTCTGCTGTACTTCTTACTATATTAAGTGAAGTTTGCAAACACTTCCATCTCTTGAAACAACAAACAAACTCCTGATAGGAACATAAAACATGTATGTAGGTCCTTTCTGAAGGGAGTATCGGTGAGGAGAAAAGGGTGGACATTGCTAGTACAACCAAATGGCATGGTGAAAAGAGATAATGCAGTGGTATCTGTGCCCATGTTCAGTAGAATAGAGTGAACATCTGGTAACTGAAAATGACAGTGACATGCCGACTAGGAGAGAAGAGGTAACTGAAGCAGAAATACTATCTGTATTCACTATTGTTGCGCAAAACAACAATATCGTTTGGTCCTGCTTTTGTTTTCCATAGTTGCTTGCCAGACTTCACACGGGTACTTGGTTAGAAAGATCTTTGTTAATGTTCTCAGCTCTTCCTTCACGTTTGTATGAGTCTCTCTCTTCTTTTTTTTTTTAGTGTAAAAGAAAGTGAATGATCATAAAATCATTTACTTAAAGGTGTGCCAAAATAAAACTCAATACTTATTTGAAATTTGTTTTAAAAAGTAAACATTATATAACCCCCCTATACATTTAGTGTGAATAAGCACAAATGTCTGCATTTTAAGAATTTTGGACCCCTTGCCTAAATCCTTCAGTTCCACAACTTGAATAAGTACAAACATTTCTTTACCATATTCCATTCTAGAAACTTCATATTAAACGTAATCTTTGCTTTTATAACAAGTTTTATAACTTGATATGTTCATTAAATGACAGGCATTTTGTTGTTATTTTCTTCACTTAAAATGGGATTTATACAGCAGTATGATCTGAATTTTTATAAATCTTGTTTATCATTTCACAAACTCAGAAGATACTTAAACTTGCTTTCAGCAATCAGTGATTTGAATTTATTCGGAGTAAACTTGAACTGCAGGTTTCATTGGGAAGGGATTGTGGCATTATAAAATCACAAGATTTCAGTACAATAATGACAAATATTTATGTTTTATTGACTCATTATTGGTGATACCCCAGATGTATTCCTGTTGCTCATAAGATTTTATTTGTTGTGTTTTTTAAAGAAAATTGTTTGGGTGAGGGTCTGTGGGCATACATAGAAGAATATTACTATTTTTAAATATAAAATTTTTTTTGATATGTATAAAGGTTTTGTAAAATTATTGCTTTTGTTTTTTAATAGATAAAGGAGGCAGCAGACATCATTCAGAAGTTGCACCTAATTGCCCAAGAGTTACCTTTTGATAGGCAAGTTTATTTCTCAAGAGCTAATTTGGGTATATGGTGTAGTGTATAGAAAAAAATTGTACTTTTTACTGTATGATTTTGCTCATTAATTCAACAAGAACTTATTGAGGACTGCCTTTGTACAGGTACAGTATGTAATAGCTGATTGAAAAAAATGTGGTATCTTAACAACTAAATTTAATGATATATCTTGAAATAATTTCAATCTTATGTTTTTCTTTTGAAAAAAATTGATGGAGAATTTTGAAATTGGAGTAAGATTTTGAATTTTCTTTTTTTTTTGGACTTTGATCAACAGACTAGAAGGGGACAGAGAAAGCTTAAACATGGGGCTCTTGAGCTCCTTTTTCTTCTGTCTACATGAGAATTCTTAAGCTTTTAGGGGTCTTGGACACCTTTGAAAAGCTGGTGAAAGCTATGAAATTTCCTTAAAAAAATCAGGTACACAGGCCATTGTATACAATTTCATGGAGTTTTAGACCCTTTAGCCTATCTGTAGGCTCCTTCCTAGGGACTTCAGGTTAAGAAGTCCTGTTTTAGATGCAAGGCCCTGGGGCCATTGCTAAGTTAGGTATTAATGGTTTCATCCTAAAAGAACTTCACTGAGAAGGAAATTCTTTCATGATTTCCTTTAGTTCATGGAATGTCAGACTCTATAATAAAATCTTGTTAACAGTGGTTCTCCCATTTAAATATCTGGAAAAAATGTCTTCCCTTTTAACAGATAATATACGTATTTTATTCTTTTGGTAATACTTGAAAATCCTGAGGTACAGGTAGAATGTAAATGTATTGCTATACTTAAAGCTTGTCCATTATGTCCCAAACATAGAGTGAAAGTGAATTCCCTACCCCCAAATATATCTTATTTTACTCTGAACTTTGTATTATCATAAAGGATTAGCAGTAATCATCATCTGTCATTTAGCTATTATTAATAATTTCATACTTGTCCAGCATTATGAGCAATGATTTTTAATGTCACCCACAAAAAACCTCTCTTTAACTTTATTTCAGAGTTAAACGATTTTCTTAAATGGGTAAAATGTGTGGCTCACAATAACTGCATCATAATTGTTGGCTTCATCTGTCTCCCACCCCTACAAACACAGAGGCATACTCATCTTCTCCTGCTTCTCAATTACATGCTTCTCTTACAGTTTTGTTTTAGCCTATCAGGCCTTAGAATTGAATATATAGCCTAATCAAGTTTAATTTTTTCACAAAGATCAGTATGGCCTATCATACTTTGTGATCCACTGTGACTTTGATATCAATTTTGTATAGATCTTTAAATTATTAGCTTCTTCATCTGTCTTTGGCATCTCTTTTGCCAGCCACTGTCCTGTCTCTTCAAACTAATCACATAAGATCTCTCAACATTAATTTTCCATGTTGTGCATTCCCCCTGGATACTTATGATTTGAAAAAAGTTCTAGTGTATGGTAGTGTATGATATTTTAGTTTTTGAATTTGCAGAGGTTGAATGCTAGGCACATTGCTGGGTCCTTTTTATGGCTTCTATTTTATTTTTCTAGTTTTAAAATAACTCATTTGTATATGCTTATTTTCTAGTTGTTTTTCTTTAAGTAACAATAGTGGAACGTCATATGAGGAAATCCCAGCTGAGGGGAAAATAGACAAATATCAAGTGAATTTAAAATGCCAGTGAATATGAGTAGGGACAGTAACCCAGTTGTTGGGGCTTTCTGGGTTGTTAATGCCTCATACAGAATTCCTCCCTTTAAAAGGGAATTGGTGGGACTTCCCTGGTAGTCCAGTGGTTAAGACTTCGCCTTCTAATG
Source organism: Leucopleurus acutus (assembly GCF_964270905.1). Lineage (NCBI taxonomy): Eukaryota > Metazoa > Chordata > Mammalia > Artiodactyla > Delphinidae > Leucopleurus > Leucopleurus acutus. The sequence goes on from NC_139142.1 coordinate 43,335,492, forward strand.
CGGGGGGTGCAGGTTTGATCCCTGGTTGGAGCTAAAGATCCCACATGGCTCTGGGCCAAAAAACCAAAACATAGAAGCAATATTATAGCAAGTTCAATAAAGACTTTAAAAAAAATGGTCCACATCAAAAAATAAATTAAAAAATTTAAAAAACGGGGTGGGGGAATTGGTTGTTCAATGTGAATTTCCTCAGTGAGAACCAGAGACCCCATCTGGATTGCCCAAATTCAGTTTTGTTACATGGCATGCTTCCTACTATCAGTACTCTCTCACCTCTGGCTTTGTCTTTCCCTCCCCTCCCTCCCTCCCCCTGCTTCCTTCCTTTTTTTTCTGACAATATTTAGTATAGAGGGTTCCTATGTACCCCAAAAACCAGTTTCCCCTTTTATTAACATCTTAAATTACTATGGTACATTTGTCACAAATAATGAACCTCATCATTGGTTTTTATCTTTCAGATTTTCAGAAGTTAAATCCAAAATTGCAAGTAAGTGGGGTTCTATTTATTTAACTGTTTTGGATAGGTAATCAAACTACTTGTATAAAAAAAAAGAAAATAGTAAAAGAAGAGAGTGGGAACAATGTCATCCTCCTACCCCATCCCTGAGTTTGATTCCTCTTCCTTGAAACAATTGTTATCAATTTCTTGAGTATTCTTCCAGAATATTCTATGGATATACAAGCATAAGACATAGATCATGTATATAATGTGTAGAATTTAGTTCTGCTGTCCGCATTTATTTTAAAATAATTGGTGGCATGCTATACAAATAGCTTCCATACCTTGTGTTCTTAGCATACTATACAAATAGCTTCCATACCTTGTGTTTTTAATTTAACAATGTATCTTGGGGATTGTTTTTGTATTCATACATACAGACCTAATGTAGGTTCTCTTTTTTTAAAGCTAGCTCGTAATGACCATTTCGGTACCTATTTAACTTCTTACATGATAGCTTGATTCTTGATCTTTGGATTGTATTTTAAGCAGATCATTCTGAATTTCTTTAAAAGCTGCTATATTTACAGGCTCCCGTGGTAGTCTAAGTCACTGTTTTGGGAAGTCATTGAAGTTCAGAGACCACCTGTTTTCCCAAAAGTGTACCGTAATAGCCTCAAGAATGTAGTGAATCAAATACCACATGTTGTCTTAAGGTGTACCTTGGTATTAAATCTGCCATTGTTTGTAGTAAAGGCATCTGAACTCTAGTAAAGTGTTTTATAATTCTGCTCACCCTTTCCATAAATTCAGGTTTAAGATTTTTCCTGTCTCTTGCTATCACAAATGACATCCAGAAGGCTTTTCCCAGGCCGCTGCTTTTTTTTTTTAACATCTTTATTGGAGTATAATTGCTTTACAATGGTGTGTTAAGTTTCTGCTTTATAACAAAGTGAATCAGCTATACATATACACATATCCCCATATCTCTTGCCTATTGCGTCTCCTTCCCACCCTCCCTATCCCACCCCTCTAGGTGGTCACAGAGGACTGAACTTATCTCCCTGTGCTATGCAGCTGCTTCCCACTAGCTATCTGTTTTACATTTGGTACTGTATATATGTCAGTGTTACTCTCTCACTTCATCCCAGCTTAACCTTGCCCCTCCCCATGTCCTCAAGTCCATTCTCTATGCCTGTGTCTTTATTCCTGTCCTGCCCCTAGGTTCATCAGAACCATTTTTTTTTTTTTTTTTTAGATTCCACAGATACGTGTTAGTATACAGTATTTGTTTTTCTCTTTCAGACTTAATTCACTCTGTATGACTGACTCTAGGTCCATCCACCTCACTACAAATAACTCAATTTCGTTTCTTTTTATGGCTGAGTAATATTCCATTGTATATATGTGCCACATCTTTATCCACTCATCTCTTGATGGACACTTAGGTTGCTTCCATGTCCTGGCTATTGTAAACAGAGCTGCAATGAACACTGTGGTACATGACTCTTTGAATTATGGTTTTCTCAGGGTATATGCCCAGTAGTAGGATTGCTGGGTAGTATGGTAGTTCTATTTTTAGTTTTTTAAGGAACCTCCATATTGTTCTCCATAGTGGCTGTACCAATTCACATTCCCACCAGCAGTGCAAGAGGATTCCCTTTTTTCCACACCCTCTCCAGCATTTATTGTTTGTAGATTTTTTGATGCTGGCCATTCTGACTGGTGTGAGGTGATACCTCATTGTAGTTTTGATTTGCATTTCTCTAATGATTAGTGATGTTGAGCATCCTTTCATGTGTTTGTTGGCAATCTGTGTATCCTCTTTGGAGAAATGTCTATTTGGGTCTTCTACCCATTTTTGGATTGGGTTGTTTGTTTTTTTGATATTGAGCTGCTTGTAAATTTTGGAGATGAATCCTTTGTCAGTTGCTTCATTTGCAAATATTTTCTCCCATTCTGAGGGTTGTCTTTTTGTCTTGTTTATGGTTTCCTTTGTTGTGCAAAAGCTTTTAAGTTTCATTAGGTCCCATTTGTTTATTTTTGTTTTTATTTCCATTTCTCTAGGAGGTGGGTCAAAAAGGATCTTGCTGTGATTTATGTCATAGAGTGTTCTGCCTATGTTTTCCTCTAAGAGTTTTATAGTGTCTGGCCTTACATTTAGGTGTTGAGTCCAGTTTGAGTTTATTTTTGTGTATGGTGTTAGGGAGTGTTCTAATCTCATACTTTTACATGTAGCTGTCCAGTTTTCCCAGCACCACTTATTGAAGAGGCTGTCCTTTCTCCACTGTACATTCCTGCCACCTTTATCAAAAATAAGGTGACCATATGTGCGTGGGTTTATCTCTGGGCTGTCTATCCTGTTCCATTGATCTATATTTCTGTTTTTGTGCCAGTACCATACCGCCTTGATTACTGTAGCTTTGTAGCATAGTCTGAAGACTGGGAGCCTGATTCCTCCAGCTCTGTTTTTCTTTCTCAAGATTGCTTTTGCTATTCGGGGTCTTTTGTGTTTCCATACAAATTGTGAAATTTTTTGTTCTAGTTCTGTGAAAAATGCCATTGGTAGTTTGATAGGGATTGCATTGAATCTGTAGATTGCTTTGGGTAGTATAGTCATTTTCACATTGTTGATTCTTCCAATCCAAGAACATGGTATATCTCTCCAGTTGTTTGTATCATCTTTAATTTCTTTCATCAGTGTCTTATAGTTTTCTGCATACAGGTCTTTTGTCTCCCTAGGTAGGTTTATTCCTAGGTATTTTATTCTTTTTGTTGCATTGGTAAATGGATATGTTTCCTTAATTTCTCTTTTAGATTTTTCATCATTAGTGTATAGGAATGCGAGAGATTTCTGTGCATTAATTTTGTATCCTGCTACTTTACCAAATTCATTGATTAGCTCTAGTAGTTTTCTGGTAACATCTTTAGGATTCTCTATGTATAGTATCATGTCATCTGCAAACGGTGACAGCTTTACTTCTTCTTTTCTGATTTGGAATCCTTTTATTTCTTTTTCTTCTCTGATTGCTCTGGCTAAAACTTCCAAAACTGTTGAATAATAGTGGTGGGTGTGGACAACCTTGTCTTGTTCCTGATCTTAGAGGAAATGGTTTCAGTTTTTCACCATTGAGAACGATATTGCCAGCCAGCTGCTCTTTTACATAGCAGTGATAAATGGCAGTCACACTGTAGGAGCTCACCTGTTTTACCAGTTGGGAAGATTTTTTGGTTTAAAATACATATTTATATACCACAGTATATTGTCGGGTTTTGATCCACTACTTATAATCTCATATAGTTTTTGCAATTCTTTTAAAAGAAAGCTAGATTCCTAGTCATTATCTTTATAAAGAAACCATATACTCATAAATAACTTGGATACTTTGTCTCATTGTAGCTGAATGACTTTCTATTTTTAGGTAAATACCATGACTTAGAATGCCAACTGATACAGGAGTTTACTGGTGCTCAACGAAGAGGTGAAATCTCCAGAATGAGAGAAGTAGCAGCTGTTTTACTCCATTTTAAGGTAAATAGTAAAAGTTTAAAATGCAGATTAGTCTTAAAGAGTACAGAGGTTATATGAATTCTATATATTATAGTCTCTGTTTTTCCCCAGTTGTATGAGTCAGTGATAATTTTCATTATTTGGAATAATTTGAATGTACATTTGTATCTTTCTCCAGAAATGATATTAAATTTTAGGTAATATTATTTAAATAAGGATCTTATATTCAATAATATTAATATTTTATCACTGAATTTTTATGTAGTTTGACATAGAAAATCATATTGTCTGCCTTCTGGGTATTTAATGTATTTTTTTTTTTTCAGTCAAACATTTGATGAAATAATTCAAAAGCAAGAAGGATTGACCTTAAGTTTGGAATATAGGAACCAGAGTAGCTATTACTGTTGGCCATTTATTGAGGCATAGACATAGCTTTATTACATATAATACCTCTTTTATTGACATTGTTGTTATTATTGTTATAATTGAACCAAAAGAGTGATATGTATTTCTTTCTTTTTCCTAGGGTTATTCCCATTGTGTTGATGTTTATATAAAGCAGTGCCAGGAGGTAACATAACAGTACACTTTATTGTATTTTATTTTATGCTAATTTGTATTTTTAAAAAGCATTTTAAAATTATATATTCAATGTAAATTTCCTCTGCTGTTTAGGGTGCTTACTTGAGAAATGATATATTTGAAGACGCAGCAATACTCTGTCAACGGGTGAACAAACAAGTTGGAGATATCTTTAGTAATCCAGAAACAGTACTGGCTAAACTTATTCAAAATGTATTTGAAATCAAACTACAGGTAATTTTAAACAATGACTAAGTACTTAAGGCAATATGTGATTTTTTTCCTCTATGTTTTAAAAGTTTTTAAAATTTAGTTTGTATAATATCCTTAGGCATAGTAATCCACTTATTAAGTGTAGGAGAAAGGAATGACAGTGTCATGCTTTAAAAAAAAAAAATGTTTTGTTGTTTACTAAGAAAAAAGGTGCTAATCACTCAGTGTCATCAGAGGATGTGTTTGAAATTACATATGTATCAGGTTGTGTGGTAGGTTAGCCTCAGTTTTAATTTTTATTGGTTTCTTACCTTAACCAATAGATGGCATTTTGAAACTGAACAGGAATTACAAGCTCAATCTGTAGACTTTTTTATAATATGGTACTAAGATTAAAAGAAAACAGGAATTTCATTTACAACCTTGACTTCCATAGCTCTGTACTTTAAGGCAACATTTCCTAAACTATGTTTACCAATGGATTGAGCAACATTAAATAAGTGTTGTCTTTACAACACAATTCAGGACTTTTAATAGCCTTTAAAGATACTAATATGTATTGTGATTCTCTAGAAGTGGAGATGTAATGTACAGCATTTCCCAATTTTACAGTAGTGTCTCAAAGGACACTAGTGTTACTTAGACTACAGTTTGGGAAAAGCTGCTTTAAGGAATTGACCATATTGATATAGCTTCAGGTTTTGTTTTTTGGGATTTTTTTTTTTTTTCCCCAATGTACCCATGAGGCAGGATAGGCAGATTTCAAAAGACAAGGTATTTGAGATTCTTAATGCTTATTCCCAACACTGATAAGATGTATGAGTAAATATGAGAAGCAGTAAAAATTAAAAACCTATTTTTTTTTATATTGGTCTCTTTTCTATGCATTGCCTTTTCCACTGGATTTTAAGTTAGAACAGTTCAAGAATATGGAGTAATTCTAGAGAAAAAAATATTGACTATATAATTTAATATTTACTTAATTGACAGAATGTTGACTTTTTGTTTTAGAGCTTTGTGAAAGACCAGTTAGAAGAATGTAGGAAGTCCGATGCAGAGCAGTATCTCAAAAGTCTCTACGATTTATATACAAGGTATATTTTTAATTATTAGAAAATAGTAATATCTCACATTTTCTTTTTTTCAAATAGAAAATGGGGAAATATTCAGGTATTTTTGAATAACAGTTTGTCAGATAGCAATATACCTTTTAGCATTAAATACTCGTCTGTATAGACTAGTATTGTACAAGAGCAGCATTCTTAGCATGTTAACTTAAGGAATTGGATATTATGCTTTATATTAATGTACTTTAATGAAATATAAAAACCTTGTTTAAGACTTGAGAATTTTGTTTCTGATTTTAATTGTAAGCTAGTTCATTATTGTTTAATTCTTTTCTTTAAGAACTAGTATTATTACATTTATCTGCAGTTAAAACTTTAAAAGTTGAGAAAGGGAGTGACAAACTCTCTTGTAAATTTTTTTATTTTATTTTTATTTATTTTTGGCTGTGTTGGGTCTTTGTTGCTGCGTGCAGGCTTTCTCTAGTTGCGGCGAACGGGGGCTGTTCTTTGTTGTGGTGCCCGGGCTTCTTGTTGCAGTGGCTTCTCTTGTTGTGGAGCACGGGCTCTAGAGCGCAGGCTCAGTAGTTGTGGTGCATGGGCTTATTTGCTTTGCGGCATGTGGGATCTTTCCGGACCAGGGCTCAAACGCGTGTCCCCTGCATTGGCAGGCGGATTCTTAACCACTGCGCCAGCAGGGAAGCCCCCAGAGTGACAAACTCTTATATGACAATTTCAGACTTAAGTCTGGTGTGAAAATTTGTCTTGTGCTTTTGTAAATGGCAGTGTTATACTTTGTAGAAGCTTCATGTGGAGTTTTTTTTCAACTCTATTGCTTTTCTTTATTGTCATCGCTTTGAGAAGAGGGTTTTCAAAAGTAACTATAATCAGGAAGTCCATCTCAGCAACAGCACTATTGTGAGCCTATCTTCAACAGTGAGAAACAGAAAATTAGAGGAAAGTCCAGGGACAAAGACTAAAGAGAATGAACAGCGCATAGACTTCTCAATATTTTGGCTTGGGTACCATGTCATGAATGTGGCATACTTGAAGCCATTCTGCCACTGTTGCCATTTCTAGTCTGGTTGGTTGCCTTAGTTTCCTCTCCTGAGTCATCTCTAGGAGTTTATGGTAGTTTTCAAAACCATGATGTTGTTTGTAATATTCATTCTACTTAATATATATAACCCTGTACAGTCGCTGTCTGCATCCTGAGTAACTTCCCAGGGTTTAAGAAACGGTGGTGTAACATAAGTTATTAAAAAGTCATGTTATAAAAATATGTATTTCTTAAATATTGTTACTATACCTACAATATACATTAATCTTTTTTCTCCCTTTTGCATGAAAAGAACCACAAATCTTTCCAGCAAGTTGATGGAGTTTAACTTAGGTACTGATAAACAGACTTTCTTGTCTAAGCTTATCAAGTCCATTTTCATTTCCTATTTGGAGAACTATATTGAAGTGGAGACTGGATATTTGAAAAGCAGAAGTGCTATGATCCTACAGCGCTATTATGATTCAAAAAACCATCAAAAGAGATCGATTGGCACAGGAGGGTAAGTGTTTTTGTTAAATGTTATAGTTAAAACTAAAGATATTAAAAGCTATTATATTTGGACAAACTTGTGAAATATTGATAGTCATTAGAATTTTCTGTGAAGAATTTTTTTAATTCAGTTTGTTTACACCATTCATCAAATCCTGTCCTTCAAGCCACATGTTGAAATGTTCCTACATAACATTATTAAAATGTAAAGCAGAATGCTAGTACCGTAAAGAGTTCCTCCCTCGCGCCCTTCCTGCCTGCCTTCCTTCCTTCCTTTTTTTAGACTGAGTAAATTATTCCAGGTTATTGACTAGGAAGCACATTGTTTTATTGCTGCTATTGCAGGTGTGGTTAAAAAAAAAATGCAGATCACAATTTTGTACCCTGAGATTTTTCATGACTTGGGCATAAAATTATTTAAGTAATACATTAAAACGTGAATGTACTTACCTACTAGAATAAAATTAAATGATTTGCTGTAAGAATTGGTGGCAACTCAGTTATCTAGATCTCAACTATCTGGAATTGCGTTGATTTTTGGATGAATCAGAATGACTTCTGTGGAGCCATATAATCAGAGTTGACAGTTCACATAATGCACACCCAAATCATTTTCTTGTTTCCCAGTTTGTCATATATTAAATAATGATCATGGAGAGATTATAATTAGGAATAAGAAGTGACATCTCAAAGGCAGTAGCAAGTAAAAGAGAAAACCTAAAAAACAATCATAAGAATTTTTTGAAAAATTAGTTCACAGTCTGGAGCTATATATTCTAGGACCAAAAAATAAAGTAATTTTCTAAAGATACTATCATGTAATAAAAGTTCTTAATGACCCTCAGTCATTGAGAAAAGCTAAATTATGTTTAATAATAATGAAATGTACAATATGTTTAAAGGGTTAATATGTTTAAAAATCTTTAAAATTTTAAAGTTTGTTTTAAGCAGGACCATTTAGTTATCTGGAATATTAACTTATTTGGAAAAGCCCACTTCCCACGGAAACCAGACAAGGAGTTTTGGGCTACTGAGTCAGAATTGTAGAGTTGAAAGAGACTTTAGAGATAATAACTCCAAATCTACTCATTTTTCAGACGAACATCTTCTGTTTAGAGATTAATGCTTGCTTCACTTTACAGAACTACTTACTGAAATTAGAAGTTTTAGGTTTCCTGGCTGTTGGTCTATTTTTCTTTCTTCTTTCTTTTTCTTAGTTCATGTATACTAAGTTTGAGAGTATTTGAAATTGAAATCTATGTATAGTAGTGTTCTTTTTTCATTTGTTGGTATTATGCACTAGTATTCAAGATTTGAAAGAGAGAATTAGACAGCGTACCAACTTACCACTGGGACCAAGTATCGATACTCATGGAGAGACTTTCCTATCCCAAGAAGTGGTGGTTAATCTTTTACAAGAAACCAAGCAAGCCTTTGAAAGATGTCATAGGGTAAGAGTAATTGTAAATTTATTTTATTTGTATATAGTTGTGTATTTTAATTTTTCTCTGGTTAGGAACAAATGTTTATTGTAATAAAAAAATAGGATTTTTGCTTGGGGAACAGAATTATTTTTAAGTTATTTAGAAGTATATTTTAACATAATTTTAAAGTTGAGCGTGTCAGATTTTCTTTAGTGAGATATTAAATCAAGATATGAAAGGGAAAGTTAGACCTATCTTATAAAGATATAGAGCATTAGGGAGAGAAGGACGTTTAAGAACACAGATATCAAAGGAAAGGAAAAGTTGACTCCATTAAAATTTAGAATTTCTGGGCTTCCCTGGTGGCGCAGTGGTTGAGAGTCCGCCTGCTGATGCAGGGGACACGGGTTCGTGTCCCAGTCCGGGAAGATCCCACATGCCGCGGAGCGGCTGGGCCTGTGAGCCATGGCCGCTGAGCCTGCGCGTCTGGAGCCTGTGCTCCGCAACAGGAGAGGCCACAACAGCGAGAGGCCCACTTACCGCAAAAAAATTAGAATTTTTTCCACAAACTTACTTTAACAAAGTAACAAATTAGTCACAGCCTCTGAGAAGGTATTTGCAACCAATATGACTAGCAGAAGATTTTTTTTTTTTAAATGTTGAGCCTTCTTTTAATTTTTAATTTTTATTTTTGGCTGTGTTGGGTCTTCGTTTCTGTGCGAGGGCTTACTCTAGTTGTGGCAAGCGGGGGCCACTCTTCATCGCTGTGCGCAGGCCTCTCACTGTCGTGGCCTCTCTTGTTGCAGAGCACAGGCTCCAGACGCGCAGGCTAAGTAGTTGTAGCTCACGGCCCTAGTTGCTCCGCGGCAAGTGGGATTCTCCCAGACCAGGGCAGGAACCCGTGTACCCTGCATTAGCAGGCAGATTCTCAACCACTGCACCACCAGGGAAGCCCACTAGCAGAAGATTTATAAAACAAATATTAGTGGTTAATAATTGTATACCACATACTATGTTCCAGGCACTATTCCAAGCAGTTTAGGTATGTTATTAACTCATTTAATCATTGTAACATTTCTGTGAGGTTATTATTCCTGTTTTACAGAGGAAGAAACTGAGGTACATACTTCTTAAGTATGAAGTTGAGAGTTGAGGCGGTCTTAATTTTTTATTTGTACTGATGTATATTGTCTATATACTTATATTGATAGATAGTAAATCAATATAAATTATACATATAAATATAAATCAATAGAAAACAAGTCAAAGGCTACACATAAATACAGAAAATATAAATTATCAATAAGATATTCAGTCTCACTAGTGGGGAAATGAAACTTAAAACAGGGAAAATACTGTCATTCTCAATAGGTTGGCAAAAATTAAGAAGTCTGTTGATACTAAGTATTGGTAAGGGTGTGGAGCAGTAGAAGTTCTCATACACTGCCAATGGAAGTAAAAATTGGTATACTTTGGAGAGTAATTTGTTAATTCCTTAGAGAAATTTGTAGGTGCACGTGACACGTCTAACATCATAAGCTATGTTGTTTGTTGTGGTGAAAAATTAGAAACAAAGTGTGCTGTAAAGAGGATTGATAAACTAACATTGTTCATATACTAGAAAACTATATACCAATTTAAATGACTAAACTAGAGTTACATGTATCATCAGCATGAATAAATCTCAAAAATGCAATGTTTAGTGAAAAGAGCAAAATGGGGAAAAGATATATTCAGTATACCACAACATAAAATTTTAAAAAGTAAAACTATACTTTATATTATTCAGGAGCATACATAAGCATGGGTGTGATAAACAACTTCAGAGTAGTGGTTGCCTTGGGAGGAATACCCAAGGGACGTTATCTATATGTATAATGTTGGACAACTCCTGCCCCCCAAAAGGAAGAAAATCTGAAGTACATTTGGAGAAATGTTAAGATACGACACATCTGGGTAGGTGATGGGTATATTTGGTACAGTAATATCTGTACTTTTCTGAATACTGGAAATATATTAAAATGTTTCTAAAGCATCGGATCATCAAACATGAAGCCTTTAACATATTTATTTGAATCACAGCAACTAGGTCTAAATCATGACCTTCTGTCTGGAAAGTCATGAGATTGAAAATTAGTTTAATTCATTGCAGTCTTATCCAACAAACATTATTTTGTGTTTACTTTGTACCATCTGCCATGTTAGGCATTGAGGTTATAAATACAAGACATTTACATTACTTTTGAATAGTGTGGAGAAAAGAGGTAGACATATAAAGAATTAGTGCAAGGTAGGTAAACACTGCTGGGACCAAAGAGGAAACAACCAGCTCTGCCTGGTTAAGGAATTGAGAAAGAGTATCAGGAAAGATTTTAAAACGGAGGAAACATTTGAGATCTGGATCTTGAAAGCTAAATAGGATATCTTCAAGAGGATGATTCTGGCAGGCTGTTTCAGGAATAGAGAAAATTACATACACAGAGACATACAGATATCAATCACGCAGTATGAAATGCTTGAACTAAAAAAGGATATGGGGAGAGTAATAAGTCAGGAGGTTGAAAATGTAGACAAAAACTCTTTGTATGCCATACTTAGAAATTTGGACTTGACCTTGTTAGGTGATGATGGAAACTTTAAAGGATATTAAAAAGAGCAGTGTAAAGAGCAGATTGGTGTTTTTTTCCTTTCTTTTTAAAAAACTTAGTAACTTTGAGATATAATTGACATTCAATAAGCTGCATGTATTTGAACTGTACAATTTGATAACTTTGGTAAATTATGTGTACATTTGTGAAACTGTAACACAGTCAAGATAATGAACAGATCCATCACCTTCCAAAAGTTTCCTTCTGCCCTTTTAAAATCTCCCTTTCGCCTCTATTTCTGTCCTTGGGCAACTGCTGATCTGCTTCACTGTAGATTAGTTTTCAAAAAGAAGGGGATGCTTCAGTACTGAGTCTTGAAAGCTAAATAGGATTTTTCAAGAAATTGATTAATTTTCTAGAATTTTTAATAAATGGGGTTATAGTATATTATAGTGTATACATGTGTTTCTGGATTCTTTAACTCAGCATAAATATTTTGAAATTCATTCATTTGTGTGTATTAATTAGTATGTTCTTCTATTGCTGAGTAGTATTTTATTTAATGAATATGCCACAATTTGTTTATCCATTTACCTATTGATGGCAGTTTAGATTGGCTCCAGTGTTTGACTATTACAAATGAAGTTGCTGTGAATATTCATGCATATGTCTTTATGCAGACATATGCTTTCATTTCTCCTGAGTAGCTATATGATGTGATATGGTAATTCTTTTTACGAAACTGCCAAACTGTTTTTCAAAGTTGTTTCGTTTGACATTCTTACCAGCAGTATATGAGAGAGTTGCATTTGTTCCACATGATTTCCAACATTTGGTATGATCAGTCTTTATTTTAGAGTCTAATAAGGTATGTAATGATACCTTATTATGGTTTTAGTTGGCATTTTCCTAATGACTAAAGATGAGCATCTTTTCTTGCGTTTATTTGCCATTCATGTATATTATTTGGTGTATTTTGCGTGCGTTTTTTAAAATTGGGTTGTCTGTTTTCTTATTTTTTGACAGTTGTATATCTAGTTAAAATTCATTTATTCGATATATGATTTACAAATGTTTTCTTTCAGTCTGTGGCTTGTCTTTTTCATATCTAAAGAGTATTTCAAAGAATGGAAGTTATTAATTTTGATGATATCCAATTTAACACTTTTCTGTTATGGGAGGTATTTTTGGTATCATATTTAAGGAATCTTTGCCTAACCTAAGGTCACAAAGATTTCCTTTTATATTTTCTTTCTTTTGTTTATTTCCTTAAGTTTTCTTTCTTTTTAAAAAAAATACATATTTTTAAAAGTTTTCAACAATTTTGAAAGGTTACTTTCCGTTTACAGTTATTAGAAAATATTGGCTATATTCCCCACATTGTCAATACCTTGAGCCTATCTTACCCCAGTGGTTTCTGCCTGCCACTCCCCAACCCTTACATTGCCCCCTGCCCCCCTGCTCTGTAACCACTAGTTTGTTCTCTGCATCTGTGAGTCTGCTTCTTTTTTGTTGTGTCATTAGTCCGTTGCATTTTTTTAGATTCCACATATAAGTGATATCATACAGTATTTGTCTTTTTCTGTATGACTTATTTCACTTAGCATAATGCCCTCTGAGTCCATCCATGTTGCTGCAAATGGGAAAATTTCATTTTTTTAATGGCTGAGTAGTATTCCCTTGTATATATATATACCACATCTTCTTTATTCATTCATCTGCTGATGGACACGTAGGTTGCTTCTGTATCTTGGCAGTTGTAAATAATGCTGCTCTGACTATTGGGGTGCATGTATCTTTTGGAATTAGTGTTTTTGTTTTTTTCGGATACATACCCAGGTATGGAATTGCTGGGTCAGATGGTAGTTCTATTTTCAGTTTTTTGAGGAACCTCCATACTGTTTTTCATAGTGGCTGTGCCAGTAGGAATGCTTACATTCCTACTAACATTGTACAGGGTTCTTTTTCTTCACATCCTTGCCAACATTTGTTGTTTGTAGACTTGATAGCCATTCTGTATGAGGTGTGACATGGTATCTCATTGTGATTTTGATTTGCATTTCTCTGATGATCAGTGATGTTGAGCATCTTTTCATCTGCCTGTTGGCCATCTGTTTGTCTCCTTTGGAAAAATGTCTGTTCAGATTCTCTGCCCATTTTTTAATCAGGTTTTTTTTTTGGATATTGAGTTGTATGAGTTTTTTTATATATTTTGGATATTAACCCCTTATCTTGCATATCATTTGCAAATATCTTTTCCCATTCAATATGTTGCCTTTTTGTTTTGTTGATGGTTTTCTTCGTTGTGCAAAAGCTTTTAAGTTTGATTGTGTCCCGTTTGTTTATTTTTGCTTTTGTTTCCCTTTCCTGAGGAGACAGATCCAAAAAAATATCGCTAAGACCTATGTACTGCCTATGTTTTCTTCTGGAAGTTTAATACTACACTGTTTTGATCACTGTAACTATAAATCTTGAATAAGGTAGTGTGAGTCCTCTAAAGCGTTTTCATATAAGTCTGATAATCAATTTTTCATTTTCTGGGGAAAAAAAAGTTTGGGATTTTGACTGGAATTGCTTTGAATTTATAGTACTGTTTGTGGAGAATTGACATCTTAGCAATATTGAGTTCTCAAATACAGTTGATTTTTATATGTTGATTTTGTACCTGCAACCTGACTAAACTCGCTTATTCTAATAGCATTTTTTGTAGATTCCACAGGATTTTCTGTATAGAATATCATGTTTTCTGCCAATAAAGTCAGTTTTACTTATTCCTTTCAATATAGATGCCTGTTGTTTTGTCTCTTGCCTTATTGCCCTGGTGAGAACCTCCAATACAATGCTGACTATAAGTGGCGAGAACATACACCTTGCATTATTCTTTTTGTTTGTTTTTTAATCTTTTTTTAAACATCTTTATTGGAGTATAACTGCTTTACACTGGTGTGTTAGTTTCTGCCGTATAATAAAGTGAATCAGCTATACGTATACATATATCCACATATCCCTTCCCTCTTGCTTCTCCCTCCCACCCTCCCTATACCCTGCATTATTCTTGTCTTTATCATTAATATGGTGCTAACTGTAGGTTTTTCTTTTTTTAAATTTTTTTTATTGACGTATAGGTTTTTTAAATTAATTTATTTATTTATTTATTTATTTTTGGTTGTGTTGGGTCTTCGTTGCTGTGCACGGGCTTTCTCTAGTTGTGGCGAGCAGGGGCTACTCTTCGTTGAGGTGCACAGCCTTCTCATTGTGGTGGCTTCTCTTGTTGCGGAGCATGGGCTCTAGGCGCGCGGGCTTCAGTAGTTGTGGCTCGAGGGCTCTAGAGCCCAGGCTCAGTAGTTGTGGTGCGTGGGCTTAGTTGCTCCGTGGCATGTGGGATCTTCCCGGACCAGGGCTTGAACCCTGTCCCTTGCACTGGCAGGCAGATTCTTGACCACTGCACCACCATGGAAGCCCCTATTGACATATAGTTGATTTACAATATCGTGTAACTTTCAGGTGTACAGCACAGCGATATGTATACATATAAATATGTAACCTTATAGGTTATTACTTAATATTGAATATAGTTCCCTGTGCTATACAGTAGGTCCTTGTTGGTTATCTGTTGTTTTTTTTGTGTGTGTGGTATGCGGACCTCTCACTGTTGTGGCCTCTCCCATTGCGGAGCACAGGCTCCGGACGCACAGGCTCAGCAGCCATGGCTCACGGGCCTAGCTGCTCCACAGCATGTGGGATCTTCTCGAACCGGGTCACGAACCCATGTCCCATGCATCGGCAGGCAGACTCTCAACCACTGCACCACCAGGGAAGCCCAGGTTATCTGTTTTATACATAGTAGTGTGTATATGTTAATCCCAGCCTCCTAATTTATCCCTCTCGCATCCCGCTTTCCCCTTCGGTAACCATAAGCTTGTTTTCTGTGTCTGTGAGTCTCTTTCTGTTTTGGAAATAAGTTCGTTTTTGTCGTTTCTTTTTCTTTTAGATTCCACATATAAGGTATATCATATGAGATTTGTCTTTCTCTGTCTGGCTTACTTCACTTACTATGATAGTCTCTAGATCCATACATGTTGCAAATGGCATTATTTCCTTCTTTTTTATGGCTAAGTAGTATTCCATTGTGTGTGTGTGTGTGTGTGTGTGTGTGTGTGTATATATATATAAATTTATACACACACCACATCTTTATCCATTTATCTGTCAATGGACATTTAGGTTGTTTCCATGTCTTGCTATTGTAAATAATGCTGCTATGTACATAGGGGTGCATGTAACTTTTTGAATTATAGTTTTATCTGGATATATGCCCAATAGTGGGATTGCTGGATCATATGGTAATTCTATTTTTAGTTTTTTAAGGAACCTCCATACTGTTCTCCATAGTGGCTGCAATTTACATTTACCAATTTACATTCCCACCAACAGTGTAGGAGGGTTTCCTTTTCTCCATACCCTCTCCAGCATTTATTATGTATAGACTTTTTGATGATGGCCATTCTGACTGGTGTGAGGTGATACCTCATGGTAGTTTTGATTTGCCTTTCTCTAATAATTAACGATGTCGAGCATCTTTTCATGTGCCTCTTGGCCATCTGTATGTCTTCTTTGGAGAAAAGTCTATTTAGGTCATCTGCCCATGTTTTGATTAGGTTGTTGGTTTTTTGTTATTGAGCTTTATGAGCTGTTTGTATATTTTGGAAATTAATCCCATGTTAGTCGCATCATTTGTAAATGTTTTCTCCCATTCTGTAGGTTGTCTTCTAGTTTTGTTTATGGTTTCCTTTGCTGTGCAAAATCTTTTAAGTTTAATTAGGTCCCATTTGTTTTTCATAGATGCTGTTTATCAGATTGATGAAATTCTTTTATTCCTAGTTTTCTGGGTGTTTTTATAAGGATTAGATGTTAGACTTTGTCAAATGCTTTTTTTGTTGTTGTTCTGTTAATGTGGTTGGATTACATTGATTTCCAAATGTTAACCTTGAATTCCTTTGATAAACCCCATTGGTCATCACGTATTATCCTATTTATGTATGGTTGGATTAGGTTTGCTAAACTTTTGTTAAGAATTTTTGTGTTTGCCTTCAAGAGGGATATTGATGTGTACATATTTTTTTCTCGTAATGTCTTTGTGTAGTTTTGGTATCAGGGTAATGTTTGCCTCATAGAATAAGTTGGAAAGTGTTCCTTCCTCTTCAATATTCTGGAAGAGTTTATGTAAAATTGGTGTTATATTTTCCTTAAATATTTGGTAGAACTCACCAGTGAAGTCATTTGGGCCTGCAGTTTTTAACTTTGTGAGGGTTTTAAACTACAAATTAACTTCTCTAGTAGATATGGAGCTATTTTAGTTACCTGTTTCTTTTTAAGTGAGTTTTGGTAGTTTGTGTCTTTTAAGATTTGTATATTTCACACAAATTGTTGAATTTATTGGGATTAAGATGTTCATGGTATTGCCTTATTATCTTTTTTTTATGGTCAATTGATTTTGTGTGTGTGTGTGTGTGATTTTTAATTGAAGTATAATTTGTTTACAGTGTTAAGTTTCTGGTGTATAGCAAAGTAATTCAGTTATATATACATAATATATATAATATATATATTCTTTTTCAGTATAGGTTATTACAAGATATTGAATATAGTTCCCTCTGCTTTACAGTAGGACCTTGTTGTTTATTTTATATATAGTAGCTTATTATCTTTTTAACGTTTGTAGAATCTTTAGCGATGTCTCTTATTCATTTTTTCTGATTGGTATTTTTGTGTGTGTGATCATTCTGGCTGGAGGTTTATCAGTTTTATTGGTTTCCCCAGAGAATCAGCTTTTGGTATCACTGACTTTTCTGTTTTCTGTTTTGTATTTCATTGATTTCCACTCTTTATTACGTCTTTTCTTTCTGCTTACTTGGGTTTCATTTCCCCTTCTTTTTCTAGTTTTTTAAGGTGGAGGTGAGACATTGATTAGAGACCTTTCTTATTTTCTAATATAGGCATTTAGTCTTATAAATTTCCCTTTAAGGTACTGCTTTAGCTGCATACCACAAATTTTAATTTGTTGTATTTATTTTCATTCAGTTCAAAATACTTTTAAATTTCCCTTTTGATTTCTTTTGGCCCAAGAGTGGCTTAGAAGTGTGTTATTTCATTTCCAGATATTAGGGGATTTTTTAGATGTCTTTCTGTTATTGATTTAAATTTGATTCCGTTGTGGTTAGAGGACATACTTTGTGTGATATGAATCCATTTTAAATTTATCAAGACTTGTTTTTTAGCCCAGAATATGATCCATCTTGGTAAGTGTTTTATGAATACTTAAAGAAAATGTATATCCTGATGTTGTTGGATAGCGTATTCTATGAATGTCAGTTAGGTCCAGTTGATTAACAGTGTTGTTTATGTCTTTTATATCCTTACACATATTCAGTCTACCTCTTCAATGAGTTATGCATGAATGTACGGATGTAGAGAGGAGGAATGTGAAAAATTAAATTTATTCTTTGTGGCTTGCTAAGGGCATTTGTTAAGCATCGGGGACCAAAGAAGGAAGGTGAGAGTTGTGGTAGAGAGACTGATGAAGGGTAAAGGTTAGGATTGTATTAAGAAGACCAGGAAGGGAATTGAGTAATACCAAATTAGTATTTATAATCAGTAGAGATTTAGGGAATTTAAAGTGGGTTATGCACTTCAGTGCCCATTACTCTGAGAGTGGATCACAAATGGAGACTACAAATAGGCAACAATCAATTGATAAATAATATAGGAAGCAGTTATAAGAAGTTGAGAGGTAATTTTCTAACTTTTAAAGAGGGATTTAATTTTCTCAGCATAATTACTAATAATTCCTTTACTAATTAGTTAATCAGCAGCAGCAACATCAACATCAAAATGAAAATTTATTATTGTGAACCTATTATATGCCAAACACTGAGCTAAAAATACCTTACATGCATTTTCATACTTTATTTTCACCTCAAGGCTAGGATATAAGTACTATTAATATTATTCCTACCTTACAGATGAAGAAATTGAGGCTTGGTGGGGTTAAATAACATCTCAAGGGGGTCACTCAACCAGGAAGTGATGAAAGTGGGATTTGAGCCTGTTGTATTTTATAGTGTGTCTGTTATTGATTTCCCATCCCCACCCTCCAATAAAATAAAGAATCCTTTTTGTTCTGAGTTTTACTAGAATAGCATTTGTTCATTTGGTGGCTCTCAAAATTCTTTTACTGTGACTCACAATAAGAAAGGCACTTTACATGGCAGTTGAGTGTACATTTATTATATGTATTTATATGTGTGTGTATGTTATGTTTATATGTGTTTATTTCATTAAAACATATTTGGTTTTAATGTGTACTTTAGACATTATTTTCTATTGGTTCTCTCTTCTTTTCTCTCTTTCTTTCTTGTCACAGTCCACTAATGGGTTACAATCCAGGTCAGAAAAACATTGATCTAGTCTAAGCCAGGAGAGTTGTAGACAGACACGGAGCATTGTAACTGTATGTATATGAGAAAGGCATTTTGGGTGGGCAGGAAGAGTTTTAAGTTATCATTTTTTTACTGGATACTGACTATGTCTTATACAAAGTTGATTGCTTAAAAAAAAAAAAAAGTATTGCCTTTTTTTAAAGGTAAACTTGAGGAATGATGTATTTGGTTTTTGTTTTTAAAGCTCTCTGATCCTTCTGATTTACCAAGGAATGCCTTTAGAATTTTTACCATTCTTGTGGAATTTTTATGTATTGAACATATTGATTATGCCTTGGAAACAGGACTTGCTGGTAAGTATATTTATTTGTGTTATACTTCGTGTTAAATTCCTTTGATCCTATTTGGTTAAACTATGCATAATGTTGTTTTATATATATTCAACTCTATCTGTCAAAAGCAGTTCAGTGCAACAAAATGCTTTTTGAGCTTCTGTAACAAGGATTTGTCAGATGCTAGAAGCTATAGAAAGACACAGTTCTCATATTGCTTACATTGACCAGGGCTACATGAGTCACTACAGTGAATGGAAGAATGTAATACAATGCTGTAAGCTATGAAATGCCAAAGGAGCAGAAATGGAAGTGACAGCAATTCTGGTTAAGACAGTTGAGTAAAGTAAGATTTAGAAAGGAAAGTAAGCCTTTTCAAAATAAGCCTGGAGAGGAATAGATTCATATAAAATTTTTTCTTTTATTTTTGGTCTTCTGGGTTTACTGGTATTAATAGGATAATAATGACTTCTTCCCTAAATTCCAGTCCCATTAATTCAGTTGCCTCCTTGACCTCTCTCACCTGTTCTGTGTGCATCTCAAATTTAATATATCCCAAATGAAACTCTTTATCTTCCACCTAAACTTCCTTTCCCCTTCTTTTCCATGTCTTTAAAAGGCATTACTATTTACTGTTTGCTCAAGGCCCAAACCCCGGAGTTATCATAATTCTTCTTTTCATCAAACCTGATAGCCAGTCTATCAGCAAATCCTGTCTGTATACTGCGAAACATAACTCAAATTCGTCTACTTTTTTCCATTTTTGCTGATGCCACCCTGATTTAAAGATCATCATCTCTATCCATTCCTAACTGGTCTCTTTGTGTACATTCTTACCTTTCCAAATAACTGACTCCATGTAACAGTTATGTTATAAATTCAAGGGTCTTAAAATTTCTTGCTTAAGACCCTTTAGTGGTTTCCTGTTACTCTTAGGGGAAAAACAACAAAAAACTCTTTATGAAAGTATAGCTTTTGATCTGGCCTCCTCTTATATATTCATCTTTATCTCATATTGCATTTCCCCTCACTACCCCAGCCCCTTTGGCCTTCATTCATTTTCCTCACTCAGGTTCTTTGCACTTGGTATCTCCCTACCCCCCAATCCTTTTCCTTCAGCTCTTCTCATGTCTGGCTTTTCTCCCTTCTGATCTTAGCTAAGGGGCTACCTTCTTAGAGAGGCCTTTGCTGATCGACGTAGCTAAAGTGACACCCCTTTCCCAGCCTAGTTACGCATTATTTCATCATTGAATTAACTTTTTTCATAGCACTTGTTACAATGAAATTTTCACTTGTTAATATCTGCCTCACTCACCAGAATTCATTCATTGAACACATGCTTATTAAGTCCTTAACCTTGTACTCATGCAGCTTACATTCTTGTGGAAAAGATAGACAAATGACTAGTAAGTGCAATGAATAAAAATAAAATTGAGTAAAGGAATAGAGAATAGTAATGGGAGGTAGGATGGGGAATTCAGGGGCAGAGGGCTTTTTTAGAAAGGCTGGTCAGAAAAGGCCTCTCTGAGGAGACATGAACCGGAGAGCTGAATGAAGTGAAGGAGTAAATTGAATATTTGGAGAAAGAGTATTTTAAGTAGAGAGAACAGCATGTAAGTTCTCTTGAATAGTGAACTTCATGGGAATCTTACCTGTCTTAAGAATCTTATCTGTCTTAATTGCCATTATAGGCTAGCACCTAGAAAGCACATAGCACATGCTCAAAAATGTTTGTATATAACTTCATTCCATAAAGTTTCTAAGGTTGAAGCAAAATTACCCATAATTCAGTAACCTTGTGGTTTATTCTTACCCTTTTTTTTTTTTAACCTGCAGGACATAGATAAGCATTTTTAGCCTGCTTCCCCCCTACTCCACCCAATACAGCAGAAACTTGACATCAAGTATTTAACATTTGCCATTTACAAATAAGCTAATGTGGTTATTTGTATTGGGATAATAATATCCACCTCAAAGATGTGAAGATTAAAGAAGATAATAAAAAAGTAACATGAATTTGATTCTATATGGTATGAAGGAGTTGTTCTTTACCTAGTATGGAAGCCTAGCTTATTCATTTTAATAGCAGTATTCATAATTTGGAAGGGCTTAAAAAATTTCCTGGTAGGATGAGAATGTCCCTTATACTCATAAACATTTTCCATGCAGCTATTTAGTTAGTACATACTGCTGTTATTTCTAATGATTTTATAAAATTCTGTCATGCATATATATTATAAAGTTAACCACCCCCTCTTTTCAGCAATTTAGTAGTATAAATAATGCTACAGTGAACAATTGTAGAGCTTAAAGTGTTTTCCTTATTTTGAATTATTTTCTTTGGATAAAATTCTGGAAGTGAAATTACCAGATCAAAGTGTATTGCAAATTTAAAAAATTTTTATACGTATAAACGATTTTCCTAAGGGGTTTTTTCCCACTAATCTATACTGCTGCTGGCATGTATGATTATTCCAGCTTTTCTGCACACCACTGAATATTCTTTAAAAACTTTAATAATTTAGTGGTTAAAAATGTACATCACTAATGCCTTTTCATGTCTTTCATTAATAGCAAGGATTAGTATTTTCTACATGTGTATTGACTTTATTTTTTTCTCTTGTAAATTTGTGTTGGAGCCTTTAATTTTCTTATCAGTTGGTGATTTTGTCGTTTATGGGAAAATAAAACACCTTTATTTTCCATTTTTAAAACTTTGAAAAAAAATCCTCCTACTGTAAAGAACTCTAGGTATTAAACTTTTGTTTTCTCATTTTCTGTGAGTATTTTTCCTAGCCCCTTATGTCTTTGAACTTTAGCTAGAAACATAAATGTCTGTGGTTAGTAGGGACCTTAGAGTTTAACTATTACTCTCTTACAAGAGAGGAAACAAATCTGGAGAGACCAGCTGTCTGTTTTGGGGTCAGAATGTGAAGTGGCTTGAATACAGTGCTGAAAATCTGGAATTTATTATTTTGACAGTGAGGAGACTTTGAATTATTTTTGAGGAAATAGAGAACATGGTGAGTGAAATATGTTAAATACATTATTATGGCAACAATATATAGCATAAAAGATAAGGAGATTTGAACCAGAATACTAATAAGAAAATTATTTTAACTGTTATAAGAGGTAAAGAGGCCTGGTTATAAGAAAAATGGTTATAAGAAAAATGATAGAAGTGTATTCATGGCTCATGAATCATCGCGCATAAGAGGGCAGAAAAGGGAAGGAGAAGGTATAGTCCAAGATGATTCATTTATTGATTGATTTATTTTTTATTTATCTCCACAAATAATGAAGACGAGTAGATAGTGAAAATTTGGATGTAAAAACTTCGGATGAATTTTATTAAATTATTAACAAGCTTAATTTTACTCTTCTGTCCACAAAAATTATTGCTGATTTAATGAAACAGAAGTTACTTTTATGCATGTTGTATATATAAAACCACATTCTTTTTTCTGTTGCTTACATGAATTTCTTTAATATGATTCTAACATATACATGCCTTCCAACTTTAGGAATTCCTTCTTCAGATTCTAGGAATGCAAATCTCTATTTTTTGGATGTTGTGCACCAGGCCAATACTATTTTTCATCTTTTTGACAAGCAGTTTAATGATCACCTTATGCCACTAATAAGGTTAGTCAAATTGTCTGATTTTCATTGGTGTTTCAATGAATATTATAGTATTCTACTTCTTGTTAAAATTTAAAAGTAATAGATGTTTGTTAAAACATAAACAGGAACAGGAGGGTGTGAAATAAGTAAAAGCCCTTTTCCTCTTCCTTGCCTTCCTGTTTTCCTTCTGTGGTATTAATTTTGGTTTACTGAATGTGTCATAAACCTAAATCTGATATGAAAGACAATTTCTAGCTTGTTCCCACTTATTATAATAAAAAGATGTACAATAACAATTTTATGAGATTAATAGGACAGGTTTTGATGAGGCATTCAATGAGGTTTGGTTTATATCTTCCTATCAATTTATGTGAACTTTTAAAGCATGTGAGGATTAAATAAGGTAGTGTATATGTGAACGTGATTTTTTAAATTGTATGTGTAGTACTATAATTAAAGAGGAAGAATATTCATATAGAAGATAAAATTCTAGACATTTTGTATAAGCGTTGATATGCCAAGAAATAATTAGTCTAGAAATGATCTCAAAGATAAAGATTACTTGTGATCCCTGAATCACATTTTGAAAGGAAATTTACTTTTTAAAGAGCTCTAATGTCACATAACAAAGAATTCACGTAATTATTAGGGTTGCATATTCTTTAATATTTTGGGTGTTTTTTGACATTTAGGTAATATTCAGAAGGTAAATATGGCTACCAAGTTGGTTTTGTTTTTCGTTTTTTTTAATATAGGAAAGCTAAATACAATTGAATTGGGTGTTAGTCTGCAAATTTTAATTAGTATAATTTGCTATATTCTCAAGACTGTGATTTTTCTTACTGAAATACCAGAAATTTAATTAAAAAGGAAACCAAATAATTTCAGAATTTCAAAATCACATATTTATATTCTAAAGGGCTGTCTCCTCACAGATGAAAGTAATAAATCTAAATCCTCCTCTTCCTTCTCTTTTAACGGGTTAATTTTTCCTAGCATGACTATTGTAATGAATTGGGCATAGTGAATACTAAATAATTACTATTTATATGCTTCTTGGATTGGGGAGCAAATTATAATGTGTGTGTGTGTGTGTGTGTGTGTGTGTGTGTGTGTGTGTGTGTGTAGGTATATAGCTATACACATATGCCTATGAAAAACTGTTAGAATTGTAAGGCTACTAATGTGATCTTTTTCCCCCTTTAAACATTCAATAGCTCTTCTCCTAAGTTATCTGAATGCCTTCAGAAGAAAAAAGAAATAATTGAACAGATGGAGATGAAATTAGATACTGGCATTGACAGGCAAGTTGTTAGTTTTACTATTTCTCTTGCATTTTTGTTGTTGTGTTTATTTTTTTATTTAAAAAAATTTTTAACCTCTTTATTCGAGTATAATTGCTTTACAATGTTGTGTTAGTTTCTACTGTATAACAGAGTAAATCAGTTACATGTATACGTATATCCCAATATCCTCTCCCTCTTGTACCTCCCTTCCACCCTCCCTCCCTATCCCACCCCTCTAGGTGGTCACAAAAAGCACCGAGCTGATCTCCCTGTGCTATCTCTTGCATTTTTTTAAAATTGTAAAAACACCATGAAAATGATTTTCAGAGAAGAAGAAAGTCTATTTTAATTCCACCATCCTGCTATAATGTTTGATTTTATTTTTACATATTGCTTTCATCTTTATTAGAATGTTGTTTTTATTGCCTTCCAGGTTTATTATTTATGGAAGTCAGTATGTTTAGACTTACTTTTAAAGCAGATTCTATTTAATATATTTTTTTGTAGATGCCCCCTCCTACACATACACACACACACCCTCTCTCTCTCCCTCTCTCCAAACTCCTTAAAAATGGTATGTAACATAGAAGATTTTATTTTCAGTTAGAACTGTCAGGCTAATATCTGAAATGCTTTAAATAAATTTACTGATTTTCTAAAAGTAACTTCCATTAAGTGAATGCAGACTCTATATTCAAAAAAATTTTTGTAATGTTTATTGTAGTTAATTACCTGTTCATAATATGGAGCAGTGAATCTCTGTCTTTTGAGATGATAGTGGGCATTTATTTATTGATGATCATAATAGCTACTGTTTGGTTTGGCCAGAAAGTTTGTTCGGGTTTTTGTAACATGAAAAACCCGAACGAACTTTTTGGCCAACTCAATATTTATCAAGAATTTGCGAACTTCCCTGGTGGCACAGTGGTTAAGAATCTGCCTGCCAACTCAGGGGACACAGGTTTGAGCCCTGGTCCGGGAAGATCCCACATGCCGTGGAGCAATGAAGCTTGTGTGCCACAACTACTGAGCCTGCGAGCCACAACTACTGAAGCCTGCATGCCTAGATCCCGTGCTCCGCAACAAGAGAAGCCACCGCAATGAGAAGCCCATGCACCACAATGAAGAGTAGCCCCTGCTCACTGCAACTAAAGAAAGCCCATGCACAGCAATGAAGACCCAATGCAGCCAAAAATAAATAAATGAATAGATAAATAAATAAATTTATTTTAAAAAAAAAGAATTTGCTATGTGCCGGGCACAGTACAAGGATCTTTACCTGTATAATTTCATTTATTAAGTAGGAAATACTATTCCCATTTTACAGGTGAGGAAATGAAAGCATAAAGAAATGAGGTAGTTTGCTCAAGATCATAATGCTGGATATTTGGGACTCAAATTCTAAAGCCCATGCTACTAGGGTTTGGGCATATTTTTATTTATTGTAATTCTCCTCCTTTCTCTTCTATTCAAAAAAACATATTTGAATATAAGTTAGTTACAGGAACTCTAGCCCTTAATATCTTTGTCTTTTGCCTATCTATTATCCTTTCCCAGCTTTATTTTATTCATTGTTGTGCTTAGATTGCTTGGTCCATCTCTTTAATTACTCCCTCGTAATTACCCTAAAATTTATTTCCTTTAACCATAATTATCTTACAGATCCTAAAATCTGGATTAATGCAGACTCTTTTATTCCCATAACCGGATGGCTGATTGCTGTTGGAGAGTGCCACATAACTCAAACATTATTTGTGCCATTACAAACACATACTCTCATTTCTCAACTGGGTCTTCAGTACCACTTGTTCAGCCTCCTGCTTGTCCTTAGACTGTGAAACTCGGGTTCTTCTCACCTGTTCTTCTAAACTTCGGCCATTCCTCATAAGCCCCTCTATCATACTGCCTTCCTAAGCATTCTCCAAATATAGTTGTTAAGGAACAAATTAGTGACAGTCTTCTAAGATCTTTAAGATTTCCTTAAATAGAGTAATGGGCAAATGAATCTTTGCCCTGTTTTTTGAGCAGGAAGCTAATAAAACTAAGAGGTCTTTGATGTCAAGACCTAGAATTTACTTTTTTAAAATCTGAAGTATACCCATAGTAAAATAGTCTCATGGTGACATGAAATGAAGTAATTTAAATTTAATTTATTATAAATAATATAAATAAAAGTAAATATAAAGTAAATTAAATGGATCAAATACATGGTGTTCTCAATTCTCTAGGACATTAAATTGTATGATTGGACAAATGAAGCATATCTTGGCTGCAGAACAAAAGAAAACAGATTTTAAGCCAGAAGATGAAAACAATGTTTTGATTCAGTATACTAATGTGAGTAAAATGATTCAGTATGCTACTAAGAATATCTGCTTTGTTTGTACTTTTGTTAACATTTCATTGATGTATCTTATTATGCTCCACGTTTTTTTATTTTATACTTAGAGATTAATGAGAAACTATATGTATTTTCTCCTTAGCTAAGCTGATACACATTTCTATGTAATAAGTATAGAAAAAATTTTTACAGGCCTGTGTTAAAGTCTGTGCTTATGTAAGAAAACAAGTGGAGAAGATTAAAAATTCCATGGATGGGAAGAATGTGGATACAGTTTTGATGGAACTTGGAGTACGTTTTCATCGACTTATTTATGAGCATCTTCAACAATATTCCTATAGTTGTATGGGTGGCATGTTAGCAATTTGTGATGTTGCTGAATATAGGAAGTGTGCCAAAGACTTCAAGGTATGTATTCACAAATATCAAACTTGTAAATAGGTTCAAGAACATAAGTCAGATCATAAAAAATGTGTACTGACTTATAATCATCAGTGAAAAATTTATAACTTTTGTTGACATTGTAGTGAAACAGATCTAACATTTCCTAACTGAAAAAGTATTGTTGCAGTCATATTTTCAATATTAACACATTTTTGCTTTGAGCTTTATTTTAGACAAGGCCATATTTCAGTTCCATAGTCCGAATGACCTTATTAAATAACGCCCATGACTAATGCTGCATATATCAGATATCAGGAAAATATGTTCTTTCTTCATGTACATCTCTCTGAAATCAGTTTCCCTTAATGTTTAAATTATTTAAGAAACCTGCTAAATCAATGATAACTAATTCTAGTTTACAAAAGTATAAGTGATTATTACTATTTAAGAAAATTGGCATAATATGAATCTTTTCAAAAAGATTATAGTGAGTTTTATAATGTCTGAAATATTTGAGTTTTAACGCTTCAGGAACTTTAAAAAATTCTAACATTGAACTGAATAACAGTACGTAAGTGAGGAGAATTTACAAACTGATTGTAAAACTAAACATTATCTTGTTTCAATGTTATTTTTTTCCTTCCCTTATCTCAATTCAGATTCCTCTGGTATTACAGCTTTTTGATACTCTGCATGCACTTTGCAATCTTCTGGTAGTAAACCCAGATAATTTAAAGCAAGTCTGCTCAGGAGAACAACTTGCTAATCTGGACAAGAACATTCTTCACTCCTTCGTACAACTTCGTGCTGACTATAGATCTGCCCGCCTTGCTCGACATTTCAGCTGAGGTTGAATTTACAAGGGCAGTGTGTTGTACTTCAGCAGGCCTTGGTTGATAGAAAGCACAGGCGGTTTCTTATGACACAGCCAACATTTTATTGATAAATGACTGTTTAGAAAAACAGCAGCCATACTTACTCTTGAGATTTTATTTGAAATTTGGACACTACTAAGCATATTTTGCTCTTTTCCCTTAAGTTGGATTTTAATTCCGTTTTTGAACTTATAAATTTCAAACTCTGTAAAGCTATATGTCATTGTTTTCATCCTGGAAAATGTTAGTGTCAGAAGGCAAATGAGATGTTACCAGTGTTCTGGTTCATGTTCTTTAACATAGTCCATTGGGAAATTTCACCATCCTGTTTTGCACTAAAGATGGGTAAAATCCAGCAAAACTACATTTATTATTTATCAATTTTCAATGACCTTTTCAGCACTGGTAATTGTGAATCAGGTTATTTTAGGTTTTCCTAGAGAACTTTTTGCTTCTTTCAGAAGGTTAATTAACAATTGGGCATAATTTTTGTAGTTGGTTGATTGGATTTTTCTGAGGTACAACAATAATACTATTCCAAGAAAAATGTTATAAACAAAACTAAAATGATGAAATGTTTTATGTAGGTATTAGCAGTGGATCAGAATACATCTGCTTTCTGGGTAAAAAAAAAAAACTTAAATGTTTACAATTTCTTATTTGGTAAACAGATTTTTAAGCCAATACTAGCAAGAAATTAATAAAATTACCTTATTTTATATTTTGCTTAAGATAAGGTGGAGGATCTTAATTAAAGGACCATATTTATTCATTATTTTAATATTACAAGGGAAGTAAAAAAATGAGGTGTGGTCTAAATGGTGCATATGAGAAGTATTGACAGTGTTTAGCAACAATGCAGTCCTTTAAGATTTCTACCTTTATGCAAAACTGGAATAAGATGGAATGGCTAAACATGCAGGTAGTCTTCTATTTTAAGAGGAATTGGGAATTGATAGTTAGCATTATATTCTAAGTCTCGAGATAAACTTTGCAAGGACTAGTTGCTTTTTAAATCTATAGTTTCTGTCATTACCTTTTTCAGGGCATTTCTGAAGCGATTCCTACTGAATGTAGTTAATTGAATTGGCTTAATATGGTGGCATAATAAATCACTTATAAAATTTTAAACATCAAGCAGAAATTTAGAAATATCTTTACTCTAAAAACTATAAACTTGCTCTGTGAGAATGCATTCTTAGCTATATGTAGTGTTTCAGCTTTCATTGTGTTTTCCATAGTCTTCAGGAACAGATAAACTTTAATGTTCAACTCATTCTTGACTTTTCTTTTTCCTTTAATGTAGGCTTTTTGGCCTAATTTTGGAAAACTAATTTTAAGAATATGTTTCTGGGGCTTCCCTGGTGGCGCAGTGGTTGAGAGTCCGCCTGCCGATGCAGGGGACACGGGTTCGTGCCCCAGTCTGGGAAGATCCCACATGCCACGGAGCGGCTGGGCCCGTGAGCCATGGCCGCTGAGCCTGCGCGTCCGGAGCCTGTGCTCCGCAACGGGAGAGACCACAACAGTGAGAGGCCCGCGTACCGCAAAAAAAAAAAAAAAAGAAAAATATGTTTCTGAATGTTCATCAGCTTTACCCAAACTTCCAGGTCCAGAGCGAGCTAGCTACTGTTTAAGTTACTATTGACTGAATTTTCTTCATTTTCTATTTAGCCCAGTGTTATCAGGGTAAGCAAGAGAAATGAAGTATGCCAACTTTTGTCAAAGCATTTTAGGAAATTGTGGCAGCTTTAGAAGGCTGTCTAATTTTCTATTCCTTAGCCAAAGGAAAGCCAGAACAGGTTTTGGATACTAGAGAAAGTCATATGCTTGTACTATTGCCATTTTAGAAAGCTCTGATGTGAATTCAAATTATACCTCTGTTACTTAAAGCCAACAATTTTAAAGCAGTAGTTTTACTGGCCACTTGAACTCTTTGTACACAGTGTCAATTTGTAAAAAAATAAAAAAGGGAAAAAAATATCAAATAAAACATGAGAGAACACTTTAAGACTTCCAAATCAGAAAAGTGCTTCAAATTATTTTGTTTGGATTAATTTTTTAAATGTAAAACATATATTTGTTGCTTAGATATTTTGTTAATTATTATTTCCATGTTTGAGTTCTGTGCAATATTTTCCATTATGTCCATTGACAGGACAGTAACAAAGAAAACTCATAAGTGACTACTTAATTTAGAAGTGTTAACATTAATGCTCAATAAACAAATTCCCTGCAATTGTTTTTTTTTATTTCACTCCATTTTTACATTTTGAGGACATACATACTGAATTTTATAAATTATTTTTTATTTAAATTTTTAAGATGTTTCTTATTTTTCATAGCATAGGTCTTCCTTTTTAAGCAGAAAAATACTTGACTATATAATCAAAATTAGAAACAGATTGTCTTTCTCTAAGAAAAAATTTGTTATATAAAGCAGTATGCATTCTTTGCATTCATTGTATTTCATTTTGAAAGTATTTTTCATATTAATGGACACTACAAAATTCTCAAAATATATGGCTCAAAAGAGATGGTCAATAAGTAAAATGTTTTTCATATGCACATGGTAAAATTTTAGGTAGTGATAATGGAACTTTGTATATCAGTAACTTTAGTCAACATTTGAATAAGGAAAATCTTTATAATTTTCTGTAGTTTCACATGAGCTAACATGCAATGTTTAGATAATGTTTTGAAATTGAAAATAGACTCTTAAACACTGCATTTTTAGAAAATGCAGAAACACTCAATAAAAAGCTTGAGTGTATTATGTTTTCATAACACAGAAAGTGAAATACAGAACACAGGTTTAAGAAGGAAGTCTAACTTCTATAAGTTATGATATTGAAAATGACAGCTAACCAAAGTAGCTGAATACTTCTTATGAGGAATTGTTAAATAATGGCTGGTTGCATCTTTAGACAGTTGGTTATCTGACTATTTCAAGACAGTTATTAGTAGCCTCATTTTGAATATACCCATGTTTGCAAGTCCCTAGCACCTTTCTTGTTTTAAAAAGAGCTTCTAAGTAAGTTAATTCATGGTATATTTTAGACCATCCCTTTCCTTTCACTTTAAATATATCACTCTGAATATCAGCCTTCTCACTCACCATAAAATAATTTAATTAGCCAGTAGATCGACTCAAAGTGGAGAATTTACTGCTTCCTTAAAATGCCTTTTTCTCATCTATGATGGTGAAATATTTACATCTATCTAGATAAAGAGATTTTTGTTCTTGAAATGCCACAAAACCCATTAAGGTGGTCATGTTTATGAAGTAGTGCTTAAGGCATGCTTGAACTGCACGTGAGAGTAAGTAAGGTTCCCTGGGTGCATAATTTGTTAGTGACTTTAAAAGCTCAGATCTGGGAGTTTAATTTTTTTTTAATACAAAAATATTCTATGTATTACCGTTTATTGCCCATTGACTCAGAAGTATGACATATTTTCTAGAAGCATAGTGATTTCTAGTGGAGAATTTGACATATGAAGCATTCTGAGCTTTCATCCAATTAGTTTAACTATATTCAGTCCCTGTAGTACTTCTCTCTGCTTGAAGAAGTCTGTCCTGAAATACGTTGTGTACTTTGGAGGAAAAGACCAGTCCATATTGTTACTGTAAATAATTCTACATAAAGTAAAAATAGCATTTAAAAATTTTTGATGCATAATAAAGTATAGCTATATTTATTGACTTTAGTCCCATGCACTGTGCTAAGCCCTTTACATATATTATCTCATTTGGTTTCAAAGGAGCCCTAGGAGTAGGGTACTGTTATCTCCATTTGACAGACCCCGTGCACAGAAAGTTTTAAGTAGATCTGCTCAAGGTCTACAGCTAAGTAAAAGACTCAGATAGAAACCTGAATGTTTCTCACACTTTATCTTCTATACACTGTTCTCCTTATGCAACATAAAATATTGTTTGATAGGCTCATTAGTTTTGCTTAGTCTAATTTTCTTTTCATCCAATGTTTGGTTCTCGTTGTAGTGTTTAGATTATGAAGTTGAGATACAGGGCTAATATCTGATTTACTGTTAGACTTTTTCGTAATGTGTCAGGTGTGTGGTCATACTTTTATAAAATTTGGTTTTTAAAATTTTATAAGTGGTCATGAAATTTTAATTGAATATTAAGTGTGTACCTACTAGAAATGTTTCCATCAAAAAGTTCTTTAGTGAGTTATTTTGCATAATCATAATGCTGTTTGAGTAATTTTTGCAACAGAAAGACTTCAGGTATTTTGTACCATATTTTGTAACATGGGAGTGAATGACAACTCTACCTTGAAAGATATGAAGAAATCAGTATTTCTACCTTCAAAAACAGACTATTTTAATGTCACAAGTTTGCCAATTCTGTTGTTTATTTAGTGCCTTAGTAGTTTTAAATGGCTAATGCTGGAGTGAAAACATGGAGAAAAATGTACTCAATGTATTAGCAATAGGGGTCATTTTTATGTAATCAAATATTGCATATTTAATCTTTTTAAAATTGCCTTAACTCTTAACTTTTATTCTTACCACTGATCAATCTTTCTCTTTCCAAATTTAGGGGAGAAACAATCCTCAAGTGTATATAGGAGAGAAACCTGACACATTAGAGAGTAAGAATTTTAATTGGTGATTTGAAGCAGCTGGGTTGATAACCCTGGGCTTAACAAGACTGATATTTTTAAACTAGGCCCTGTATACTTTAACATTGTTATCTGGGAGGTAACACTAAACTTCAGTTCTTGTGATTAATAACACTTTTGTGGTGGAGAGACAGGTAATTAACTATACTTGCTCATTTTCTAAGTGGTTTAGAAGGTTGCAGTCTGCCTCACCATGCAAAGCTAATTTAAATATGAATATATAACAGTCATACTCCAAACAGCAAACAAGCTCAAAGGAAAGTCATTTATTCAGAAGGCATAGATTTGCACTAGACAGCAGTGATGCATTACAAATATGTAATTATTTTTACTAATATTTAAGCAGGTGGAATGGATTAGAACATGGTCAACATTATGCTGCTGCTAACATGTATTTTCCTATATTAATATGTACTGTGCAACATGTATTAAAATTGTCAATAATTCATTTTAGCCAAGACACTATATTACTGTGTTGAAGAGACAGTATCCAACTGAGCCACTTTTAATTTAAAAGTCTGAAACTGGAATTAAGTTTACTTTCAAAAACCACTTAAATTACTTTATAATCACTGGAAGGTCAATAAAACAGAATTATCAGTGACTGGTCACTTAATAGGAAGAAGTATGGAGGGGTAAGAATAGGGATAAGAATCTGGAATGAGTTAATTTATACTCAGATGAGTGACTTCTTTTGTTTTCATCATTGGCAATCTTAAATGAAGGAAAATGTCTTTCTTCCAGAGTATCTTCATATTAATAAACTAAGTTTGAAGATTGGATGGAACCAACTCCAAGGAATTAATCTCCAATGGTGGACTTTCAGATTTTTTAGATTAAACTTTGAGAGGTAGGAATCCTTCTTGATGCCCCTATAATCTTAAATAGGCAGGTGCCTTGGAATGGGGCCATCCCTTTTTACC
Source organism: Leucopleurus acutus (assembly GCF_964270905.1). Taxonomy (NCBI): domain Eukaryota; kingdom Metazoa; phylum Chordata; class Mammalia; order Artiodactyla; family Delphinidae; genus Leucopleurus; species Leucopleurus acutus. The sequence goes on from NC_139142.1 coordinate 43,368,715, forward strand.
TGCCTGTCATTTTAATCTTTATACTGTGGGTAAATTTGTTTTCTTTGAACTCTGGCATTTTGTTGTGGCAGTCTATCAAACCTGCTGCTTTTTGCTATAGAGAATATTATCCAAATAGAATCTGGACAATGCTGAACTAAAGCAAACTGTGAAACTACCTCTTAAATATATTGTTTGCAAATGCTGTGTGCTAGAGGATTCACATAAAATTATATGAAAATACTTTATAACGAATAATACTAAGTGCCTCTATATTAGGATTCTTCAGAATGTATTTTCAATTTTTGCCACAAGGGGGAGAAGTTATTTTTATAGTAATACTTACAAAGATTTTTGTTTGATAAAAATAGAACTCACATAGCTTCTCTCTACTGAACAGCACCTATGAACATGTCGCTATCCTAACTAACAGGAAGAGTGTGTGAGTGTGTGTGTGTGTTTAAGATTCTGAAAGTCATGTGTGAGAAGAATTTCTGGGTGAATTAATGACACAAAACTAAAACAGTTTTGAAGAACATATATGTGCACAGTGGACCCAGGAACTGGACAGACTTCGTCATTAAAATTGTTTTTTTAATCATTGAATTCCTTTATCAGCTCTTTAAGAATAATAAGAATCTATTGATTCATTTTTTTGCTTTCTGCTTTTTAAAGAAAAATTTTCGAAACAATCTCTAACTTACAGAAAGGTTGTAAATATGGTACAAATAAAATTTTTCCACTTTGAGAGTAAGTTGCTGTCATGATGCCCCATCACCCTGCAATACTTTTGTATTTCCAAAGAGAAGAAATTCTCCTATATAGCCACAATACAACCATCAAAATCAGGAAATTAACATTGATATATTACTCCCATCTAATCCTAAGACCCCATTCAGGTTTCACCAGTTGTCCCAATAATGTTTTATAAGGATCCACTTCAAAATCATGTGTTGTCTTAGGTTGTAGTGTCTCTAGTTTCTTTCACTCTGGAATGGTTCCTCAGTCTTTCCTTGACTTTTACTACCCTTGGCACTTTTGTAGATTATAAGCCAGTTATTATGTAAAATGTCCCTAAATTTGGTTTATCTGTTTCCTCATGAATAGATTCCAGTTGCTTTTTTGGCAGGGGTATTACAAAAGCAATTCTGTGTTCTCATTGCATCCTATGAGGTAGTGTACAATTTCAGTGCACTATTTCTGATGATACTCATTTTGATCACTTGCTTAAGGTACTACCTATCAGGCTTCTTCACTGTAAAGTTACTTCCTCCCTTTGTAAGTATTTTGTGAGGAGGTAGTTTGAAGCTATGTATATATCCTGCTCCTAATCAAAATTTCAGGTTGTTAATATCTATGAATTCACGGTTTTCTAGTCAATGGATTATAATCTGTTATTTATTTTGAATCTCAAATCATCCCCCATTTGGTCAATGGGAGCCCTTTCAAGTTGGCTCCTCTGTCCTTTGACAAGTTGCCATCATTTTTTAAGTACTTTCTTACATTTGGGCACACAGGTTTCTCCAAACTTACCTTGTACTTGCCTGCCCCATCTTTGGAATCAGCTGTTTCTCTGCCTTTTAGTGGAAATTGGTATTTAGAAACTATAATTTGTGCATGAGATGTGCTTATAATTGAGATATCGGTGCCACACTCCTCGGTGGATGGTGCTCTAGGGCTTTATGTGTGTATATACGTGTATAATGTTTTAAATTTACATACACATACACTTTACTGTGTGACACCCTTTTCACCTCATTTGAGCTCCAGTACCCCACATTGTATTTCTCTCTTCCCCCATGCAGGAGGGGGACTTCCTCACTCCACTCAGCGTCTGAGGCTTTGGCTTTAGGACAGGTTGGGGGAATGAAAACAGTCATTACAGAAAACATGTAAAGATTTTAAAAATCTAAATAAAAATTACTCATAATTTCATCATTCAGAAACAACTTTTTTTTTGGTGTATTTTCTTTTATTGTAGTGATCAAATTAATAAAGCTGAATTGAGAAGGGTAAAGTGTTTATGCCAAAAACACGAGGCTTATATTTTAAGGAATTAAATTTGAAATCATATCATATGTTTTTCTATAATACGTGGCCTTGCTACTATGAGTAGTTGTTAATTAATGATAGAGTACATCAGAGAAACTGATTCTGAGAAAGGAAATCTGACCATTAAGGACTAAATACCAATAGGATATTGGTACTCTATTGCTAATAAAATTCAAAGAAAAAATGATCATAAAATTGTTTTGTAGGCCAGCAAATAAAAATATATTTAAGTAAGATCAGCTTTATATGAGAAAGGGGTCTGTATCTAGACTGTATTTAATACATCTTAAACTTCGTTTGAAATAGGAGTCTATATATGAGCAAAGTACTTAATCCTCAGTTTCCTTGTTAGTGCTCTGTGATCACTGCTAAGGCTAAAATTCTGTAATTCCAAATGCAGGCATTCTGTTGAGAATGTATAGTGATGTCAGAAATGGATTAGCTTAAGAAGTCATATCTGAGCCCACTGAGAGTATCTGAGAGCTAGATCCTCCTCCAGTGCTGCCAGCTTTCAGTGACCGTATACCACTTTGATTAAGAGCTAAGGCTCTTGAATCAGACAAATGGCAGATGTGCATCTTGGCTTTGTCACTTGCTAATTATGTGACCTTGTGCGAGTGTTGTAAAGTGGGGAGAAAAGACATTTGTGGTTTTCATCCTTACCACTTCTATCAGCTTTTTGAAGGTATTTCCAGTCCTATGTGGGATCACCTCATTGGCTCATTTTTCATCTGACCAACATTTATTGAAATGTTGTCCTTTGTCCGGTACTGTATTAGAAGTTAGGGATATTAAGATTAAGTAATAAGATCCTGCCCTAAAGAGTGTAGCCTAGTGAGAAAGTTAATGTATGCAACCAATGATAGTATTCTATAAGTGCTATAACAGTAGCATGGAACCAAGTACTGTGAGAATCCACAGGGAGCTGTTACTAAATTGTGGGCTGGTGGGGAGGGTAGATAATTAAAACTATTAAAGTTACCTTTTATTAAACACCTATTATGTGTCAGACACCTTGCTAATAATACATTTGTTATTGTGCTTAATACAGTGGGAGGTAGGTACTGTTTTTATCCCCATTTTACATATGAGGGAACTGAGGCACAGAGAAGTTAGATAACTTATCAGAGGTTAAATATCTAAGAAATAATAGAGTCAGAATTCACACTATAACCACAGGCTTCCAGAGCCGGTGATTTAACCACTTTGTTCTGTTACCTCCAAGAAGATTTCACACTAGACTTTTAAAAGTCAAGGAGCATTTCAGGAAATAGAACAGGTAGAGGGGCATTCCAGGTAGATGTGACTCACACTTGCAAAGGTGTGGTGCATGAGTCACTGGTGTATTCACTGAATGTGAGTAGAGCTTAGGGTATGTGGTCTGTCAGAAAGGCAAGTAAAGCCTGGAATATTTGGGTCAGGGTTAGTTTATTAAGAGTTTTAAATGCTATGCTAATTGTTTAGGCTTTATCATAAAAACAATAGAGAACCAACCATTAATGATTAAGTAGGTGAATGACATGAACAACTCTTTAAAAAGGTGGCTGATAGGAATGTGTGCCGTGGGTGAGAGGGCAGAAGAGAGCAGAAGCTAGGCTACTGCATTAATCTGGATGCTGAGGGCCTGAACTGGGGGAGTAGCACAGGAATGAAGAGGAAGTGATGGACTCAGGAAACACTTGGAAGATTAAACCAATGGGACTTATCTATTGTTGGTTATTGGATGTGGAGGGCAAGGAAGAGAGGGAATCAAATATGATTCCAAGATTCTTAGCTTACATATCTTGTTGAATACCAACATTACTTACTTACATTATATACATTAGCAAAAGTACGTTTAGGGGGAATGTCAGTGAGTGCTGGAAGAACATCTGTTTTCTCACCAAGAGAACTTGGTTAAGGTCATGTAAAACTTTTAAACTTTTTAATCATCATCTTTTCAGAAATACTAGAAATGGTGGGAGAAGAAAAACATCCCTTCTTTATGGCTTTGAAACAGAGGAATGATTTTGAAATTTTAATAATACTTTGATAATGTATAGTTGTTGAGTTTTTGTTTTTAAAGCAAAAAAGAAAGCTTTCTAGCATTTTAGTGTATGGATATAATGGGTAGACTCAAATGGAATGACTCCAGTCCTCTAGAAAATTTAAGCTGTGAAGTATGACTTCCTATAGTTGGACTGTTTATATGCTAGGAATGCTTCCCGATTCTGAACCAGAATTTTAACCTTTAACCTTGAGGATGTCAAGTATCTTCTTATGGGAAGACACTGCAGATCTATAACACAGTTCTTAGCCATCATATTTAACTGTAATCCCAAAGAAAGCATGTTTATCTCATTAAGGTTAACAAATGACTCCTTGGCAGTAGTATGTGTAAAGTATAATTACAAATTAATTGTATTTGATGGATTTCAGACATGTTTTGAAGGCAAATTTTTGGAAGTATGACATAACTGAGTTGTCTTAAGCAGGGTAATAGTTAACCAAAGGATTAGCAAAATCCTTTAGAGGTAATTTATTTCTGAATCTGATTTAAAAAAACCCCAAAACTCACACATTGTCATCCTTTTATCAGATGCCTTTTACTCTGCTTTAGCAATTTTTTAACACAATGAAATAAAATTATTTTCATTGTGATTACTAATGGCTTTGATCAAAAGAGATCATTTGCAGAATATTTTTGTTTAAGAAAATTGTGGATACAAATTTCATTAAAATTTTGTGATTATATTTAGTAAATATTTTAATTTTAATACACATTTAACTTTCATCAGTACAGAGAAATGTGTTTTTAAAATAGATTGTAATATTTTGATTTTTCTGTAAAGGAGATTATAAAAAAGTAAATGATAGTCATACATAACCACAGAATACATATTCATTTCAAGTGCACATGGAAATTTAGAAAATGGGCTATGTGCTAGGTCTATAATGTCCTAACAATTTTCAAAAATTTGAAATTATTCAGAGTATGTTTTATGACTGTAGTGGAATAAAGTTAGAAATAAGAGTTTACTAAATTTTCATACACTTGAAAAATAAACTATTTCTAAATAACTCAGGAGTCAAAAAAATTACACTGGAAATTAGAAAATATTTGAACTGACTGGTAAAAATACAACTTATCAAAACTTGTGAGATGCAGCCAAAGCAGTGCATAGAGAAACACTTAAAGACTTAAATGTGAATGTATTTAAAAGAAGAAAAGCAGAAAACAACTATTTAAATCTATTTCAAAAAGTTAGAATAAAGCATCAAATTAAACACATAGGAAAGTAGGAAGGAAAATAACAGAAAATAAAATATAAAACAGAGGATCAACAAAAACAAAAATTGGCTTTATTGTAAAGACTAATGAAACATAAACCTCTGTAAGACTGATCAAGTAGAAAAAGAGCACGAATATTATCTCAGGAAAGACGAGGGAAACTTCTGTACATATTCTGAAGACATTAAAAAGAAAACTGAAGCGGGACTTCCCCTGTGGTCCTGTGGTAAAGAATCCGCCTTCCAATGCAGGGGATGCGGGTTCAATCCCTGGTCGGGGAACTAATATCCCACATGCCGCGGGGCAACTAAGCCCGCGTGCCACAACTACTGAGCTTGCACGCCACAACTAGAGAGCCCACACGCCCTGGAGCCCACATGCCACAACTAGAGAGAGAAAACCCTCACACCGCAACTAGAAAGAAGCCCACGCACCGTGACAAAGATCCCGCGTGCAGCAACTAAGACCCAACGCAGCCAAAAAAACTTAACAAAAAAAAGAATAATACCAACTCTTTGCTAATAAACTTTAAAAAATAGATTAAGGTTATTCTTCAAAAAACTTTAAAAACACTGATACAAGATAAAATAGAAAATATTAACAATTCTATATCTATTAAAAATAGCTATTCTTTAATTAAAGTCTTTCCTGTGAAGAAAGCAGGCTTAGATGACTTCCTTGATTAGTAATGGTAAAAGTTTTGAAAGCTATCTTCCTGAGATCTGTAAATGCTTGCTATCACCACTTCTGTTTAACATCATAATGGAGATCCTAGCCAATACAGTAATGCAAAAAACTTATTTTATATATATATATGTGTGTATATATATATATATATATATGTATGTATGTATAAGGCAGAAGGGAAGAAATAAAACTCATTATTGGCCGATACTGTGATTATGTACATAGAAAGTCAAAGAGTACAGATAAGTTATAAGTGAATTTAGCAAGGTTACAAAATCTGTATACTACAGATTAACTATAGAAATTATTCTTTATACCAGTAAACAATTTGAAGATAATTTTGAAATGTTATCTGTTACAAAAACATCAAATACCTAAGAATGAAACTAGTGAAAGACATGTAAGACCTCTATGCATAAGACTCTAAAACATTATAGAGAGAAATTTAAGGGAGTGAAAGGCCATGTTTATTGATCAGAACTCAACATTATAAATCAGTTCTCCACAAAGTGATCTATAGATTTAATAAAATCCTAATCAAAATCCCAGCTCATTTGTTGTGGAAATTGACAGAATGACTCTGAAATTCATATGGAAATGCAAAGGTCCAACAATAGCCAAATATTCTTAGAGAAAAAAAATTTGGAGAACTTTCACCACTAGATACCAACACTTATTAAAAAGTTACAGTAATTAAGACAGTGTGATATTGACAAAAGGATAGAAAAATAGACCAATAGAGCAGAATAAAGGGTCCAGAAATAGACTGACACATACATGGATACTTGATTTATGATAAAATTGGTGCTGAGGAGTAGTATATTTATGAGTCTCCATCCCTCCTCCCTGCTTAATACCATACACAAATTCTTGGTGGTTTATGCACCCAAATGTGAAAGATAAAACAATAAAGCTTCTGAAAAATAACAGGCAAATATATTTGTAATAGAATAGGAAAAACTATCTTTGCAAGTGACAGAAGTAACTCTAACTTGAATTACATATAAATTAGGAACTCCCAGTCATGCTAAGGCAGAAAATGAATAGACTTTGCAGTCAGGTGTGAGAGGGTCAGGACAAAGAGCCTCTGAATCTCTGGAGGCTAGAGATTGGGGAACTGGATTTAAAAGCATGAAGATTCTTGAAGAAATTTGTTGGTGGGAGTTAAGAAGTTGAAAAGACCAAAGAGAGTAGGGAAAATATTTGCAATATGCATAATTGACAAAAGATTAGTGTCCAAAATATATGAATAACTTCTATAAATCATTAAGAAAAGGACATTTCAATAGAAAAATTGGCAAAAGATTTGAATCACAGTACACAAAAGAGGATATTCAGCACCCAATAGATATAAAGATTCTCAGCCTCATTGGTTATCAGGGAATTGCAAATTAAAACCACAATGAGATACTATTACACATTCCACAGAATGGCAAAAATTAAGAAGCCTTGACAATTCCATGTATTGGCAAATGTGAAGCAAGTGGAATTTGTATACAATTCTGGTAGGAACAGATATATTGCTATTTGGGTAACTTTGCTATTTTCTACTGCATATGCATACCCAGAAACTCCACTCCCTTCCTTTGAAGGGAAGGAAAGGTAGTGTCTGAGGAGGTGGCTCAAGAGCTTAGGTCCTGGGGTGTTGTTTTATTTCTTGATCAGGGGACAGTTACATGAGTGTGTTCACTTTGTAATAATTCATAGAAAAGTACATTTACAGTTTGTGCACTTTTCTGAATTTAAGTTATATTCTAATTAAGCGGTTAAGTAATTGAAACAGAACTACTTTGGTTTTGCATTCATAGCCATTAATGGTGCTATTAAAAATAATGTAAAATCTAGAGGCACATTTTCTAGAACTTTCTGGATATAATACACCTCCTGGCTTGTGCTGTTTGTTGAATAATTTATATCATATGACCTCAGAGGATAAGACCTACTAGAGTAATTCCTGTGTAGGTGGATTAAAACCCATGTGTGTATATATAATATTTTTTCTCTTTCCTCATTCTAAAGTAATATATACATGCTCTAAATACTCCAGACATTACAGAAATATACAATGCAGCATAACCAGAAATATCTAGGTAGGGTACCCCTGCTTTATTGGCTTGGTCTACAAAAGGTCAGTTTTTTAAAAATACTAAAATTCTAAGAATTCCAATCCAACACCTAGAATTCCCCCAAACCTAAGGTTGTAGAGGTTAATAAAACTTTACTGCATGCTTGGGGGATAACCAAAGAACAGCAGCAAAAGTGATTTACTCTGCCATTGGCAGTGATTTTTCTCAGGCTCATGTGCCCTGAATTCAATATCAGGGACCCCATGGACTTTCTATCAGGCTCCCAGATGTTGAGGCTAATTTAACGCCCATCAACAAAACTCTCCAAGAACTTTCATGTGCCAAATCCAGACTCAAAGAGGCTCTGTCTGCCCCATGCCCACACTCCTGATTCCAAGGCCCTTTCATTTTTCTGCTTTAAAATGATTTGAGAGAGGGACTAGATGGTAAGTCACAGTAGAGTGGATTTCTCAAAGCCCAAGTTAGTTCATTTTAATAACACCACAGAGGAACACTGAGAGTCCTATCTAAATATACATATAGGAAAGCATTTTTCCAGTGCTTCAAGAGCCCAGCACAGCCAACACCACATCTGGTTGCTAAACAGAACTCCTCATGATGATAGCTAATACTCAATGGAACATTTACTTTATGTCAGATGTTATTTTAATGACTTTATATTCAATCTACACAAAAACTCTATGAGGTAGATACTAATATTGTCATTATTTTATGGTTAAAAGAATGGAGGTGTGGAGAAACCTAAAGCAAGTTCACCCAGGTAGGGGAAGTTAGAACCAGGATTGAACATGGGCAGTCAGCAATTGGTACCTGTACTCCTAACCACCACCATGTTACATTTCTTGGAAAATAAGCTGCTCAGATGATAACATCTGGCTTTGGACTTCTGACGACTTCACATGCTTCTCCAAGATTGACTGAGACTATTCTGAATAATTTTCCCCAAACAAAGGGTACATCTCAGAATATAATGGATTTATCAACTACCAGGAACCCAAACTATCCAGCAACTCCCCAAAGCCAGATCCTTTCACAAAACAAACCAGTACATTTAAAAAGTGGAAAATCCCTGTAATCCTGCTCAGTGCTCAACTCTGTTAGTAGACATGTTATGAATTTTGATTTGGGTAGCTTCTCAAACTTGTTCTTAACTCTTAAAGAAATCCATACCTTTCACATTTAAATATGCAGCAAGTTGAACATTGATGTGACCCTTCATAGCACAAGCAGAGGATAAAAATACCTGAACCAACATGAAGAGTTTAGGGAGTAAGCCTTTCCTTTGTTATTTAGAGCCAGTGGGTGAGAATTCATAGGCCAGTTAGTAATAATGTTGCCTAAGTGTTGGGCTAGGCCAGACCCAAAGCCTGATCCACATTCAAAGATGGGCAATAACAACGACTTGAACTCATTTTAAGATTACTCTGATCCAATTTACAAACCTGCAAAAGAGCAGCAATACAAGTGTGTGAGTGGAGAAGCCTCAGTGTCTCCTTTGCTCTTCATGGAAGGGTGCCCAAAGTTCAGAAGTCAACATGGCATGTTTCCAGTAATGAATCACTGCACAACTCTACCTCAGAGTCTTATTAGCCTAGGATAAAGGCCCTATCAGCACTCAGGGGTTTATCATTCACTCAATTCAATATTTACTGAACACCTATGTGCTGGGCTTTGGTCTAGGCACATGGGATACATCAGTGAACAAAGTCCCAGATGTTGTTGAGCTTACCTTTTAGCAGCAGAAGCAAATCAATACAATTAGTAAAGTCTGCAGTACATTAGAAAGCGATAAGTGCTTTGGGGAAAAAAAACAGATCAGGGTATAAAGAAAAAGAGTTGGCAGGGAAGAGCTTCTCTTCAGTATGGTAGGATCAGCTTTATATGTGTGCAGTCTGTGCAGTTACACAAGGCCCATACTCAGAAGGGATTGCACTTGGTTTAGTGCTCTGCTGACATCATCTTGAAATTCTTAATAATTTTGTCTTTGAACTTATGTGTTGGGTTTTTTTAATAAATTTATTTATTTGGTTTTGGCTGCATTGGATCTTCCTTGCTGCTTTTGGGCTTTCTCTATTTGCGGTGAGAGGTGGCTACTCTTTGTTGCGGTATGCGGGCTTCTCGTTGCGGTGGCTTCTCTTTGTTGCAGAGCACGGGCTCTAGGCGCATGGGCTTCAGTAGTTGTGGCACGCGGGCTCAGTAGTTGTGGCTCACAGGCTCTAGAGCGCAGGCTCAGTAGTTCTGGTGCATGGGCTTAGTTTCTTCGCAGCATGTGGGATCTTGCCTGTCCAGGGCTCGAACCCGTGTCCCCTGCATTGGCAGGCGGATTCCTAACCACTGTGTCACCAGGAAAGCCCCTAAACTTATGTTTTTTAAGTGAAGTCTGATGGGACAATGGAGTATGTGTATAAGCAGAGGAGGTATGCATAATTTGCATGTCTGCCATGTCTGTTGAGATTCTAATTGAAAACTGCACTACATTGGTGTATTAATTTGGCATTTTTAGATTATTAAGTTCTTTCCATTCAAGAAGATGGTATGCTTTTCTATCTGTTTTTATGTCCTCTGGTGATATTATATAGATATTTTCTATTTAGGGCCAGCACATTTCTTTTTTATTTAAATTCTATTTTAATTTATTCCTGGACCTTTTCTGGAGAGACAGCAGTTTCGATGCAACGCACATTTTTTTCATATTAAAAATCAGCATTTTGTCTTTTGACTTAAAATCATAGGAGAAGGGAGAAAGTTCCGGAGAAACACACAACTAGGAACAAAATAGTCTTTTTGTTTCCTGGCATGTTGTATTTCTGGCCATCCTTTGCTTGCAAGTTTATTCTTCTCCTTCAGACCCATTGAAATTGGGTAAATAATCCTTTTGGGGGGAAAATACAGGGATCAGTGAGTCTTAAAGTTAGAGTAGTAGTGGATGAGACAAAGCCTGTACTGGCCATGAGAACAGACTGCTCTGTGTGGTTACTTGTTGGGATAACCATGACTGTCAGCAAGACCAAAGAGAAGTAGACAGAGAGGTCAGTGACCCCATGGCCTCTTGGGTGGGGTCTACATATGTACCTTTGACACCACTGGCCACTGAGGACTAAATGCAAAGAGCAGCACAAGCAGGGACCACAGGGGCTGATGTGATGTGTGGCCAGGCCTGATTTGTGCAAACCAAGGAAAATGAAGCTCATCCCAGATCAAGAAGGCTGTAAATGTTATTGTAAACCTCAACGGACCCATTTAGTCAGCAGAAATATTTTCACCAGCAGTGTAGGATGTGCAAATGCATAGAGATGGAGCAGCCAGATGAAAAATAAGAGCAAAATCTTAAAAGTAGCAACAGTATCATGGCAGAAAGAGGTGAACATTCTAGACTAAAGTGGACACAGAGATGTTTTGGTATGCAGCCAGAACCCAGCAGCGTACTGCTGGAGACATTGTGACTCATGGAGGGCAATCAGCCCAGCAAGGACAAGCATGGACCCAAGAGGAAATGAGGCAGAGAGAAGAGGTACCAGACTAGGTCTGAGACAGCTTCTGTTTGCTTTGGGCTATAGGAAAATACCTGGCCTTAGGATAAAGGCCATTTACAGTGGCCAAAAGAGACCTTCATTTAGGTGTTAGAACAGAAACAAGAGTCTTTTGCACCCAGCTACATTTAGAAACCAATAATCCATGATATTGGTTTCTACCAGAACAGTTAATTGTCAGGCATCAGTTTCATCGACCACTGCTCTTTTGAGGTTCCTGGAAGGCAGAATGGGAGGCTATTATTAGGATCCAGTATGGCAACACTACTCTTGAACATTCATTTTTCAGCTGAGCATTGTGAGAACCACAGGCAGGGAAAGAGTTAAGTATGTCAAACTGCATACACAAAAAAGAGGGAGAAAGAAATGTTACCAGCATATTTTTAAACAATAGACATGAAAATGCGGGCTCTTCTCGGTATGGAAAAAAATTTCCTTTTCATACATATTGACAGCCAGAGGGGGTTATTATTGAGAACATGGGTGAAGTTACTGCCAGTTTCTACTGGTACTCATGTTTAAAAAGAAACTATGGAAACCAGAAGAAGGAATATTAATTAAGTTCAAATTTGGAATGTCTTTGCCAGGAGTAGATGAATGAATTCAATGAAGCAACCTGTTGGGTTGTAATTCAGTGTTTTGTTAGCAATTTAATAGAATGTTGAACTTTTCATAAATTAACACTTTGTTTTAATAATCTTATTAAAAGGTTGTTTCTTGATAAGGTTAGTCCTGGAATGTCATTTTGTTTTAAATTTAAAGAACCAGTATATATTTTTTCTTTTTCACAATTTTAAATAACCGCATTATTGGTTATTTATAAAAATATTTAATAAATTTCTATGTTAAAAATAAAAAGCACAAAATAGTATAGACAAGTAAATGTCTTTCCCACTTCAGACTCTGTCTCCCTGCTACCCCTAACTAAAGAAACCTGTTATTAGTTTCTTGTGTATACTTTAGAGATATTATTTGCACATCTCTTTCATACAAATTCACAAAATCTGTTGTTTGTTAGACCTATTATAACTCTTTTTAAAAGTTCCCTATTATATTTATATTCAAGGCCCTTTGATGATCACATCTTTGGGGTATTATTTTCTAAGAACACATGCCTTTTAAAAGAAAATATTTTCTAATAATGAAAGTAATATGTCTGGAGAAGATAATGTTAATGAGAAAATACAAAATGGGAAAACTTATTCACCTGAATAAACCTGGAGAGTTTACAAGTAAGGCTTCACTGGTCACTGTAGGGTTTAAAGGAAGTTTCCACTTTACAATGTGAATATGTTGTGGTCGTCTTAGTCCTTAGACTAATTTGCTTCTTTCTGGTGGGGAGGATAGCAATGTGGAGAAAACACTGACTAAACCGAAAATCAGCTCCATTTAAATGTGAAGCTGCGTTCTAGACACAAGCAGACTCTGCTGAAGGACTCTGAACATTAAGCTGCATGCCTTGCTGAGTTTTATTCCAAATAGACAACAGCAGATGGTAACAATGCACTTCTCATAGATGGTAGGAGGGAGGCAGTCTTGTTTCAAGTAATACTATTTCTGGGCGATAATCCAAAATGCGCAGTAGGCAGAAGTTAAAAGGAAGCGCTTGCTTTTAGGTTTTTAAAATATATCCCTTAATCCTGGGTGATGATTGACAATCATGATTTAGAGTATGAGGGGCCTCTCTTTAATCTGGCAAGTTTGATGTTATTTGCGTATCTAGTAGGGCTTTTATTCAACTAAAAGTAAGTGGAAGCCTATGCAATTGATGCTGCATTTCAGAATTGATTCCTGGCCTGATACTCTATTTACAGATTAGTAAGTACACAGGATCCATCCTCCTCCTCATCTTTTTGAAATTTAAAAGCTCTAAAAGACACATTTACAATTAAAATGTTTCTTGCTGTGTAAGACTATGACCAGGAGATGACGTTTTTTCCCTATAATTTAATTTCTTGAGAAAAGAAGCAGTCTATAAGATTATATTATAATCCCGATTTGATTCTTAAAGTATAATATTAGCCATTGGTATTTCCAAATGATTAAAATGTTGTCATTTCTGGCATTGTGTGGTTTGTTATAAGTTCTTGGGAGAAATTTTAGTGAATTACCTCCAAGTCTACTGCTCCTATTACAAGGTTTCTGGGGAAGCTTTCCTAAGAAAAAGATCAGTGTTCAGCCATTGTATTCCTACTGTTTTATCATTTGTGACAATAAATTGATTTAAAAACACACATTACTAAAATATAATTAAGTAATAAATTCCAACACATGATACAGCTAAGAAAAGGAAATGAACAGAAATGAAATTTAACAGATGAATTTGACAACAGTAACAATAAATGTGGTTTTTATTGAGGCACTTAATCACTAATGTTAATGTCTCTGTCACAATTGAATTAAACAAAGCAAAATGGGCTTAAGGGAAGAGAGAGAGCTGTATGTGAAGCCCAAGTGATTTAGTGTTTGACCTGTGTTCTCATTATGATGTTTTAAATTATGTAATTTGGGGGAAATGTTTAAGAAGTAAAACACATTCATTACAGAAAATTGGAAAATACAGAAAAGTATAAAAAGAAAATAAATATTACCCTCAACTCCAATTTTCAGAGACAATCACTATCTTGTAAAGTCAGTTTTTTCCCCTTATCTTGGTTTAATCCAGATTTAAGTATAAAATGTACCTCCCAGGAGACATTCTGGCTGCTGGGAGCATGCAGAAGTGTTCAGAAAGGGTCCCTTGCAGCTTCTGGATCCGGGGTAAGTGACACAGAGCACTACAGGTTTGGTCTGTGTTTTGTAGCTGCGCTAGCAGTGCTTTCTTCCTATAGAAACCCCAGTGATGAGAACCTTTGTGTTTAGAATATATTCTAACCTAATAAGTGAATGTTGATAATACTTCTTTCTGTTAACATTTCAAAAGCCCATTTTTGCTGCAGAATCATGTGTTTGATATTTAAAGGCTAATAAAATAAATCCAAATAATAGAAAAATAGTATGAAAATCATATTGGCATATCCATTGCAAACAATTATTAAACCCAAATTTCCTTTTTGCCTTTGGACCTTCAGTTTCTTGCCAGTAAATGATTGAGTGATTGCAAAAATGAAAACACTACTTGCCTACAGCTTTGCTCAATTTATTCATAAGGATTGCATAGGTTAACTCATCAAATCTTAATGAGGATTTTCTGAGAAGTATAATAGGTAGACCTAAGTCTACAGGCTCAAAAATTAAATCCCAAACCCTCAGAATGCCAAATCTAGGGAAAAGTCAAGGACCTTCCTCTCCAGTCAGCGATGGCCATCATCCCAGCAACCTATCCTGTCACATGGTTTTCCCTCTCCCCAGCATGCTATTCCCCTCCCTCCCTCACACCCTCACGTTACTGGCTGCACTCTTCCTTGGAGATGCTGCTCGGATGTCTCCTGTGCCATGAAACCTTTGTCTCCAGCCCCTGGCAAGGTGCCTGGCACCTCCCTCCACACTGACAGGGCCCTTCACACACACACAAACCTCCACTGCAGCTCTCATCACCTCCGGTTTCCACCATTTATTTACTATCTGTCTCCTCCTTACCTGTGAGCTCCCACAGCCTAGCACAGCATTAAAAAATGATTTGTTGATGCATTGACTTACTAAATAGATGAATAAACAAATGGATGAATTTACTCATAAGATAAAGGTGTCTAGCACCCAGCCTAGCAGCACAGTTAGTATGCATAGTAGTGATAATAGTTTCTGATGCTATGACTTTTACTGAATAGTTATCAGATTTTGTGTTCAGTCCTTTAATGAATTACTCTTTTATGGTGATATTATTATCCTTATTCTACAGAGGAGGAAACTCTGAGGCTTAGAAGGAATAAATCACTTATCCAAAGGCAGACAGCCAATATCTCATGGGGAGGGGACTCAAATTCATGCTGTCTCATTCCAAAGCCTGTGTACTTACCAATATCAAATACTACCTTTTTCTGCAGCAGGCAGTCAATACATGTCGAATGAATCAATGAACGTGTACTCTCCTTACATGTGAGAAGTTTGGGTGAGAAGCAAGTAAGAAGTTGAAGTGAGACTTAGCATCAGGTGTGTAGTAAGTGCTCAAGAAATGGCAGTGCCATTGGCTTTATTTTGTCATATGTTCTATGTAGCAGCAAACAACCCAAATACCATCAGTGAAAATCTGACTTGAAATTAGGGCTGGATTGATATATGTGAACACCGTAGATGTCAAATATACTTGTTCAAGATTTGTTTAGTGGGGAGGGGTCAACACTGGCAAGAATGCTTCCTTTTCCCCCCTTTCAATTTCCTCTAAAAGCTTATGTATTTCAGTAGAAATGGGACCATGTTACATTTTGCCCTTTACGTTAGGAGGCATGTATAGAGACCCCAGTTCACTGTCAACACATTTTGTGGTATTTTTAGCACTTCTAATATATTGGTACCACAGACATTGGTCTGGTTGGTCCACTCCATAATCTGACTCTGTATACAGAGAGATATTATTATGAAATGTGCCAAAAGATGTCACAAGTTCCAGGTTGATCTCCATGGCTCAGCGATTCTCAACCCTAGTTAGTTTTGAATCAACGCATTTGAAGAGTTTTAGAAGCCTTCCGATTCCTAGCACCCAATCTCAGAGTTTCTGATTAAGGAGACCCAAGGAGTTGTAGTTGACATATGTATTTTTAGGAAGCTCAGCACCGTGGATTGGGATGTGCAGCCCATGTCCAGAACTGATGAAACAAAGTATGTAAAGACTTTGACTATAAATATAAACTTTCCTTACCCTGAACCCTCCTAAGCAGGATGGCAGACAAAAAGGGAATAAGGATTTATTTCCAGCCAGGTCTGAGGAGGAAGAGGCTCTGATGTGGATGTGCTAATTGGATTAACAGATACAGTTCAGTGGTTTGCAAAGTTGACTTTTCTTTGCACTCACCCCGGGGCAGTTTTAAAAAATAACCTGAGTTCACTGGCAACACATTTCTGTGGTATTTTTAGAACTAATATATTGATGCCATGGGCTCCCACCCCTAGAGGCACTGATCTAGTTTTTGACCTAGGTCTTAGGATTTTTTAAAGCTAGCAGGTGATTCTAATGTGCAGAAGTGTTTGAGAACCACTGGTCTAGTTGAGGAAACTACATCAGATGTCAGGTAATTGACTCTCTGCAATATCTCCTCAACGAGGGTATTCTCTTGGATTGATCCTTCTGCCACTCCCCAAATCTAATGCACAGAAAGCAGGTCTCTGTTTCAAAGGAAAGGAGAAGGAGAGACAGTGAGTATGGCTAAAACATAGGAATCTCTGGTTTTCTAGAGTTTCTAGGTAGGGTCTCAGGAAACATTGTGGAGGCACTTTTTTGTTATGTACCTTTGCTCTACCTTTATTCTCAGTAAGAAAGTTCTTGACTTTAATTAAATTTCCTAAGCTAAGGTATAAGCTAGCCGACAGGAGTAGTCCCATCTGGCAATCAAAGATCTCAGTAAGAATGAATATGTTGGCGTTATGGTTTGTGTATGAGCCGCCTCATGAAGGCCTGATCACTCTCAGGTGCAATGATAAGACTGGTGCAGAGCCCACCAAGCTGAGAACCAGACCCAGCTTTCTTGATGATCCTACCAAATTGCCACCCCATGAGACTTGCGCAGAAAGAGATGTCTTTTTCATTTTAAGTCCGTCTCTTTACAGGAAGACCCAGGAAACATCCCACAGCATTTACCATGTTGAATACACTGGGGCCTCTTACTCCCTTAGCTGAGTGCTGGAAATCACGGGCAGGTAGTTGACTTGGGTCTAAGAAGAAAAATAATCCAACAGCTTGGAGACAAAATAGAGATAACTGAAGGGTCTAAGTGCAGGCATGAACACCAAAGGGCAGTGTCTCCGAGAAGTAGACCATGAGACAGAACAATCCTAAGCCAAATACACATGTTCGAAGGACCCTCCAATGTCCAGTTCCATGAAACTCGCTAGTGGAGATGAGAACCATAGGAGGCTGGGGGCAATTTCAACACAGGGCTCTTCTCTCTTTCCAATTCTCCCTCTACCCTGCATCAGTCTTGTGGCCTGCCTGAAAATCTCACAATTTAGGCTTTGTTATTTGGTATAAAATACAACTATCTCCAGAAAGTGCAATAAGCCTCCCCATTAATGTCTATACAGTGATTCTCAACCCTTGCTACATGTTAGCATCACTTGGAAGGTTTTTTAGTTCTGCTTTTTAAATACTGAAGCCAGGGCTTCATAGTCAGAGATTCTGATTCAGTTGGTCTAGGGTAAGGCCTAGGCATTAGTATATGTTTTTT
Source organism: Leucopleurus acutus (assembly GCF_964270905.1). Lineage (NCBI taxonomy): Eukaryota > Metazoa > Chordata > Mammalia > Artiodactyla > Delphinidae > Leucopleurus > Leucopleurus acutus. The sequence continues at coordinate 43,386,638 of NC_139142.1, forward strand.
AAAAATGAAAGGTAATTTTAATGTGCAGTAAAAGTTGGCAATCACTGGTCTAGAGTGTGAAAAATTTGATCATATCATTTCTGGAGGGCAGATTTTGATTGGGAAGGAAAGAAAACTGAATCCTTGGGCAAAGGGAGGTAGGAAGAAGTACCTGGGGTTTTTACAGGAAGATGGGGACAATGGAGATTAGGAATGAGGAGGTGGCACTGAAAATAAACTTCTATTTGTCAATTTTGCCTAGGGCTGGCTCTGACCCAGGACATAAGAGAGATAAGAACCGAGGAGGAGAGTGAGTTTATGAGAAAAGTGCATCTTCATGAATACATATTTAAAAACTGTCTTAACAAGCATTCTCAACATCACTGGGTTTCGGAAATTGACCACCTCTAACAAAGCACTTTTAATTCCTGTAGTACTGATTCTTCCTGGAAAATCCTAAAATAAAAACTAGCACAAAATTGAGTATTAAAATATCTATGGGAGTAGTGGTAAGTGAGGTGTTTGCTTAAGGATCCCTCAAGACAGTTTATATAAGAACCTTGAAGTGTGCCCTCAGAGAAATAAGTCATATTTTGTTATTGTAAAATCACTGTGTAAATGTCCTTTTTTAAAACACCAATCCAATTTTATCTTGCTTTAGTTTGCTTCTCCATCATTTGCCAGCCAAACAGCTTGCCCCTTGACCCATTCACTTGTCACTTTACTTGGCATGAAGAATTTTAATTAGTTTTGTTGGTTGTCCTCCTGACTTTTGTTTAGAACATTTTCCAGGGCTGCTACGTTACCTCTAATCCACAGCCTCTGAGAGGCAGTGTGGCATCATGCACTGAAGTTGTGCATCCTGGGTTTGAATCTCAAGTCTTTGACCTTGGGCACATCTTGTTGATTTCCTTTTCCTCATCTGTAAAATGGGAACGATGCTAATACACTGGCAGAATTATGAGCATTGAGTGACAATACATGTGAAAATTGCTTTATAAACTATATAACATGCTGTGTAAAGGATTCTTTCCCCTTCCGTGGCCCTCTCACAGGGAGGGCCTGTTAAAGCTCTTCAGGATAGGATGAAAGGGGATGGATTATTGGGGGATATTTTTAAGACATCTGCTCTTGGTCTATCGATCATTTCAGAACAAATGTGCTGAGATCATCCTCTGGCCTTCCTGAGGCCACGGCTCAAGAGTCATCATCACCAGCCTCTGGGCACATCACTCATTGGGTGCTCTGCCCCAGAATCTGACATCAGAGAGATTTGTATGGACTGTTGGGTTGGTAGAGTTGACCTCGGGTAGGGCTCTTCAGTTTGTGATAATCAGAGTGAGCCACGTGGCTTTGAAGGTACAGGACCAGAGTTTCCTCTGAAGATTATCATTTTAGCTTTGGGTCCACCAATCTCTAAGCCCTTAAAGGGCCCCTTTGTGGTCTGTAATTCCTTGGGGTTATGAGAATCTCCTATAACATCAATCCAAGACACTCTCTTAGAACTTTATTGATAGGACTTGTGGTTGTTCATCAGTGTCGTATGGTGGAATCTGCTATGCAAATACAATTCAATAGGAAATATTGGGGCTTGTTTATCCTTTCCTGTTCTAGGCTGTCCTTGTCTTGATCTAGGACAGTGGTTCTCAATGTGTGATCCCCAGACCACCAGCAGCAACATCACCAGGGGAACTTGTTAAAAGTGCAGATAAATCATCAGCTCCACCCCAGATCTTCTGAATTAGAAACTCTGGGGGTAAGACCCAGCAATCTGTGTTATAAGAAGCCCTCCAGGTGATTGTGATTCACTAAAGTTTGAGAACCACTGATGTAGAAGGCAGCTACCTAGGAAGCTGTGACCACCTGTGTTCTCTCCTGGGTTCTACTTCATTGGAAGTAGAAATGAAGATCTTCAGGTGCTTCTCTTAGGTACCTTATTGTAGTCACCCAGTGAAGGAGCCATTATCAGTGGCCCTGTGCTCTGAAAGCAGCCTGACTGGCTGGCATTGGGTTCTCCATCCAGCTAACTGCTCTCTCAGAGCTTTGCTTCATCAACTTCCTGGATTCAGCTGCCTTTACTTTCAGGCCGAACAATTTTGGGAAGAAAAGTGTATGATTTCTCTTCCTGGGTAAATGTGCATTTTGTTATCTGACCTCAAGAAATAGCATGAAATTAACTTATTTCCCCTACCCATGGTTAAAAGAAATGTAATTTTGTTCTGTGGCTCTTCACACATTTGGTGATATCTGACCATAAATAGTTTTAGGACTAGAGAGGGTCAAGCAAATAAAACAGCCTTGCCCATAGGCTGGGGAAAAAAATTCTGCCCAACAAATTTAAATTGCCTTTCCTTTGATCATAACACATATTGGTGGCCTGAAGGAGGATAGTACCAGCGAGCTGAAGGCTAAAATTTCCGTTTCTATCGTTTTTTCTTTACCTACCGGAGTGGCTATCTGAGGGACTGTTGGTCATACTCACTCTCTAAGTAGCGTTTTGTGTCAGTTTCTGCTTTCAAAATGTGCTGGAGATCTGAGTAAATTTTTTACCACTAGCCAGTGTCATATATTTTCTTGTTTTGCATATGATCACCACTATGGTTTTAATATCTGAGTAGTAACATTAGGGGGACATGGGAAAAATATTTTCCTTATCTTATTTTTGGTCTTGAGCCCTAAAAGTTTGTTTCTCAGAAGGTTCTAATTGAAAAGGCCCATTCAGGACCTACAAATTTAATGGTGGTTTCTGTTATTCAACTCTATAGGATTCACTGAGATACGTCCATATTAAATAAGATCCCCTCTTCATTTGGTCACAAATTCAAGATTCTACTGTGTAGCAATGAGCCCTTCACCAGAGCTTTACCATTAAAGCCAATATGCTAGATTCTTTCGTTTTCTCACCAAATACTTCAGGGCAGAGCCAGTGACCTTGACTTTCACTCCCACTTTATTAAGCTAATTTTTGTCATCATTACTCATCATAAGGTGACAAATGAGGGCTGAAAAAATAAACTGGCTGAGATGTGAGTCACAGTGTTCCAAGGAAATGGCCAGGGCAAGCTTGTTCAACTAGCTGCTGGGTTCTGGGTAAAAATGAAACATCCAAATCCATCCCTTTCCCAACTTTGGTTGGCACCACCTGTGGTGATATTTCACTCTGGCTTATATATCAATGGGGATAATTCTGGGTCTTGTAGCTCTCTGGGACTAACAAGACTATGATAACAATTCCAAAAATTTTCCAGATAATTACCTTTCCTTGCATTGACCCAATGGTGGGAGATTGGGCTGGGAGGATATACGGTTATGAGGTCCCACTCTCTGCTTCCCAGCTTCCCAATGTTTTCCCCTGAAGCCTCAGCCTCTCCCCACAAAAGGTTAGAACTTTAACCAGCCCCATTTGAGAACGAGGACTGGGAGAAAACAGGAGTCAATTGCAAATCTTGATACATCCAAACTAATTGGGGCTTTCTGTATTAAGATTGCCGGCACACTTGAGGTAAGAAGATGTTCAATTTCTGTTTGATGACTTGAATTGAAAATATAGGTAGTATACCCCTGGGAGAAAAAGTTAATCTTTATTAAATCTTTAATGTTTTAAGAGTTATTCTTTATCTTCTACCTCATTTTATTCCTGCAGTTTTGCATTCTGATAGGTTGGGACTTCTTTCATGATCTACGTTTTTCAGATGAGGAACCTGAGGCACAGAGCAGGCAGGTCTAAAATCACACAGCTTTGACAGAAGTGGGGATGAGGCTCAACTCAGTTCTTGCGATGTCCAGCCCAAACCCTTTTCTACCTCCCTTGAAGCAATGAGTGTCAGTGTGGCAGTTATATACCTGAGATGCTGCAAACTTTGTTCTCCTTCCCCTCAACAAAAAGAGTAATCCAAACAATAGTCTAGCATCGATAAAACAAACACCTTTTGAAAAATGACTAAAGTGAACAAAATGAGAACCGGACTCAAAAAGGACAACTGTTTCTTGGGGGGTTTTTCCTCAAAAGAGAACAGTTTTAATACATGTGCCCAAGGTTTTGGAGATGGTTTTATATATAGTCATGAATCCAGCACATATTTTATTAACTTCCCATGCTCTGCTTCTTCACCTCTGGTACAGTGTGAACTTGGGAAGCTCCCTTTACGTCCTCCTTAAGTTCACAGGTAAAAATGTGTTTATTTGGTTCATTGTGCATGTTTTACAATTATTTTTTGTGTTTAGAAGAGAGTTTAGAAACCACTAACTTACAGACCTATCTCATTATTACACAGTCAAATGCTATTTAAATAATTATTTAAATTGGTTGGAAGCAATATTTTTTTCCCTCTAACGAGAAATGAAACTTTATCACTGTTTCCCCAACTCTTTTTTCTTTACCTCCAAAGAAATGGAGATCTTATATTAACCCTATGAGTTGCGCTTTTTTCAGTTATTCTTCATTATTTAAGTCAACCAGGCAAATATGTTCTCATTCTAGTCTGAGATTGTGTGAATAAAGAATGATGATTTTATTTTATAACTTGAGTACCCCCTGGAGAAAGTAACTGGCAAAAATGTCTTGGTATTTAAGTTCAAGGTTGGGTTTTTAATGATTTGAGTGTGAAGCGTATGAATTAAAAAAATAGCCATTTGGAACCGTCTGTCCTGAATTCAGACATCAGATATGGTGTTATTGTTAGTCTTAGAGTGGACCTATCAAGAGGCTACATTTTTGTTGTTGCAGAACTATTCATATAAGCTGTCCTGTGTTATTCATCTAGGCCAGGGGGTCATCAAACTCTTTCTGTAAAGGGTCAGAAGGTCATAAAGCATATATCTCAGGTCTTGTGGGTGTGGTATGATAAGAAATATATTTGGTCTTTGTACCAGTTCCTGGCAGAGAGCTCCTACAACCTTTGTAATTTCCTGAATGATAGGGGTGCTAGGAGCATCCTTTGTTCTAATATTTGGTCTTTGACTCAAGTTCCTGATACAAGAGCTTCTAAGATCCTTGAAATCCCTGGAGTGGTATGAGTGTCTTTTTGTATGCTAATGAGATGGCCAGTGGCTGGGGGCCTCTAGATAGCTTCAGGATGGGGGCTGATCACCAGAAAGACCAAGCCAAGATTAGAAGCTTGGAACTTTCAGCCCCACCCTCCATCCTCTGGGGCTGGAAATGGAGTTAATACTCTATCACGCCTAAACGATGAAAACTCCATAAAAATCTCTAAACTACAGGGTTTGGAGAGTTTCTGTGTTGGTGAACACACCCACAAGCTGGGAGGGTGTTACACCTCAACTTCATGAGGACAGAAGCTCCTGTACTTGAGACCTTTCAGACCTCACCATATATACCTCTTTATCTAACTGTTCATCTGCATCCTTTATTATATAATAAACTAGTAGATCTAAGTGTTTCTCTGAGTTCTATGAGCCATTATAGCAAGTTGTCAAACCTGAGGAAGGGTTTGCAGGAACCCCCAATTTATAACCTGTTGGTCAGAAGCATAGGTAACAACCTGAGACTTGTGATTGATATCTGAAGAGATGGAAGTCTCCTGAGACCGAGCCCTTAACCCAGGGGTCTGCACTAACTCTGGGTAGTTAGTGGTAGAACTGAATTGTGGTACACCCCGTTGGTGTTTGGAGAGTTGGAGAACTGGTTGGTGTGGGGAAGTGGTGTCAGAAGTGTTATGAGTAGAAAAGGGAAACAGTTTTTCCCTTAGCGGGTCGTGTAATTTCTGTCACAAGTACTTAACTCAGCCACTGTAGAGTGAACGTAGCTGTAGACAGTATGTAAACAAATAAGTGTGGCTGTGTTCCAATAAAACTTTATTTACAAAAACAGGCAGTGGGGTAGAATTTGGCCCATGGGCTGTGGTTTGCTGACCTCTGATCTAGAGGCTTCTTGGAATAAATTTGTTATTCTGAACTGTATAAGATTATATCAGATAAAAAATAAAAAGGTCAGTTAGTTGTAGACAAGCTTTATGATTCTGACTCCTATGATTTAGGCTCCAGAATTATACCTTTAAATGAGAGACTTCCTGTCCTCACATCAGGAATTAGGCTGAGCAATTAAGAGAATTTAATTTAATTGCTTCGTGTTAAAATACAACTTTTAAATGAGGTATATTCCTCTTGGAAATATATATGTGTATGTTTGCATATATATCCATATATTGCATCTATGTATCTGATATATCTATACTTATATCTAGCATGCTGTGAAACCCTACAACACCTTTTTCAAACTTTATTTATTTATTTTTTACGCGGGCCTCTCACTGTTGTGGCGTCTCCCCTTGTGGAGCACAGGCTCCGGACGCACAGCCTCAGCGGCCATGGCTCACGGGCCCAGCCGCTCCGCGGCATGTGGGATCTTTCCAGACTGGGGCATGAACCTGTGTCCCCTGCATCGGCAGGCGGACTCTCAACCACTGCGCCACCAGGGAAGCCCCAAACTTTATTTTTAGTAGCTACTTTCACAAAGAACAAGACTGGGTCCCTCCTTGTCATTCTCTAGACTCCAAGTGAAACAAGCATCCCAATCCACCATATGTCTGTTAGTAATTGCAGGGTTGGTGTGTTCCAGGTGAGAGCTGTCCATGGGGCAGTGTATGGCTCTTGGGCTGCCCTGTGCCAAAGTCGTTGTTTGCCAGGTTGTTTGATCAAGGTAAAGAGAGATGGTAATCAGAGCCCAGGTTGCAAAGACAAAGGTTGGAATTGGCAGGTTAGGTAGATAGGATAGGTTTAGAGCACTGAAAGAGATGGTATAAAACAGGCAAGAAGGCACTTCGGAGGCAAATTCTATGAACCCTGGGCATCTGCTGGGATGTCCCTTCTCAAGGGCAGCCTGGCACCTTTTGTTGGCTGGGGGCCAATTTTAACAGTGAATGAACTCTGTAGGCTACTTAGTGACCCATTCTAGGGATTTGTAGAGTTCTGAAGGGTCAGTTCATCTTGGATCCCACAGCATAAAGTTGACTAGTCAGAAAGAAGACCAGTAAGATTGTCATCAAACCGGTATTAGACACAGAATCCCCTTTCATTGTTAGTGGCATTTTCAACATGAGTTAGGGCTTTAGATATCCTTGGAGGCAGTCAAGGTTAAAAACAAGGGCTCTGAAGTTCAACTGTCAGGTTTCAACATCAGCTTCACTGCTTATTAGCTGATAATGGTGCTGTGTAAAATAACCTAATCTGTCTAAAATTGTTGACTCTGGAAGATAATCTATTTTTCTTTCTGAAATGGTGGGAGCTCCTGCCTGCTTCCTCAGCTGCCCCCCCCCCCCGTATTTTTCTCAGGCTGCTGCAAATTGTTGGATGGAATCATATGAATTCTAAATTACTTTTTAAAATTGACATTACTTTGCTGCAAGCCAACTACTTCATAAGCTGTGTCAGCTAAAGGTCTCCCTACCAGTTAGTCTGAAGAAGTTTTTGCTGTCATATCTGTCCTGTTAATTTAAGCAGAAACTGTAATTAGATGTAAATGGTCCTGTTCCCACAGAAATGAATGGCAGCATCTGTAGAGAGACAACCGTTCCAAACCCTTTTGGCTACCAGTGCTCTACAAGTTAGCAGTGTGGAGTAAGGCCCAGATCCAGACTTCTGTCGGCCTAATTTTATATCTGTGGATACACAACACTAAATCCAATATTTCTAATGCCTTGCTGTGATGGGTGCAAAGCCAAGCACATTCCAGACTTTTGTGCTGGTGACTCCTTCCGAGAAGGACACTATGTGTGTCTGTGTTTGTGTGTTTTCTATTTTTCTTGATCACTAAGCAAAAATAGGAAAAAATAAATAGCCATTTGATAAGTAGCTATGTGCAAAACCAGAAAAAGTAGAAAGTTGTGTTTATAGCTGAACACTGGAATCCAAAGATATTTTGAATAAAGATACTTCATTCCTTTGTTTACTTCTCGATAAAGGAATGAGCTGCTTGTATCCGGAAAGTCTGGCCAATGATAGAGTCAAGTGCCAGGGCCTCCTATGTATGTAAGGATGTATTTGCAGGAAGAGTATCTATGGTAGACAAGTAAGAAATCTATATTGAGACAGTTCATACTGTACTAAAGCTTCAGCAATGCAATAAAACTGGCAGTTGTTCAATATCTAACCCTCATCTGTACCACACTAGAACTTGTGGCGTATATAAGAGTGATAGAAAACATGATTCCTTTTCTCAGTGAGCTTGCAATTTGGCTGGGGGTTCAAATACACAAACTCAAAGATAACTGGATGATAAAATTGAGTACAATAATAAGTAGAGTAAAACTCTCTTCGTGATGAGAGAAGCGTGTTCCAACAAATTCATTTGCTTAAAACCTGGTGTCATATTGCAAGATTAATGAAATGACCAGAGTGAGGTTGCCCAACTAGCCATCTGGGAGTTACAGGGGTCTTTGCCATCTAAATCCGCCCTGGTCCTGGCCGCAGTTTGGTGCCACCTGGTGGCAGTTGTCCACTCCAGTTTAAATATACCTGGAATGATTCTGGGCCCTGTGGTTGATGGGACTTCCAGGAAAGAGGCAGCAATTCCAGGAATCTCCCAGAAAGTTGGCATCCGTTTCATTAGCTCAATCCAGGGAAATTGGGGACGTGGTGACCACCTTGGCTTCCCTGCTTCCTGATGGGGTTACCTGCATAGTTCCTCTTTTCCTTCCAAGCAGCCTGTCTTCCCACCCTCCAGCATCTTTGAGAACAGGGCTGGGCAGGCAACAGCAGCCAATCATTACTTTTGTCATATTCAAATTTACCTTTTATTGTTCTTTAAAAATTTTTTGTTATTTTTTTATTTCATAAACTTGGAGAGTAGTTATTCCAGTGTATGTTGTAGCAGCAAAGGTTACTTGAAAGACGTTAGGCTTGCACCTTTTGTGGAAATGTGAAATATAGTTAGGAAAGACAAACTTTACAAGATCAAGTAAAGAATGTTCTCCTAGCTGATTTTGCAGTTTTCTGGAAAACCTGTACCTGATTTAGAATGTATTTGACCAAATAAGGTACATTTTGGGAACTTTGGGATCTTTTGGGTGATGGTAAGGGACAAGAGTCTGTATTGGTACCTGATGGTGCTTGCTGTTTTCAAAATATTTGATGACCCCTAAGCACTTTTTTTTTTTTTTGGCCACATGCACAGCCTGTGGGATCTTAGTTCCCCACCAGGGATTGAACCCATGTCCACTGCAGTGGAAGCACAGAGTCCTAACCACTGGACTGCCAGGGAATTCCCGCCCCTAAGCACTTTTGGCACTAGAGAAAAAGGCCTTTTTTACAGATAGATATTTATCTGTACTAATGCATTACTTAAAACACCATCGGAGACTGCCGGGAAGATGGCGGAAGAGTAAGACGCGGAGATCACCTTCCTCTCCACAGATACACCAGAAATACATCTACGCGTGGAACAACTCCTACGGAGCACCTACTGAACGCTGGCAGAAGACCTCAGACCTCCCAAAAGGCAAGGAACCCCCCACGTACCTGGTTAGGGCAAAAGAAAAAACTAAACAGAGACAAAAGGATAGGGACGGGTCCTGCACCAGCGGGAGAGAGTTGTGAAGGAGGAAAGGTGTCCACACACTAGGAAGCCCCTTCGCGGGTGGAGACTTCGGGAGGCGGAGTGGGGGAGCTTGGGAGCCGCGGAGGAGAGCACAGCAACAGGGGTGCGGAGGGCAAAGTGGACAGATTCCAGCGCAGAGGATTGGGCCGACCAGCACTCACCAGCCGAGAGGCTTGTCTGCTCGCCCGCTGGGGCGGGCGGGGCTGGGAGCTGAGGCTCCGGCTTTTGTCGGAGCGCCGGGAGAGGACTGAGGTTGGCGACGTAAACACAGCCTGCAGGGCGTTGGTGCGCCGCGGCTGGCCGGGAGAGAGTGGGGGGGGGGGGGGTGTCTGGGCCTGCCGAAGAGGCAGGAGACTTTTACGTCCCTCTTTGTTTCCTGGTGCACGAGGAGAGGGGATTAAGAACGCTGCTTGAGAGAGCTCCAGGGACGGGCGCGAGCCGCAGCTAAGAGTGCGGAGCCCAGAGACGGACATGGGACGCTAAGGCCGCTGCTGCCGCCGCCAGGAGGCCTGTGTGCGAACGCAGGTCACTAGCCACACGCCCTTCCGGGGAGCCTGTGCAGCCCGCCACTGCCGGGGTCCCGGGATCCAGGGACGGCTCCCCCGGGAGAACGCACGGCGCGCCTCAGGCTGCAACGTCACGCCGGCCTCTGCCGCTGCAATCCCGCCCCGCACTCCGTGACCCTCCCTACCCCCCGGCCTGGGTGAGCTGGAGCCTCCGAATCAGCAGCTCCTTTAACCCCGTCCTGTCTGAGCAAAGAACAGACGCCCTCCAGCGACCTACACGCACAGGCGGGGCCAAATCCAAAGCTGAGCCCCTGGGAACTGTGAGAACAAAGAAGAGAAAGGGAAATCTCTCCCAGCAGCCTCAGAAGCAGCGGATTAAAGCTCCACAATCAACTTGATATACCCTGCATCTGTGGAATACCTGAATAGACAACGAATCATCCCAAATTGAGGAGCCCTGTGGATGAAAGGCTCTTGGTGCTGCAGCCAGGAGTCAGTGCTGTGCCTCTGAGGTGGGAGAGCCAACTTCAGGACACTGGTCCACAAGAGGCCTCCCAGCTGCACATAATATCAAACAGCAAAAATCTCCGAGAGATCTCCATCTCAATGCCAGCACCCAGCTTCACTCAACGACCAGCAAGCTACAGTGCTGGACATCCTATGCCAAACAACTAGCAAGACAGGAACACAACCCCACCCATTAGCAGAGAGGCTGCCCAAAATCATAATAAGTCTACAGACACCCCAAAACACACCACCAGACGTGGACCTGCCCACCAGAAAGACAAGATCCAGCCTCATCCACCAGAACACAGGCACTAGTACCCTCCACCAGGAAGCCTACACAACCCACTGAACCAAACTTAGCCACTGGGGACAGACACAAAAAACAACAGGAACTACGAACCTTCAGCCTGCAAAAAAGGAGACCCCAAACACAGTAAGATAAGCAAAATGAAAAGACAGAAAAACACACAGCAGATGAAGGAGCAAGACAAAAACCCACCAGACCTAACAAATGAAGAGGAAATAGGCAGTCTACCTGAAAAAGAATTCAGAATAATGATAGTAAGGTTGATCCGAAATCTTGGAGATAGAATGGACAATAGAATGGACAAATTGCAAGAATCAGTTAACAAGGACCTAGAAGAACTAAAGATGAAACAAGCAACGATGAACAACACAATAAATGAAATTAAAAGTACTCTAGATGGGATCAATAGCAGAATAACTGAGGCAGAAGAACGGATAAGTGACCTGGAAGATAAAATAGTGGAAATAACTACTGCAGAGCAGAATAAAGAAAAAAGAATGAAAAGAACTGAGGACAGTCTCAGAGACCTCTGGGACAACATTAAACGCACCAACATTCGAATTATAGGGGTTCCAGAAGAAGAAGAGAAAAAGAAAGGGACTGAGAAAATATTTGAAGAGATTATAGTTGAAAACTTCCCTAATATGGGAAAGGAAATAGTTAATCAAGTCCAGGAAGCACAGAGAGTCCCATACAGGATAAATCCAAGGAGAAATACGCCAAGACACATATTAATCAAACTGTCAAAAATTAAATACAAAGAAAACATATTAAAAGCAGCAAGGGAAAAACAACAAATAACACACAAGGGAATCCCCATAAGGTTAACAGCTGATCTTTCAGCAGAAACTCTGCAAGCCAGAAGGGAGTGGCAGGACATATTGAAAGTGTTGAAGGAGAAAAACCTGCAACCAAGATTACTCTACCCAGCAAGGATCTCATTCAGATTTGATGGAGAAATTAAAACCTTTACAGACAAGCAAAAGCTGAGAGAGTTCAGCACCACCAAACCAGCTCTACAACAACTGCTAAAGGATCTTCTCTAGGCAAGAAACACAAAAGAAGGAAAGGACCTACAATAACGAACCCAAAACAATGAAGAAAATGGGAATAGGAACACACATATCGATAATTACCTTAAATGTAAGTGGACTAAATGCTCCCACCAAAAGACACAGATTGGCTGAATGGATACAAAAACAAGACCCATATATTTGCTGTCTACAAGAGACCCACTTCAGACCTAGAGACACATACAGACTGAAAGTAAGGGGATGGAAAAAGGTATTTCATGCAAATGGAAACCAAAAGAAAGCTGGAGTAGCAATTCTCATATCAGACAAAATAGACTTTAAAACAAAGACTATTAGAAGAGACAAAGAAGGACACTACATAATGATCAAGGGATCGATCCAAGAGGAAGATATAACAATTGTAAATATTTATGCACCCAACATAGGTGCACCTCAATACATAAGGCAAATACTGACAACCATAAAAGGGGAAATCGACAGTAACACATTCATAGTAGGGGACTTTAACACCCCACTTTCACCAATGGACAGATCATCCAAAATGAAAATAAATAAGGAAACACAAGCTTTAAATGATACATTAAACGAGATGGAGTTAATTGATATTTATAGGACATTCCATCCAAAAACAACAGAATACACATTTTTCTCAAGTGCTCATGGAACATTCTCCAGGATAGATCATATCTTGGGTCACAAATCAAGCCTTGGTACATTTAAGAAAATTGAAATTGTATCAAGTATCTTTTCTGACCACAACGCCATGAGACTAGATATCAATTACAGGAAAAGATCTGTAAAAAATACAAACACATGGAGGCTAAACAATACACTACTTAATAATGAAGATATCACTGAAGAAATCAAAGAGGAAATCAAAAAATACCTAGAAACAAATGACAATGGAGACACAACGACCCAAAACCTGTGGGATGCAGCAAAAGCAGTTCTAAGGGGGAAGTTTATAGCAATACAAGCCCACCTTAAGAAGCAGGAAACATCTCGAATAAACAACCTAACCTTGCACCTCAAGCAATTAGAGAAAGAAGAACAAAAAAACCCCAAAGCTAGCAGAAGGAAAGAAATCATAAAAATCAGATCAGAAATAAATGAAAAAGAAATGAAGGAAACAATAGCAAAGATCAATAAAACTAAAAGCTGGTTCTTTGAGAAGATAAACAAAATAGATAAACCACTAGCCAGACTGATCAAGAAAAAAAGGGAGAAGACTCAAATCAATAGAATTAGAAATGAAAAAGGAGAGGTAACAACTGACACTGCAGAGATAAAAGAGATCATGAGAGATTACTACAAGCAACTCTATGCCAATAAAATGGACAATCTGGAAGATATGGACAAATTCTTAGAAAGGCACAACCTGCCAAGACTGAATCAGGAAGAAAAAGAAAATATGAACAGACCAATCACAAGCACTGAAATTGAAACTGTGATTAAAAATCTTCCAACAAACAAAAGCCCAGGACCAGATGGCTTCACAGGCGAATTCTATCAAACATTTAGAGAAGAGCTAACACCTATCCTTCTCAAACTCTTCCAAAATATAGCAGAGGGAGGAACACTCCCAAACTCCTTCTACGAGGCCACCATCACCTTGATACCAAAACCAGACAAGGATGTCACAAAGAAAGAAAACTACAGGCCAATATCACTGATGAACATAGATGCAAAAATCCTCAACAAAATACTAGCAAACAGAATCCAACAGCACATTAAAAGGATCATACACCATGATCAAGTGGGGTTTATTCCAGGAATGCAAGGATTCTTCAATATACGCAAATCTATCAATGTGATAAACCATATTAACAAACTGAAGGAGAAAAACCATATGATCATCTCAATAGATGCAGAGAAAGCTTTTGACAAAATTCAACACCCATTTATGATAAAAACCCTGCAGAAAGTAGGCATAGAGGGAACTTTCCTCAACATAATAAAGGCCATATATGACAAGCCCACAGCAAACATCATCCTCAATGGTGAAAAACTGAAATCATTTCCACTAAGATCAGGAACAAGACAACGTTGCCCACTCTCACCACTCTTATTCAACATAGTTTTGGAAGTTTTAGCCACAGCAATCAGAGAAGAAAAGGAATCAAAAGGAATCCAAATCGGAAAAGAAGAAGTAAAGCTGTCACTGTTTGCAGATGACATGATCCTATACATAGAGAACCCTAAAGATGCTACCAGAAAACTACTAGAGCTAATCAATGAATTTGGTAAAGTAGCAGGATACAAAATTAATGCACAGAAATCTCTGGCATTCCTATGTACTAATGATGAAAAATCTGAAAGTGAAATCAAGAAAACACTCCCATTTACCATTACAACAAAAAGAATAAAATATCTAGGAATAAACCTACCTAAGGAGACAAAAGATCTGTATGCAGAAAATTATAAGACACTGATGAAAGAAATTAAAGATGATACAAATAGATGGAGAGATATACCATGTTCTTGGATTGGAAGAATCAACATTGTGAAAATGACTCTACTACCCAAAGCAATCTATAGATTCAATGCAATCCCTATCAAACTATCACTGGCATTTTTCACAGAACTAGAACAAAAAATTTTGCAATTTGTATGGAAACACAAAAGACCCCGAATAGCCAAAGCAATCTTGAGAACGAAAGAAGGAACTGGAGGAATCAGGCTCCCTGACTTCAGACTATACTACAAAGCTACAGTTATCAAGACGGTATGGTACTGGCACAAAAACAGAAAGATAGATCAATGGAACAGGATAGAAAGCCCAGAGATAAACCCACACACATATGGTCACCTTATCTTTGACTAAGGAGGCAGAAATGTACAGTGGAGAAAGGACAGCCTATTCAATAAGTGGTGCTGGGAAAACTGGACAGCTACATGTAAAAGTATGAGATTAGATCACTCCCTAACACCATACACAAAAATAAGCTCAAAATGGATTAAAGACCTAAATGTAAAGCCAGAAACTATCAAACTCTTAGAGGAAAACATAGGCAGAACACTCTACGACATAAATCACAGCAAGGTCCTTTTTGACCCAACTCCTAGAGAAATGGAAATAAAAACAAAAGTAAACAAATGGGAGTTAATGAAACTTAAAAGCTTTTGTGCAGCAAAGGAAACCATAAAGAAGACCAAAAGACAACCCTCAGAATGGGAGAAAATATTTGCAAATGAAGCAACTGACAAAGGATTAATCTCCAAAATTGATAAGCAGCTCATGCAGCTTAATAACAGAAAAACAAACAACCCAATCCAAAAATGGGCAGAAGACCTAAATAGACATTTCTCCAAAGAAGATATACAGACTGCCAACAAACACATGAAAGAATGCTCAACATCACTAATCATTAGAGAAATGCAAATCAAAACTACAATGAGATATCATCTCACACCAGTCAGAATGGCCATCATCAAAAAATCTAGAAACAATAAATGCTGGAGAGGGTGTGGAGAAAAGGGAACCCTCTTACACTGTTGGTGGGAATGTAAATTGATACAGCCACTGTGGAGAACAGTATGGAGGTTCCTTAAAAAGCTACAAATAGAACTACCATATGACCCAGCAATCCCACTACTGGGCATATACCCTGAGAAAACCATAATTCAAAAAGAGTCATGTACCAAAATGTTCATTGCAGCTCTATTTACAATAGCCCAGAGATGGAAACAACCTAAGTGTCCATCATCGGATGAATGGATAAAGAAGATTGGCACATATATACAATGGAATATTACTCAGCCATAAAAAGAGACGAAATTGAGCTTTTTGTAATGAGGTGGATAGACCTAGAGTCTGTCATACAGAGTGAAGTAAGGCAGAAAGAGAGAGATAAATACCGTATGCTAACACATATATATGGAATTAAAAAAAAAATGTCATGAAAAACCTAGGGGTGAAACAGGAATAAAGACACAGACTTACTAGAGAATGGACTTGAGGCTATGGGGAGGGGGAAGGGTAAACGGTGACAAAGCGATAAAGAGGCATGGACATATATACACTACCAAACGTAAGGTAGATAGCTAGTGGGAAGCAGCCGCATAGCACAGGGATATCAGCTCGGTGCTTTGTGACCGCCTGGAGGGGTGGGATAGGGAGGGTGGGAGGGAGGGAGACGCAAGCGGGAAGAGATATGGGAATATATGTATATATATAACTGATTCATTTTGTTGTGAAGCTGAAACTAACATACCATTGTAAAGCAATTATACTCCAATAAAGATGTTAAAAAAAAAAAAAACACCATCAACCGTGACATGTTTGAATGTAAAGATCAACACATGAGAGAGAGAGAGAGATGGAGAGAAAGAGAAAAAGTGCTCTAATGTTCACCTGAGAATTAAGTTACCCTGCATTTTTCTAATTTAAAAAATGGGCTTGCCCGTTATATAAACACAACAGCCTTGCCTGGAAATTTGATTTTAGTTAAGTCTCAATCAGGCAAACTACAGATACTCCAGGGATCAAGACAGGAAATTTAAGTTTATATCAATTGTGTAGCTCATTCTTAGCAAAGGCTTACCTTCTGGTTGGTTCACTTGCCATTACCTCTTCCCTTGGTAATTTTCCTATTCTGCCCTATGGTTAATGCTTTGCCTTTTTTATGAAGTGCATTTTAATCTTTAAAGTGCTATGCAGGCAAGAATTAATCTCTGGTAGAATTTTTCCATTTTGTAGATGGAGGAGATATAGATAGATTGTCTGGGACTTCAAAGTGGAATGTTTTCAGAGCTGGGATTTGGTGAGCAGTCCAAGCCCTAGAAATCCTGAGGCAGCTTTAAATTATCTGTTTGCCCCTGGACTGTAGATCCTCTTGAACCACATTTGTGAGTATATGTGTTTGTATGTTGATAGGGGGAGGGGGTGACGGGCGGCCAATGGGAAGAGTTAAATGATACGTTTTCAACTGGTCCAATTTAAAAAATACATCCAAACAAGAAAACTGCTGATGGCCTTAGATATAATAGAAAGAGCTCTGGGCAATTACTTTATCCCTTTGGGGTGCAGTGCCCTCCTCTATAAAAACAGAAACAATGACAAAAATATTTACTGAGCAGCTGTACATTACCATATGCCTGAAACTGAGTTAGGTATATTCATAATGGTCACTGAATTTCCTGAAGTCCAGTTTCTTAGAAAAAGGAAACACAGAGAGATGCAGTGTCTTGTTCAAGATTTGTCTAGTTCATTTAACTATGAACAGAAGGGTCTAGTCCCTGGACCTAGATCCAGTGCTCTTTCTGTCACATCACAGCTGCCTCAAAAGTGGGCAACACTAGCTGGTCTTGTAGGTCCTGTATGGCTGTAATGTAACATGGTCCCATGATGATGAGAGGGTACAATTCAATGAGTCTGAGTGGAAGATAGAAATGATTCAAGAGTGATCATCATTGTGATGACTCACCGAGTCTAGAAGAGTGATTCTCAATCTTGACTTCACATCAGCATCATCTCGTGAACTTTAAAAAAACTTCTAATACTTAGGTCTATCCCCAGACACATGAAATCATGGGGAAGGGGTCCAGGCATCAGTCTTTTCAAATCTCCCCCAGTGATTACAATGTGCAGCGAAGGTAGAATACAACTGCTTTAGACTTAGGAATTCGTACCAGTGAAACTTCCTTTCTTGAAGTTGTTTGATACACTCCTGTCTCTCCTCTCTCCTGCATCTCATCTCTCTTTGCTCTTGCAAACCAGTGGAAGGAGAGCAACCTTCAGCTTCCTTGTTAGTTTCCATTTACAACAGAGTGTGATTGCTGTAGGGGAGGGGAAGAAAGAAAATTAATAACAACACCCATGAACAACAAACACTGTCAACAGGTCCGTTCCCGACAAAGACTTAGCAGTGCATAACCATGACAAGCCAAACCATTAGCAAGGAAACTACTCACGCCTGACTTGCTCAGGTGGCTTTGCCAGCAGATAACAACGGGCTCTTGGGAGTAGCTTCCACCCAGTGCAGCTCCTCACATAAAGGAGGGTGTTGTGGCTTTCCTGTAGGGGGAGAAACAAAAGTGACATGCAGCGTCAAAGTATTCCCAAGGTCAAAACGACCCAACACCATATGGGATTCTATGAGCTAGAAAATAGTTGATTAAAATTTTAACCCTCTTCACAGACCAAAAGGGATTTTATCCCCAAATCTGGCATACTTAGACTGTGGCTGCTTCTAGAGCTGGATTATATCCTTATGGAAAAATGGGTCTTAACAATTTCCATGGGTTCTTGTTCATTTAGGCCTGTTTTGGAATCTGACTTCAAATTCTAACAGATGGAAATCCACACTTCTTGAAATAATAAACATGGGAGAGTTATAAGCAAATATCTAGATCACCTTATTAAGGTAAAAAAATACATGCATTTCAATAGAGAAGTGACAATAATGGGGCTGGGTAGTATTTGGTAAGGATTTCCAGGATTTTCTTCAATTTAATTTTATTATATTTTAATAAAAAGTTTTTTTTTTGGTCATGCGGCATGCAGGATCTTAATTCCCCGACCAGGGTGACCAGGGATCAAACCCGTCCCCCCTGCAGTGGAAGCGCAGAGTCTTAACCACGGACTGCTGGGGAAGTCCTTTTCAATTTTACATGTGTAAAGAGTAGTTTTAAAATGAGTCAGTCTTTTTCTGGTGTTCTCAACTGTGTGAGAGAGGAACAGTGAAAGTGAAAATCTAGGTGTTTCCAAATTTAAGAGTGGTTCCCCCAAGTCTCAGATTATCAAAGAGAATAAAAGTGCCCTTTCATTTGCCCCAGCATTTTGAGTTGTTTCAATTATTAGTGACCAACACAGTGGTAGGAAATGCTTTTAATAACTTTTAGCCTTTTTGTTGTGAAATACACAGACACACACACACACACACACATCAGAAAACTGCAAAAATAAATAATGTTTAGCCCAATGATCCACCACCAGGCCAAGGAATAGAATGTGGCAAGCCTTCGTATAGTAAATTTTCTCAGGTAGAAAAAGGTTATCATTTTGAAATTCTATCTTTCCTCCTGGAAAAGTAAGAAACATTTGAACCTAGTTTTTGAAAGATTTCTAATGGGGAAAAAAAGGAAAGAATGTCAGTGGGAAATGTTGAGTTCATCTTTGTGCCAGCTAGAACTTTCCTTGTTGCCTGAACATATTTCTGTGCCTTTGCCCCTGCTCTTCCTTTTGTGTGGAGAGCCTTCACCCTGTGGACTGTAAAAAGGAGTTGATAATACCTTTCTAACCAGAGGCTTATAATTATGTAACTTAAATATTAACTAAGGCCCAATTAACCTAGTCTCCGTGAGGCGTTATATTCTGGGAAGCCCAGCAACCACAAGAAATTAAAAGAATTCTAATTCTTAACTAAATCACTTAAAGAGCATTTTAGGGGGTATATTTCATATCCCACAGTGACAAAAATCCCTTCTCCCCTTCTCTCTTCTTCCATACCCCACAGCAGTTCTAAAGACTCTCACTTACCAACCCTACCCCAGAAATAATTTCTAGATGCTACATACTGTGGTATTTTCTCTCTGTGTACCTCCTCCTTTCCTCTGTTCTTTATTGTGTAGACCAATTAAACTGTTCATGCTTCTTTTTAAAAAAAAATTCCTTTCTGCTTTTCCCATCCCCTAGATTTTTTACAACAAAGGACAGCAATGGAGGTGGCCCTACTAGCAAGATTCTTCCCCATTTTCCTCTTTCTTTTGGGTCCTTTTTCTGTCTACTCATTCCTCAAATTCTGTCTCTCAAAGAGCCCATACTGGTTTGGCAAATGCCGGAATATGCTTAGAGGATGAGAGAGTGGGGAGAAGTGGACTACATTCTTTCAGCTGGTAGGGGTGATGTGTGTGTGTGTGTGTGTGCATGGGTGGGAGAGTGTGGGTGGAGACTGGGAATACTCATGTTAATAAGGCTTATCCCAGAAATGATTCATTGAGCTGAATTTTTTAAAAAACAACATAAATTGAACATGGGTAGGGGTTAGGGATGCTACATCTTAACATCAAAAAATGAGTAGGACAGCCTATTAAAGGGTTAAAAGTATTGAAAGACTGCCCGATGTGGGTCAGAGTTGCCAAAAGCACTGCTTTGACCCTGGGAGATTCCTGAAGACTTGGGTGGTGGTAGTTAGGGGTGGAATGGGGAGAGATGGATGTGAAAGGAAGGAAAAGGCTAAGTTATATGCTTGGGTGGGGGTAGTCTTCCTCATGGTTCTTTGCTGAGATCTTCTTTTTTCCTCTGCTGAAATCTACAGGGACCATATCCAGAGCTGCCTCATGTAGGGCAAAGCTGGAGGAGACTGAGATCAATTAGACCAGCAGGACAGAGGCCGTGAAAGTAAAATGGTCAGTGTGCGGCCACCCAGCCATTGGCTGTGACCACCTGGGTGGTGGGCCAATGTGATGAGAAACAAAAAGTGACCAGTCAAGTCCTAGACCTACAGCCAAAGACGGTGCTTAGTTCCTTTTTCTAAAGGGTTCGACAACCTTAGAGAAAAATGTATCTTCAATATAAAATGTAGAAACATGAAGATGAGGGCAACAGAGCCCACATAATGTAAGACAATGCACAGATGCATAGGCTACTTAAGAGAAAAAGAAGTGATTTTCAGAGTACAGTAACAAGAAAGATCTAGATGTTTTATGTAGTAAAATTTGCTTCTAAAAAGCCCCTGGTGTGATTCAGAAATTCTGAGTTAATGCCCATGTTTCTGAAATTTCTATTAAAGAACTACTCTGGAATTATCCATAGTAGAAGTACCTAAATCTAATTCCACCCAACAGAGCATCTGTTCATCCTAGTCATTGGCCATCAGGGACTGCTATACTAGTGGTGTCCTGATGGGGCTGATGCCCGAGGATATCCTTCTGCTATTCCTGACTAATGGTACTGATTCTGATTTTGTAGCTCCTCAGTTTATGACTTCAAGTTGATGACTGATTGCAACTACCCAAACTCACCAGGCTTTATGACAGGACAGATAAGATTCAGGTTATTCTCTTCAACTTCCCTCTTCTTGTCAGTGGGACCACCAGGTTCATAATCTTTTTTTTTTTTAAGGTCAACATGATTAGTTAATTTTTTAATATTATTGAACAGTAGCAAGGCATGGCAAATATACTAATCATTTTAAAACATAATTTATTTTATTTTTGGCTGTGTTGGGTCTTTGTTGCTGTGCGCGGGCTTTCTTTAATTGTGGCGAGCTGGGGCTACTCTTTGTTGTGGTTGCGCGGGCTTCTCATTGCGGTGGCTTCTGTTGTTGTGGAGCATGTGCTCTAGGCACGCGGGCTTCAGTAGTTGTGGCATGCGGGCTCCGTAGCTGTGGCTCACAGGCTCTAGAGCGCAGGCTCAGTAGTTGTGGCACACGGGCTTAACTGCTCCGCAGCATGTGGGATCTACCCAGATCAGGGATCAAACCCGTGTCCCCTGCATTGGCAGGCAGATTCTTAACCACTGCACCACCAGGGAAGTCCCACTAATCATTTTCTTAACCTACAGATATGGAGAAAACTACATGAAATCTACATAATACTATTCAAAGGCACTATGCATATATTCAAAATGCTACTCTCTCTAAAGAAGTTTCCAAAAGAATGAGTTTCGATTTTTTTTTTTTTAGTTGAGGTATAGTTGTTTTACAATGTTGTGTTAGTTTCTACTGTACAGTGAAGTGGAGTTCCCTGTGCTACACAGCAGGTTGTTATCTATTTTATACATAGTAGTATATATATGTCAATCCCAATCTCCCAACTCATCCCACCCCCCACCCCACCTCCCTCATAATCTTTTTTATTCTTATTGTCTTTATTTCCTTTGCTCCCCGTACCCTGTATCCTATAGCTCCCCCATATCTTTCTTTTCAATGTCTCTGGAATCCAGGACTACCTCTTATCATTTGAGGGACCCAGAGCAAGAGTAAAATAATAGTGGCCCATGTACCCTGTGTCTAAATACTTGAAAGTTATAAAAAAATTGAGCTCACAAACTATTGAACAAAATGTTCTCTTTTGCCTGGACAAATAATACCTTCCTAACGACACAATAGAAAAGTGTGAGTGAAGCTATGGTTTATTTGTGACTGAAAGTTGGCAAAATGTCAAAAGCAACTGACATTGCTTTTGTGCATTAATTATAATTGCACATATCTGGGTGTATTGTTGATGGGCTGGCAATGTTTAGGTGAGTAATAAAGATACACATATTTCATAAACTATTATGTATATATTTATTAAAATTTTTGTCTTCTTTTCAGCAAAATCACCAATTATGTTGTTATAATGAAGATTTTCACGTAATTTGTTTTCTATGAACAGGGATGATCTAAAGGACTGAAAAATAAAATGCATTCAAGTGTACAAACTTTGAATATGTTTTCAGCAAAAATATAACTTAAAGTAAAAATAAGCATTGAAACATTTAAGTTAGTTTGAAAAATCGGAATTGTTTTAATAGGTCTTCCAAAAAGTTATTTTCTTTTAAAATATTTAAATTTATGTATTAAAGTTTAAAAGATAAAATACAAATAGTAATGAATTTCCATATTTTAAAGCAAAATTATTTAGATAAAGCTAACCTTTTAAATTTAATTTTAAAAAATGAATTCAATTTCATTAACTATGCTTGTCAAAATGAAACTATTAGCAGCAGTGAAAGATCTTTTTTACGAAGATGTTGTATTTAGATCCTCAAATTTAAGAGTAAGTGAATTGTTGAATATAGCAAAATGTTCGTCAGCTTCCATGTGCAATTGTTTTCAATATACACTAATTTATGAGGACTCTGAAACCACAAACTGGGACACAAAGAGAAGCAAGAAAATGGATGCTCAACTCTACTAGGAAAAGATATTTCTCTATGCAAGAATCTGTGGCATTCATGCTGGGAGGAAGGCTTTGTAAGTTTTTGTCTTCTCTTGAATCTAAGCAGTCCTGCTGCTGAAGCCCTCCTGTGCTCCAAATCAGTGTCTGTCTCTAGGAGGGCGGCCTCAGCTGCACAGCCGACCACCCTCATGGTACTGGACACAGGTGCCTGAACACCACTGCATTCTGTTTTAAGGGTATGGGGCAAGAAAGGTGGAAAAGCATTTTCCTGGGGCCTAAGCGGTGTTAGTTGGCAGTGTGAATGTTTAGAGCTATGGGTTGTGCCATGCTGGTGCAGAGCATTGGATCCAGAAAGATGTGTCCATGTGCTTTTCACTAAATTTAATTTTTTTGAATTTTGTGATACGTAGAACCCTCTAAAGCTTGGAATCCCAGCCGTCTTGCCTGGGTCTAAGGATGGAACTGTCCTGATGTGTCTCTTTCCCTCCATTTCTTAGTCCTGGTTCTAGTTATCTTGTATCTTCATATTGAAGTAGCTCTAACCACCTATGAATTTTTCTCCTGTCACGTCATCTACATCATCTGTAAGGTGAATTTTTCTTAAATTCTGTGACCTACCGAGTCATTTCTTGCCTTAGAACTTACAGTAGTTACCTGATGCCTACTGAATCAAATCCTAAATATTAAGACTATCTCACCTCATCAATTAATTTCCTCTGTTTACTGATAAATACCCTTTGCTCTCTTATACCCCCTAAACTTGTAGTTCTCATTCTTTGTTGAGTAACTTTGCTCACAAACATCCCCACTTCTTTTATCCATATAACCTTGACTAAGGTAATAGTAAACATCTTTTGGCTTATGTACATCAGCTTCTGTTAGGTGGCCTGTGGATTTTTTCCAGCTGGATTATATTTTGTCTTTCTAAGTATTAGTTGTATAAAAGTAATTTTATTCTTCTTTGTTCTTTTAAGGCTATAGTCATATTTCAATTACGAGAATAAATATTTATGTTTTAAATAAAAATTTAGAAGTATATTAAGGAAAATGTCACTCTCTTCATCACTTCCACTCTCATTCCCCTGGAGAAAGCCCTATCAATAATTTAGTTTGTTGTTTCAGCCTTTTTCATGTATACAAATGTTTACAAACATTTTTGTATACACCTTTTGTAAAAGCAAAAAAGGTAGTAATGATCTTAAATATTCTTTTTTATGATTTTCTTTATTTGCATAACACTATATCACAGATGACTTTCCATGTCAGCCCATCAGACTATCTCATTCTTTAAAAGCTGCATATAATGAATATTATATGAATATAAAATCCCAACTGTAAATGAGAATAAGAATAGTATGTATTTCAAAGAGTTATGGTGGGGATTAAAAATGTTAAGACAGTTGGGGCTTCCCTGGTGGCACAGTGGTTGAGAGTCCGCCTGCCGATGCAGGGGACACGGGTTCGTGCCCCGGTCCGGGAAGATCCCACATGCTGCTGAGCGGCTGGGCCTGTGGGCCATGGCTGCTAAGCCTGCACGTCCGGAGCCTATGCTCCGCAACGGGAGAGGCCACAACAGTGAGAGGCCCACGTACCGAAAAAAAAAAAAATGTTAAGACATTTGAAGTGCTCAGAACTGTGTCTAGCACATGGTAAGGATAAATACATGTAACCTGCTTAATAATAAAAACAACCATTTAATACTATTATTATTAATTTATTTTCTTATTTTCTGCTAATAGACTTTTTTTCTTTTTTTAACCCATACTATTTTTTTTAATTTAAAAAATTTTTAACATCTTTATTGGAGTAGAATTGCTTTACAATGGTATGTTAGTTTCTGCTTTATAACCAAGTGAATCAGTTATACATATACATATATCCCCACATCTCCTCCTCCTTGTGTCTCACTCCCACCCTCCCTATCCCACCCCTCTAGGTGGTCACAAAGCACGGAGCTGATCTCCCTGTGCTATGCGGCTGCTTCCCACTAGCTATCTATTTTATGTTTCACAGTGTATATATGTCCATGCCACTCTCTCGCTTTGTCACAGCTTACCCTCCCCCCTCCCCATATCCTCAAGTCCATTCTCTAGTAGGTCTGTGTCTTATATTCCCATCTTGCCCCTATGTTCTTCATGACCTTTTTGGTTTTTTTCTAAGATTCCATATATATGTGTTAGTATATGGTATTTGTTTTTCTCTTTCTGACTTACTTCACCCTGTATGACAGTCTCTAGGTCCATCCACCTCACTACAAACAACTCAATTTCGTTTCTTTTTATGGCTGAGTAATATTCCATTGTATATATGTGCCACATCTTCTTTATCCATTCATCTGTTGATGGACACTTAGGTTGTTTCCATGTCCTGGCTATTGTAAATAGAGCTGCAATGAACATTTTGTTACATGACTCTTTTTGAATTATGGTTTTCAAAGGGTATATGCCCAGTAGTGGGATTACTGAGTCATATGGTAGTTCTATTTGTAGTTTTTTAAGGAAACTTCCATACTGATCTCCATAGTGGCTGTATCAATTTACATTCCCACCAACAGTGCAAGAGTGTTCCCTTTTCTCCACACCCTCTCCAGCAGATTTTTTGATCATGGCCATTCTGACCGGTGTGAGATGATATCTCATTGTAGTTTTGATTTGCATTTCCTAATGATTAATGATGTTGAGCATTCTTTCATGTGTTTGTTGGCAATCTGTATATCTTCTTTGGAGAAATATCTATGTAGGTGTTCTGCCCAATTTTGGATTGGGTAGTTTGTTTTTTTGATATTGAGCTGCATGAGCTGCTTGTAAATTTTGGAGATTAATCCTTTGTCAGCGGCTTCATTTGCAAATATTTTCTCCCATTCTGAGGGTTGTCTTTTCATCTTGTTTATGGTTCCTTTGCTGTGCAAAAGCTTTTAAGTTTCATTAAGTCCCATTTGTTTATTTTTGTTTTTATTTCCATTTCTCTAGGCGGTGGGTCAAAAAGGATCTTGCTGTGATTTATACCATAGAGTGTTCTGCCTATGTTTTCCTCTAAGAGTTTGATAGTGTCTGACCTTACATTTAGGTCTTAAATCCATTTTGAGTTTATTTTTTTGTATGGTGTTAGGGAGTGTTCTAATTTCATACTTTTACATGTAGCTGTTCAGTTTTCCCAGCACCACTTATTGAAGAGGCTGTCTTTTCTCCACTATATATTCTTGCCTCCTTTATCAAAGATAAGGAGACCATATGTGCGTGGGTTTATCTCTGGGCTTTCTATCCTGTTCTATTGATCTATGTTTCTGTTTTTGTGCCAGTACCATACTGTCTTGATTACTGTAGCTTTGTAGTATAGTCTGAAGTGAGGGAGCCTGATTCCTCCAGCTCTGTTTTGCTTTCTCAAGATTGCTTTCACTATTCAGGGTCTTTTGTGTTTCCATACAAATTGTGAAATTTTTGTTCTAGTTCTGTGAAAAATGCCAGTGGTAGTTTGAAAGAAATTGCATTGAATCTGTAGGTTGCTTTGGGTAGTATAGTCATTTTCACAGTGTTGATTCTTCCAGTCCAAGAACATGATATATCTCTCCATCTATTTGTATCATCTTTAATTTCTTTCATCAGTGTCTTATAATTTTCTGCATACAGGTATTTTGTCTCCCTAGGTAGGTTTATTCCTAGATATTTTATTCATTTTGCTGCAATGGTAAATGGGAGTGTTTTCTTGATTTCACTTTCAGATTTTTCATCATTAGTGTATAGGAATGCTAGAGATTTCTGTGTATTAATTTTGTATCCTGCTACTTTACCAAATTCATTGATTAGCTCTAGTAGTTTTCTGGTAGCATCTTTAGGATTCTCTATGTATAGTATCATGTCATCTGCAAACAGTGACCGCTTTACTTCTTCTTTTCCGATTTGTATTCCTTTTATTTCTTTTTCTTCTCTGATTGCTGTGGCTAAACTATGATGTATCCAAAACTATGTTGAATAATAGTGGTGAGAGTGGGCAATCTTGTCTTGTTCCTGATCTTAGTGGAAATTGTTTCAGTTTTTCACCATTGAGGACAATGTTGGCTATGGGTTTGTTATGTATGGCCTTTATTATGTTGAGGAAAGTTCCCTTTATGCCTACTTTCTGCAGGGTTTTTATCGTAAATGGGTGTGGAATTTTGTCAAAAGCTTTCTCTGCATCTATTGAGATGATCATATAGTTTTTCTCCTTTAATTTTTTAATATGGTGTATCACATTGATTGATTTGCATATATTGAAGAATCCTTGCCTTCCTGGGATAAACCCCACTTGATCATGGTATATGATCCTTTTAATGTGCCATTGGATTCTGTTTGCTAGTATGTTGTTGAGGAATTTTGCATCTATGTTCATCAGTGATATTGGCCTATAGTTTTCTTTCTTGGTGACATCTTTGTCTGTTTTTGGTATCAGGGTGATGGTGTCCTCGTAGAATGAGTTTGGGAGTGTTCCTCCCTCTGCTATATTTTGGAAGAGTTTGAGAAGGATAGGTGTTAGCTCTTCTCTAAATGTTTGATAGAATTCGCCTGTGAAGCCATCTGGTCCTGGGCTTTTGTTTATTGGAAGAGTTTTAATCACAGTTTCAATTTCAGTGCTTGTGATTGGTCTGTTCATATTTTCTATTTCTTCCTGGTTCAGTCTCAGAAGGTTGTGCATTTCTAAGAATGTGTCCATTTCTTCCAGGTTGTCCATTTTATTGGCATAGGGTTGCTTGTAGTAATCTCTCATGATCCTTTGTATTTCTGCAGTGTCAGTTGTTACTTCTCCTTTTTCATTTCTAATTCTATTGATTTGAGTCTTCTCCCTTTTTTTCTTGATGAGTCTGGCTAATGGTTTATCTATTTTGTTTATCTTCTTAAAGAACCAGTTTTTAGTTTTATTGATCTTTGCTATCATTTCCTTCATTTCTTTTTCCTTTATTTCTGGTCTGATCTTTATGATTTCTTTCCTTCTGCTAACTTTGGGGGTTTTGTTGTTCTTCTTTCTCTAATTGCTTTAGGTATAAGGTTAGGTTGTTTATTTGAGATGGTTCTTGTTTCTTAAGGTAGCATTGTATTGCTATAAACTTCCCCCTTAGAACTGCTTTTGCTACATCCCATAGGCTTTGGGTTGTCGTGTTTTCACTGTCATTTGTTTCTAGGTATTTTTGACTTCCTCTTTGATTTCTTCAGTGATCTCTTGGTTATTAAGTAGTGTATTGTTTAGCCTCCATGTGTTTGTATTTTTTACAG
This sequence comes from Leucopleurus acutus, assembly GCF_964270905.1. Taxonomy (NCBI): domain Eukaryota; kingdom Metazoa; phylum Chordata; class Mammalia; order Artiodactyla; family Delphinidae; genus Leucopleurus; species Leucopleurus acutus. The sequence continues at coordinate 43,414,594 of NC_139142.1, forward strand.
ATCTTTTCCTGTAATTGATATCTAGTCTCATAGCGTGTGGTCAGAAAAGATACTTGATACGATTTCAATTTTCTTAAATTTACCAAGGCATGATTTGTGACCCAAGATATTATCTATCCTGGAGAATGTTCCATAAGCACTTGAGAAGAAAGTGTATTCTGTTGTTTTTGGATGGAATGTCCTATAAATATCAATTAAGCCCATCTTGTTTAATGTATCATTTAAAGCTTGTGTTTCCTTACTTATTTTCATTTTGGATGATCTGTCCATTGGTGAAAGTGGGGTGTTAAATTCCCCTACTATGATTGTGTTACTGTCAATTTCCCCTTTTATGGCTATTAGTGTTTGCCTTATGTATTGAGGTGCTCCTATGTTGGTTGCATAAATATTTACAATTGTTATATCTTCTTCTTGGATCAATCCCTTGATCATTATGTAGTGTCCCTCTTTGTCTCTTGTAATACTTTTTATTTTAAAGTCTATTTTGTCTCATATGAGAATTGCTACTCCAGCTTTCTTTTGATTTCCATTTGCATGGAATATCTTTTTCCATCCCCTCACTATCAGTCTGTATGTGTCCCTAGGTTTGAAGTGGGTCTCCTGTAGACAGCATATATACGGGTCTTGTTTTTGTATCCATTCAGCCAGTCTATGTTGTTTGGTTGAAGCATTTAATCCATTTACATTTAAGGTAATTATCGATATGTATGTTCCTATTACCATTTTCTTAATTGTTTGGGGTTTGTTATTGTAGGTCTTTTCCTTCTCTTGTGTTTCCTGCGTAGAGAAGTTCCTTTAGCATTTGTTGTAAAGCTGGTTTAGTGGTGCTGAATTCTCTCAGTTTTTGCTTGTCTGTAAAGGTTTTAATTTCTCCAGGTTTTAATTTGTAAAGGTTTTAATTTGAATGAGATCCTTGCTGGGTAGAGTAATCTTGGTTGTAGGTTTTTCTCCTTCATCACTTTAAATATGTCCTGCCACTCCCTTCTGGCTCTGCAGAGTTTCTGCTGAAAGATCAGCTGTTAACCTTATGGGGATTCCCTTGTGTGTTATTTGTTGTTTTTCCCTTGCTGCTTTTAATATTTTTTCTTTGTATTTAATTTTTGATAGTTTGATTAATATGTGTCTTGGCGTGTTTCTCTTTGGACTTATCCTGTATGGGACTCTCTGTGCTTCCTGGACTTGATTAACTATCTCCTTTCCCATATTAGGGAAGGTTTCAACTATAATCTCTTCAAATATTTTCTCAGTCCCTTTCTTTTTCTCTTCTTCTTCTGGGACCCCTATAATACGAATGTTGGTGCATTTAATGTTGTCCCAGAGGTCTCTGAGACTGTCCTCAATTCTTTTCATTCTTTTGTCTTTATTCTGCTCTGCAGTAGTTATTTCCACTATTTTATCTTCCAGGTCACGTATCCATTCTTCTGCCTCAGTTATTCTGCTACTGATCCCTTCTAGAGAATTTTTGATTTCATTTATTGTATTGTTCATCACTGTTTGTTTTCTCTTTAGTTCTTCTAGGTCCTTGTTAAACGTTTCTTGTATTTTGTTCATTCTATTTCCAAGATTTTGGATCATCTTTACTATCATTGCTCTGAATTCTTTTTCAGGTAGACTTCCTATTTCCTCTTTATTTGTTAGTTCTGGTGGATTTTTGCCTTGCTCCTTCATCTGCTGTGTGTTTTTCTGTCTTCTAATTTTGCTTAACTTACTGTGTTTGGGCCTCCTTTTTGCAGGCTGCAGGTTCGTAGTTCCCGTTGTTTTTGGTGTCTGTTCCCAGTGGCTAAGGTTGGTTCAGTGGGTTGTGTAGGCTTCCTGGTGGAGGGTACTAGTGCCTGTTTTCTGGTGGATGAGGCTGGAACTTGTCTTTCTGGTGGGCAGGTCCACGTCTGGTGGTGTGCTTTGGTGTGTCTGTGGCCTTATTATGATTTTAGGCAGTCTCTCTGCTAACGGGCGGGGTTGTGTTCCTGTCTTGCTAGTTGTTTGGCATAGGGTGTCCAGCACTATAGCTTGCTGGTCATTGAGTGAAGCTGGGTCTTGGTGTTGAGATGAAGATTTATTGGAGTTTCTCGCCATTTGATATTACGTGGAGCTGGGAGGTCTCTTGTGGACCAGTGTCGTGAACTTGGCTCTCCCACCTCAGAGGCATAGCCCTGATGCCTGGCTGCAGCACCAAGAGCCTTTCATCCACACAGCTTAATCTAGTCCCCAAATCTCCACGAGGCACAGAAAACAAAATAAAATAAAACAAAAACTCTTTTACAATGCATAGGCAATGAAGTCAGTCCTCCTCACATAGGTCTTCTTAAAATTAGGTCACCTAGGCTTCATTGTCACAGAAGGTCAGAAAAGCCTACCCCAGGAAAGAAAAGAAGCCATCTGCAGCCTTGCCCCTCCTCAAAGTAGAAGATAGCTTGCTAATAGACTTTTGTTTTCTCTAATTTTTTACTTTTACAAATAATTCTTCAATGACCATCCTTACATATACCCTTGCACACTAAACAATACTAATTCATCTTTCCACCAATAGAGTATAAGAATCCAGTGTGGCAATTTTTAAATGTTTCTTGTATTGCTTTTTTTTTTTTTTGAATTTTTTTTGATTGTTGTAAAAGTCACGCAATATAAAAGTTAAATATGGGTAAAATAGTATGTTTTACTTTTGTTGTATTTCTGATTATAAAAGTAATACATGCTCATTGCAGAGAATTTGGAAAATATCAAAAATGTCAAAGCCCTACCATTCAGAGATAAAATCACTTAACATTTTAATGTATTTCTTGGGAATCATTTTATTTTTATCGTATAAGTGTATGTAGTTGTTTTTCACTCAATACACATTATAGAGAAAGCACTTGCCCATGATATATAATATTCTGTCACATGAATACACTATCATTTACTTAACTGTTCTCTATTTGTTGGATATTTAAGTTATTCCTAATTTTTCACCATATGAATAAGTCTACAGTTAGCTTTTGAGCATAAGTTTTTGCCCACGTTTCAGTTTTACTTAAAACGTGAAGGATACAGACTTTTGATTGCCAAGGTGCTTTCCAGGAAGGTTCTCAGCAACATAAGAGAGTGCCTGTTCCAGGAATGGCCTTCAGAAGTCAGCCTCCACTTTTCCAATCTGGAAGCATCCACTGGATCACTGCTTCTTCACCTTTCCCAGGGCCAGATGGAGCCTGGCAATCTCAGCCACAGATAACATGCTAGATATTCTATTCTGTCATTAAGACTCTGATGGTCCGTATGCTGGATTCTTGCTCTGTATTCAGGGCTTATCTAATATCATTTCTTGCTCTTCATAATCTTTCTTTCAAATTCTTTATGGCAACACTTCATCCTCTTTTTGGATATCCCTTCTGTGAACCGTAGAAGATTAGAATCTCAGCAAATCTAAATTCTATTTTCTGCTCCTGCAGGGACTAGCTGTGTGACATTAGGAAGTGATTTATCCCCTCTGTGTCTCAGTGTCCTCATCAGTAAACTAGAGGTGTGTGTAATACGGTATTTATGGCATTCTTGTAGTGAATAAAATCAAAGAAAGGTAGAAATTCACATGCACACCTGCCTATAATGACAACATACAGCTCATAATTTTATTGTCCTTCCAAAGGCAAGGTCCAGTGTGTTGATCAAGCTGATTTTAACATTTCTTTGGGCTCTGAAGGAGACATCTGGCACTGCCTTTACTCTATGGGGTAACCAGGAAATGAGGTAGGCAATGATAAGGGTGTGAAAGTAGAGAGGGGACCGGCAGATAATGACAAGGAGCTTGAAGCACAGTCTGCCTGTCAGGTGTGTTAATAGCTTTGGTCAAGAATTCACATACCAGGAAGTCAGGTACAAAATACCACAATTTCTTTAGCCACAGGCATAGAGTTTGTCGGCTCCTTTCTTCCTGCTTTCATCCATATGCAAGCAAGTGATAACATGTACTAAGTTAAATAATGCATGGTACTTCAACTATTCTTACTTCCTATCCTTTGGTTATTGTAATTACATGTAATTTTGTGACGGATTTTGTATTTTTTAAGAAATCGCACTTTTGTAGTTGATCCAGCTAACAGGATTTTCTTACATTACTTCATAAAGAGACCATCTTTTAAACTTCTAATGTTATTTCTTATTCATTAGTACATTTGCCTATGGGGTATGTTCATAAATGGGTTAAAGTTACAAAGTTATGCTTATAAAAGCTCATGGTAATTTGGAGTATCAGGAGGATTTATTAATTTTGAAATCTTAAAAGAGCAAAAGCTAAAATGAGATTGGATTAAGTATATTCTTACATGCAGTTATTCTAAACACCCTTAAGGACCAAAGACTAACTTACAGAGGACATTATGCAAATGTGAATATATCTCTAAGTGCCTCGTAGGCTTGCTGATATAATATTTTACATGGTTAGTTAAGTACATCAAGTAAAAGGTTTGACCTTGATAGAGTAGAAAGGTGCTTACTTCAAAAAAACTCAGTTGTTTTCCAGGCCATTGCAGAGCAATCAACATAAAGTGAATGTAATCTAGAATCTAATCATTAATATCTTAGTCAGCTAAGTATCTACTTCACAGGAAACCAAATATATGCTTTCTAGTACACCCATATCTCCTGTATTCATGTCTGTCATACATGTGCTTGAATACGTCTTAGGGACTGTATTGTTGCAATTTGAAGAAATTGTTTGTAGACATGGCTGACATCAAGAAAGGAAGTTAAAAAAATTTTAGATCCCCAGCTGTCACGATGACTTAATTAGATTTTGGGGGGAAGGTGGCCCCAAGAATCAAGAGCTTTTAAAAAAAGTTTCCCTACATGAATCCCATGATGAGGAACAATCAGAGGCCTCCTGAACTGTAATTTGACAGCCTGATGTGGTATTTTCGTATCTTTCCTTTTGCCACATTATATCTCAGTATGATAAGGAATAGATATGGTTTCCTGGGATTTATAGTTTCTATATTAATATGAGAAGAAGAAAGTTTTAATGGGGATACTATGACTTAAGCTCTAGAAACTTGGAACAAAGGGGCCATTCTGGCACACTTTGGCTCATCCATTATTAATCGTCATCTACTGTGGTGCCCATATCTAGGGTTGGTTGAAAGTAAGGAAGGAATTTAGGGAAGAGGAGACAAGAGACTGTTACAAAGAAACCTAAACATTCATTACCTTACCTCTGCCTCAAGTGGAGTTTTTCCCAAAAAGCACTTAAATAAATACATTCATTGATCATTAATCACTAATTGATCACTAATTTATATAGGTACTTTAAAAAATTTAGTCAACAAATATTTACTGAACATTTATAGGATATAGAGTTCTGTGCTTGCCAAAGGGTCAGTGGTTTTAGGAACTTTCCAAATATTCTCTACCCTGTTCATTAGCAATGGGCAAGGGGAAATGAGAATAAAAATCTGATTGACAAACTTATGTTAGAAGAAATTATTCCAAATGTGTGTGGACCATGAGGGATGCAAATTTCTCATTTTGAGCTAATTGCATTCTTCCTCATCTTAATAAGAAATGTTGTTATTTCTTTCTGATCATTTTAAGCATCACTAATGCCCCAGCAGACTGAAATGGGGACAGTTGTCAGGCGGAGAAAACGGATGATGGTAGAAGCAAAATATAATTTCTTCCACTGTAATTCTCCACAAGTTGTGTAAACTTTCCTCAGTTAAACAAACATTTTTAAAGACAAAGATTTTACATTTTCATCTAAACACTGCTGGTAACAGCTGCTCACTTTCACTCTTTTGGAGCCTTCCCAAACAGCTAGGAGATTTGTGTTTTCTTTAATAGTCTCAGCAGTATGCTTTCTTCTAAAAAAGAGAAAAATGAAAACCTTGCATTTCCCTGAATGCTGACTAAAGTAACATGACTGTGTTCCAGGTGGTCTAGTGAATAAATATGTAATTATTATTATTTTAAAAAATTTTTATTGACTTATGCAGCAAATTTACCAAGCATTTGAACTTCACACACCACCATTTAAAATGTGTCATACGTGCATACCAACAAGACCCTGAGCTGACCATTCACTATAGTCACTGGATCACTGATCACGTTCTCAATTTGGAGTCAGTGGGGCAAATCCTACAGCTAGAGTCAGTGAAAATTTGAAAGAAGTGCACATGCATAGAATATGGATGTTTATTTTTGTGGAGGTCTGTGGATTTCTAAATTTCACACTTTTTAAAAGGGAAATAGAATCTCTAAAGAGAATAAATGTAGATATTTAATTTCTCCTTGGGAAATATCAGTCACATACCTGAAATGAAGGCCCCAAATGAGCAAAGTGCAAAGGAGAGGAATGGATTATGAGTGACAATGTGGATAATTATATCATCCCAACATGTTGGTGAGCATCAGTATGGTTCAATATGGACTTCAAATCTCAGTTCTATTATCAACTGGCTGTGTGTCTTTGGACAAGTCACTTAACAACTCTGTGCCTCCTTTTCCCCATCTAAAAATAGGGGTAGTATGTGAGGATAAAATAACGTGTGTACAGTGTTTAGAATAGTGCAGAACACATTGTAAATGCTCAATAAGCCCTAGTGATAAATTGCTATCATATAACCTAGCTTTATGACACATTTTCAAGAGACCACTAATATATAACCATGCCCAATTATATTATTCTAGTTGGCCTGCCCAGTTATTTAATTCCCACCCACGATTCTCACTCCCCAGAGACATTCTCCAGGTAGCACCCCATATCTCCAGAGTAAGAACTTGCACAGCCTTGGGCTTGCCATATGGTGGTCCTCAAAGTTGATCCCATGTGGTTCTTTTATTCCATCTGTATGTCAGCCTCTTGGGGTGGCATGAAAGCTGCCACTCTGTGGAAGTATCTGTACTCCCACAAATATCACCCTTCCTGCCCATGCCTTTTCTACTTCTATTGTTCCTTATTCCCTTAACTGAGCATCTATCAGAACATGGATACATAGGAGCTTCCCAGTCCATACTTACTGACTGGTTAGCTGGTAAACTATGATTAAGAAAAATTAAGGCAAAATTAGCATTAGGTGAAATTTTGAGAGTAATTTTAAAGATAAAGAACAGTGAGGAATGCCTAGAAGAAGGAGGCTAAGTGGCTCCAGAATAGTTTTTCGTTAGTATCAGATTGTGTCTGTATGTTCTTTATATATGAGTATGCCTTAGGCTACAGGTGTCCTCAGCATCAAAATTCAGACTAGACATTGAGGCCACCCTATAAAGATCTGATTATGAGGGGAGTCCTTTGTCTAGTTCACAGCACATCCCAACTCAAAGTTCTCTACTCTTTGGCATATGTTTTTGTTTTGCTGATTGGTTTTATGTCAGTGAACAGTGAATAGTAATGAAACCCTCAATTTGACTCCATAGTAGCCATAATGAGCTTATTGGAACATCCAATGTCATGTTCACTCTATTTGAAGGGAAATTAAAAGTTAAAAAAAAGAACAGTTTAGGAAGATTAGGGGAGCAGGGGTCACACGGCAAAGGGTAATTTCTTTAAGATCACAATGACAGTCAGTGGCAGAATCTAGATATACTGGCTCCCAGAGAGTGAGCCTTCACCATGGGCTGGCACAACTATTAGAAAATAGTCAGTACTCTTGTTCTTAAAGGTAATTCCCTAAGAAGTGAGCAACTCAGGGCCCAGATATTCATAGTAGCCAGTTAAGGACTTCTGTTGGACGCCCTGTTGATGGGACTCTTCTGGGTGTGATAAAAGAGGCTATCCTATGAATATAAAATGCTGGAAACTCAGAGACCTATTACAAATGGAATTAGCATAATTTTATGTGGAGCTCATTTCTCTGGCTCTCAGCTAGAATTGACAACCTGACTTGTAGTTTCCGACTGAGAATCTCTGCCTACCGGCAAACTGCTTCTGTTCTAGGTTCCTAAAACAGGAGAACTGGATGGAGCCAGGGAGAGGACTGAAATGGACTCTTTGGTTGCAATCAACAGAACTCCAATTTCAGTTAGATTAAACACAAATGCAAATCCATTAACTCATGTTACCTGGAGGTCAGGCATTGCTGGATCCAGGACCTCAGGGATGAGGTCTGTTCTGTCTCTCTCTGTCTCTTGACTTTGTGCATTTATTTCTTCTTCTTTTTATATGATATATGCGTCTTACTCTTTCCTGCTGCAGAGAAATTCTTGCCATGTGGAGGGAAAGAAGTCTACTAGCAACCAAGTACTATCTCTTGGACCAGTCTGTCTGGTCACGGCCAAAGGATACCATAATTGGCCAAGTCTGAGTCACACATTCAGCTCTGTGGCCAAAAGCAGAGTGATTTACTGTGATCAAGAACTCTACTAAAAATCATTTGAAATCAACAAGGAAATAGGGGTGCTTTTCCGAGGAAGGAAGGAGGAGAGAAAAAAGTACAGAGCAGATCAAAACAGGAGTTCCAAGAGCCACTTGGAATGTTTTGGAATAAAACTTGGCAGCTTAGCGGTGGGGTGGGATGCCAAGGTCTGTGCATCTTTGACTCAGTGATCCATATTGCATCTAGTTGTAGGCATTCAATGGCACTAAACTACTGTCTTTTCTAGCCCAGCACAACTCAGTCTGTTGATTGCTTCTTCTCCCCATGCATACCGCTTTCCGTGAGCCTACTGATGAACGTTTGAGTTAGTGAGGTGAACTGCATGAGAGAAGCAGAGGGCAGGCTGGCTTCCTTGGGGGCATGTATGGGAATGCCTTTGGCTGGCCATGGCACAAATTCTGTCTCTCAGAATGGAAAGTATTCTGGTCTGTGATAAGCCATAAAGTCAGCAAGCTCCCTTGCCTTTGCATAGGCTGGTTTTGACTCAGGATGCCCTTTATTCATTCATTCATTCAGTAATTATTTCTTGAATTCCTACCATGTGTCTGGCATTTTGATATGAGTTGTTACATTGCTCTTGCCCCATGGAGATTACAGTCTATTAGAGAGTATAGACACTAACCAAAGAATTACCCAGTTACCCTCTCAGTTTTGTCATCGTTTCAACTCTTCCTTCCTTACCCATACTCCAAATGTAGCCAAACTGATGTTTTTTAACAGACTATATCAAATTACATAATTTCCCTGCTTAAAATCCTTCAATGACTTTTTATTTCTCTGTGAATAAAATCTTTCTTTTTTATTGTAATAATATTTTTCCAACTTTAGACATATAATTGGCATATAACATTGTATAAGTTTAAGGTGTACAAGGTGTTGACTTGATACATATATATTGTAAATTGATTACCACCATAATGGTAGTTAACACCTCCATCACACCACATAATCACCAGTTCTTTTTTGTGGTGAGAACATTTAAGACCTACTCTTTCAAGTATATAATACAGTGTTATTAGCAACAATCACCATACTGTATATTAGAACCCCAGAATTTATTCATCTTGTACCTGGAAATGTGTACCCTTTGACCAACATCTCCCCATATCTCTCACCCTCCAGCCCCTGGTAACCACCATTCTACTTTCTGTTTCTATGGGTTCAGCTTTTTTAGATTCCACATATAAAATCACACAGTATTTATCTTCTTCTGTCTGACTTATTTCACTAAGAATAATGCCCATGTTGTTACAAATGGCAGGATTTCCTTCTTTCTCATGGCTGAGTAATATTCCATTACACACACACACACACACACACACACATGTTCTTTATCCATTCATCTGTTAATGAACACTTTGGTGGTTTCCATATCTTGGCTATTATAAATAGTACTGCTATGAGCAATGGAGGGCAGATGTATTGTCAAGATCCTATTTTCATTTCCTTTGAATATATGTCCAGAAGTGGAATTGCTGGATCATATGACAGTTCTATTTTTTTTTAAGTTTTTTTTTTTAATATGCTATCTGTGTTAACATGTAATGGGCTTACTATATTTCTTTTATTTATTTATTTATTTTTATTTTTGGCTGTATTGGGTCTTCGTTTCTGTGCGAGGGCTTTCTCTAGTTGCGGCGAGCGGGGACCACTCTTCATCGCGGTGCACGGGCCTCTCACTATCGCGGCCCCTCTTGTTGCGGAGCACAGGCTCCAGACGCGCAGGCTCAGTAGTTATGGCTCACGGGCCCAGTTGCTCCGCGGCATGTGGGATCTTCCCAAACCAGGGCTCAAACCCGTGTCCTCTGCATTGGCAGGCAGACTCTCAACCACTGCGCCACCAGGGAAGCCCAACAGTTCTATTTTTAATTGTTTGAGAAATATCAAAAAGTTATCCATGAATTATCCACAGTGGCTGCACCAATTTACATTCCCAACAGTACCCAAGGGTTCCTTTTTCTTCACATCCTCACCAAATTTTGTTACCTCTTATCTCTTTGGTGATAGCCTTCCTAACAGGTGTGATGTGATACCTCATTGTGGTTTTGATTTGCATTTCTGGGAGTAAAATCCAAATATTTGCTACGTCCTCGAAAGCTCTCTGGGACCTGGCTCCAGCTGAACTCCCCATTTTCTCTGCCTTGCTGTACTGGCAACACTGTCTCTCTGCTCCTTGCCTTCTCCAGCCCCTCTCTGGGCCTGGCACTTGCCCTCCGCTTAGCTTTGCGCATGATGAGCTCCTTGTCATCCTTCACGTGTCAACTCAAATGTCACCTCCTTAGAGAGGCCTTCTCTGACCAGCCATATAAAGGAGTTCCCTTCCTTATGTCATCTCTATCATTAGTTCCTTCACAGCACTGATCACGATTATTTGCAATGAAAAATCCTTTTTGTTCTCTTCCTTAGTGTTTGCTCCCTCCTAGCAGAATGAATTCAGGGACCATGGTGGTCTCATTCAGTGCTTTATCTCTGGTCTGAGCAATTGGTGAACTTGCATGTCTGTGAGGCGATCTCTTTAAGAGCCACCTCCTCCTCCATGAAGCCTGCCTTGGGCAGAACTGATTTCTGTCCTCACGGTGCCTCACACACACCTTGGTGACAGCACTTGCTATGCTAGGCTATATAGTTGCTTCTCTCCATGCCTGGCTTCTCTGCTAGCGTATAGCTCCATGAGGTCAGGGACCAAGACTTATCTCTGTATATCCAAAGCTGAGCAGTGGTCCCCGGCCCATAGCAGGGGCTCTGCTGCTTAGTGATGGAATGAAAGTAACTCCAATTAATCAGCAATCTGTATCTGCGTGTTTGTGTATTCATCAGGGAATGGAGGGGTGGAGAACTACAGAAAGGACTGCGGTTCTTTCAGCTTTATTTGCTATATTGATGGGGTAGGAGTGAAGGAAAAGCTTTATGAACTGATGATGGGAAACAAGCAAACTTGCAAAGAAAGAAAACCTATTGTTATGCATTTTAGATTCAATTAATAGCCGCTGGTGGGTTAAAGAAAGAGAAAACTACTAGGGGAGAAGCAGAAGACAGGTACTTGACAGTATTCCTTTAATGCTTTGCCTGTTCCTTGATGCATTGTCTTCTTGTGGAAGTATCACTGTTGTGTGTAGACAAGGGGGAAAGCATCATCTTCAAACTGTAATGAATCTAAAATGAAAACGAGCCACACAGTTGGCCAACACTGCTTTTAAATTGCATATCAAGAACACTCCCAGTGACAAACACTTTCAAGGCAAACAAACCAAACAGAAATTAAAAAATCTCTGTGGGGTATAAATATGTAATTACACTCATGCAGGGAGCATTTTATCAGGTAAACCATCCCACTTTGTTAATTGAAATCCTCCAGCACTGGGCTTTTTTGACAAAGCATCTGAATATGTATGGGTAGGGTGTAGACATGCTGCTTCCCCGGGCTCTTCCTAGCTGGGGTTAACCGTCTCAAAGCCATTTTCCCATGCAGCTGGGAGGTCAGTTCTTAAGCCTTCCTTTTGTCTATTGCTTCTGTTTCCGTCTAGCTGAATGTCACCAGGATGCAAACTGGTGTGGAATTCTTAATATCTATCCGAAACACAGCTATTTTCAAAATCAAGACTAATATTTTACTTTTATATAGCTCATTTGAAATACATAGATAAGTAATCCTCTGTGATAACTTAGAAATGTTAAGACGACCAAAAAAAGAGGTTCCAGGATTATACATTAGTATGGTGAAGAATGTTGGGCTAGAATTCCTGCTTCTGGGTTCTGCTTCAGGCTCTGCTCCAACTAGGTATATGGCCATAGGCCATCAAGACATTGCCACCTCAATTTTCTCATCAAAAATAAAGGTTAGTTTATGATTGTTAAAAATTCCTTTCCACTCCAGCAAGGCCTATCATTGATTATCTGATAGTACTGCCTTTTTCTTTTTTTTTAAAAGCATTATTATTTATTTATAAATTTATTTATTTAGTTGTTTTGGTTGCGTTGAGTCTTCATTGCTGCTCGCTGGCTTTCTCTAGTTGGCGGCGAGCGGGGGCTACTCTTCGTTGCAGTGTGCGGGCTTCTCATAGCGGTGGCTTGTCTTTGTTGTGGAGCACAGGTTCTAGGCACTTGGGTTCAGTAGTTGTGGCATGCAGGGGCTCAGTAGTTGTGGCTCGAGGCCTCTAGAGTGCAGGCTCAGTAGTTGTGGCGCATGGGCTTAGTTGCTTCACGACATGAGGGATCTTCCTGGACCAGGGCTTGAACCTGCGCCATTGACAGGTGGATTCTTAACCACTGCACCACCAGAGAAGTCCCAGTACTGCCTTTTCTTGAGGTTTATTTTGGTTTTTTGAACAGTTGGATTATTAATTCAATAAAATCTTTAAGTGTTGGAAAATTCACCCAAATGAGGCTCTGTCTCCCTCCTCTGGGGTGTCTAGTGCTCTGGCCTTTCTTTAGGCCCTGGCTTGGCCAACACTGTGCCACAGGCATCAGAGGCAGCTGCAAATTTACTGGGTGACCTCAATGCCCTCCCTATGAGCATGCTGCTGAGGGGGAGACACAGGGTGGTGTCTGGGAATGGCTGGAGTAGAAATCCAAGTCCCAACACATAGATCTTACAGTAGAGGTAGAACCGTCTCTGGATTTTCCAGTTCCCAGAAGTATTAGTTTTCCAGGAGTGCTATAAGAAGTCACCACAAGCTGGTGGCATAAAACCACAGAAATTTATTCTCTCACAGTTCCGAAGGCAAGAGGTCTGAAATCGAGGGCTCTAGGGAGATTCTGTCCCTAGCCTCTTCCAGCTTCTGCTGGCCCCAAGCATCTTGCCTTACAGCTGTATCATTCCAGTCTCTGCCGCCCCCTCCCCATTACATTGCCTCCTCCTCTTCGGTCTCTCTGTGACTTCTCTTTTTTTGTCTCTTATAGGACACTTGTCATTAGATTTAGGGTCCACCCTGGTAATCCAAGATCGTTTCATCTCAACATCTTTAACTTAAGTACATCTGCACGGATCCTTTTTCCAAATAAGGTAACATTTATAGGTTCTGGGGATTTGGAAGTGAGCATACCTGTTTAGGGCCACAATTCAACCTACTACACGTTAATCCCTGTTCCAAGATTTCTAAAGCAGTGGCGTAGAAAGTCTGGGTTTAATGATGAAGCATATACATAAATGATTAACATATGATTCACCCCCAAATCACCTTAACCCATAATTTATTTATGAGGAACTGCTGGAAAGTAGCAGAAATAAGACATGAATGCTTTTGGGACTTAATCAGCATGAGAGGAGAGGACAGGCATTAAGTCCGGTATTGAGCACTTCATGATCTCTGCAAGGCACCAGGGGTGCCACAAAGGTGTACAGAGATGGCCCTACCCTTGAGCAACTCACAGTGTAGTAGAATGAAAAGACAAGAGAACCAGGGACATGGAGAAAAAGAAAAGTGAGATATAGTTCCTAATGAGATAGGCTAGCAATTAGGTTTTGCCTCAGCACTCAAATATTTCTTCTGAAACACACTTTGGAAATGCACTGCTTTTCACGGGTGGTGAGTGAGTAGAGAGGCAACTAGAGCATATCTTCTCTCCTCTAAAGGTGACCTGATCCGATCCTGTCACAGTGGAGTTCCCTGGGAAGCAGAATCTGAAATGGAGATTAGCATGCAGGATGTTTATTAGGAGAGCTCTTGGGATTAACAACTGAGGAAGGGAAGGGCAAGGGTTGTGCAGAAGGTGAAGCTGAGCTGTCATACAGACTCAATCCAGGTCTCAGTTGGCCTTCAGGGAGCTCTGGAGTGAGGATGGTCCTTCAGAGTTTCCCCTCGATGGGGCAGGGTCTTTGAACCGCACATCGGTCAGTCATTGGGTATGTGCTGCCCATGTAGAGCTCTCTTCAGCCAGGATATTCCCAGAGGATGCTGTGTCCCAGCAACTGGGGGACTCAGTTCTTCAGTCCTGAAGGAGGACGTGGGCTGGCACATCATGGTGTCCACTACAGATCCTTGCTCAGGCTTCACCATCCCCAAACTCCATGGCGCCATCCCACAAGCTTTACAATTTTTTGAAGATAAATCTTACCCCAAAAGTTGGTGCTATCCACATAAATTCTTCTGTCTGGTTACATTCATAAGTTTGTTATTGGAGAAGAGAGCAGGACCAGTGCTGTAGAACAGAGCTATGACCAGCCAAAGGGATTCAAGGGAAAAAGAGGCTTGGCCTCAGACTTCTCATTGCACACCTGTGAGGCAGTGATGGCTCTGCTGTGCGAGCAGATGGGACAGTGCCTCTGGGCAGCTCCACAGTTGTACACTGCTTTCTTTGTGTGACTCTCTCTCTCTAGATAAATGGGCATATGATTGAGAAACGTCCTCAACCTGGGGAGAAGGAGGGGAATTCTAATAAGTTCTGTCTCTGTGTCACAATGTAGTGGAAGGAACATGGGGTGTGAGGTCAGGTGGATGCTCAGTAAATCTGACCTCATCCTTTTCATCCACCCCCTCTTATCTCTATATTCTGGGAGCAACTTCACCGGCTCCTCCCAGCTTCCCAGTGTAATCCCTCAGGCCTTGAAGTTTTGTATTTTGCAATATAGCTGTCTTCAGAGTCTGTGCTCTTCCAGGAAAATCTTTGTCTGCCAGACTGCTTGGGTCCTGGGTCCACAGCGTCATCCTGGTTCTACCATTTATACAGTCATTGTAGGCAAATTAGCTCACTCCTCTGACAGAGCCCCTTCTTGTAAAATGGTGACAATAATAATTGTATTCTATACATGTATATATACATATATACACATACTTATAGTTACAGTATATACTTATGGATGTTAATATATTGTCAGACACTTAGCACAATTCCTGGCTCAAAGTAAGTGCCCCGTGTTAGCCATTATCAATGTCATTGTTTTATTTTCACAATTATCAAGTTGTCCTTAGGTGTCATCCTCTGTGAGGCTGACGAGGTCCCTGTTCCCTTATCTTTTCTTGCCCTTTGTCGTTACCTCTTCTTCGGCTAGGTTTTCCACCCTCCTTTGTGGAGACTCCCTTGACTTCCCCAGCATACAGACCTCTTCCCCACCTCTGCACTCCGATAGGACTTCCAGAGTTGATCTCCTGTGTTCTGTCATTAGTCCTGTGCATTTTTTGTTCTCTCCTGGATCGAGGAACATGGTCATTGTCAGATTGGAAGGGAGATCAAACACTGACCATGATAAGCTGAAACCTATTATATTGAGATGACTCTAAAGAACAGGTCACTGTTTGCGGTAAAGAAGGTCTCCCAGCCTAGATTAATTATGTACCAATAGCTCTGCTCTCTGGGTCATTCTCTTTCTTGCTTTTTCCACCAGAGCACCCCACCTCCTGGACAAAATTTCCCAGAGACGTTTGTTTTTTTCCCTCCTTCTCTTCTCCTCACTCTAGCTCCCTTTCCCCTCCAACCCTCTCCCTCTTTCCTTCATTTCTTTCTTTCACAGATATTGATTGAGCCACTTCCATGTGCAGGGCACTGGAGACCAATGGTGAGTGAGCAGGATGAGTAAGACACTTAACAGTTCAACAGGGAAGGCCAAGTGCTAGGCAGTGTGCTTTGAAAGGAGGTTTGGGAAGGCGTGGGAGCAAGTGGCTGGGACGCTTGCCTGTATACAGAAGGTATACAGGTAAGGGAGAGTTTTCTCAAATACCCTTTGCCTGTATACAGAAAATAAGAAATGAGAAAAACTGGAGACATAGTGGGTGGAGATAAAAGGAACATCTCCAGGACTCTTCCTGGTTTCTGTTTTCCTATTCTTGACCTTTCTTCCATCACTCTTAACCACTTGGTACCTGCCTCTGGCTCATTCAACAAATACCCATTGAATGACTGTTATGTGTCAGGTACTGCACTAGCAGCAGGGAATAGACCAGTGAATAAGACACAGTCGGTTTCCTGCCCTCATGTAGCTGACAGTTCTATCCTAGGCCTTAGGACCAGACCTGAATTTGGTGATTTATGGGACAGTATGCGAGCTCCAAATATTTCACATGTATAAAGTAATCTAATCCTTGAACTAGCCTTGTGTGATAAGTACCATTACTGTCCTCATTTTACAGGTAAGAAGACCAAGGCACAAAGAGGTCCAGTCACTTGCTCAAGGTCCCATAGCTAGCTTGAATCTGGACTCTGCCACTTAGAAGTTATGTGACCTTGGCCACCTTACTTAATCTTTACAACAACCTTATAAGGTAGGGATTATTATTATCATCCACATTTTATAGGTGAGAAAACTGAGGCACAAAAAGATTGTTAGTTAATCAATGTAAAACACTTAGCACGGTGCCTAGCAATGGCTGCTGTGATGATTATTGAGAAAAAAGAGTGGGAGAAATGGAGCAGTTACAGAGGTCTGGAGATGAGCCAGTGTGACTCCAAATTTTCATAACTGTACGATTCTACCACTGTAATGATGAGCTGACATAGGTACTGGGTAAGAATCTGTTACTTTTGGCTGAAAGAATTATTCATGAATCATTGAAGAGGTAGTGTTGAGCACTTTGCTCTTTCTCACATATCATTAGGTATGTTAGCCATAGCTTCACAGCAGCATATGAAGGGAGAAACGTAGAGATTTTGATTGATGGTAGGCAGTCTGTTCAGGCTGCCATATCAAAATACCACAGACTGGGTGGCTTAAATGACATTTATTTTCTCACAGTTCTGAAGGTTGGAAGTCCATAATCACGGTGCCAGCAAACTCAGTTTCTGGTGAAGCCTTTTTTCCTGGCTTGCATGTGGCCACCTTCCCATTGCATCCTCACATTGCCTTTCCTCTGTGGCATGGAGGAGGAACAAGAGAAAGGAGAGAGAGAGAGACAGAGAGAAGTGGTCTGACTTCCTCTTCTCATAAAGACACCAATCCTATCACATTAGGGCCCAACCCCTGTAACCTCATTTAACATTCATTATCTCTTCAAATATAGTCACACTGGGGGGTGAATCCTTCAATATATGAATTTTGGAGGGACACAGTTCAGTCCATAGCATGCAACATTAGTCATCAGTGTGACATAGCTACAGGAAACACCAACCTATATATTATGTTAATAGAAGTGCCCCCAAACGATCTATTTCATCTCATTTGGTATGTGAGCCTCGCTTAAAGATGGAAAACAAACATTTATTAAGCATATACTACATTTGATACTTTATTTAGTCCTTAGGACAACCTTTTAAGTTGTTGCTATTATGGTTCCCACTTGAAAAAATTGATGAGCAATCTGTTACTTAAAACGACACTCATTATGGTACGGAGGTCCACCAGCTAAGGGAGTGGGGAAGCTGGGGTTTGAACCCAAACGAGAGTTATGGGAATAGGGGGTCTTGAAAAGAGAAACTATGAGAAAATATTGAAGATATTGTGGATGATTATCCTGGGAAAAGCAAATTTTAATAGGCTCCTTCAAGGTGATTCCAGAAGACAGTGCATAAATAAATTGGAAATTATAAGGAAAAAGGTTTGGATTTAATATATGTAAAAATAATTTTTTTAAACTACAACTTTCCACAATAGAATAGGTTATCTTAGGAGCTGCTCACTATTGGAAGTGTTCTAAAGCTAGAAACGCTTGTGGGAGGCAGATGGATTGGAATGGAGAATGGGCTTTTATGTTCTCCATTATTCCAAGTTTGGTGAAATATTCTATTATCATAGAAGGAATTCCCCAAGAGCAGTTTTGAAGGTATATGAAATCCTAAATGCTTTAACCTTTGGGCAGTAAAGTAGTTCAAGAAATTTATCTGATGCACAATTGCTGCTAATTGGTTTCTAAATATTTTTATATATGAAAATGCAGTCAGTTCAATAGGAATCTATTTGAATTAAGTTATTAGAATTTAAAAAATCATGAGAATCATTTCTCTTTATGACAGCTGGTAACCATCTCCCAAGAACGCCCTTGTAATTACATTTAGAGTTGCTTATCTAGGGCGCATCAAAGAATTAGATGCAAGTGGTCATTGCACTAATGAAATGCTTATCTTCCTGAGCTCATCATGCTGAAGAGCTTTTAGGAATGACTGATATTTAGACTCTTCTTCCATTATTAATTAATTGAATGGGCATCAGGGCTCCCAAGCTCTATTAAATGAGGCAAGACCTAGATTAATTCGGTTTCTATACAATAAGTATGTTTGAATGCTAACAATTTTCAACATGATCATAAAATAGATCCAGGTTGGGATGCATCAAAGAATGGCACTCCTCCCTTCAGAGATGCCTATTTTGTAAATAGTAAAAGCAAAAAATGCCTTGAGACTTTGTTTTCTTAGGGAATCTGAAATTAAACTTACGTCATTGCCTTTAAAATAAGTATCTTCTACAAACCTGAAACATATTTGGATTATTACAATTCTCTAGATACACCCACACCTCATATTCTAATTTTGAATGTATTTAGGACTGACAGCTCTTGGTTAAAATCTATTGCGAAGCAAAAATACTCTTGGCTGCTTTGGCTGTTCCACCCATCCAAGTGGTTCTGGCAAATGAGCTCACTGGGCAAAAGCTAATATCCCCCAAATCTCCTGGCCTGTGGAAACTTCTGCCAAAATGCCAAAACTTTATTTGTACTTAGTATCAAAATAAGCACTGACTTTAGTAAGAAAGATCACTGCAAGCTTTCCCAACTGGAGAGCACTAGCAAATAAAACATAATTTTCAACTGAACTAGAAAAATGGTTGGATCACTAAAAGACACTGGATGGAGCAAAACTTTTAATTATTCACAGGAAACTTTGGCTTCATATGGCCTTTCAGTGTGTTGGGACCTTGAGACCAACTTTTGTTTTCTTAGCTCTGCTTTATAATATGTCAGAAAAATTCCAGCCTCTTTTCTCAACCTGTACCTCAAGCCTCCTCTCCCTGCCCATCAGCCCATTTCTTTATGCAGAAGAAAGCTTCAAGCATCTCGTCTAGCAGAACACTGCAGGGATCGCTCTGCATGGGAAATAATTATTTTAAACCACATTTGTTTGTTGTGTTTTGTCTGCTGGGGTGAGCCTCGCTTCCCAAGCAAGTTGCCACAGGCCAACTTTCGCTTGGAACTCAAACACGTGTTGGTTCCACCATAACCCGAAAACTTAGTGAGGGGAGCGTGTTTCCACGTTTAATGTTACCACCACATTGCAAACCACACATGATGTCAGGTTTTGACAGTTTCCTTTTTTTTTTTTTTTTTTTTTTTTTTTGCAGTACGTAGGCCTCTCACTGTTGTGGCCTCTCCCGTTGCGGAGCCCAGGCTCCGGACGCGCAAGCTCAGCGGCCATGGCTCATGGGCCCAGCCGCTCCGCGGCATGTGGGATCTTCCCGGACCGGGGCACGAACCCGTGTCCCCTGCATCAGCAGGCGGACTCTCAACCACTGCGCCACCAGGGAAGCCCCGACAGTTTCCTTTTTTTAAAAAAAAATGTTTATTTATTTATTTGGCTGCATCGGGTCTTAGTTGCGGCACGCAGGATCTTCGTTGCGGCAAGTGGGAACTTTTTTTGCAGCGCACAGGCTCTTCATTGCGGTGCGTGGGCTTCTCTCTAGTTACGGCGCATGGGCTCCAGGGCACGCAGGCTCAGTAGTTGCAGCATGTGAGCTCTCTAGTTGTGGCACAGGGCTCTAGAGTGTGTGGGCTCAGTAGTTGCAGCATGCGGGTTCTCTAGTTGTGGCACGTGGGCTCTAGAGTGTGCGGGCTCAGTAGTCATGGCACATGGGCTTAGTTGCCCCGCGGCATGTGGGATCTTAATTCCCCGACCAGGGATCAAACCCTCATCCCCTGCATTGGAAGGCGGATTCTTAACTACTGGACCACCAGGGAAGTCCCTCAATAAATATTTTTGATTGAAGTAGTATTGTAGACCAATTTTGATATAAAGGTTAGATAAACTAGACAGAATTCTTAAGAGATGATTTATTTAGATATCTAAAACTGAAAGATGCTCCCTTAAAAACTCAAAATCAGTCTTTTAAAAATATCTCTATTACAAACTTAATTCTCTATTACAAACTTACCTAAAAATACAGATGTCTATTGCTGCATATCACTCCAAAATTTATCACTGCATATCACTCCAAAATCCATATCACTCCAAAATTTAGTCGCTTAGAACAATGAACATTTATTATCACACAGGATCTGTAGGTCAGGAATCTGCGTGAGGCTAAGTGGCTCTGGCTTAAGGTCTCTCATGAGGTTTGACAGTTTCCTTTGAAGAAATTAACCTTTGACTGAACTTAGAGGGGAAAATTTATACTCAGTTGAGTAACTTGTTGCTGACTAGAGTGGTGAGAATATCGTTGACATGTGAATAATTTGAGAGATGCTAGAGGGCTCTATGTTTTACTTTCAGAAACTCTCAGGTTGGGTCAAGTGTACAGGCTGACTACTTCCTGGTCAGGAGGCAGTGAAACCTGATATACAAATACACCTGCAATTTGATAGACGCCAGGTATAATCTTTACAAGCAAATTGCTTCTTCAGAACTGTTGTGTGAAATGGCTTTTATCTACTTTTCTTTTGGGATGCTGGGCTGAGTGAGAAATCAATAATCATGGTGTTCTGTTTGGGTAGCCTGTGGACCAAGTCTATGAAGTAAGCAGTTGTGTTGTGACTTTTGAGGGGCTCTGAAACTTCCTTTATGCTCCCAGTTCCCCACAAACATATCCCTCGCTAATTCTGTGAGGGCCTGAAATAGTTTGACTTATGACTCTCAGGGTTGGAAGGAATCTTCTACCCTGAGAGGTAGGTAGAAGGTGATGAACTGACACTGAAGAATCTTAATGAAGGGATCTCCTCTACAACAACTTCACTCAGTTACCCAAATTTCATATCCAACGTTGCCAAATATTTAGAGCAATTGTTGCTACTGTCCCTGAATTTGCCCATGGCAAACATTATCAATCTTGATCCTCTTTCCAGCTGAACCAGACCCAGGTCTTTAGAATCCTTTCTAAGACAATTCTCTATGCAGCCACCATCCATCCTTTGGTGTTGGGGGAAAAGAAGAGACGTATTTTCCATTCTGGTTTCAGAATGAATCCTTCACCTGCATCTGTTTTTCCGCCATGCGTCTAGTGGGCCTAGAGAGAAGGTTCACAGGACATGGATTTCCCTTTCAGTATTTTTTTGACTAAAGTTTTGTTTTTCAGAGTAGAGAACAAACTTATGGTTACCGGGGGGAGGGATGGGGGATGGGAGGGATAGATTGGGAGTTTGGGATTGACATGTACACACTGCTATATTTAAAATAGATAACCAACCAGGACTTACTGTATAGCACAGGGAACTCTTCTCAATATTCTGTAATAACCTAAATGGGAAAAGAATTTGAAAAAGAATAGATACATGCATATGTATAACTGAATCACTTTGCTGTACACCTGAAAATAACACAACATTTTTAATCAACTATACTCCAATATAAAATAAAAAAAATAAAGTTTTGATTCTTTTTTTATATAGTCATCATCATAACATATGCACCAGTTTTTGTGTTCTATTTTTTATTATGAAAAGTATATTTTAATTTTATTATAAACACTCGATACATATGATGTTAAATGAATATGTAATATTTCATATAATCTGTATTATTATTTTCATAACTATTTCCTTATGTTGGATATTAGTTTCCCTCTGGTGCTTTGCTCTTGTAAATAATTGATAGGAATATGACAGAATTAATTTTTACATGTACAGATCTTGCCACATTTGGGATTATTTCCTTAGGTTTTCAGAAGTGGATTATTGAGTCATGAGCATTTTACGACATTTAAGATTACCCAACTGCTTTCCAATGGACTATATCAATTTACACTCCCAAATACTATTTCACCTACCCCCTACCAATTTTGCATATATTTTAAAATTTATAGGGACTACTGTTCATAGCATTTAAGTTGCTTTTCTAGGATTCCTGGTATCTGCTTTGTGGTATGGTGTGCTCATTGCTCTGCTGCCATGCTCTGTCTTCTGCTAGGGGGCTGTCAAGATTGCCCAGGCCTCTGGGATATTTATAGCTTCACCCAAGTTCCCTAGGCATTGGCCTGTGAATTCCCCTGTTGCATCGGCCAGAGACTACAGATCTCTTGGCAATATTTATAATTAACAGCTTGGTTCTCTTCTCCCAACCTCCTCCATTCTAACCCTTAATAGTAAGAACAACAACTACTCTGCTGTTACTGTTGCTGTTACTGAGCACTAGTTATGCACTGGGCATGAGTCTAAGCACTCCAAATGTAACACTTCATTTAGTCCTCACTGCAACCCACTGAGGTTGGTGTTATCATCCCCAATTTACACATGAGTAGTTAATTGAAATTTAGCAAGCTCAGTAACTTCCTCAAGGACACTCAAGTGCTGAGTAGACTAGCTGAGATTTGAATGGAGGCTGTATCTTATTTCCCATTCCAGGTTTTTAACCATTCTGTAGAATGCCTCTAAGTCCCCTCTCCTCTCGGCTCAGTCCATCCTTTGATTCTAGAACCAATCCAATTCTGAGTCGAGGAAAATTAAGGAACTTTAGCTCAGCATTTGAAGTCACTCTTGCTGCTATGCCAGCTCTTACCCTGTACTTGATTCACACTGAATGGCCTTCTGCTTGGTGATAGAGCTGAAAAGATGTCAGGGGGACTAGGGCTAAGGAGAACATTCAGTAAAAGTGAGCCTTTGCAAACACTGAAAGAAGGTTATTTTGGGGTGATGACATATTTTAGTTGTTTCCTCCCCTGAATGGTGAAAATTTGACCGCTCTTCAGCTTCTGCTTCTACCTTTTTCTTGTGACCAAATCTCTACATTGTTTGCAATTCCAGTGACTATGCTCTTGCCTCAGTTTCTCATGACTGACTCCTGGTCTTGATAAATTTCCCATTAGCTTAGCTTCTATAAGCTTTGCAGAAGAATAGTAAGTTCTCGCTAGTATGTATTGGCAGAAAAGGGGAGAATACAAGTAGAAAAGATCTTGAGTGTTTTAGAATAGGGGGTGGAATATAAGGCTAAAGTTATTGACATGGGGATTTTCATCCTGTTACTCGGACTCAATATTATGCCAAGTACTTGCCTGTCAGCTGACTATATTCCCTGGGAGAGTCTAGAGGACACGGTGTTTTAGTAATGGATTCACAGGTGAGGGAGGCACTCTCATTTTTGATAAACTTGTTAGTGGCCGTATTGTATGGCTATTGTATTCTGAGATTCAGAGAGGAGGATTCAGCCTTGGTATTGAGTTCCCTACTATCTTTGGGGTTAATGGGATTGGGGAATAGCAGAGATCGGGTAGAAACTCTTAACTGTCTGTAGTGGATACAGTGGTTCCCTGCTCAGATCCCTTTTCCAAGGCCAATGCACGCTGCTGCTGGGAATATTGGTGGTTAACAGGTCACAGATGTGTCTATAACCAGGAAATGCCTCACCCGAGGATATGACCCTTCCCCATTGGCCTCTGGCTAATAACTGAAGATGTGCAGGTACAAAGGCCTGGCCCCATTGCCTTAATCTTTGACTAGTCTCATGAGCCATCCTGGTTCTAGAGTTCTCTGTTGAATCAACTGAGGCCTTAGTGACAATTGCATTTTGGATCAGCTTCATCATTTGCCCAATCCTTTCCTTTTTGTTTCTCTCAGATGTATCTCCTAAAAGTACTCCCCAATAAACCTTCTGCAACTTTTCACTCAGAGTGTGTTTCCAGGGAGCCCAATCTAACACAGTTGGTCCCACAAGTGTCCTAGGAACCAGATTGACTCTAAAATTGGACTTTGCTGCTGGATCACTCACCAACCAGCTACCAATAACTCTATCACTGAGAGTAGTTGGAATATGGTTAGCCCCTAGCATTCTGTCACAGTGCAGTTGTTGAAACTTTCACCAGTGGTAAACTGGGATGGGAGACCAGTGGAAGGGGATGCACAGTTTGGTGCGATATCTCCATTGTATAAGAGGTGTGAGAGAAATTATTCTATGAGGACAATGGAACTGTGTGGCCATTGTTGAGTGCCACTGATTACTTGAAGAGAGAAAAAGTTAGGTTCCTGTGATTAATAACCAATTCAAGGCAAAATGTGAAAGCTAGAGGACCTGCTTGGTAGCATTTAAGTATACCCTGATGTCTTGCAGCCAAAGTACAGACAGATGAAGGACCAGACTCAGAACTTAATTGTAAAAGTAGTGGAGCTTCACGCCAACCTCTGGGTGGACCCTGTGATTTGAGATGGGGCTATCTAGGTATATGTATTTGAAAACTTTGAACTACTAAATTTCCTGAAGCCACTGGGCCTGCAGAAGGGGGCCATTCTTCTTGTCAGAATATAATGGAACCCCTTGAAGAGCATGCCAAAGACTCAAATCATGCAAGTACTTAAAAAAAACTATGCTGTCTCTTGCCACCCTCCCTGAGCTCCATCTCCCCTCCAAGTAACCAGACCAATAACAAAGATCAAATTTCAGCATATCCTGGCTAGGGATGTGCTAGGCTGGGGAAGTAGGGGAGACTAAATACAGAAGGAGCCATGGTCAGGGGAGTATGCTTGGGACTTATACTGAGTAAAGAGGGTAGAACATGAAATTGAATAAAGGAGAGTTTATGAAATGGGATTTAATAGACTAAAAGACCCCAGAGATTGTGCTAATATAGAATGCTCCTAGTAGCTTAGAAAAAACGATGGCCACACTAAGTGAAGAGAAAGTACCAGAACTGCTAATGAATGGCAGGTGGTACAGGAAAGGATCGAAAGGCACAAAAAAGTGGGCATGATAAAATGGATATACTACATAAGTCTAAAAACTCTTACTAAACAAGTATTCAACCTTCTGCAGGAAGGTAAGTGGCACCAACATTATCGAGAAGCTCGGTGGTAGCTGTCTTCTTCCTCAGCTCAGATCAGGAATGGTGGTGGAGATGCTGTTACAGAATTGGGCTCTCTGAGAACGAAGGGGATTGTAGTCATCAGAAGCAAGGTAGGTGCAATTACCACAATTAATGGCAAGGTCGGAGTGGTACCAGGAGAGGTCTGACTCTCAGGGAGCTGTGAGGTGGTTAATTACCAGGAGCAGGTAAGGCTGCTTCTACACAGTGGGGACAGGGAAGAATATGGTTGGTGTTCAGTATACCCACTGGTGTGTTTCTTGGTGCTTCCATGTCCAATTTCAACAATAAATGGATAAGTACAGTAGCCACGGCCTGAGAAGGGCATGGAACCAGGGACTCAAGTCCCTTAGAGATGAGAGTCTGAATCACCCCACAAGGCAAGCCACCTAGACCAGCAGAAATTGAAAATGGGTGGTAGAGGAGAAGGGGGAACTGTATTAGTTATGGCCTCCTCATTACACATGAATTGTCCACTCTGTGTGGAGGGAGAAGTGGCTTGATGGATGTATATGGTATGGTACATGGGCCCCTGGTCAGTGGTAAATAATTTGACTGGTTAACGAGGGGGTCTAGAAGGAGCAGAACTGAAAGACTGATGACAAGGAAGTCAGGGGAAGGGGTATGTAGAGACCCAGTGGGAGTGGCACAAATTACGTGTACTTTTGAGTCTCATGTGAATGACCTCCTGAAGAGGTTCTTAACAAACAGGTGAAGAGTTTGACCCATCTTGTGGATGTCGGCCAGACTCTCTCCTTAGCCATCCTGATGCTTGCTTAATAACCCATGAATATAGTGATCACAGTATTCGATAGAAGGGACTGAGGCTGTGCGTGGACCCAATACCGTGGATCCCTCTCATTAAGTCTGAGCCAGCTCCTGCCACCACTGCCAGCAGCAAAGATGGACACTGCGCCCTCAACCTGTGACCATTCCCCAGGGAAGCCAGCCAACCAGAGTGGTAGGCCGACTACATCTGACCCCTTACACCTGGGAGGGGGTCGCCGTTCATCCTTACTGGAGTTTGCCTTGCCTGCCTACAGCACCTCCAGTAACGCTACCATCTGTTCGATCGACATTATATCTCCCACCAATTGCCTCAGGCCAAGGGACCCATTTTATGGCAAAAAAAAAAAAAAAGCTGGAGTTCCCTAGTGGTTCAGTGGTTAAGACTCTGTGGTCCCAATGCAGGGGGCCCGGGTTCGATCCCTGCTCAGGGAACTAGATCCCACATGCCTGCTGCAACTAAGAGTTTGCATGCTGCAACTAAGAGCCCACATGCCGCAAAGAAGATCCCATGTGCTACAAATAAGACCTGGCGCAGCCAAATAGATAAATAAATAAATATTTTTAAAAAGCTGTGAAAATAGACTCATGACCAAAGGATTACCATGTACTTCATCACCCAGCAGTAGCCTGCTGGATTAAATGGTAAAACAGCCTATTGAAGCCTTAGCTAAGGTGTTGGTTAGCTGGGGACAACATCTTGCATGGTTGGAGCACTGTCTTCTGGGAAGTGGTACATGCATTAAGCCACTGACTGATATGTGGTACTTTATCTCCCATATCTAGAATATGTGGGTCCATGACGCAAAGTTGAAAGTAAGAGCATCTCTGCTGACTATCACACTCAATGACCCACTCGTGAAATCTGTGCTTTCTGTTACTATAATATGTATAGACCCTATATAATATATATGTATATGTGCATGCAGCATACACACACATAATGAATATAACGACCATGCTGTACAGCATACATTCAAGACCCTGGAGATTGCAAACATGCCTTCCATTTAAAGCAGTGTGTTACATTTATGCCGATTTAATCATTAACATTAGTAAGAGGCCAATTACACCGTTCAAGAGTAAGATGTTTTATGAGAAAATGACAAAAAGATACATGTAATCATTGCAATGCTAGTTTACCATCAGATAGGATGTGCAATAATCCCTTTAGCAAGCTTAAGCTTTTACATATTAATGGCAGTATTGGAGAGCAGGAAGATGCCTTTTACAGCATCGCTGAGGTCCTTACAATAAAAAATGCCTTTGCTGCTTGGCCTGATTACTGGTATGTGCTGGGAGAATAATGCTGTTTTGTGGGCTCTTCCCTCCTCACTACTGGGGCCTGGGGTGTTTTTTTTTTTTAAAGCAATGCTGTATGACGATTAATAATGAAGAGGGAAAAATTCATTTAGACATTTGGCAACATCTTTATGGCACTCTGTATGGGTCTCATATAGAATAGATTTGCCCTGCAGAGAAACGCTGGCAAGGCGTTATTCTTAAACATACGATTAACCGGCTGCCAGAGACAATAGAACATTTAAAACTCCTATTCCAATGACCCAGTTACCATCTATAGGTCTCAGAGCTACTAAGATGAATTTTAAAATGAGCTGCAGGGCACAAAAGCATGTTTCCTGAAATGTAAAACAAAGGGTTTGAGTTAGATTATGGCCTCAACGATACCATTCTGTATGACAATACTTCACGGTGTAAAGGCAAATAATGTAGCAAAGAAAAGCAACTTATTGACTTAGGGAAGTGAAGAAGAAATTAAAGAAAATAAAGCAACAATAAGTCCAAAGGAAAATATGTTTCTTGGTTGAAAAATTAAGGCCAAGGAAAAATCTGAAGATATTCATTCTTAGGTATCTGCTGGATGCAACAGCTGCCTTTTCTTTTGAGCTTGCAAATTATAGAGAAGACAACCCAAATGTCAATCAAGAGTGAGTAGGAGGGCTTCCCTGGTGGCGCAATGGTTGAGAGTCCGCCTGCCGATGTAGGGGACACGGGTTTGTGCCCCGGTCCGGGAAGATCCCACATGCCGTGGAGCGGCTGGGCCAGTGAGCCATGGCCGCTGAGCCTGTGAGTCCGGAGCCTGTGCTCCGCAACGGGAGAGGCCACAACAGTGAGAGGCCCGCGTACCGCAAAAAAAAAAAAAAAAAAAAAAAAGTGAGTATGATAAGTAAATGTGGAAGTCTATTCAGCAACACTGAATAAAGAACAATGCAGATGAATCTCACAAATACAGCATTGAGCAAGAGGCAGCCGTGAAAAAATACACACTTCATGATTCCACTTGTTATAGTTCAAAAACAGGACAACTGGACTCTGATGTTTAGGATACAGACATAGGTGGTGGAGTTGTAGGGGAGAAATAGGCAATGAGCACCACAGAGCTCAGGATGGAGATTCCTTCTGTAGGGGGTGGAAGGGGGATGCTGGATGGGGTTATGATTGGGGAAGGGTCCACAGAGCTGCTATAGAGCCCTTTCATTCCTTTTTTTGACCTGAATGGTGGTCACATGACTTTTGCTTAATAATGATTGTGAAACCCTGTAAATATATTTTATGCCCTTTTCTGTATATACATTGTTTTACAAAACACAAAGTACAGCAGAAAATATACTTAAAAACATTATGTTTTAAAACATTATATGCATTAACCAGAGTGATCTAATTTTAACATGTCCTTTTAAAAATTAACTAAATGGGACCCTACAGATAAAAGTGGAGTCTCCCCTGTGTACTTCTCAGTCCCACCCTCCTTCCCCCACATTTGAAGCAACTACAACATGAATTTGGGGTGTATTCTCTCATTCCTTGTTTGCGTAATTTTAGATACATACGTTTCCATAAGTAACATATTCCTTTGTGTATTTTTGAACTTTACATCAATTCTTTGATGCATGTATTATTTTTTCAACTTGCTTTTTACACTTGACCTTGTTTGTGAGATCCATTTACGATCATATGTGTGTATATGTATATATATATGTGGCTCTGCTTCTCCATGCTCAGCTTCCTCATCAGCAAATATGATGATAATAATGGTATCCACCACACTGGGTTGTTATGAGGTTGAAATGAGTTAATATATAGACATCATCGGACAATCCTGCAGCCTGTGGAACAAAAACCACATTCACAGAAAGATAGACAACATGAAAAGGCAGAGGGCTGTGTACCAGGTGAAGGAACAAGATAAAACCCCAGAAAAACAACTAAATGAAGTGGAGATAGGCAACCTTCCATAAAATGAATTCAGAATAATGATAGTGAAGATGATTCAGGACCTCGGAAAAATAATGGAGGCAAAGATCTAGAGGATGCAAGAAATGTTTAACAAAGGCCTAGAAGAATTAAAAAACAAACAAGCAGAGATGAACAATACAATAACTGAAATGAAAACTACACTAGAAGGAATCAACAGCAGAATAACTGAGGCAGAAGAACGGATAAATGACCTGGAAGACAGAATGGTGGAATTCACTGCTGCAGAACAGAATAAAGAAAAAAGAATGAGAAGAAA
Source organism: Leucopleurus acutus (assembly GCF_964270905.1). Classification (NCBI taxonomy): domain Eukaryota; kingdom Metazoa; phylum Chordata; class Mammalia; order Artiodactyla; family Delphinidae; genus Leucopleurus; species Leucopleurus acutus. Next base: position 43,444,109 of record NC_139142.1, read on the forward strand.
TGAAGACAGCCTAAGAGACTTCTGGGACAACATTAAATGCAAAAACATTCACATTATAGGAGTCCACAAAGGAGAAGAGAGAGAGAAAGGACCCGAGAAAATATATGAAGAGATTATAGTCGAAAACTTCCCTAATGTGGGAAAGGAAATAGCCACCCAAGTCCAGGAAGCACAGCAAATCCCATACAGGATAAACTGAAGGAGAAACATGCTGAGACACATCGAAATCAAATGGGCAAAAATTAAAGAAAATTATTGAAAGCAGCAAGGGAAAAATGACAAATAACATACAAGGAACTCCCATAAGGTTAACAGCTGATTTCTCAGCAGAAAATCTACAAGCCAGAAGGGAGTGGCATGACATACTTAAAATGATGAAAGGGAAGAACCTACACCCAAGATTACTCTACCCAGCAAGGATCTCATTCAGATTCAATGGAGAAAGCAAAAGCTTTACAGACAAGCAGAAGCTAAGAGAATTCAGCACCACCAAACCATCTCTACAACAAATTCTAAAGGAACTTCTCTAAGTGGGAAACACAAGAGAAGAAAAGGACCTACAAAAACAAACCCAAAACAATTAAGGAAATGGTCATAGGAACATACATATCAATAATTACCTTAAACGTGAATGGATTAAATGCTCCAACCAAAAGACACAGACTTGCTGAATGGATACAAAAACATGACCCATATATATGCTGTCTACAAGAGACCCACTTCAGACATAGGGACGCATACAGACTTAAAGTGAGGGGATGGAAAAAGATATTCCCTGTAAATGGAAATCAAAAGAAAGCTGGAGTAGCAATACTCATATCAGAAAAAATATATTTTAAAATGAAGACTGTTACAAGAGACAAGGAAGGACACTACATAATGATCAAGGGATCAATCCAAGAAGAAGATATAACAATTATAAATATATATGCACCCAACATAGGAGCACCTCAATACATAAGGCAACTGGTAACAGCTGTAAAAGAGGAAATTGACAGTAGCACAATAATAGTGGGGGACTTTAACACCTCACTTACACCAATGGACAGCTCATCCAAAATGAAAATAAATACGGAAACAGAAGCTTTAAATAACTCAATAGACCAGATAGATTTAATTGATATTTATAGGACATTCCATCCAAAAACAGCAGATTACACTTTCTTCTCAAGTGCACATAGAACATTCTCCAGGATAGATCACATCTTGGGTCACAAATCAAGCCTCAGTAAATTTAAGAAAATTGAAATCACATCAAGCATATTTTCTGACCACAATGCTATGAGATTAGAAATGAATTACAGGGGAAAAAATGTAAAAAGCACAAACACATGGAGGCTAAACGCTACGTTACTAAATAACCAAGAGATCACTGAAGAAATAAAAAAGGAAATCAAAAAATACCTAGAGACAAATGACAATGAAAACACCACAATCCAAAGCCTATGGGATGCAGCAAAAGCAGTTCTAAGAGTGAACGTTATAACAATACAATCCTACCTCAAGAAACAAGAAAAATCTCAAATAAATAATCTAACCTTACACCTAAAGGAACTAGAGAAAGAATAACAAACAAAACCCAAAGTTAGCAGAAGGAAAGAAATCATAAAGATCAGAGCAGAAATAAATGAAATAGAAACAAAGAAAACATAGCAAAGATCCATAAAACTGAAAGCTAGTTCTTTGAGAAGATAAACAAAATTGATAAACCATTAGCCAAACTCATCAAGAAAAAGAGGGGACGGACTCAAATCAATAGAATTAGAAATGAAAAAGGAGAAGTTATAACAGACACCACAGAAATCAAAGCATCCTAAGAGACTACTGCAAGCAACTCTATGCCAATAAAATGGACAACCTGGAAGAAATGGACTAATTCTTAGAAAGGTAAAACCTTCCAAGACTGAACCAGGAAGAAATAGAAAATATGAACAGACCAGTCACAAGTAATGAAATTGAAACTGTGATTAAAAATCATGCAACAAACAAAAGTCCAGGACCAGATGGCTTCACAGGTGAATTCTATCAAATATTTAGAGAAGAGCTAACACCTATCCTTCTCAAAGTCTTCCCAAAAACTGTGGAGGAAGGAACACTCCCAAACTCATTCTATGAGGCCGCCATCACCTTGATACCAAAACCAGACAAAGATAGTACAAAAAAAGAAAATTACAGACCAATATCACTGATGAATATAGATGCAAAAATTCTCAACAAAATACTAGCAAACAGAATCCAGCAACACATTAAAAGGATCATACACCATGATCAAGTGGGATTTATCCCAGGAATGCAAGGATTCTTTAATACATGCAAATCAATCAATGTGATACACCATATTAAGAAATTGAAGAATAAAAACCATATGATCATCTCAGTAGATGCAGAAAAAGCTTTTGACAAAATTCAAAACCTATTTATGATAAAAACTCTCCAGAAAGTGGGCATAGAAGGAACCTACCTCAGTGTAATAAAGGTCATATATGACAAAACCACAGCAAACATCATTCTCAATGGTGAAAAACTGAAAGCATATTCTCTAAGATCAGGAACAAGACAAGGATGTCCACTCTCACCACTATTATTCAACATAGTTTTGGAAGTCCTAGCCTCGACAATCAGAGAAGAAAAAGAAATAAAAGGAATCCAAATCGGAAAAGAAGAAGTAAAACTGTCACTGTTCACAGATGACACGATACTATACATAGAGAATCCTAAAGATGCCACCAGAAAACTACTAGAGCTACTCAATGGATTTGGTAAAGTAGCAGGATACAAAATTAATGCACAGAAATCTCTTGTATTCCTATACACTAATGATGAAAAATCTGAAAGAGAAATTAAGGAAACACTCCCATTTACCATTGCAACAAAATAATAAAATACCTAAGAATAAACCTACCTAGGGAGACAAAAGACCTGTATGCAGAAAACTATAAGACACTGATGAAAGAAATTAAAGACAATACAAACAGATGGAGAGATATACCATGTTCTTGGATTGGAAGAATCAATATTGTGAAAATGACTATACCACCCAAAGCAATCTACAGATTCAATGCAATCCCTATCAAATTACCAATGACATTTTTTACAGAACTAGAACAAAAAAATCTTAAAATTTGTATGGAGACACAAAAGACGCCGAGTAGCCAAAGCAGTCTTGAGGGAAAAAAAACAGAGCTGGAGGAATCAGACTCCCTGACTTCAGACTATACTACAAAGCTACAGTAATAATGACAATATGGTACTGGCACAAAAACAGAAACATAGATCAATGGAACAAGATACAAAGGCCAGAGATAAACCCACACACCTATTGTCAACTAATCTATGACAAAGGAGGCAAGGATATACAATGGAGAAAAGACAGTCTCTTCAATAAGTGATGCTGGGAAAACTGGACAGCTACATGTAAAAGAATGAAATTAGAACACTCCCTAACACCATACACAAAAATAAACTCAAAATGGATTACAGACCTAAATGTAAGAGTGGACACTGTAAAACTCTTAGAGGAAAACATAGGAAGAACACTCTTTGACATAAATCACAGCAAGATCTTTTTTGATCCACCTCCTGGAGTAATGGAAATAAAAACAAAAATAAACAAATGGGACCTAATGAAACTTAAAAGCTTTTACAAAGCAAAGGAAACTACAAACAAGACAAAAAGACAACCCTCAGAATGGGAGAAAATATTTGCCAACGAATCAACGGACAAAGGATTAATCTCCAAAATATATAAACAGCTCATGCAGCTCGATATCAAAAAAAACAAACAACCCAATCGAAAAATGGGCAGAAGACCTAAATAGACATTTCTCCAAAGAAGACATACAGATGGCCAATAAGCACATAAAAAGCACTGCTCAACATCACTAATTATTAGAGAAATGCAAATCAAAACTAACATGAGGTATCACCTCACACCAGTTAGAATGGGCATCATCAGAAAATCTACAAACAACAAATGCTGGAGAGGGTGTGGAGAAAAGGGAGCCCTCTTGCACTGTTGGTGGGAATGTAAACTGATACAGCCACTATGGAGAACAGTATGGAAGTTCCTTAAAAAACTAAAAATAGAATTACCATATGACCCAGCAATCCTACTACTGGGCATATACCCAGAGAAAACCACAATTCAAAAAGACACATGCACCCCAATGTTCATTGCAGCACTATTTACAATAGCCAGGTCATGGTAGCAACCTAAATGCCCATCGACAGACGAATGGATAAAGAAGATGTGGTACATATATACAATGGAATATTACTCAGCCATAAAAAGGAACAAAATTGGGTCATTTGTAGAGACGTGGATGGATCTAGAGACTGTCATACAGAGCGAAGTAAGTTAGAAAGAGAAAAACAAATATCGTATATTAACGCATATATGTGGAACCTAGAAAAATGGTACAGATGAACCAGTTTGCAGGGCAGAAATTGAGACACAGATGCAGAGAACAAACGTATGGACACCAAGGTGGGAAAGTGGCCGGGGGGGGGTGGGGGTGGGGGTGGGATGAATTGGGAGATTGGGATTGACACGTATACACTGATGTGTATAAAATTGATGACTAATAAGTACCTGCTGTATAAAAAATATAAGAAGATACAAGGATATATTGTACAACACAGGGAATACAGCCAATGTTCTATAAAAAAAAAAGATTAAGTAAAAAACGAAAGAAATCATCGGACATATAATAAGGACTATATGTGCTTACATAAATAATCTAATTAATTTATTCATGACTAATCTAATTAATTAATTTTACCAGTGCCATATTTCTTCATCCATTTATTTATCTATTTCTCAGTGATGGACAGTTAGGGATTTCCAATATTTAGAATTATAAATAAGGCTGTAATAAATAACTGTATATCCCTGCCTTAAAAAAAAATCTATTTGGCGTTTCCCCCAGAACTTAGGGGGCCAGTATGTTTTCTGATTCTAACTTTGATAAGAATGGGAAAGAAGCCCCAGAACAGAGCAAGTCCTCACATCTTTGGAATTCAAGGGCAGTCATTAAATCCTAGGGCTTTTAAGGATGAAACTCCAGAGCAGTTGGGAGGAGGGGAATCACTACTGTATAGTGTTAAATATTTTGCCTCCGTTTTCTCATTGGTATAGGCGGCAAATATTATTATCTCCATTTTTCAGGCTTGGATAGTTAAAGAACACGGTTAAGATCTCACAGCTGTAAGGAGAGGAGCTGGCATTCGAAAGGACTAATAGAAAATGGAAGGAATAAAGGTCAGGAAAAAATGGGTTAACAGTTTACCTCAGAAGGGGGAATAAAAAAGGATAATCGGATGCACACGAAAGGCCTACATCTTATAAAAATCCTATTACACTTCGGTCGAGGCCCAGGCAGAATTTTACCCTCCAGATGACCATGCGCCTTGTTCAGCATCTTTGCCTCACTCTGCCCTTCGCAAAGGCCCAAATGGTGCTGGGAGCTTTGAAGGTGGTGGCAAGGGGGGAAGAACTGGGGTGGGAGAGTAGAAAAGGATATGCTACAGAGATGATTATTGAAAGTTGACAGCTGCCAAACACACTGTGTCCCTGGCAACACCTGTTGAGCCGGCCGCTGTGGTGGAGAGTCAGATGAAGAAAGACAGCTGTATACATGCCAGCAGCAGCAGGATGCTGTGCTGGGCTCGTGCTCTGCCAGCAGAAGATGTGCCAAACTCGCTGGCCCAGATTCAGATAGCTGGGTGTCCACTCGGTTTGCCAGCAAATAAGCCCGGGGAATACATTTGCATTAACACGGCTCTGCCACCTCCCCGTGCTCCCACTTCCCCAGTGCCTCCCCACCACACAGAACATAGTTCCTCTTTCCAGAATGTCATCTTCAGGCTGCTTTTCAGAACCTGTATTTCAGTGGAACATGAGGTAAGCCAGATGCTGTCCTGAATTGCCTCGAAGGAAGCCAGCATCAGCCGTCAAGAGCAAGACAAAAACAACTCCATTTCAGGTTTTTGGCAGTTGGCTAGAAAAATATCCTGGGTAATTTTAATTTTTTTTTCTGAGAAGAAAGAATAGATGGGGTTTTACATTTTATCTCATGCAAACATTATGCTCACCCAGACCCTTCCTTTATTTGAGCACCTTGAAATTAGGGGGGTTCTCAGCTAAGCTGAAAGAGTTTCACAACTGCAGTGGGATGTTATAGCAAAGTTTGGTTCTGCCCACAAAATTGCCTCCTAAGTTGGAGAAGTGTCAGATATGTCTAATTTCTTCTTATCTTTTCTCAAGACTCCAGGGATACCCTTGAGGAATAAGTCTCAGATCTGGATGAGGGAGTTTTTCTCTGCACAGACCACTGCTTGTGATTTGGAGATCTATCTATCTATCTATCTATCTATCTATCTATCTATCTATCAATCTATCTATTATAGCACATATCATTTCAGCCACTTCATGCCAGCATGCAGCAGAGGTGGTGAGAGAGATAAAGCCTTAAGGAAGAGAGAAGCTTTGTGGATTACTGTTTTGGATAGCCTTTCTCCCAGAGGTCTTAATGAGTAACTAGACCTCGAAGGATAGAAATTACCCCGTTCTTGTTTCTGACCTTCTAACATTGTGCGCGTGCGCGCGCGCACACAGACACGCACACAGACACACACACACACACACACACACACCACTCCTTAATAAAAACTTTCACTTCATTTCAATGTAGGATTTGTAAAGGAAGAGCATTAACACTCTTGTGATTGTTAACATTCCTTTCCCTCTTAATGATGATAAATCTTTCTTGAGTAGCTTTCTGTTAAAATCATTAAGTAATGTCAGAAATTCCCAGTTAAGTAACAGGTTTTGAGTCAAAAATTTATCTTATGAATTTATCTCTAACATACACTTATATATGTACATAAAGGGTATTGAATACAGAATTGTTTCAAATAATAGCAAAAGACTGGGAAAACTCTAAAGGCCCGTCTGTAGGGCACATCTCATGGATAGTACATCCTTAAAAACAGCATTATGCAACTGTTCAGAAGCGTGGATTAGCTCCGTATGTGTAGACATGGGCTAACCTTTGAGACAAACCACAAGGGCAAAAAATGAGGTGTAGAATAATGTGTATATTTTTCCTTCATTTGTGTAAAAACAGAAAAGAAATATACACACATGCATATATATGTTTATCTATACATAGACTATGTCTGGAGGATAAACAAGAAGCCCTTAACAGTGATTACCTCTGGGAATGGGAGACGAGTGATCTGACATTCAGATTTTACTGTGTATTGTTTTGTACTGTTTGAAGTTTTCCTATTATTTTGTACCTATGCCACGTCTTCAAAAGTATAAAAAAGTAAATTAATAAAATAAACTTATTTCTCACCAAGCTCTTAAGTTGAGTACTAGATATTTAATTTCTAGGTTCTTTTTGTTTTAATTGTGTGAGTTTGATGTCACACACAAGTACTTTGACCATTATTACAGATTAGTAACTTGATTAGTTGAATTCAACTTTCTAGTGACTAATTAGAAAATATGAGTCAATGTAGTCAAAAGATCTATTATGAGTTTAAATTGAGACGAGGTTCTTTTTCTTCCTCAGTCACATAAATCAGCTCAGATGAATTGTTGCTCACCACGAATGAAATAAGATTGCTTTTAAGGACTTAATTGCCATAATTCTGCAGTAGCACTTGTGCCCCCAGTCTTTTGTATTGCATTTTGAAAGCATTTTGATGCCTTCAGTGTTATTATTGTATATTCATAGTCACATGACTCCATTTATAATAAATAATGGGAAAAACTAGTGAAAATTTTCATGGATCCAAGAACATACTTGAAATGTTCACCTACCTTCACATCAAAATGCTCTCTCTCTCTTTCTTCTGTAGACAATATGTCAAAGAAATACATTGAAAGAGAGGGAACTTTTGCCTATAGAGTTCATAACATCAAAATTCTGATACTGCCCTTGAATCAAAGAATGTCGAACTTTAAATCAGAGGTGAGTTTGTTCCCTTTGGGGAATTTGGATTCCGAAAAATCTGAGTTTCTGTCAAATGAGTCTCCTGCTTCTCCTAGTCTCAATACAATATAAAAGGAGTGAAATGGTGCTCATCTTGTAGGACTGTTCAGAGAACCAAATGAGCTAGTGGGTAATGAAAGAGCACTTTGAAATTGTGATGCTCTAGTAGTTATTTTTATTGGATATCACATTCATTTTGGATAAGAATAAAGTGGATTTTGTTTCAAAGTTCTTTGCTGAATCTGATTTCTGTACAGTGATTGGCATGAACATTGTCAGTATTTTCAAGTTGATTTATGCCTGCCATTTCCAAGGGCAGCTTTCCCTAAGAGGACTGATGCTGTGGCAGCATCCAAACAGAGTGAACCTAAAATGAAACCCGAGGCACACATTTAAGGCAGATAACCCTGAGACCACTGGACTCAGCCCATTCTTGTGGGTTTATGTGTGTACAAGGGCAGAACCCTGGAAAGTGCAGACACATTTTATGAGCTGACTATTTTACACTTATATAATCTTAAATTCATGCAAAGAATTTTATTTAGTGCTTCCCTGGTGGTGCAGCGGTTGAGAGTCGGCCTGCCGATGCAGGGGACACGGGTTCATGCCCCGGTCCGGGAAGATCCCACATGCCGCGGAGCAGCTGGGCCCGTGAGCCATGGCCACTGAGCCTGCGCGTCCGGAACCTGTGCTCCGCAACGGGAGAGGCCACAACAGTGAGAGGCCCGCGTACCGCAAAAAAAAAAAAAAAAAAAGAATTTTATTTAGACACTTTGAGTAAGATTTAAGTGGGGTTCCTTGATCATGTTTCTCAGAAATAAGAAATAAAGAGTTTTGAAAGACTAAGTACTGCCCTTTAATTTCACTTGTTTTGAATGCATTTTATTTGATGAACTAATTCCTTCTATGTATTTCTCTTCGTTGATAGACAGTATTTCCTATTGAGAATTTGACTCTAAAGGTAGTGGTTTTAAGTTGGAAGACAGCACTAAGGCATTATATCTCATCTTTCAGAACAGTGGTTTTAGAACATATGTGTTTTTAAAGTGGCAGAACATTTTGTTCAAAAGAAGTAGTAGGCAGATTTCCAGTATGATTCAAAAAAAAAAAAAAGGGCGGGGGGTGGGCAAAGTGGAGCTGAAGTGAAAGAAAGTGTGTGTGTGTGCGCGCGCGCGCACACGCGTGTGTGTGTGTGTGTGTGCGCGTGTTAAAGGATATGGAGCCCAACTTACTGAACTGCCTCTTCTCCAATGCTCTCGTGACAATTTCCATTAGTGGCCAGTGAAATCGAATGAGTATTCCCACCATGTGGGATCCTTATGCTGAGGCTGAATTGTAATAATGAGTTAGATCATATTCAGCTCTGTATCTTGTACAGATACAAAAAAGAGCTGAGTGGAAGTTCAGGGACAGAAATGGTTCCCCTGGGATTTCTTTTACAGGTATCTGGTCATTATGAGTCATGCCAAGATTACAGAGTTTGGGATTTGAAGACATTTATAATAGAAAATATAAGACAACTTGTAATGACAGGCTTGAGAGACATGCTCACAGCAAAAAAGCAAGTTGTCTGGAAAAATAGTTAATTTCTGAACTTCTGTGTACAAAGGTGAAGTGAAAGTCACTCTGTATTGAAAAGCACCAGGATATGTTCAGTTTCTTCTGGAGCTAAAATAATCTCTTTTATAGCATATATTTCAATTTTATCTCTGTGGGATTGTATAGTGACATTTTCCTTATTGGCTACGAGTCATCTAACTCCTCACCTTGGCATAGTATAATAGAATTAATAGCTATATATCCTAAAATGTATATTAAATCAAGACTTTTATGTCCATGCTCCTCTGCTCAAATAAATTCAAACGTGTATGGAATGAAAGGCAATTTATATGTGGCATTGTTAGCCGCCAATATCTAGGAAAAACATTGAAATTTTTATTTCACAAAGAGAAACCAAAAGAACTATTGACAGTCTTCTTGTTAAAGGAAAAGCAGAGTTCACTTCTTAACTCTACTGATAGAGGACCACGTATGTCTCTTGGCATATTTGACATGAAAAAAAAAAAGCAGCAACCTTTATTTAATTTAGACTAGGTGTTGGGGATTATCTTTCATAACCTTTTCATCCTCGGAAGGCTTCATGTAAACTCAGTTCAAAAATCGTCACTTACTAGTTATATCTTTGTTCTAATCATTTTATTCTTTGCATATCCTTAGAACGTTTGTATTTAATTATAATTTACTTCTTATCTTGTTTTTTTTGCTTTTATTAACATGTTGCTTCAAAAATTTAAGGTGTCTTATATGTGTACATTTTATCTCTACAACAAGACCATAAATTCCATGAGGGCAGGGATTTCTTCAATGTCCTCAAAGAATAACAAGTCCAGTCTTCTGCACTAGATGATCTGTGCACTACGCACCCGCTTACTTCTCCTTAACGTGTGAACACTCCTCAACTTACTCACTTGGTTTATGCTCAGGGAAAACAAACTGATTTACTAGTTTGAATAAGCAACATTCAATAGGCAGGTAAATCTGTTGCTGCACAAATAATATAAATTGCAAATCAAAGCAAAATATAAGTGGCTTTTGTATTATCCACTCTCTGTAGTCCTTACACAGAAACCATTATCATTTGATTAACATTACATTCATTATAAAGAAGTAATATTTTCAATAGATTCTAAACACCTATGACTTTAGAACTGTTACATGGTCTTGTCTCAGGACAAATTGGCTGGTTTGGTATACCTTTATGCATTTCTGTAAAGTGCATTCATCACTCTTTTATTTGTATTCTGATAAATCCAGAGGGTTTTTCAGTGGCTAAGTGTGATTTTAGAATAGACATTATTTGTACTGTTATTTTCAATTTATGTTTTGGTATTGTTACATTTGGCCATAATATATAAAAGTTGTACTGGGGTTTAAAATCAAGAGGAAGAATTCCACCTTCCTGTGTTGAAGTTTATCAGATCTGTGACTACCACAAGTCTTATGCAGCCTCCCTCTTTGCAGCAGGTATCAACAAGGACACACAACGGACGGCACAGTCGATCTTAGTTTGGATCCTGTGCTACCCAGCTACGTGACCATGTAACCTTGGGTAAGTTTCTTAACTTCTCTGATCCTCAATTTCCTCATCTATAAAATGAAGATAATAGAGATCATCAGGGTTAAATAAGATACTTAGTATTTTATTATGTCAAATACTTAGTATAGTTGCGGGTCCACCTTAAGCATTTGATAAATATTAGCTGTTCTGATTAGCAGATGCTCCTCTAATTTGTAATTTGATTCCCAGAAAGATCAGCTCTGCTCTTCAATTCCAGCCCATCTCTCTGGACACAGTCATGGAAAGGGTGCTTCACAGTCATATTGGTCATATTGGGTCAAGTCCCCAGTTCTCTCTCCCTTCATTTAGGTGGGATAACCCACACAAATCTGCAAATGAATGTAAGCCATTGTCAAAGTAGAATCTTTGGAAGTACGTGTAAATCTTACAGTAGATTGTGTTTGAATAGCAACAGCATTGTTCCAAGCCATGAGACTTTCTTAGAAGTCAGAACATTTTACACAGAGGGGTGTCAATGCCTATACCTCATAGGTGGTACCTGAAGTAGATTTTCTTCTCTGAACCCTACTTTCTACTCAGATTTCTCTACTAAGATCTACATGATATTTTCAGCTTGTCCCACACCTTGCTCACTTCCCAGTTTCAGAGAGGCTTTCATTTGGCTGGGGGAATCTGTCCAGTCCTTTCCCAGGGCATCAAATGAAACCATGTAAACTGAAGCACTCACAAATATTCCTTCAAATCAACATGGTTAAGAAACTCTATCACTGAATCTTTCGTTGAAAACCCAGATCGTTGAGATGGTGGTCACACTGTCAACTGGTTAGTGTGCAGATCTGACTACTAAGAAATGAAAATATATTAACTGATTTAGAGTAGTGCAGAGAAAGAACCTAAAAATGGAGCACAGTGCTTCTGGATCCTCCTGTCCGCCTGAGGTGTTGTTTTGTATCTTGCCTTAATTTCAACGATAAATTTCAGATATTGGAAAAGTCTTCCTTAGTGTCTCAGGTCGCTGCTCATCTTTTACTTATTAAGTAAAATATTATTTATTTCTAAAATTCAAAAAATATTAAAGCACAAAGAAAAAAGTTTTTAATACATCCACCACCTAGAAATAACAACTGTTGACTTATTTTCTAATAACTTTCTGTGGCATATTTTATATCCATAATTTTAAGTAAGAAAAAAGTTTCACTATTTTAATAAAAATGAAACATACACATAGAAAAGAATCTGACATTGACAAATAATGCTGAATATTTTAAAATCACCTCAAATTCAATTACCCAGAAATGATATTGTAATCATTACATTAGATGAACATATTTTCAGATCTCTTTCTGTGTGTACACCTACAAATACAGAGAGCAAGAGAGAGGGAGAGAGGGAAAGGGAGAGAGAGAAATGCTTTTATAAAATGGAGACCATACTCTAGAAATTATTTTTAATAAAACAAAATACATATAATTTTCTTTTGATTTAATGGGGAAAAGGAAACTTCAGGAACTGTGGAACTTAAACTAAGTGTGTTTTCATGGTAAGAATTAATATATTCCACACGATATCTCTAAATTCTTTTTTTTTTTTGCGGTACGCAGGCCTCTAACTGTTGTGGCCTCTCCCGTTGCGGAGCACGGGCTCCAGACGCGCAAGGCTCAGCGGCCATGGCTCACTGGCCCAGCCGCTCTGGGGCATGTGGGATCTTCCCGGACCGGGGCACGAACCCATGTCCCCTGCATCGGCAGGAGGACTCGCAACCACTACGCCACCAGGGAAGCCCGGTATATCTAAATTAAAAAAAAAAGATTATAACAAGTTTGAACTGCAGTTATGTATGTTTCAATATTAGATATCACCAAGCTGGTTCCCTTTGTTATAAAGCAGAAACTAACACACCATTGTAAAGCAATTATACTCCAATAAAGATGTTAAAAAAACAAGTAGATATTACCAATTAAGCTTTTCTGTGAAATAAGAGAATCTTTGTACTCTTACATACTCTCTCATCTCCTCTGCTCTCACTTCCCAGTTTTTATGTTATTATTTGTACAACGCCCATGTTTGTAATATTGAGATTCTGATCTTTAAAAATGTATTGTATTAATTCATTTAATACATTTAAATGACTATAATGCTCATTTCCAGTCCTTTTACAACAGCTTCCACTCTAAGTTATGAATTTTGATTAATCTCAGAATAAGATGAATTTAACTGTCAAGTAGTTTTTTCTAAAGAAGGATATATGCATGCTTTATTTCTAAGGGTTTTTTTCCCCTAGTTTGAGAATATCTACCTGTAGATTTCATACAAGAATAACATTTGCCTCACTGGATAAGAGTTTCTTGGATCACATTTTCTTTTCTTCAGAACTCTGATCTGCATGTGTACATTTGTATAACCTAACCACCACCAGAATCAATATGTAGAACTATTCCATGACTTTATAGTCATACCTACTTTTCTTCTCCACCACCATTCTTTTTTTTTTTTTTTTTGGAAGTATAGTTGATTTACAATATTGTGTTAGTTTCTGGTGTGCAGCAAAGTAATTCAGTTATATATAAGTGTGTGTGTATATATATATATATATATAGAGAGAGAGAGAGAGAGTATATATATATAGTGTATATATATATATATATATATATGTTCTTTTTCATATTCTTTTCCATTATGGTTTATTACAGAATATTGACTATAGTTCCTCGTGCTATGTTAGTAGGACCTTGTTGTTTATTTTATATATAGTAGTTTTATCTGCTAATCCCAAACCCCTAATTTATCCCTCCCTCACCCCCTTTCCCCTTTGGTAACCATAAGTTTGTTTTCTATGTTTGTGAGTCTGTTTCTGTTTTGTAAATAAGTTCATTTGTATCATATTTTAGATTCCACATATAAGTGAAATCTATGATATTTGTCTTTGACTTACTTCACTTAGTATGATAATCTTTAGAACCATTCATGTTGCTGCAAATGGCATTATTTCATTCTTGTTTTGTGGCTAATATTCCATTATATATACATACCACATCTTTATCAATTCATCTGTCAATGGACATTTAGGTTGCTTCCATGTCTTGGCTATTGTAAATAGTGCTGCTACGAACATAGGGGTGCGTGTATCTTTTCAATTAGAGTTTTCTCTGGATATGTGCCCAGGAGATATATTCTCTGGATATATAACCCTTAGATATATTCCACCACCATTCTTACCCCCTAACAACCATTAATTTCTTCTCCATCTCTATAATTTTGTCATGCTGAGAATGTTATATAAATGGAATCATATGTGAGCCTTTAGACTGACTTTTTTCCTTTGAAATGCCTTTGAGATCCAGTTGGGATGTTCTCTTTATTGTACACTGGCCATTCATTGATCTTCTTCCTCCTTCTTCTAATGAGAGCATGCTAATTTTCCTTTGGAGGATCACTCCTCCTCCATTTTTAGTACATTCACCCCCGTGCTCCCAACGGAGGTCACATAACCAAAACTTGTCCTCAAATTGCTCTCAGTGTGAGGGGGAAGGGGCAGAAATGGAGACAGGTATTATACTCTCTACAATACACTATGCTAAGTCTTTTAGTAGTGATGGTACAGAGAGACAGGTGAAAATAATAAAATTCTGGCATAAAATTTGGAAAGTCTTTTCAGAGGAGGAGATTTTGGGATTGAGTCCTGAAGGCTGAGTAATATTTTTCTAGCAGAGGAAGTAGAGAGAGTGATAAAACATCATCAGTGTCAGTGAAAGATTAAGAACAGATACACACACCCATATATTAAAAGACACATAAAAAATATGAAGATTATGTGTACCATTATCTGAAAATACCACTGCAAGGGAGAACTCAGAAAAAATTTATGAACTAAGCATATATGCTGTTATTTAATTTAGAAAGGTAATTATTTAGCTAAGATTACCTGTTATGATTAAAGGCTATTAACAAATAAAATTGTGTTTGAATTTGAAGAGTATTCAAATTTCATGAAACACACGTATAAAGAAGTTAAAACTATTTTAAAATAGATATCTCACTAAAACTTTTAAAAGATTTATTTGAACAAGCTGAAGTATAAAGAGAAGGATAATTGATGAATTTACCAACTCTTTTTTTCTGACCTGTTTGGTTTTTAGACATATTCCATCCACCACACTTCTTTCCTTCCATCAGCCTTGGTATATGAATAGAAACTCTGCAGAAAAGGTTTATAACAATCACTTGGCAAACTAATAATAGAAATCTCTCCACATATTAACTGACATTCTTCTACTCAATTGCTGAAGCATATACTTTTGATTGGCCCACTCACCATTCAACCTCCTTTTTGTGTGCTTTCCTATGCTGCAGAAGCTAAAAATCTGAAAACTACAATTCCTGGACTCCCGTGCAGACTAGATGTAGACTCAAATGTAATTTGATTTCACCAGTCAGATATGTTTACCAAAGACTGAGTTAAGAAGAATTAACAGATCTACTGCTTCAGGCAGTTCCTAGAAACTCAGCCTAGAATCTGTTTCTTTGGCCATCCCACCCATAGCATAGGCCATGCTGTACAGTGTAATAAATCCATTTCTACCTCAGTGAACCAGAGTAGATTCTGTTCTCTGTAACTGAACCTGCACTAATAGTGCCACCTTTGGTCAAAGTTTCTAGATTTGATTTTTTGAAAACAAAAATAATAATCACTTAAGTATGAATTTATGTATTAAAGTAGAATTTGGTGCTGAGCACTCAAAAAAGTCTTTATTTTAAAATCAAATGGATTGCTTCTTTCTTTGTTCATAATGGAAACAGTTTTATAGCTTTAGTTCTGATTGTAAAATGAACTTGTGCACATATTAAGTATGTTAAGCAACAGTAAAAAGAATAAGAAAAACAGCAAAAGCTTATTTACCAACATTTTATCTGAGATAATTGCCGTTCTTTTTCTGTGCTTGGACATACATAACACACATATTTTATAAAATCAAGAACATGACAAAAAGATTGCTCTGTAATATGCTTTTCACCTGATATATTGTGAACATATTTTCATATCAAATCTGCATATTAATATCAAAAACTGATATTAAATTCTTAGTAGACATTGTATATATCTTCCTTATATAAAACATACTCCTGGGCTTCCCTGGTGGTGCAGTGGTTGTGAGTCCACCTGCCGATGCAGGGGACACGGGTTCGTGCCCCGGTCTGGGAAGATCCCACATGCCGCGGAGCGGCTGGACCCGTGAGCCATGGCCGCTGAGCCTGCGCGTCCGGAGCCTGTGCTCCACAACGGGAGAGGCCACAACAGTGAGAGGCCCACGTACCGAAAAAAAAAAAATATATATATATATATACCCCCTATTCTAAATATTCAACTTGTCTTTAATTTTTATGAACAAAGCCAAAATAAACATTTTAAATTTCTTTTTATCTATTTCCTCAGTGTAAATTCATAGAGGAGGAATTTCTAAGTCCATTTTAAAGATTATTTTTAATTTATTCATTTTATTTATTTATTTATTTTGGCTGCGTTGGGTCTTCGTTGCTGTGCACAGGCATTCTCTAGTTGCAGCAAGCGGGGACTACACTTCGTTGCAGTGCGTGGGCTTCTCATTGCAGTGGCTTCTCTTGTTGCGGAGCACAGGCTCTAGGTGTGCAAGCTTCAGTAGTTGTGGCACGAGAGCTCAGTAGTTGTGGCTCGCAGGCTCTAGAGCACAGGCTCAGTAGTTGTGGCGCACAGGCTTAATCGCTCCACGGCATGTGGGATCTTCCCGGACCAGGGAACGAACCTGTGTCCCCTGCATTGGCAGGTGGATTCTTAAACACTGAGCCACCAGGGAAGTCCCCATTTTAAAGATTTTTGATGTGTATTGTCAGATTGCCCTCTACAAAGATTGTGTCAGTTTCCAAGGTCACCAGCAGCTATGCTAATGCCTATTATTTTGCATGCCACCAACACTAGATGTAAATGATCTGATATTCTAATAGGGGAAAACCTAAATCTCACTTTGTTTATTGTTTTCTTCCTCTCCTTCTCATTATAAAAGCAAAAAAACCCTATTTATTTAGTTGTATATAAATATAAATATACATATTTATATTTATATACATATTTTTCTTTTCCCTAAAGATCACTATTTTATGTTTTTGGCTTCTTTAGTTCAGGATTATTATCCAGACATCTTCTGTATTGTGATGTTAAATGTAAATATGGATTTAAAAGCTGCAGTTTTTCTTCAAGTGTTTTGAAATACTATTTCTGAAGCTGAAACTGAATCAGATGGCACAATTTCATGTACTTTCTGACTTTGTAATTTCAGTAGCATTCACTAGAGCAACACTCTAGGATGTAGAGGGGCCAGTGTCACAACTTTAAACATTTAGGCTCATGGAGGAGAGCTCCCTGGCACTCTGTATATGGTTCTGTGGTAGAAGTTATCAAAGCTAATTTGATTGCTACCTCTGGATACGCAGAGTCTCTCTTCGAACAGTCACGGGGCTCATTGCTATTATTAATCTGTCTCTGTTGCCAGATTCACAGCTTCAGAGTAAGAAAATATTATCTGAGCAAATATTTAAGCAGAATTCTCTACACTGTTATGCTTCATTAAAGAACAGTTTTCATTCGGTTTGTTCTGGAGTAAAGTGAGTTGCTCCAAATCAATACACTCTCCAGTTTTTCCCAGCATTTTTTTTTCCACAATAGGAAAACAAGGACTTCTCAGGAAGAAAGGCTTTATGATGATGAACTCTCCTCTCTTATCCATGCCCCTCTACCAGAATTTGGTCTGTGGCAGGAAAACACTGTGATAGGAATGGATCAAATAAAGGGTGTTTGTGTGCATCCTTGTGCAAAGTGGCTACATATGAGTGAGTGACATTCTTCTCCCAGCTGCTGAAGCATATATGCTTTGAATTGACTCATGTACCATTCAACCTCCTTCTTCTGTGCTTTCCCATGCTGCAAAATTTTTGAGTATTTGGCTGGATTGGAAAGCATAAACGTGTCACCTGTTCAGTATCCTATGGTAATATGGAGCCAGCACTCCTATCCTTATACATTATAAGGTCTTTCCTTCCCTCTTCTCCTTCAGTTGTCCCCTCCTTATTCCTCGGTTGAATGTACATGCTGCAGAAAGCACCAGGGTAAAGTGACTGCAACAAAAACAAAAACAAAAACCTCGATATTGTAATTATTGATCTGGATAACTAATGTTAGTTAAACTAGTATGATTTATCAGGGGAAAAAAACCAAGCCTGGAAAGCAGTGTTCCTAAAATATCTAATCACTAATATTTTGGGGGGTATTGGGAGAATGCCTTTCTGGTATGGTTCACATTGGCATAGGTGATTTTTGGAAATTTTCATGGTTTCTGTTCTAAGCTGTTGTTCGAAGAGCAGTGTCTTCCAGCTGGTGTTGTTCATGTCGATAACCGCCTCTTAATGTTATTGTTGATAATAACCTTATGGGCGGAAGAAATACTGATGAGCTTTATGTGGAGTCTGGGAATGGCAAACCTTTCCAACTCCTTTTGATTCATCTCGGGTAAGGGAAATTTGGCTAGTAAACCAGACTCCTTTTCTCTTAAGAATTTTCTCCCTTATGTTTTTATATCCATGCTCACTGAAATATGCCTGTTGCTAGCTCCTCCCACCTTATTTTATATTAAAGCTTTTTGGAATGGAGTCCTGTTCTCAGTTTCCAGAAAGGCTACCCTTTCAGTGTCTTCAGGCAACTGAATCAGTTTTATTATTTATTAACTTCAATAAAAGTTGTGGCATGTTTGTGTAACGAATTGCTTGAGAATCTGTTGGAGTTGGGTCATATGGAGGCTTTTTCAACACACATATGGAAGAAAACCCATAATTTATTATTTTGGATCACAGAATTGTATTTAGAATTACAGATAAAAATATCAAACTTTTATCTTATATCTTAAAATAGACATTTTATTATATTAAGAAAAAACATCTAGCTCTATCTTGTTATTTCTTTATCACAAAGAAGAGAGAAGTGAAATCTGTATTTAAAAGGCTACGGAACATTGTGCATTTAAAGTACTCAGCAAGTTATTCCCTAAAGCACTCCATATGATATATAAATCTTTTGATCTTTCACAAAATGCATGAATACTATAAAGAATAATGAGTACAAGCTTGGAAAATACAATATTGACTGTCAGTGTTGTGCACTTAGCCACAATTATTATTTGCATGGCTTTTGCAACATAACTGGAGGGGATACTTCTGTGAATATGTTAAGTACATACAGTGTCTGCTAAAGATTTAATTTTATAAGAAAGACTTCTTTTTCCCTTTCCCCTTCCACTAGTTATTCTTGTTTCCAAACCATTTTCTCAAGATAGAAAGAATCTTTAAGAAAGTGTGGAATCGACTAGAATTTTAAAAGGAAAAGAATTTAAAAAGAGAAGCTCTGCTACCCCATTGCTATTAATTACCATATGATGGATAAAATAACTAGGCTTTGGAAAGTATCATTCTATGATATCCTGCAGAAAGAATATTTAAGTCATGGTAAGCTGTTCTTTATAGAAATCTTTATTTAAAACTTAGTTGAGCAATTGGAATAAATTTTTTCTTCAGTTTTCTTTAGAAATTACAAATTTTGTTTCAGCTTATTCAATAGGATTAACTTGAAACAAACAAGCCACAAATTTTTTAATGGATCAGTTAAAATTTTGATATTTGAATTTACTTGATTTTAGTCAAAGTAATGAGCTACTTTGGTATTGTAGTTAGTTGTGTTTATGATGTGATAGGACCTGGTTAGTTAATCCAGTCTGAAAAATGCAGAGCTGCTAACTACAAATGGCTCACTGGTAGAAGCAATGTGCCACATGATTTGGGAGTAGTTGATGTACCGATGGGAAGAAATATTCACTCTCATGATGAGGTGAGTGACCTTAAGATGTTAGTGTATCAATTAATACAGGAACATAAATGCATAAAACTCTTCTTGGATGCATGGAACTCTATTTGGATGCATGGCTATATTAAACATTTTAAACTTCAGTTTTTAAGAGTATATGAATATATTTTGATTCTAAAATTTGTATGGAAATGCAAAGAACCTAGAATATCTAATAGGAGCTTGAAAAAGAAGTACAGGTTTGGAGGACTTTGCTTTCTGATTTTATGACTTATTATGAAGCTACAGTAATCAAAACCTGTGGTATTGACACACAGACAGATAAATAGGCAATGGAACCGAATAGAGAGCCCACACTTACTGCCATTTGATTTTTGATAAAGGTACTAAAGTAATCCAATGAGGAAGGAAAGTCTTTTCAACAAATGGTCCTGGAACAACTGGATAACCATATGGGAAAATGAAAAAAGAACCTTGATCTTACATCACATCACAGAGGAAAATCAATTCAAGATGGATCATACACTTAAATGTAAAAGCTAGAACTCTAAAGATTTTTAAAGTATAGGATAATATTTTTGCAGTTTGAGGGTAGGCAAATACTTCTTAGACAGGACACAGAATGCACAAACAATAAAAAGAAAAATCTGATAAATTAGACTTCAAATTTATAACTCTGCTCATCAAAAAACATCAATAAGAAAAGGAACAGGCAAATCACAGATGAGGAGAAAATATTTATGAAATATATATTTGACAAAGAATGTGCATCCAAAATGTGTAAAGAACTTATACAACTAAAAATATAAAGATAACCCAATTTAAAATTAGAAAAATGATTTGAACAGTAAAGGGAGATATATAAATGCCTGAGTACACAAAAAAGGTGTTTAACATCATTATCCATAAAGGAAATGCAAATTTAAGCCACAACAAAATACCATTACAGCTGTACACCTGAAACTAACACAACATTGTATATCAACTATACTTCAATGTAAAAAAAAAACACCATTACACACCTACTAGAATAGTTAAAATTTAAAAGACTGATATCATCAAATATTAGTGGGGAAATGGGAATGACTGAAACTCGCATACAGTGTTGGTGGGAATGTAAAATGGCATAACCACTTTGGAAAACAGCCTGACGATTTCTTCTAAAACTAAATATACACCTATCTTATGTCCCAACAATTCCACTCCTGTGTAATTGCCCAAGAGAAATGAAAACATATTAAAAAAAAAACTTTTACAAGAATAAAAGCTTTTAATTCATAACAACCCAACCTGGTAAGAGCGCTGGTGTGGGGGTGGGGCGAGGGAGAGGTCCAAGAGGGAGGGGATATATATATATATATATATATATATATATATATATATATATATACGTATAGCTGATTCACTTCATGGTACAGCAGAAACTAGCACGACATTGTAAAGCAACTATACTCCAATAATAAAAAAAAAGAATCAACAAAAGAATGAATAAATTGTGGTAAATTTATTGAATGGTATGCTACTCAGCAACAAAAAGGAGCAAACTACTAAACCATGCAATATGTAAGAATTTCAAAAGCATTATGCAGAGTAAAAGAAGCCAGACACAAAAGAATATATACAGTATGATTCCACATACAGGAAGTTCTAGAACATGCAAAATTGATCTATGGTGCTCCTGGGGTGGAGGAGGTTGACACTTTTCTATATCTAGATAGTGGTTTAGGCTATACAGGTTGTCAAAACTAATTAAATGGTACACTTACGATCATTTAATTGTAAGAAAATTTTACCTCAAAAGTAAGAATTCATGAACAAATATTTAACTCTATTTGTAATATGCATGCTCTATTCTTTAGGAGTGTTGTGTAATGATGTCTGCATCTTACTTTGAAATGCATCCAAAAAATAAGATGGATTGGTGGATAGATAGGTAAGTGCTTTAAAGCAAGTAATATAACATGTTAATAGTAGAATCTAGGTGGTGGGTATATAACTACTCACTGTATAAGCCTTTCAACTTTTCTGTATGTTTGAAAATTTTCATAATAAAATAGGAAAAGTAAATGAGTAGCTTTCACTACTGTAGACTACACTTTATTTTGTACTCATTTAATATTTAGGAGAAAGATTATGCAGGTTGAGCCATTTTCTCATTTATCTCACTTAGCTGATGAATAACATTTGAAGTGTAATAACAAGAAAGACTGCCAATAATAACAATGTAAACTAGTAAATTTAAATGCATAAGAAAGGTTCAGACCTCTAAACCAATAGTTTCAAACTTGACCAATTACCTGGATCACATGAGGGAATTTATGAAAATGTAGATTCCATGGCCTCACTCAGATTATGGCATATCTGAGAGTGAGGACAGAATCTTGTAATGCTAGTAGCACCTGGATGATTCCGCTGCAGCTCAGGTGTTGGGAATCAGTTGTGGACAGGGGCTCAGATAATGGGCGTGTTTCACAGTGCATTTCCCTTGCAGTTTCTGGGGAAAGCAACTTCCAGCGTTCTGGAAATTACGGAAGGGGCATGTCTGCTTCTTGGTGTGGCATCCTGAACACTGCTAACGTGGCACGCTGTGAAAATCAAGCTGGAGGTCCAGCATCACAAAGCATCTGAAAAGGAAACACTTGAGAGTTCTTCCTTTATTCAGCGGTAAAGAACCAAGTGCTCAGAGAGGCTCTAAGCCAACCCAGTAAGTTCATGGATGAGCCAGGCCTGGAACCCAAGTGCACTTCCTCCAGTCAGTGCTCTTTCTATGCCACTTGATCTTCAAGGTTCACAGGAGAAATTACCAAAGCCTTTTTTTTTTTTTTTTTTTTTTTTTTTTTTTGCCGTACGCGGGCCTCTCACTGTTGCGGCCTCTCCCGTCGTGGAGCACAGGCTCCGGACGCGCAGGCTCAGCAGCCACGGCTCACGGGCCCAGCCGCTCCGCAGCATGTGGGGTCCTCCCGGACCGGGGCACAAACCCGCGTCCCCTGCATCGGCAGGCGGACTCTCAACCACTGAGCCACCAGGGAAGCCCCCAAAGCCATTTTTATTTCAGCCTTCTGTCCTTACAAAAGAAATATAGTATTTTTAAATGCACCAAATGTAAATAACTGTGCTCAGGTTACCCCATTACATCCTGAATTTTTAGCTTTTTAAAAATTGAGGAGGGTCTTCCCTGGTGGCACAGTGGTTAAGAATCCGCCTGCCAGTGCAGGGGACACAGGTTCAATGAGGTATCACCGCACACCGGTCAGAAGGCTATCATAAAAATATCTACAAACAATAAATGCTGGAGAGGGTGTGGAGAAAAGGGAACCCTCTTGCAATGTTGGTGGAAATGTAAATTGAAACAGCTACTATGGAGAACAGTATGGAGGTTCCTTAAAAAACTAAAAACAGAACTACCATACGACCCAGCAATCCCATTACTGGCATATACCCTGAGAAAACCATAATTCAAAAAGAGTCATGTACCACAATGTTCATTGCAGCTCTATTTACAATAGTCAGGACATGGAAGCAACCTAAGTGTCCACCAACAGATGAATGGATAAAGAAGATGTGGCACATATATACAATGGAATATTACTCAGCCATAAAGTGAAATGAAATTGAGTTATTTTAGTGAGGTGGATGGACCTAGAGTCTGTCATACAGAGTGAAGTAAGTCAGAAAGAGAAAAACAAATACTGTATGCTAACACATGTATGTGGAATCTAAGGAAAAAAAAATGGTCATGAAGAATCTAGGGGCAAGACAGAAATAAAGACGCAGACCTACTAGAGAATGGACTTGACATGGGGAGGGGGAAGTGTAAGCTGGGACAAAGTGAGAGAGTGGCATGGACATATATACACTACCAAATGTAAAATCGATAGCTAGTGGGAAGCAGCTGCATAGCACAGGGAGATCAGCTCGGTGGTTTGTGACCACCTAGAGGGGTGGGATAGGGAGGGTGGGAGGGAGGGAGATGCAAGAGAGAAGAGATATGGGGATATATATATATATATATATATATATATATATATATATAGCTGATTCACTTTGATATAAAGCAGAAACTAACACACCATTGTAAAGCAATTATACTCCAATAAAGATGTTAAAAAAAAAAAACAGACAAATTTGAATTAACTTTGACACAAAATATTAACTTAATGAATCAGTATTTTTGGAAATGAATACGTTAATCAATAACTATAAAATGCTTAAAGCAATACCTGGTCAATATTAAGTGTGGAATAAATTATTATTAATTATAAAAAAAAATTGAGGAGGGGCTTCCCTGATGGCGCAGTGGTTAAGAATCTGCCTGCCAATGCAGGGGACATGAGTTCAAGCCCTGGTCCGGGAAGATCCCACATGCTGCGGAGCAGCTAAGCCCGTGCGCCACAGCTACTGAGCCCACATGCCACAACTACAGAAGCCCACGAGCCTAGAGCCCGTGCTCTGCAACAAGAGAAGCCATCGCAACAAGAAGCCCATGCACCGCAACAAGAAGCCCATGCACCGCAACAAAGAGTAGCCCCACTTGCTGCAACTAGAGAAAGCCCACACGCAGCAATGAAGACCCAACCC
Organism: Leucopleurus acutus; assembly: GCF_964270905.1. NCBI lineage: Eukaryota > Metazoa > Chordata > Mammalia > Artiodactyla > Delphinidae > Leucopleurus > Leucopleurus acutus. The sequence continues at coordinate 43,468,647 of NC_139142.1, forward strand.
AGCCAAAAATAAATAAATAAAATAAATTTATTTTAAAAAAATTTGAGGAATGATTGACATAGAATATTATATTAGTTTCAGGTATACAACATAATGATTCCACATTTGTGTATATACTGTGAAATGATCACCACAATAAGTCTAGTTAGCTGAATTTTTAACTTTCGGTATATGTTCAATTATGAAATAACCCAGATGATTGTTTTATACTAGATCACACCTTCACTTACCTACTTAAGGTCTCAATTCCTTCCTTTCTCTCCTTGGTCCCCAGATTTTTGATCCCCTCATGGATCATTCATTTCCTTCAGCATCAAATATTTCATCCATTAAAAAAAAAATCTCTCTCTTGTTCCCACTTTTCTCCTCTTCATGGCAAAAATTCTTGAAAGAGTTGTCTATACTGTTGTCACCAATTTCTCTCCATCTCTTTGAACTGCCTCCCATTAGGCATTTTGCTCTCACCTCTCCACTAAGACTACTTCTATCCAGATCACCAGTGACCTCCACATTGCTAGAGCCAATGGTAAATTATCTGGTTCCACCTCACTTGGCCAATCAGTGACATTATACCTTATGGATCCACCTTCCTCCTTGAAGGAAGATGGATCACTTGACTTCTAACTCTTACGGTTTTTCAGTATCTCTCTAATCCCTCTTCTTAGAATGCTCTGCCATTTCCTTATCATCTCTCAATTGCCTACATCTCCATTTGTATATCTAATAGACCCCTTAAACTTAATGTGATTAAATAGAGCTCATTCTGGTACCCTCCAAACTCATTTCTCCAGTCTTCCCATCTCTGTTAATGACAACCACACCCTTCTGGTTGCTCAGGACTTTCTTGACTCCTTTCTTTGTCTTACGCCCCACATTTGATCTGTCAGTAAATACTGTTATCCATACCCTAAAAAATCTATCTAGGATTCTATGGCTTCTCAACATCCTACTGTGGCCTCGTGTAAGCCATCATCATCTCTTGCCTAGATTATTGCAGTAGCAATAACTAGTCTCTCTGCTTCCACCCTTGCCCTGCTTCAGCCTGAGTGATCCTATGGAAAAACAAAGTCAGACAGATCATGTTATCCCTCTACTCAAAACCTTTCTATGCGTCTCCCATCTCATTCAGAATAATGGCTGAAATTCTTACAATTACCCAAACCCCCCTGTATGATCTGACCCCTGTTATCTCTATGACTTCATCTCCTATTTCTCTCCCCCTTCTGCCCCAGCCACCCTGGAGTTCTCACCGTTTCTTGAAAACACCAAGCCCTTATCAGCCTCAGTCCTTTTGCACTTGCTGTCCAATCTTCCTACAGTGTTCTCCCAGGCTATATGCTGGGCTTGCTCCTTCACCTCATTTAAGTCTCTACTCAATATCATCTTCTCAGTGAGGTATTTCTGGTCACATTACATAAAATATCAACATCCCCTACATACACACATGCACACAATTCTTTTTATTTGCTTATTTTTCTAACTTAAAACTTATGAATATTTAATATATTTTTAATTTATTTAAGTTGCTTGTTATCTGTCTTTCCCACCAGAATTTAAGCTCCTTGAAAGCAGGGAGGTTTTTTTTTCTTGTCTGTTTTGTTCACTGGTTAATCCCTAACACCCAGAAAAGTGCCTAGCATGTAGTAGACACTTAATAAATTGTTGGTGGATGAATAAGGTGCATGTACTTTGCTGAGAGCTTTGGGCTTTGCTCTGTTGGAAGCTCCTCAGGTTTCTTAAGTGGAGGACCATTGGAGAGAGAAAATTTCATATTAGATAGATTACCCTGGTGGCAACATGAGAGTGAACTGAAGGTGAGAACCTGACAAATCAGGATCCAGGGAGTCCAGTTTGGAAACTTACAAGTGACTTGATGTGTGGAGATAGGGGCAGACAAGCAGGCATAAGGAGAAGGGACACAGCTGACACTTAAAAGATAGAATCAGCAAGATTTAGCTGAGGAGGAGATTCAGAGGTAGGGGCTGGCAGAGAAGGAAGCATGAAGACTACCTCCTAGGTTTCTGGTGTGGATAAGTAGCGGTACTATTCGTTAATAGGAAATAGAGGGGAAGGCAATTTTGAAGGGAACTTTGGAAGCTGAGTCTTGCTTATTTTGCATTTGAGATTTCTGGGGAGGAACAGCCAGAAATAACCAACTGACAATTCTCTTTGTAAGTTATAAGCATGAATAAAATCCCCCAGAGTGAGTATATACATTAATAAAAGATTAAAGGTCAGAGTTCTTAGAAACACCAATATTTAAGGCTCAGATAGATGGAAAGAGGTGTAGAAAATGGTCTGATTCTGGAGAAGCTGATTAGAAATGAGCAGTGCCACAGAAACAAGGGAGGCCATGCTCCAGCGACATCTGTGTTTGTGGCTGGATCCTTGGTGTATCTCTAGCCTCTTTCACTTGCTTCCCTTGAACCTAGGAGTGCATAGAAAACTTAAATATTAAGCTCCAAGTCAGGGGCCACAAGACTGGGGTTTAGTGGCTTGGCTTAGTTGCCATAATCAAGTAATTTCTGCTCTTTAAAATGTCTAGTCACTGGACTTCCCTGGAGGTCCAGTGGTTGAGACTCCACGCTTCCAATGCAGGGGGCACAGTTTCGATCTTTGGTTGGGGCACTAAGATTCCACATGTTGCGGGGTGCAGCCAAAAAGTAAAAAAAAAAAAGAAAAAAATGTCTGGTCACAAGATCCTGAAGATGGATCTCATAAATGGGAGCACAGTGTCAGTGTTACACTCTAGTCTTTTTGAGTGTTTGTGAGTTTCTTTGACAGGGATCCACTTGTGTGGTTGTACCTATGTGCCATCCTGACCCCGAAATCAGAAAGAAAGAGAGATAATATGAACGATATTTATATCAAATCGCTTGAATATTTAAAAATATAAAAATGGATCTACTGCTGCAACCTCAGCATATGGGAAAGCTTTTGTGCTGATTCATTCTGTTGTTTTAAAAAAATGCCTCATTATTGCAGCAAATGCCACATCTAAGCGTTTTCTTGTGTTAGCAAGGTGCAGAACGCTTTCTTGAAGAAATACAAAGAAATCTTGTGCATTTCTATATGTCACAATGTTTCTAGGAGTCAATTTTCTTTGAGAAATGTCTTCTTGTTTTGAATGACAACTCATATAATTACACCAACAAACACTACTATTCACTGTAGCAACCAAACAGATGGATAGCCAGATACACCCACTGGAAAATCAAAAAGACCAACATACAAATTTCTCTGTGTTTTCGTTTGGGTTTTTTTTTTTTTTGAGTTTATTTATTATTATTATTATTATTAACTGCTGTTGATGACTCTAAATTTGGAAATCCTCAGTAAAAGAGTACATTTTAAAAAACAAATTTTTTTGCTTGGGTAATTGATCCTATTTTTAACTTAGTCAATAGTTACAAAGTTGTTTAGAAATAATTACTTTTTTCAGATTCTAGTTTGAATGAGCAATGTTTGAAAAAAGGCCAGATGTTGGAAAGTTGAGAGTAAGCGTTATGATTTACACTCCATCATCAGGGACAGGAAGAAGAATGTTCTGGATAAATCCATGTTTTGCTAACCCAAACACAACAATTAAGGAAAAGTGATACTTTCCTTGAGGGTAGTTATGCTTTGATCTAATCTCATCTCTTCTGATATATTTGAAAAGTTCAGCCCATTTGACAATAGTATTAGTTAGGGTAGAGGTTAAGTTGCTTTAACAAAGCTACCTTAAATACAGTGGCTTAAAGAAGATAGTTCTAGGGAGAATATATTCCACATGGTCATTCAGGAACCCATCTTGTTGTTTTGTCATCCCTTAGGGCTTCGTCCTTGTCCAAATAATCAAAGCTGGCCTTGCTTAATCAAAACATGGACGTGGTCACATCTACGTCCCAGCTTTATGGGAATAGGAACGAGAAGTGCATTGGGACAAGTGGCTTGTCTTTAAAGGTGGAAGTCCCAAAAGTTGCACGCATTCCTTTGGCCTGAACTTAGTCACATAACCACATTCCCGTGCGAAGGAGGCCAAAAATGTAGTCTCTAGCTGAGCATCCACATGCTTAGTTTAAATTCTAGTGCTATGGAAAGAGGGGAGAACAGATTTTGGAGGACAATCCGCAGTTTTCCAGTCTTTGAGAGACAATCTGATAGAAACATTGTAACGCTGAGCTTGGAAGCACTAACTTCAAAAGGCAGGACTCATGGTTCCAACAATCGTTAATATGTACTAAAGATCATATTGCAGAATAAGGGAATGCAATCTATTCCAAATGGATATTTTTGGGAGAAGCAGTAATGCAGAAAGACGGTAAAAGGCCCAGAGCTTAAATAAACACATTGGAATAGGAGGTGCTATGTGTCAAGGCAAATGAAAATCAGCTGATTTACCATGCCTCGGTCCAAACGAAAAAAAAGATCACCCCTGATTCTGAGGAGTTCATATAAGAATTCTAATTAGGATTAAGAACATTATCTCTCTCCAAATGTCTGCAAGCATAGACGATTGGTTCTGTCTCTGGCTATACCTATAATTTCGCAATACAACTTCTTTAAAAGGAGGAGACAATTTGGTAAACTGATAACTAATTTAGATAATGCTAATTGTATTGGGTGGAAGATGATTAGGAGAGTTATAAAAGAAACCTCAAGGGTGCTCTGCAAGGGATATTATTGAAAACATGAATACGTGTAAAGCTGTTATCTGTTCCACAAAAGAGCAATGATTCCTGGATGTGTTTGTATTTCACAAAATCAGAAGAGGAAGAGCTGGGGGCAGGGGTAGATGGCATAGTGATTATGCTAATTTTGGTATACTCCAGAATCCCTCTTTAATTCCTTTCTGGGAATGGTGCATGTGCACATGGACACATGTGACCTAATTGCATAACATCCTCACCTGGCCTTCTAATTACAAACTGTACTCTGCAAGTGGATTACCAATACAAATGTACTTCCTTTTCAGTTAAATGCAGGTAGCCTTGGATATTAAGTAACCCCTCCTGATTTTAGTTATGCACACAATTTGCTGCCTCAGAACATTGTGGGACTTATAAAACCCTTCCCGTGGAATAGTTGCTATCATTGAGTCAGTTTTTGGAGACTTAGTCAAATATTTGTTTCCCATCTTAAGTAAACATAGTGTGCTAATCTCCACAAGTGTTTATATAGACCCCATTTAGTGTTATTTGGAGTAATCATATTTCTTTCTTCATATCGTGTGATAACCAACAAGAATGATATGATAACTATCCCTTGAGCACCCTATAGAGCAAAAGGTATGTCCCTTATGAGATGCAGCAAACACCCTTCCACTTCTGAAATCCAAGTCAAGCAACCCATCTGAGCTTGTTATTTTCTGTCCTTTCCCTCCCAACCTGCTGAGTATGGCAAGATGGACCCATGGCACAAAGACCCTATCTTATATGGACTACATCTCCTGAGCTCCCTTGCTGGTGGACTTAGCTTTGATCCATTTTGGGAGATCAGAGGGTGAGAGTGAAGGTTTGGGCAGTTTCTCTGGGCTCTCTCCTTCGTTCCACGCTCTATCTCAGGCACAGCTGGTTCTCTTTACGACCACAGCTCCCACTGGGTGACTGCTCTGCTCTTTCGTCTCTCATTGTGTTCCAGTAACCTGATTTCTTCTTCTTGCCCCTTCAGTTTAGAGGCGATAACAGCTTCCCACTATAGCTAGTGCCTGGGACTTCACCATCTGTTGTTTACTCCCGCAACCCAGCCCAAACCTCCTTAAGTAATACTTTCCTGAAAGTTTCTTCATTTAAGCCAACTGGGGTGAATTCCATTTCCTGTCACAACGATGACAGGGAAGGTAGCGGATACACATTTGTGTTGATATACATTCAACAGGTTCTGGAGAGAGTTAACCATACCTACTCTTCTAATTTCCTTTCTTTATTTTTCTCTTGAATTCATTCCAAGTCAATGCCCCTATCACTCTACCATTAACGTTGTCACCAACAATGTTAATAATAATAATCCTATGGTCAGTTCTTAGCCCTCATCTTAATTTCTCAGCAGCAATGGGCACAGTTGACCTTTCTCTCCTCCTTGAAATTTTCTCTTCACTTGGCTTCCTGGACATCATGCTCTACTGACTTTTCTAATGCCTAGTAAGCCTGTCTTTTTCAGCCCCCTTTCCTGGTTCCTCCTTGTGGCAGAGCCGGGGTGGCTGCTTACCAAATGTGCTTTCTGTTTCTCGTGAGCATTTCTGAATCTCCCTTGCAATTTGAAGGGCCCATGGGTACCACTTCTAAGCATGGTTCCTAAAATTTTGCCATGCACCATCCTCCACATTCCTTCCTTCCTCCTTACATGATGCAGATACTCATGATGACCTCAGAATCCATGTGTTGAAGATTGAAGAGCCACAGAATGGAAGCAGAGTCACCCACCAATCAGGACACCCATTATGGACTTTATGTGAGTGAGAAATGTACTTCTATTGAGTTTGAACCATTATTCATTTCTGGTTTTGCTGGTTACAGCAAGTAGAAGTATCTGGACTAATTTGCTCCTTACCTGCCCGTACCCTCAACACTGAGTGCCCAGGGCTCAGTCCTTGGATTTCTTCTCTTTCTACCCTCTTTCCCTTGTGACCTCATCCAGTCTCACACCTTTCAATACCAACTCTATTTTTGTCAGCTTCATTCTCCCAGCTGCTCAGGCTAAAAACCATTCTTGAGCCCCACATTTATCAGCCAATAAATCCTAGTGGCTCTACCTTCAAAATATATCCAGTATCTTTCTCCTCACCATCTCCATAGGCATCAGGCTAGTCAAAATCTGCACCTGGAATACATAATAGCCTCTTACTGGTCTTCCTGCTTCTGACCTTGCCCTTTTCAGTCTGTCCTTAACCTAGTCACTAAAATGAGTCAGGATAAAAGTTAGATCATGGCACTCCTCTGCTCAAAACCTTTATAACTTTGCATCCCACTCTCTGGAGTCTTTACAATGGCTTCCAAGATCCTGCATGAGCAGCCCCTGTTACCTTTTTGACTTCATTTCCTACAGCTTTCCGTCCCGACACCCTTGCCATGCTGGCCACCTTGCAGCTCCTCCTTGCATATTCCCACCTCAGAGCCTCTTTTCTTCCTGTTTTTCTTCCCACCCAGATGGTCCCAGGGCCTCCACCTGTCACCTTGACTCAAATAGCATTTCGTCAGTGAAATTTCCATGACATCCATTTAAATTTCAACCCTTCCACACACACTCACTTCTCTCCTTTCCTTTTCAGATTTTCTCCATAGAAGTTATCACCATCATGCATAAAATTTATTTGATTTTCTGTTTTCTTTGGTCTTCCCTCCATAGGATTTAGCTCACTGCAGGCAGGGATTTTTGTTTGTTTTGTTTCCTGCTGTATTTCAGTACCTAGAACAGGGCCTGGCACACATAGTAGCGCTCCAGAAATATTTGTGGAATGAACGAACGAATGAATGCATTCTCTGCTTTCCTTTTAAATCAGACCGGAAAAAACAAATTTTAAAATGCTTCTTAAAGAATAAACCATATGTAAGAGGAAGGAAGGAAGGAAGGAGAAGCAGAGAAAGGAAGAAGGAAAGAAAAAAAAAGAAAAATCTGTGGCTTCACATTCTAACAAAATACACTGCACCTTTACCAGCCAGCATTTTCACAGCCCTCAAAATTGAATCCATGCCAATAACCATGCTTACAGAGCCATTCGTGGAAGACTGAGGCCCTATGACCAGCATTCCAAGAACCCATGGCAAGCAGGCACTTGAAGCTGGTGTTGTTAGAGTGAACATAACCAATATGTTAAACCAAGTGTGTCTTTATTTTATGTAATATTACTAAGTGATTATCACTTTAACATGGTTTTAAATGTATATTTCTCTTTGTAAAAAATATTACATACACAGTATACATAATTTGGAAAATATAAAAAAGGATAAAGGAATAAACAATGAAATAGAATGAAAAAAACTTAGAAAGGAAGGAACACCCATAGTCACAAAGACATGTACAATTAACATATTGTCTCAGGACCTACATTCATTTCTTTACATTAAAAAAAGTCATCTTTCAATGAGCTTAATAAGTTAAATACATTAGCATGAACCTCAGTGCACATAACACAAATCACTTATCAAATACTGAAGCAGAGCTGCTCTTATTTCTTGCTGCATACACTTAGCAATCAGTTCCCACGATCATAATTATCCTGTCATCGGCAGCATTTAACGACAGACAGGGCCATTCAGACATTATAAACAACCAAATGTGCAGATTTGAGTAGCCCGTTTTTCTCAATGTGAAATAACAATTCCATTTATGTAGCAGTAATGAAACATTTCTTAGTGAAAAACTGTGAGAGATTAAAAATGGTTTTGGCCTTGCCTGTGAGTAATGATGTCAAATGATGTAGTGGGGTAATTATTGTGAAGACTTAATTCCTGTGTCATCATGTATTTATAGATATACAAAGCATTCTACTGATTAAACAGCATTCAAGGTGACTAAACATTAACTGTGATTGACAGTTTACAGCTCAGACAGACTAAAAAGATTAAATAACATTAGAAAGTGACAGGTGACTTCTTTCCCCTCCGGGCATTTTGCCCTGTGAGGAAACGGTTGAGACTTCTAATAATATTGCTAACAAGTAAGTTCTGAACTGTTTGCTTGCAGCAGTCATATTCTGAGAAGGAATGCAAATCCTGTTATGCATCTGTTTCATCTTGGTGAGGTTGCAATGGCTATAAAAGTTAGATATAAGGTAAAGGAAAGTATAACTTCCCTTGAGACTTAAAATACCCCGAAACATGTCCAACTTCTAGGGGCAGATAATGTTTCAAAGCTGTTGGCCAAGATCAATTTGTTTTATATCTGATACATTCTCTCTCAGAAATAGAGCCAAGATTATCCCAAATTCAATTATTCAGAATTTTAGGTAAACAACATTACTTATCTATAAAATTTCCCCTAGAGCTGAGCCTTCAGCTATATTACATGATTCCTAATTACATACCTATGAGTGCCTTACCTCAGCCTCTATTCTTTTTTCTTTCTAGAAGTTTCAGAGATTCTTTTTTTAAGCAGTTTTTTTAAAATTTATTTTTGGCTGTGTTGGGTCTCCGTTGCTGTGCACGCGCTTTCTCTAGTTGTGGTGAGCGGGGACCACTCTTCTTTGCGGGGCATGGGCTTCTCATTGCAGTGGCTTCTCTTGTTGCAGAGCACAGGCTCTAGGCGCACGGGCTTCAATAGTTGTGACACGCGGGCTTAGTTGCTCCGCGGCATGTGGGATCTTCCTGGACCAGGGATCGAACCCATGTCCCCTGCACTGGCAGGCAATTTTTTTTTTTAAACCCATCATCTATATTGTAGAATTAATACTTAGAAATTAAAGAATTATAAAATTAATTGTCCAGTTTGTTTGAAGGTAAGATTTTTATAAATCTAACTTAAAACTTTTATCAACAGGGCTTCCCTGGTGGCGCGGCGGTTGAGAGTCAGCCTGCCGATGCAGGGGACACGGGTTCGTGCCCCGGTCCGGGAAGATCCCACATGCCGCGGAGCGGCTGGGCCCGTGAGTCATGGTCGCTGAGCCTGCGCATCCGGAACCTGTTCTCCGCAATGGGAGGGGCCACAACAGTGAGAGGCCCGCGTACCGCAAAAAAAAAAAGAATCCGCCTGCCAATGCAGGGGACACAGGCTCAAGCCCTGGTCCTGGAAGATCCCACATGCCGCAGAGCAACCAAGCCTGTGTGCCACAACTACTGAGCCTGGCGGGCAATTCTTAACCACTGCGCCACCAGGGAAGTCCCCAGAGGAGATTTTTTACCATCTTCTCTTTAAACAGATAGTACTAATTCCTATAAAATCATAATCATCAAACCTGATATGCTTGTCGTTCTTTGAACTTTCTGAAATGTTTCTTTTTTTCCTCTTTTATCTCATGGTAATAATAATACATGTGCACAGGGTTATGACGAGAGCTAGATGAAAGAACGCATGTGAAGTGCTTAGCACAGTGCTGACCCATAGCGTTTGCCAAATAATTGTAAACCATTTAAATGAACTAATTTACTATATCCCATCCTTATAGTAGCTTCATAAAGTAGACAGAGTTAAGCAGTATTATTTTTGTTTCATGAGTGCCTTTGCATCCAAGGCACAAAGGTTGAATGGCTTTCCTAAAGTCAAGAAACTTTTGGGGGATCTGAATCAACATTAGAATCCATACCTCCTGGTTTCCAACCTCAAGTGTGCTGCCTAGGGTCTTCTAAACCACATCATCGCTCTGGGGTGAAAGATGGCCCAAGACTTCTCCATGTGTCATCCCTTAAGGCATCATAACTATCAGTAATGCTCCCCAGCTATGCTCTCATCAGCTCCTTTAGTCCCCATCCCATGCCTCTTTTATTAAGACTGAATTTTGTGCTCGTTAAGAGCACAAGCTTTGCTCTCTGACAGATCTGTGTTTGAATCCTGATTCTGGCTCTGAAAAGCTGTGTGTAAAGTGCACATAGATTTGAAAAGAAAGTGAGATATTGCCCGTGTAGTACCTGGCACATGGAAAGCACTCAGTAGGTTATTTCCATTGTTATTATTATTATTCCTAGATAAACTCCAGAGCTGCACTGCTGTACCTGCTACCATAGCCACATCTCCACACCAGCTGCCTCCTTGGGCTCCAGCCAATCTACCAAACTACGTTCTCCCTGTCAGTGAATCCTCCTGACCACTCCAGGACCTCTCCTGCTTTGGGTACTGTGGACTCCCTCCTCTCCACTGGATGCTTTTCGGTTTTGACATCAGGGCACCCACCCTCGTGGTTTTCCTCATACATGACTCCTTCCCCTTCCAATGGCACCACTCCCCACCCTTTATCCCACCCTTCAGAGCTCTGCCTGTCCCTGCAGACAGAGTCTTCAATGTACTATTCTCCTCTTCAACTGCGCTCTGCATGGATCATGGTTTTATTTACCCCTCCATATTCACCACATTGCATTCACCATATCTGCTTCTAGACCAACTAATTGGTTTATCCTCAAATTACATATGTGTGTGTATATATATATGATATATATACATACATATATAATTTTTTCCCTAAGGGCTTGGTGGGAACACTTGAAGGAATGTGATTAACATTGTTGGCAGGAAGCGAACTGGAAAATGCCTAAGCATCATCTGCACGTTTTAACCACCCTTTACAAACCTTCAGAGGTAAGTCATGGAACCTCTGTGGGTCTCATCCCTTCAGTGAAGGCATCCAGCAGCAAGATAAGGGAGTAATTCACCCACTATCTCCTGTCCCTGCAAGATCTTAGCAATCCTTTAAAAGATTAGAAACTTATGAATAAACAAGGCACAACTCCAGCACTGGTGTCCCATTTGGAGTCTCATTAAGGCGGCAATAAATTCAAACTTATATAAATACTCTGGCCCTGCTGGGCACCTCAGAGCAAGTGAAGCTCGGGCATCCTGTCTGAATAACCACTTCTGCTACCACTATCTCAACGCACGGGAAATTGTTATTATAACTTGCTGTTCACAATCATATAGTGCTGAAAACCCCTCTAAAATCTCAAAACACCCTCCCATTCTTGTCTCCTTCACCCCCATGTGCCATGGTGTATCTCATTCTACAACTGTCACTGCTCTACCATGGGTCATTGATTAGGGTGTTGTGTTGGCCCCAGGCATCCTGAACACCTTGTTACAAAGGCACAGATACAGCAAAACTATGGCCATGGACACAAAGTGCTTCTAACAAGGAAGACATTTGGGAGTAAAGGGTGGGAACACTGGAGCCTCTTTCTCCTTCTCCAGTTTGGTGCCTGGAGAGACCCCAAGTATGGTATAGACATGCATGTCAGTGCCCTTTTACATAAAAAATAGGAAATGAATTCCAAACAATACTGGAAACAGCTGACCCTTTTAGCACAATGCTTAAATATGCTAGTACTGAGCCAAGGCAGCATGTGCAAAGTAAATATTTTAATCCCTAATTAATCACTTTGGTTAGATTGGTAAAACACAAGTCTAATGAAAATAATTTGAAATTTCCTTCATGAATAATTGCCTTGTTCGGGGAATTGTGGGAAGAGTCAACTGACTGACCTTCCATTCTTACTCAGCTGTACTGCTCTGAGACTTAATTTGTGTCCTTCAACCTCTTCCAGTCACCGTCATGAGATTAGAAATACCTTTTGTGCAGTTCAGCAGCAAATATGCAATATGACAGTTAAGTCAGCAGAGAGGTAAAGAACCAAGCAACTCCTGGCTTTCTCACTGCGGAGTCATACAGGACCCTGTAGAGGGGAGGGTATCTTCACAACCCTGCATTCTTTTATTAGGTTGTGAGCATGATGGATTGCTCCAGGTTATTGAACTGTTCCTGTTCCTTTTTAATTAAAAACCTGAATAATAAGGTGCCCAGGGTTTGGACATTTACAAAGGGGAGAGAAAGAATTTTCCAGCTCTGAGTGCTGATGAATGCTATCCTGATTAGCACTGTGCCACCAGATTTAATTACTTCTTTGAGTAAATCAAATCTTTCTTACAGGGCAATGTTCCTGGGTGTGCAGAGACCAAAGGTTAAGCCACCTTACTAGTTACCTGTTCAGACATGTTGGAACCTCTTAGATGTGGGTTGTGAGTGTGCTCTATGCCATCCCTGTTCCATCCTGCTTGCCTGCCCATTCTCCTTAACTTCCTCCCGGGTGCCCCTCAACCCCCTTCCTGCAATGAATGTATTGCTTATCTGGTTGGAATGTCACTAGGAGTAATGCCTGGCAATGTGCCATATGGCTGGTGCACTCTGGCTCACACTGCAATCATTGCTAAAAATTGCCTGGTCCACCAGTCAGTTTGGCCAGTTCTATGGACTGTCAAGGTCCACCTGGTGGACCATCTGCCACCTCCCCCTGGAGGTTCCTCCTCTCTTTTGTTTTCCAGTCTGGTCCTCCTCCTAAACCTTGCTCTTTTATTTGGAAGATACAAATATTTGGGGGAATTTTGCTTTTGCTTCTCAACATTCAGGAGGACGTGATGTTCTGGGGTTGCTGAGATGCATTGGGATAACAGCACATTAACTCTTTGTTGTTCTGCAGTTGCCTTGCACAGCGGCCAATAAATGGCTTAAGAAGCTTGGTTATAGGGTGGCAAAATACCATTCAAATGCAGAAGGATAGAGGCAGGCAACTAGTAACCCAGGTGGTAACTGAACCAAATTTTGGAGCAGATTTGGTGTCTCTATTCACAAATGGAATTAAATACATCTCATGCCAAAAGGATCACGGAAACCCTCCCATTTTATAGGGTCAGAGGCATAGAGAATTAGAAGCCAACCCATTGTGGGTGTGTGGAAGGATAACTATGCATCCAATAACATGATACATGGTTAAGCATAACTGGTTGATCATACTGTTGTCCTAATGATCACCTTTAAAAATAGCTCTAGGATTTCCCTGGTGGCACAGTGGTTAAGAATCTGCCTGCCAATGCAAGGGACACGGGTTCTAGCCCTGGTCCGGGAAGATCCCACATGCCGTGGAGCAAATAAGCTTGTGTGCCACAACTACTGAGGCTGCGAGCCACAACTACTGAGCCCATGTGCCGCAGCTACTGAAGCCTGCACGCCTAGAGCCCATGCTCCGCAACAAGAGAAGCCACTGCAATGAGAAGCCCGGACACCGCAACAAAGAGTAGCCCCCGCTTGCCGCAACTAAAGAAAGCCCATGCACAGCAACGAAGACCAAACGCAGCCTAAACAAACAAACAAATAAATACACTAGCTCTAAAGGATTCCTCCCCAGAGCTCCTGATGCCAGATCTCTGAATCAAAGAGTTGCCAGCAACAAGTCTAATTCCAGGGAAGAGGGCAGCAAGAGGGCACTGGGCTGCAGAAGGCAAACATTGACTGTTTGATTATCATTGTGCCCAGGTTGGGTCCTGCTGCTGGCATCTAACGAGTGCTTGCCCTCCCTCGCCGGGGAATGTGTGCTAGAAAGGAGCAAAGTGATTGCTCATTCTTCCAGAGCTCAGCTCTGCAGTTTGACTGCCTTTGATTCCAGCCACACCAACCTGTGTGGGAGCTCTCCACAAAGCAGACCAGGAACTGGTTTTGAAATTGTCTGTCTGCACTCTTGCTTTTCCCAATTTTCCTGATATAAATAAGTCAGGTCAGAACACTCACAGACCCCATGGTATGAATACAAAAATGTCCCTTGCAGTTGTGTGACTCTGTATTTCTAGAGTCGTCAGATAGGATTTGAACTCTGGTAGTGCCCCCCTCACAACTTAACCCTACACTGGAGCGTGTTCATCCATTACCTGAGAGTCTTTGTCTATAAGTGTTTCATTCATTCAATATTAACTAAGCACCCACTAGACACCAAGTGTCGTGCTGGGAACTGCCCTAATCAAATGTAGCCCCTCCCCTATTTAAGCTTTTCTCAACATTGCAATTTAATTCTGTCTTCCTGCTTCTTCAGTTGTTTTAAGATCTACCATTGAGTTACCATGCATTTGGCCATTCATACATTTTTGCCTTCCCTCCAACATTGCTTACTTTAGTCTTAAATCCCTCTTATGGCTGAACCTAGAAACACAGTAATACTGAAACTACATTGGACCATTTTGCAGAGAGATGGATATGGATATATGAATAGATGGATGGATAGATAGGTGGTAGATAGATAGATGGATGGATAAACAGATAGGTAGTTGATAATAGAGATATCTTTTGGTGTGAGCTGTTATGTGGCACAGAAGCATTAAATTGGAAGAAATGTAAGACATTCTGTGAGAGTCCTTTCCTCATAGAGGTTCACAGGTCTGAGTGACTTGCTTAAGGTCACAGCTAACTGTTTTACAGTTGAGACTAGAGAACTGGCTTCTGACTCTTGGTCATTACTGTTTCCAACACACAGTGATCCTTAACCCGTATAATTCAGGCTCTATGCTTTGATTCTTCTGCTATCTAATCAGTGAGAAACGGGTGAAATATCAAAAAGATTCACACATTTTAATAATAATAATAATGTGTGTATGAAGCCTGCTTATTTCAGCATGCCCAAAATACATTCACAAAATGTTGGAACTTTCACCTGCTGGTTTTTGGGATAGCTATTCCAGGCAACAGCCCAGAACTTGGCTGTCATCAACAGTGGAGAGATTTCAGAACTTCCTGTGCCTTCTCCTATCCTGTTTTAATTACTTTCGTGGTGCTTCTTCATCAGCTGAGTTTCTACATTAAGGCTGAATACCTGGCCCAGCTCCAGAGCTGCCTCCTGGACGAGGTAAACTCTAGGTCTGAGTTTGGAGGTCAAGATGTGAGTCCCTCTTGTTGTCTCCTCAGCCTTTCATAATTTAGTTCCAGAAATTACATACACCCTTTTTTCCTTTGATAAAGATGCCTAGTTTCCAGAAATCAGCTCATCAAACCTCAAGCAAACTAGACTCATTTTGGGGGGCAGACATCTCATTCACAGAAGCTTCCTTTTCTTTATTCAGATCTTAAAGGCAATTTCTTATTGATTTGTTGCTTGTTTATATCACAGTGGCTAATATTTTTTAAAAATATAGCCATGAGTTCCAAAAAGAATCACATACTGAAAACCTCAAAGAGTTTGAGTCTGTGAAAGCAGGTTGCCATTAACAAAGTGAAGCACACGGCCAAGGCACTTGAGGCTCACAGTTCGCTTTTTGTTTTTGTTTTTGTGAGTCATTGTCAGAAGCCAGGATTGGGGTAGCTGAGGTCAAGGGGTGGCTATGTTATAAAGGCCACGGAAATTTAGAGTGTAGATTGGGGAGTGAAGGCAGAGCAGATGTCAGGTGGCTTGGGGAGACTGAAGACAACTCCCAGAGTTAGTTTCCCTAGCTATGTCAGTGCTGTGGAAAATGGTGGAACTTAGTGGTTTTATCCTCACAGATGCTGCTGGTGGAGCTGGCCTCATAGGCTTTCAAATCCTGGGCCCATATGCGTCCCCTCTGGTCCATGACAGTGCTCTTGAGAATATCATTTTATTTGGAAAGTTCTGAGGAGAGAGGGGAAAGCAGTGCCCTGTATCTGTCTCACCCTGAATGCAAATTGGACTTACGCGGAGGCAGGTTTGCACTCAGTATGAAGAAGAACGTTGTAACAAGTAGGGAAGATCAGTCAGCTGAGATGTACAATGAGCTCTCTGGCATTGGAAGTAAGGGGCTTAAAGACTATCTTTCAAGGATTCGGAAAGGGGGTTCCTGTTTTGGATGAAAAGTTGGATAGATGACTTTTAAGATTCATATAACCAAAAGGATTGTGATTCCCTGAATATCGTTAACATAAATCTATGTCATAGGTTTATGAATATTATTTAATTCTGTTTCCAAATTGGCTCATTAGTGTACATGAAGGCCAATAGCAAGTTCAGAATACACAACTGCTCCTAGGATTGGGTTTCAAGGAACTCAGGAAGGCTCCACGGATTAGAAACAGACACAATTACAGCCTCACTCTTTTACTTAAGGCTGTGTCCCCTAGCCAGTGCAACCTATCTGGGAAAAGCAATGCACTAAGTGTTACCAGTCATCTTGTCCCGGTGCACCGAGGGATAATGATTGCAGAGTCACGTGTTTAAGAGAACGAGCTTTGCAATGAGACTTCCTGGGTTGGAATCTCTGTGTGAATTTCAGCAAATCCCTAGCCTCATCTGTAAAATGGGGATGAGAATAATGCCTATCTTATAGGGATGCTGGGAGAATTAAATGAAATACACGTCAAATGCTTAGACCAATGCCTGGGAGAAAGTGAGAGATCAGGAAATACCAGCTGTTATTTACTCCTTGGTTTGAAGGGTTTGGTCAGACTCTTTCTTGAGAGTAAGTTTGGCTTTGTGTAGGTGAGGGGCAAGGAGGGATTTTTGCTTTAGGGAAGGTGGTTCTCTGAACGGCTGGAGATGGGAACCAAGGGGGAGGAAGCTAAAGAAAGCAGAACACAGTTCAGGGGACAACAGATTCTATTTTGAAATGTTGCCCAAGGAAGTCCCATCCTGCCTGGTTTCCTGAGTTTCCATTTGATGAGTAAACCCCAGATTAAAAGTCCTGAGGATTCAGCTGCCTATCAACTCATCAGACTTAAAATGCATAGGAGACCCACCAGTTTTTCAGTCTTTCAGCTTTTCCCCTCTCAAGTAAAACAAGTTGAGAGAATCAAAGCCCCCAAACAGAATGTGTTTACTATAAGGGCCTAATCAACTTCCTGGAAAATTGTCCGCAGATTTTAATTAAGTTCTAAAGACCAGTGAACCTAGAGGGCTCAACACAAAGGGGGAGAAGCAGCCTGCCAGGGGTGCGCCTTTCAGCAGCTTCTCAGAGAAGATAAGGTGAGCATTCCCAACTTTTGTCTTTCTCATGACTGGGCCCAGCTTTATCACAACGTAAAGAAAATTCATGTCATGTTATGAAGGGAGTCTTTGAAGCCTCCTCAGTAGTTGTTTTAACAACTCAGGACAGCTGCCTTGCTGTTAGTTATTCCCCCCGCCCTGCCCCACCCCACCCTCTGCTTACGTGCAGTTTAAAAATTAATTTAGAATACATGAGATCAGCGAAACAAGGGCATTAGATGGTGTCCCCCAGAAATGGACTTCTTGTACTCCGAAAATGTTCTTAGAAACACATGTGAGTTTCTTTGCTCTCAAATTAAGGAGGATTAAAGCCGCCAGACAGTTGTTGCTCAGTTCCTTCGGATCATGTGGCCAAGGCTGAAAAGCCTTAAGTTGCTGGCATGAGCCTAAGTCAGTTGCCTGATCTCCAAATTAATTTTTGAATTAAATGATTGTCCCCCCTCCCTTTTTTTCTTCTAATTGAGACTTCCATTGAAAAATGCTTAGCAAACAGATGGAAAAAGCCAGAACAAAAGACTATTGTGGAATAATGAAATGGGGGTCATTTGAAACAGTTTTAGATTAGTACTAAAGGTGCAATTAAATCTTTCTTTTAATTATATTTTTATTAACTATAAAGGTATTTAAAATAAATTATAAGCATTTATAATTATAAGCATACAGGTAGAACCTAAAGAATGACTGAAAGAGCTTAGATCATTTCATAGTTCACTTGCATGAGCTTCTTCCTGGTGACACAGAACAAAGACTTCCAGGCAGAATAGCTTCATGTTTAATTTTGAAATAACAATGACTTATCTTATAGATCTTAAGCAATGTTTAATGACCTGAACACTTGTAAAATGTTTCTATAAGATGAAATAAAAAGAGAGATAAGTTTTAAATCCCTGAATAAGAAAAAGCCACATACTTAATAGTGAGGACAGACAAGTGTTTGAATAAGGAAGTGATATTCAGAAAGTAAAGGTTTATTTGAAAAAAAAAAAAGACAAAATGTTAACATTAAGAATGTGCAAAAATTTCAGTTGTGCTGAAGGCTTAGATTCAATATGTTCAGTAAAAAACTTCATGCTGAAAAAAATGCAGTATTGTGTAGTTATATGCATATTTCAAAATCTTAAAAAGTCAACTTCGTCAATAAAAACCGTCTTAAAGCCAATAATTATTGGCTGTGAAATGAACAGTGAAATAAACAGTTTGCCCAATCAAATTTATTTCGACCAGCCACCATTTAGTCACCAGATTCATGGCAAGACTCCGTGTGTGAAGAGTGCAAGTTTTCTGTTTTATCACCCTAAAGACCTCTTTGTGGATTGAAAAAAGGTAAAGGAATAGTTGTGAACAAATACTATTTCTTTTTATGTATAATCATCATATTTATTTATCACCATTATGACATTTCTGACTAACTTTTTAGCATTTATAAATTTATAGGTTCTTAGAACAAATATTATTTCTGACTTAGGTACTGGAAAGGTATCCTGTGGCTCAATGAGTTAAAAGGAAATTCTCAGAGCTCTTAGGATATGGTTGTTCCACCCACGTAGGGTTAAGTCAGAGCAACTTTATTAAAGGAGTATCATGGGTGTGTGAGGGGAAGGGACAAGTCCTTGGAGCAGAAATTAAAAATCAGAACTGCTAACTAGACCTGGATCTTTCAAGATTTTTTTAACCTTGAGTTTTAAAATGTTGACTACAGACCCTTTGTGAGCAATTTGTACACAAACTCTAATAGATCCTTAATGGCTTACTTTTCTTTGTCTTGCCATGTTGAGGTTCTCTCTTTGCTGGTCCAGCTGCAGGGATGATTCTTTACCTGCTCTCCCTGCTTGCAGAAGATGACACTAACGAGAACCTGAGATGGGTGAAGAGATGATGGGAGTAGCCCGTTGCTCTAAATGAGTTTGTCAGCGGCCTGACTTTCATTCATTCACTCAAAAAATATTTATTGCATACCTGGCACTGTTCTAGAGGCTGGGAGTACATTAGTGAACAAACCAGATGAAAAGCTGGCCTACTGGAATTTACATTCTCGGGGGAGTTAGAAGTACAGACAATAAGCAAATAACTATGTCAGGTGAAAAGTGCTATGGAGAAGAGTAAAGCAGAGATGGGGAGGAGGGAATGCTACAGAGAGAGATGGTGATTGCAGTTTAGAACAGGAAAGTCAGGAAGGGCTCACTGAGAAGTGAATCTTCAGCAAAGGAGTGTAGAGGGCATCCCCGTAGACATCTAGGGCGTGAGTTCTCTGCTCAGAAGGAACAACAAGGGCTTTCTGGCTGGCACAGTGGTTGAGAATCCGCCTGCTAATGCAGGGGACACGAGTTCGATCCCTGGTGCGGGAAAATCCCACATGCCACGGAGCAACTAAGCCTGTGCACCACAACTACTGAGTCTGTGCTCTAGAGCCCATGAGCCACAACTTCTGAGCCTGCATACCACAACTACTGAAGCCCGCACGCCTAGAGCCCGTGCTCTGCAACAAGAGAAGCCACTGCAATAAGAAGCCCGTGCACTGCAACAAAGAGTAGCCCCCGCTCACCGCAACTAGAGAAAGCCCAAGCGCAACAACGAAGACCCAAATCAGCCAAAAATAAATAAATAAATGTATAAAAAAAAAAAGAGGGAACAACAAGTGCAAAGATCCTGTGGTAGGGTGTGCTTAGCTTGTCCTAGGAGTTAGTGAGAAAGAGAATCAAAATCTAAACATATTTCAATGGACCAACCCAAACAAGATGGAATTTAACAGGCGGGAACGAGGGCAGAGGGATGGTAGATGAGGTTAGAGAAGTAAGAGGGGCCCATTTGCAAAGGGTCTTATAGGCCATTGTGGGGACATTTTAGGTCCCCCTGAAGGAAAGAGCAAAGAAGATTGATCAACCACTGTTGACTATCTAACAGATAAAACAGAAAATGGGAAAGAGGTGAAAAGGCTAAAGATGGGAAGTGTCTGGTGTTTAGAAGGTGGAAGTAGTTGGATATGGCAAATTATAGACCAGGGGTTGGCTGTTAAAGTAAAGGATCAGGGAGTTCCCTGGTGGTCTAGTGGTTAGGATTCAGCATTTTCATGGCCCGGGTTCAATCCCTTGTTAGGGAAAACAGATCCTACAAGCCATGCTGCGTGGCCAAAATTTTAAATAAAAGGAATAGTTAAAGTAAAGGATCACATGGTAAATGTGTGAGGTGTTGAGGTCCTCTGGTCTTTGTCACAACAACTCAACTCTGCCTTTAAGGCATGAAAGCAACCATAGAGAGTACATAAATGAACGAGCATGGCTATGTTCAGTAAAACTTTATTTACAATAACAGATGATGAGCTGGATTTGGTCTGTAGGCTGTAGTTTGCTAACTTATGCATCTAGACAAATAATTTGTGAGGACTTGGTTGAGAAAGCAAGAGATCACCAAAAATAAGTTATGGCAGAATCATCTTATTTCTTCATTTAATGGGACCATCAGTGTATTAGGATAAGTCAAATGGAGTCAAGATTATGGATCTGGACTTCACCGGGACACTTAAGAAACTCTTTTTTTTTTAATAAATTAATTTTATTTATTTATTTATTTTTGGCTGCGTTGGGTCTTCGTCACTGCACACAGGCTTTCTCTAGTTGCGGCGAGCGGGGGGCCGCTCTTCGCTGTGGTGCGCAGGCTTCTCATTGCAGTGGCTTCTCTTGTTGAGGAGCACTGGCTCTAGAGCGCAGGCTCAGGAGTTGTGGCGCATGGGCTTAGTTGCTCCGTGGCATGTGAGATCTTCCGGGACCACAGCTCGAACCCGTGTCTCCTGCACTGGCAGGTGGATTCTTTTTTTTTTTTTTAATTTAATTTTATTTACTTTTTTATACAGCAGGTTCTTATTAATCATCAATTTTATACACATCAGTGTATACGTGTCAATCCCAATCGCCCAATTCAGCACACCACCATCTCCACCCCCCCGCAGCTTTTCCTCCTTGATGTCCATACGATTGTTCTCTACATCCGTGTCTCAACTTCTGCCCTGCAAACCAGTTCATCTGTACCATTTTTCTAGGTTCCACATACTTGTGTTAATATACGATATTTGTTTTCCTCTTTCTGACTTACTTTACTCTGTATGACAGTCTCTAGATCCATCCACGTCTCAACAAATGACTCAATTTCGTTAGCAGGCGGATTCTTAACCAGTGCACCACCAGGGAAGCCCCCCAGACACTGATACTGTTTGAATGTGTTTTTGTTATATAAAGTTTTCTAAAGGATAACTTTCATTGATTAGAGAAGTAGTATAAAATCACATAATTATATTTAGGATAATTCAAAAAAATATATCCTCCTAGTGGTCATTAATTTAAGAGGTGCTCCTGTAGTGTATCTCTAGGGTGACTTTGGGAGAGAATAAGGGCTATTAGATGGCTTTTAGAGACTGAGCCAAACGAATCTGTTCTGTCACCCTTTCTGCTTCATAAATTTGCCTGTGTCAAGTATATGTGGCCTACACGTGGTCAGCATAAAAGAGCTGAAGTAGAAACCATTAGATGTTTGTAGTCAGGACAGAGAGTGTCTGGTGAAAGATGAAGGATCTTCGTTTCCATAAGAGAAACTCTTTTCTTATTTTCTTGTGAGCAAGATGGAGAAACTGTCTTAGATTCAAGAATGCTTCTCTGCTCTGTGTCGCAGAGGCTGACCTAGCCAGCTGTGTTGCCTAAGCTTCTGCGTCAGCTGGTTTCCAGCTCGGTTAGGCCAAAGGTAGGAAGGGAGGAGTGGCATATTTTGCCTCCTGCTTCTGTGCCTTGGGTGGCAGCTCCAGCAGTGGCTGCATCTCCTCCTTGGCTCCACTTTTCACTGCTATGTAGGTTCTACTACCCCTGCCCCCATGCGTACTCCAGTCTACGACTGACAATGGCTTCCTGTTGTTGCTACTCTTGGTTGCCTAACTGTTCCTTGGTTGACTTCTCAGATCTTCTAGCGCCTGGGAAACAACTCCCATGTATTAAATCCTCTCTGTTTTAAATACTCAGGGTGGTTTTTGTTTTCCTGTTTGGACCCTGACTGATACAGGGGCTAACTTATGTCATCCAAGAGGGAGGTTTAGACCCCAGTATTGCCAGGCTCTCTTCTCTGCTCTCACCATTTTTAACAATAATTTGGATGATGATGTAGTTAGTGCGTATGCTAATCACACTTGCAAATGGCAGAATCAGAATCTGAAAATATCTCAATGGGCCAAGTCTAACAGAAAGGAATGTAATAAGAAAATAATATGAACTCCTGCACTTGGGTCCAAAAATCAAGCATGGAATGGGGAAATCGTGACAACAGCACATGAGAGCTTCAGGTTTTTGGACTGACATCGCAACGTGGCCATAGTTTACCAAAAAATTAAAAAGCCACAGGGAGTACTGGTTGCACTAATCCTTTAGTACAGAGAAAAAGGGAGTTAAGTGGACTCTTCTCTATTAGTCAGACCACTCGGGGTACTACACTTAGTCTGGGGCACAACATTTAAAAATACTATTGATAAAGTAGCTTGAGACACAGGAGAATGATGGACTAGTAAAAGGCAGTGTAAGTTATTGAAAGAAACTAGAAAGAAGCACTCAGAGCAATGGGTAGGAATCAGACATTTCCACGTCTAAAGGGATACCAGGCCAGCAGTGGTTGTCTAGAACGACACATTGTCTGGCGCCTCTTTTCTGAACGGGCAGAGGGTGTACCTTCTCCCTTCTCGCATACTCTACTAGCTTACATTTTCATATTAGGCAAGTTGTCCTTATGTCTATCCCCAAATTTTCGCGCTCTAGTGAAAGTCCCGATGCAGTCATTGTTGACATGAGAACTCGATTTTTCATGTAATCAATGACTCAGGAATCAGACTTATTCTAATTCTAGGCACTGATCCCTTTTGTGACGCTGGATAACTAACTCACTCTTTAATTGCCTCCATTTTCTCACCAAAAAAACCTGCTCTGGATCACACTTAGCATATACTGGACTTCCAAAGCTTAGTAAAGATTTTTTTTTTTCCTGCTTCTTACTGTTTACATGTTTTACAGAAATCAGAAGCACCAACATCCTGGGGTTTTTATGCAAATGTGATGAAAAGAAATGAGTAAGACTGTAACTAGGACAAAATAAGGAGCTGCTGCCTTGATATTCTGTACAGCCTCATTAGAAAGGCTGTTACTGTCAGGTTGCAATACATCTATCACATGTTTTCTTCTTTTCTTGGTTGGTAAGACTTTTTTGTAAACTTAATATCTAGTCTGCATTGTGCTTTAGTAGAAACCTCATGTAATTCTGCAGCCCAAGCTGTTTTTTTCTTTGCACTCTGATTCTTAACTGTGGGATGCATTCGGTCTGGCCTCTACCTGGTGACGACTTCCTTCTCTTGATTCTTTGAGAAAAGAATAAGAAATTGACTGACACATTTTCTGCATGTACAGAATCAACCTGCAGCACTTAGAGTCAGGAATTATGTTTCCTTATGTTGCCTAACAATGCTAAACTCATTAGCACTTACACTGGATATCTTGGTGTGTTTATCATAGGCAGGTTAAAAGAAAAACAATTTAATAATGCTTAACCTAGTATTTTGTGCTATTTTGATGGATTTAACCTAGTATTTTGTGCTATTTTGATGGATTTAGGAAAAACTGTGGGTGTTGCTGCTCTAATAGGTAATATGAATTACTACTAAATTTTCTTTGTGATACAGTTGTCATGCTTGACAAATTCGAAAATAATCAATGTAGCTCTACAATAGAACACTAGGTTTATATAACATATGCCATCACTAGCTTTAAATGGTTTATAACCAGAAGTGATCTTAGTGATAATGAAATTTCTGTTACAGGTAAGGAAACTGAGGCCCAGAGAGGTGAGATGAGTCCCCTAAGTTTGCCGGTGAGAGTGAGAATTGGAGTTAGAATCCCAAGCCCTTTCCACTATACCAGCCCGAGGAAGCTCTGCTGTTTCCCTCTCCGTGATCTCACATGTAAACTGTAAAATGCAGATCGGATGTTAACTGGACTATCATGGCAATCATTTTGCAATATATACGAATATCAAGTCATTGTGTTGTACCTCTTAAACTAATATAATGTTATATGTCAATGATAGCTCAATGAAAAAAATTTAGTGCAGGTCAGGAATAGTATTATAACACCATAGAATAACACTTCTATCAGCTTAGACTTGGGACTTGTGATAATCCTATTCTGTCAGTAGAAAATGCATGTGGATTTGTAGACACCACCTATTTCGTTTGCACTAAGGTGCCCTTGGTTGTAAATTGCATAATTATGAAATTTTATTTTATATTTACTAATAGAACTCTTTAAGGCTCATTTAGATTACTCATTTCTATGATGTCTTACTCTTGTGTATAAGTAAAAAGAAGATATAAACAAGTCTAACGATATATCTAAAACTTCCTTATATGCAGTGTTCAATTCTTCTGAATCATTTTTGGACTTGCAGTTGCTGCCACACATGTTTTTTCACCCAGTGTTCTTCGTACCATCAAGAATATCAGTGATGCAGTACTTCTGGAAAGAGTGCTCTATTAGAGTCCTGGGATTTTTTTCCCAAGCCATGGACACCAATTCTGCAAGTTGTGATGCACATGTCCAGGTAAAGACAACTATGTCTCAACTGCCACCTGGTAACAGCAAACTTAAGATACATTCTGATTTCAGAGGTGTTAAAATGCTGAAAATTTTAAAGAGAAAAAGAAAGAAAGGAAAGAAGGAAAAAGAAGGAAGAAAGGGAAAACGGAAAGGGTCTTAGTGAAAAGTATGGCATGTCATTTGGCGTTTGTTCCTAGCATTCCTTCTCTGTTTAATGTACGACTGTATACGTGTGTATGTGCTTGGGAACTGCTGGCAGCCATCTTCCCCAGGCCCTTTGAGGAAGGACATTTGTAAAACAAGAGAATTAATGAGGCCCACATTTAGTAGAAGGCAAATCTGAGAGACAGAGAAAGTTTGGATGACATTTGCTCCTGGATTCTGCCATATTGAAGCTAGTTTCGTACTTCTCATTTGAGTGAGCCAATCAAATACCTTTTAAGGCTTAAACTAGCTTGATCTGGTTTTCCTTTACTAGCAACCCCAAAGAATCTTGATTAATACATGGGGCACCCCAATGCATAGTCAAAGAATATTCTATAGATTTAAACATTTACAGGGCAGTAAAAAGAAAAATAAATTGTCTGAATGCAATGTCAGATAATTTTCTTCATGAGCATGGACCAAAAAGAATACTGAGGAAACAGAAAAAGAAAGAACCAAGACAAATGACAGAGTTTATTAAATAAAGCTGAAGTTTTGAAATTTAGTCTGTAAAGTATACTCAGAAACCAAAATCGTGTTTTCAAGTAGAACTAATCCAGAGCTGCTTCTGCAAATGCTGCTGACATTGTGGGTCGGTTGTGGCTCTCTGTGCAACTGAGCATGGGCAAAGCTCACAGTTCCACAGGACACTCCCACAGACACTGTCCCTCCTGGGACGACACACCTCCGAAACCTGTTTCCCATCCCTGGCTGACACAGGAAGGAGGCAACTAATAAATGCAAGCTTGCTTTCTATTTCTCACTCTAATCGTGGCACGTGACTTAAGAGGAAAGTTTAGAATGTAGTTGTTCATCCCTTCCCTTTCACAGAAACTTATTATATGCCCTGCCAGGGTTGCTTTCCTTTTAAGGAAAGCTCCGGACTTTGGCTAATGGTAATGTATGTATGTGAGTGTGAGTGTGTGTGTGTGTGTGTGTGTGTGTGTGTGTGTATGTGTGTACTTACCCAACAGCTAGGATAACTATATAATTTATCCTTTAAAATGGGACATTTTTGAGACTGAAAGGGGTCACTAGTAATAAACACTCAGGAACAAGTGCATGGACACCTGTTAATAGCACTAACTGGGATAGTGCTTTTTTATTCAACTTCATTCCCTTAGTCAAACTTGCTGTCATCTACTAAACTGTGAGGACAAGGTGCAGATCTTCATGTTCCTAGTGCAGTAGGGCAAGGCAGGCACTCAGAGAATGTTGAGAGTCACAGAAAACAGCAGGAGCAAAGCAACAGTCATAACAAACATGCACGAAAACGATGGGCCTTTTCATTTTTTTCAGGTGGTGCGTGGCCACCCATGCTTCCTGAGCAGAGCACTCAGAAGACTGGGCAGATACGCAGTTAGAGCCATAATCCAGAGCAAATGTCTTAACAAGTCGTCTGACGCTTACATGTGTGCCTAGTCGTAACTGTCCTGCCCGTTGTCAAACAGGGTCACATCCAGCAGAAGGAGGGGAAATAAAGCGGGAGTTTCTCTGAGACTTCTGCAGGGACCTACACCCAGATCCTGGTGTGGACGGGGGACGGGGTGCCTGACACCCCGGTGTTACTAGTAGGGACAGGGAAGCGTCTAAGTTTTCAGATCAGCTGCTGCCTCCCCTCCTCCCCTTCTCTGTGAGGTGTCCTTCTTCAGGGAAGGAAAGCAGCCCCTCCGAATCAGGTATCCCAGACATCACAGCCACCACACAAGGAGGAACGAGAAGCCTGGCTGACCCATCCCTATCACGTCCCTGGCAGGGAGGGACTTGGGCGCTGGAGTATCCCCTCCTCTCCCCTCTTTTCTTCAAAGTTCCTCACTTTAGTCTATGGGCCTCTGAGTTACTTTCTACTCTAGCAGGATTGACTTATTTTTATATTGTCTCCTTTTTCCTCTTGACTTCCCGTCCCTAACCAGGTGAAGAGGGGAGGTAGAAAGGAGCAGGGGCAGGAAGTGTGGCGGAGGTTTTGGGGAGGACATGCCCTGACCCAACCCCGCTGCCAGAGTGCTGGTGTGGGTAGGGGCGACAGGAAGAGTGAGCCCTCGTGCACGGTGTTCACACTAAAGTGCTGCTGCCTCATTCTTGCCAGGGGTGCCTGAGCTGGAGTGTAGTGGGGAGGACTCCCCATGCCAGAAGGAGAGCATGAGAGGTGAGTGAGACCGTGAGCCCTAGAAGGCCAGCCGGGGGCCATGTGGGAGACTTGCTATTTGAGGCTCCTGGGAGACCCTGAACTGAAAGGTGAGCCCAGCAGTGCTGGCAGAGGACCAGTGAGGGGCTAGAGAGAGGGAGGGTGGACACGGACATCATGGGACCATTTCGGAGCCAGTGAAAATGGGATTGAGGCACTACCAAGAGGCAGACAGGGTTGAGGGGAGGGTCTGGGTCTTGGACCCCAGCTGCTGTGTGCTCTTTCTCCACAGGCCAGGAGGATGGCTTGGCTCGTTTTCTAGGCCCGCATTGAACAGACAGTGGTGAGAAGGACGGGAGTGGGAAGGAGAAGGAAGCCCCATTTAGAAGTGATGTTCTTGCTTGAAGCCTTCACCTCCACGGATTCAGAGATCCCTTTAGCAGGTGTCCAGGTATCCATTACCATAATCAAAAATGCTTCCAAGTCCTACTTAGACCTGCCCTTCTAGGAGGGGGTCTTGCTCAAAGCTCATCTCTCAGGCCCATCTCTCCTTCCTCCTCTTCCTTCAGTCAACGTCATGTGCAGGTGGTGATAGTGTATTTAAGTTAGTTCGTTTACTGTTCAGTATTTTAAACTTTTTAACATCTAGCTCTCAAAATGATATTATCTGGGGCTTCCCTGGTGGCGCAGTGGTTGAGAGTCCGCCTGCCGATGCAGGGGACGCAGGTTCGTGCCCCGGTCCGGGAAGATCCCACATGCCGCAGAGCGGCTGGGCCCGTGAGCCATGGCCGCTGAGCCTGTGCGTCCGGAGCCTGTGCTCCGCAACGGGAGAGGCCACAACAGTGAGAGGCCCGTGTACTGCAAAAAAATAAAAATAAAAAATAAAAAAGGATATCTGAAACATAAAGGCACTTGGTACTGAAAAATATGAGTATTGAAGACCAGTCAACCTGGGTTCAAATCCCCATTCCTGCTGTATGGACCTGGGCACATTATCTAACTTCCCAGCGTCTGCATCTCTACACCTGGGAAACATGTCCATTTCACTCAGGATTGTATATAAACTGCTTAGCCAGTGCCTGGACGCCGAGTAGATGCTAAGTAATTATCCTTCCCTTTACTCCTTTCAAATTCCTCAAAATCATAGATCAGTATTCCCCGTTTAATGATTGGTAGGTAGTTGTTTTCATTTGGCCAGAGTCCACTGAAAGGAATGAGGTCAAGTAATCTTAAACATCAGATTAATTTTTAAAATTAGCTTATTGTCAATTCTGCTTCAGATTATATTATTTTGATTATTTGGAGTAAAGCAACAGTTAATATTTAGACTTTTACTTATAAAATGAAATATGAATATTTTATGTGTTTCTAATCATTTTAAATAGTAAAAACAGTAATTAACTACGCCTCATCATTACAAAAGGGCCATCTGGCTGCTCTGTAGCAAAAGCAACCAAGAAAATGAGGACAGAGTGGATTTTTAGGACGTTATTCTTTAGAGAAAGGAAGAAGATCATGAAGAGTTGTGGTTCACAGTTTAAGGCATTCAGAAAGTTAAAGGAAGGAATAAAAAGAGAGTTGGGTAAAGGTAGTCAAAAGGTACAAACTTCCAGTTATAATATAAATAAGTGCTAGGGATGTAATTACAACACGAAGACTACACTTACATGCAGTATGGTATATTTGAAAGTTGCTGAGAGAGTAAACCCTAGGAGTTCTCATCGCAAGGGAAGAAATTTTTTTTTCTTTTATTT
Organism: Leucopleurus acutus; assembly: GCF_964270905.1. Lineage (NCBI taxonomy): Eukaryota > Metazoa > Chordata > Mammalia > Artiodactyla > Delphinidae > Leucopleurus > Leucopleurus acutus. The sequence goes on from NC_139142.1 coordinate 43,497,709, forward strand.
TGTATCTATAGGAGATGGTGGATGTTAACTAAACTTACTGTGGTAATCATTTCACAATATATGTAAGTCAATTCATTAAACTTAGCGCTGTATGTCAACTATATCTCAATAAAACCAGAAAAGAGAGATTTTAAGCTATTTATTTATAAATGGAAAATCAAAAATCTTCAGGCACATGGTAGCAAACATAGGCCTATGCGATCTGAACCTACAGGCCAAGAGCATCTTTCTTGAAGAGTCTGGCAGAACTTGATTTTGTTGGTGTTCTTTCTGTAAAGACTCCACATCAATAGGTGTATAAATTCATTGCAGTCATAAAAGCGGGGGTTAGTAACCATTGCCCTAGAGAATCGTTCAGTAGTTGATTTCTTTCTTTATTTTTAGTTCATATCTGAGAGGTGAGGGAATACGAGGAAAGAAAGGGTATGGAAATGGTTCTAGAAGGTTGTGAGGGAGAAGCCCTTCCTCTTGCCTTTCTGCCTGCAGCCCTCCCCAGATGAGGAGCAGAGAAAAGCCAATTCAGTGACAACGAGATGTTTAATGAACTTCTCAGAATAGCCCACCACTGCCTGAATTAACCAAATGTGCACCAAGCTGATAATAGAAAAACTAACCGGGTTTGGCTTTGAGAGGCCTTGGTTCTTGCCCCCCTCATGTAAAACTTTTCCTTTTTCCCGTAAAACAGTTTCTTTCCTGAGAATGTTTTCAATGGGAGATACTGCACAGAAAGTGTGCAAGTGTCAAAGAAGCGAAGCTGAAGCCGGGTCTCTTCTAGTGGGTGGTAGGTAAGAATTACTAATCCAATCTGCTTGAGTTAACTCAAAACAAGGATTAGTGTAAAGTTCCAGAATATGTTAATCTTCCTTTATAGAAGTAAACTTCAGCACTGCCACCAACCCCATGGTTTATAGTTCCTGGGAACAATGAGCCAATTAAACTTGAGAGGGAAAAGGATCTTGCCCAAGTTTACTGATTGTTACCTAATACTTTGAGTTGCTTTGATTCTTGATTATTTGGCTTTGTGTCTCAGACACAGGAAATAAAGCATCATTTATTATTCATTAGAATGTCTCTAAGTACAGTATACCTCCTAATTAAACACATACTATTGTGAGCTGGTATTTTTCATCTCCTGCCTTATTAAAGAGGCTGTTTAAAATGGCTTTTGTGTATAGCTGATATTGCTTTGCCAAATACGTCCGTCAATAATAATATACTTTTTTTCAAAAACATATTTAGAGCTTACATGATTAATGAATGGAACAAACTGTAAGTTATTTGTATTCAGACCTACTTGGTAGAGATTTTCAAATAGACTCTTACTTTCAGATTAAAAACATCATATGAAAGACTAGAGAAATATCACCCCTTCTCCCTGCCAATCTGGCACTGTTATGTGGGGAGAATTTTTGCATCTAACCTAAAATTGTTGACATTAACTTAATTTTAAGAAGGTTTTGATATCTGAAAACATTTTAAAATTATTTATTTATTACTATTTTTTTGTTTTCTATCAGTAAAGATTGGCTTATTTTATTGAAATATAGGATCAGGAACAGAAGCTGTAATAGATCAATTACTTTGATCATTAGCAGTCAGATATTTATCTAGAAACTACTCCAATAACTAAGTAACAACAACCAACATTTGCTAGACAACAGCTAAGTTCAAAGCACTTTACGTATGTGTTTCCTTATTTACGTGATTTATATCAATTTTACAGTTTAAAATTACTTTGGAGTTTGAACTGTACAAAAGTAACAGGAATGTACTCACGTAACATCTCAAGTGATCCTCAGTTAGAGTATGTGTTAATATACTTTTATGACAATTAAAAAAAGCTTAAAACTAATTTCTTCGTTAATGAAATTTGCAAGCAGATAAATAATTTTAGAATTCTGTACCTTTCAAAAGATATTTTCATTATGAATCTAACTTTTAGGTGTCAGAATCATTTAAAACTCATTGTATTTAAACCGATTTATATTATTCAGGTTAAATAATGACTTGATATCAGTACAGGAATTTTGTTTTCTATAACCAGCTTTCTTGTTTTGTTTTGTTTTGATTTTCAGCATCAGAAAGTTAGAGAAATAAAACTCGAAAAAATCCTTTAAGTTAAAAAAAAATCTTGATTCTCTTTTCTCATCAGTGCCCATGTGTGAACTCCCTACACATCAACGGCAGCAAAGTCTCCCACAAATAGGCTGACATGAATGTGTGTCCAGAACTTGGGCTTTGTGGTTCAGACAGCCAAACAATATTCTCAAAGAACTGGAAACTGTTTACATTTCAAGTACGTGAAAACGTGTGTGTGTGTGTGTGTGTGTATGTGTGCATTTTAAATTTTTGGATTTTATTTGCAGTATCAATATGCAAATTTATTTATTATAAATTGAATGTCATTGAAATGAAAATGAAAAGGCAATACTACTTCTTTAACATGGTTCACTAACCCTGTTCACACCGAGTACTGATGCTCAGTAGGAGTTTGCCAACAGCAGTTCTACTCAACCCTTGATGATTATGGAGGATTTAATTATAACTGAAAATGTAAAAAAAAAAAAAAAGGACAAAATCTAATCCAAAAATCAATTTTGCATAGAATTTAGTAGCAGATAAAAGCTCAAAATTCTATAACTAACAAATGAAAAATATCAGCACTAGGAAATAAGACTTTCGTTCCCAGCATCAATCCCACACCTGTGTAGATGCTTCCTGACCTGGCTTCTTTCAACCACTTCATGACAAAGGAATTGGTCTCACACTGAGGCATGGCAAATACATTATGAAATAAAGGCAGGCATTATAAACAATATAAACCATGTGACATGAAGGGAAAAACAGGGCTGCAAACAGACACAGTTTCTTCCTCTCTTGCATTAAAGCAGAGATTTCCCACATCTGCAGTCTCTAGCTTTTAGATTCCTCATCTTGGGCCTGCTGTGAAATGTATGGGACATAGCCTTCAGTGGTCACCCACAAAGTTAAAATAGCTCAGTAATGGTCTATCTCTCAGTTGGTTCTTCTGTATCTGCCATCACACCAACAGAAAAATCTCAGGACAGAGTAAGTGAAGTTTCCTTGTTTGGCCTGAATGCCTGTAGGAGGGGTTCATGAGGGTGGGCCTGCTCTCTGTTTTATGCATAACATAAACCTCTTGATTCACTACAGTAAAAAGTTAGCATATATTATTTAAGGTGTGGTGTATGCTTCTATTTTCTTGATGCAATAATTCATTATCTGAGAAAGTTGATTGGTTGTTTTTAAAAAAATGGACAGTGGGAGTTTGGGATTAGCAGATGCAAACTGGTATATATAGAATGGCTAAACAACAAGGTCCTACTGTATAGCACAGGGAACTAGATTCAATATCCTGTGATAACCATAATGGCAAAGAATATGAAAAAGAATGCATATGTATGTATAGCTGAGTCACTTCACTGTACAGCAGAAATTCATACAATATTGAAATTCAACTTTACTTCAATTTAAAATAAATTAAATGGACAGTGATAAAATATGGAGGTTTATGAAATGGTGTCCACTTAAAGAAAAAAGCCACTGCCAAAATTTGAAAGGAAGGATTTCCAAATTGCAGGTGTGTCCTACATATTGAACCCAGTTTTCCCATTAGGACTCCATTAGGATTTTGTCGGGAAGGAACAACTTGATGGTTACCCAGCCAGGCCCCCTCACTAGGTTCTACTGTAAATAAATAAACAGCCCCCTCCCCAGTGTCCTGCTGTCCCCCCTGGAGGGGCCGGGACCCATGTGCCTGGGCAGCTGACTCATCACTTGGGGTTATACTAGTAATAATGTAACTGTATTATGGTGCTGGACTGAGGGGAGCAGCAGATCATTTGCTTGAAAACATGACCTTTTAATTTAAACAAAAGGCTTGGAAAAATAAAAGTGGGTCTTAAATGTAGTTTAATCAGTCAGGCGAGAGATGTCTAATGAAGCTGCCAGACAGATTTGTAGCCAGGCTGTCACTTCGGCCATCATGTTTACAGCTACGGGAGTGAGATTAGCTCCGTGTGAAGGCGCAAATTTGGTCAAAATTTCTTGTGTCTGGGATGGCTGTAAATTTTAAGAATTTGACAAATTATTTTGTTGCTGTGATGACGGTTTAGAAAACCCCACATGTGAGAATTTAGTTCCTTGAGAGCTCCCTTCCTTCCACTGGACCTGCATTATATCAATGCAACAAAGGTAGCAACCTTTGTAAAAAAAAATAGATAGATAGATAGATAGATAGATAAAATCTCTCTATATATATAGAGAGAATATGTGTGTGCATATATCTATATATCTATAGCTATATATACCGAAACATTGGTAAATGGATTTTCACATTTTCTTCATATGTTATTTCATCCAATACTTTCAAGGAAAAATTGCCATTTTGGCCTGTTCTTCAGCTAAAAGTTCTTTCCAAAGGTTTTTCAATTGAGGAAAAAGTCTCTCGTGCCAGTGTGACCATATCATGTCATAGTTATTAATTAGTTCATCTACAATTTGAATTTCCATTGCATTGTGACTTTTGCCATCAGGGAAGATTTGAGTATAAGTTTCGAACTATGTCTGTTGGACATATTTGCTAAATACTGGGGAATTTCAGTAAGTCAGTATTCTGCTGCACTGGTGTTCTTTCTTAGCACTGTTAGACATGCCAAATCTTAATTCTCTTTTGAAATAAATCTTCACTGAGAGTTTAGTTGAAGACATGCAATATAAACTTTTTATTATTGTTTTTCAGTGATTTTTTTTAATGGAAAATTACAGGAAAGGTAATTATCACCCTGGAAAAAAATAATGGTTGAGTTTTTAAAAAATCGTTGTATTTATTTGCTGAAAACGGCATGCAGTTGTGCATAAACACTAGTATTATCCACTTTGTTTCCCGTTAATAATCTAGGGAAGCCTCAGCTTAATCTCTCACTCATTTCATGCCAAAAGCACAAATGTATTGCTTTTGTTTTACTACATGCTTCATTCCATCTCTTGGAAGCCTAGTAAGTCAATATTTATCACATTTATAAATTATAATTGTGACTAGGGGGAAAAAACGCATGGGGGAAAAAACATGCGCATCATTTTTTCTTGACTGTTTTAAAGTTTTAATGTGTTGTCTCTGTGATGTTAATTTATCTCTGTTGAGCTAAAATAATGCCACTTGCATGATTTTTCATTAAAAAATTTTTTTAACTACATGTTTTTCATTTTCCCTCAACCTCTCTATAATTTTCTTGTCATGATTATCATTTTCCTTTCACTGTTGCTTTCTATGGAAGCCCCAGGAAAGAGTTCCTAAAAATTAAATTTCATGCTTGCATGTGTTTCTGTGATCTGCAGCGTGTATGATCTCTGAGTGGAAAACTTCTCTAAAAATAAATGGATTACCCTTTTTACTACACTGTCTGATGTCTCTTCAACAGATAGCACTGCTTCCTGTGATCTCTAACCCACCACAATTGAAATGACAAGCGTTGAAATGGGAGCCTCACGGTGGCGCCCTCTACCTTTGCCGGCCTCTTCAGCAGGGAGTGAGTGGTTCACGCAGCAGAGCTCCGGTTCTCAAACTTGAATAATGCCAGGACCCCTTTTAAAGGCATAGAATTATCTTCACACACCCCACAATACATCAGCGGAGTCCACTTTGGGAAACACTGACTTAAAAATGAGGATCTTTTTCTACATCAATGTCTTTCAATTGAGAATTATAACTGCAAAGAAAGGTTCTGTCTTTTTATAATTTATGTTAACCCTCTTATTTATTTATTTATTTATTTATTTATTTATTTATTTATTTATTGGCTGTGTTGGGTCTTCCTTGCAGCTTCTCTCGTTGTGGAGCATGGACGCTAGATGTGCAGGCTTCAGTAGTTGTGGCATGCCGGTTCAGTAGTTGTGGCTCACAGGCTCAGTAATTGTGGCTCATGGGCTTATTTGCTCCATGGCATGTAGGATCTTCCTGGCCCAGGGCTTGAACCTGTGTCCCCTGCATTGGCAGGTGGATTCTTAACCACTGCACTGCCAGGGAAGCCCGAAAAGTTCTGTCTTGATAACTGCTAAAAGGTTGATTTTTTAAATCTTTATTCTGTTATTGAGATGCAATGATTAAAAATATTTTCAACATCCTAAAAGTCACAGATTCCTGAAAACATGTCCATGGGCCACCATTTGAAAACCTACTTTTCCTTTTACAAGGTCATGCATCACTTGCTGGCAGAAGACGGGCATTTGACCTTTTATAAACTGCTCTGTAAATATCATCACTGCTTAGTTTGTGCAAGACTAATGTGTTTCCACTAACAAAACTGTCTTTCCAGGGTTGCTGCTTCTTAGAGTAATGCTTGTTTTCCTAGTGTGCTTTCTATTGCTGGTGTTTTTTTAAAGGCAACTAAATTTGTCTAAGGGATTGCACTTTGAGTCAATCCAAGGAACTTTAATAAAGAACCAATGAGAAAGCCAAAGTACCTAATGGGGCAAAAAAAAAAAAAAAAAAAGTGATAAAATAGCTTGGTCAGTATCAAAAATTTTGATACTTGGTCAGTATCAAAAAAAATACTGACCAAGTAGATTTTTTGATATTTTAACTAGAGAATCAAGTCTATTTGTTTCTAAAACATTTTAAAGCAAAAGTTAAAAATAAGTTAAGTATTTTTTATGGGATAACAGCTCCTATATTAAGTAATATCAACAATCAATAGTTGGCTTTTCTCTCCTAGCAATCAACAAGTTGGACTTTCTTACAACCAGAATAAATGATGCCACTAAAGGATCTATTCTCTCAAAAAGGGTGAATTATAAGGTAATGGTGAAGAGATGAAGATTAGAACATTGACATCCCCATAACCTAACTCATCTGTTCTTGTTTGTAACAGAGGAAGGAGACAAACCAACTAATAGTCCTACTAATAAATGAACTTTGAACCAAAGTCTTTATCTAGGAAAATTGGGCCATATTGCTCAAAGGTATTAGGGTCTCCTTGGGTCCTTTATAGTTCTTGGAATTCTAATTCACCGCAGGTGAGGCTAGCACTGTTGTCTACCTCTGAGCCAATTCAGACACCTCAAAAACAAATACATATTGTGACTCATGTGCCACCGTGGGAATGTACCATGAAACCAACAGAAAGAAAAATAATAAACATGTCATACAGTAAGCACACGCTATGATGTGTAGCTTCAGGTTTTCAATAGCTGAGCTTTATTACAATAACCACAACATGAACAGCTTTGGGAAACAGAACAATAAGGTCAACATGGAGGCCAAAAGAATCCATCACTCAAATGGTCTTCTTTTCAAAACATAACTATCTGTGTGGGGCTAGAGTTAAGAACTTGGCACCGGAAGACTGTTCATCTTAGTAGCTTCAAAGATAAAAATTACGCTATTCAGTCTGGATTGAAACTCATTTTGATAGGTCAAAGAAGTTTAGTAAGTAAATTCTTTGTTATAAATCCTAGGAAGATCATATTTTAATTAACCTGGTATTTAATCAGGCTGTATGTTATAGAGGACCACAAGTAATCTGTCATAAAAGCCTAAAACTTAGGAGCCTCATTTCCTAAGAGGCTCAATATGCCCCTTAAGTAAGAATAGCTAGCTTTTTTTTTTTTTTTTTTTTTTTTGGTGCGGTACGCGGGCCTCTCACCGCTGTGGCCTCTCCCATTGCGGAGCACAGGCTCCGGACGTGCAGGTCCAGCGGCCATGGCTCACAGGCCCAGCCGCTCCGCAGCATGTGGGATCTTCTCAGACCGGGGCACGAACCCGTGTCCCCTGCATCGGCAGGCGGACTCTCAACCACTGTGTCACCAGGCAATCCCAGGTAGTGCTTCTTTTATGTGATTATTATTTGCTGTACTTAAAATACTGCATCAAAAAATATTTTAAAGTTTTTATATAAAATTACAATTATCTCTTCAATTTACCACAGTGTTATCCCTAATTTTAAATATTCAGCAATTCTCAAAAAAAATTAACCCCTTAGCCATTTCTTTTAGTTTAAAAATATGCCATTGTGCTACTAGTATTTTATTAAACCAGAATGTGTTAGCTGAAGATAGATATTTTGTTTTGTCTTATCATGTATCCTCAGCACCTAGATCAGCACCTGACATATAGTAGGTGCTCCAGAAATATTTGTTGAGTGAATGAGTGAATTCTATGCTAAGCTGATAAAAGGCATATATTTTAGTCGTATAATTATGTGAAGGCTATAATTATGGTTATCACAGTAAAAACAGAGCTTGCCTTTTGATGTTTGTATTCCCCTAAATATGATCAGGGAGTCCCTAGCCCTTTTTAATATTGTTGCATGTAACAGAAAAACGGATTCTTCTGTGCCTTGGAAAACTTTGTGCTTCCAAAAAGGATCTTACTGAAATGAATGGTCATCAGGGTAATGTCTATTTTTAAGTAAATCTTATGGAATCCATTTAGTTTTTATGATTGTTGCTTTGGATCCTTCCCATAATATATATGTTTGCATGTGAAATTGGGAACATGGGTCTACCTATGATCTACAGAAATAAAGTGCTGTACGTATGTGATGTGAAAGAGCTCCAGCTTGGATGTGAGTTATTATCTACATCACATTAGCCTTTAGGTATATGTGGCAGTGTGCTGGCAAAAAGTAAAGGCTCTACAAGACTTCTAGGGTAGAATCATCTTAATTCTTTTAGAAATTCATTCTATTACAAAATCTTAGCCCTCAAGTATTTCTAAGTTTCCATTTTCCTGTCAAGTAGAAAAGCACATAAACTAGGGGCAAAAGAATTATTGTCAGTGCTTAAAATATTTGACAGTGCAGTCCAGGCAGAGGAGAGGTACTTACTTCACTGACAACTATTTTTAGGCATCCACTGTGCCCAGACCTGTGCAAGCACTTTGGGAATTCAAAACAGAGGAAAATAAAGGATCTGACTTAAGGGACCTGTAGTCAATTGAAGAAGTGAAGCACACGTGCATGTGTGTGTGCACGCACAGACACACACACAAATTAATAAGAGAATAATTAAAAACAACACATGAATAATAATAATTGCAAGATGGCAAGATTAAAAGCTTATATAGAAATCCATGAGTACAAAGTGCCTTCTGAGAGTGGGATTCGTCAGGAAAAGCCCTCTGAAGTAGTGGGATTTGAGCAGAGCTTGTTAAATGCAATATTTTATGTTGTCTTTTATTCAACAAACGTTTGTGAAGTAAGTGTCTCTGTGGGCTGGGTCCTGGGTCTGTGAACATCTTGGATGGCAGGATGAATGAGACAAGGTCATATTCCCAAGGCTTAGTGTTCATTCTGACCTCACTTCGTACCATGTTCTGTACCGTATTAGAAGTTTTTCTTGACGGTTTCTAGATCTAGGGACTGATGTTGACTTTCTGGTCACTGCAAGAGCAGGGAGAATTTAAAAAGTAATAAAGTCTGTTACCTAAGGTGTATCATCAGAGCTAATGTAGAAAGGACACCCCAAAATTCTGTACCAAAAGGAGCACAATGAATGTCTCAAGCCCATGTGGACTTCTTAAAATCATCCAGCAGTTTGGCCTGTTCTGTCGAAAAGTATTCAGGTTAGCTGTTTGCCATTTTGCTTACAAAAGAGTTGCTTTATTGAACTTTTCATTTAGCAGGGTTGTTACTATAGAGACACAAATTTAAAGGTTCCCTTCAAATTTCCACTGATGTTTTCAATCTCTTATACTTATGATACTGTCTTAAAAGATTAAAATTTTTCTTTTTCATGGAGGAAGGTTTCTTATAGCTTTTCTAACTGCCACATTTTTAAAATGAAAATTTTTAAATGAAAATTGACTATGAAACTGGCCTCTCCGCCTTTGTGAATCCCTGTGTTCTAGCTGCCCCACCGTCTCTGAGTCTCCCTCTCTATATTTTCTGGCTCCTTTCCCCCACACCCTCCCTAACTGCTGCCCCCTCACCCTTCTGGTCTTTATTGACTCCAAATTTTGAGTCCAAATGTTCAGTCCAAATGTTGCCATCTCCTAAAGGTCTTTGCCTAGTTCTCCTTGTACATCTATCTTGTATTTCCAAAAACCCACACTTCGTCGTTCCACATCTCAAAATCAGCATAGCCAGTGTGCAATTTATCATCTTCTCTCCCGAACGTGGTTCCTTTCCTACTCATCCCATCTTTGTCAGTGTTCTCTTTCCCAACCTCCCAGCAGAAGGGCACCACGCTTTCCTGGTTTTACTCCCGCTTTTCCGACACTTCTTTCTCAGTCTCTTTTGTGGCTTCCCTTCTGCCACTTACTCCCTGAACATGAGTGTTTGCCAGGGTTCTGTCCGGTTTCTCCTCCCTTGTCACACCACAGTGTTTCCCTCAATGAGCTCTACCAAACCTATATCTCCAGCCCAGACCCACAACTCAAAGTGTGCAGAATTATATCCATCACTTCTCCCCAGTGCAACCCTCTCCTCACACACCACACCCACCTGGCCGTCCATGACTGAAATCTGGGGCTCACCCTCGACTCTTTCCACACTCAGTCAATCCTCTTCATTCGACCTCCTTAACATCTCAGGAGCATTTCCCCTTATTTCCACCCCTATTTTACCTTCTCGCAGACCTTCATCAGTTCTCATCTGGATTTCTAACATACCATCTTAATTAATACTCATAACATTCCCCTTTTCCAGAAGAAAAAACTGAAGCTTAGTTATATTAAGTAACTGGTGCTTGTGATGACAACTGTTGGTACCAGGATTTGAACCACAAATTATATTTTGCTACTCAAAGTGTAGTCTATTCTCTTGCTACCCAAAGTGTGGTCCAGAGAACCACAGCATTGCATCACCTGGGACCTTGCTAGAATGCCAAATCTCAGAGCCAAAGATTCTGCATCAGAATCTGCATTTAACTACATGCCTGGGTGATCCATGGAAGCCCTGCTTATGAAGCCCTACTGGAGGCCAGCTTCTGAGAGTGATGTGTAGGTGCGGATAATTAAACCCAATGCTTGCCTTCACGTCCCTATTCTATAATTCCCTCTCAAATGGACTTATCTGTTGTTTGAGGCGAGAATTTTTCTTTTAAGACAGAAGCACTTCTAACCAATGCCAATGCATCTTTCCAACACAGCTCAAGAAGATTTGGGGACACATGAAAAGAGAAGTGGGGACCTGGCGTCACAGCTGTGTGACCTGGAGAATATCTGCTCACTCTAGGACGCCAGCTCCATGCCTGGCACAGTCTTCTACATATTTGAATAGGAAAAGGTATGCATCAAGGTATCTCTGAGAGCCTCACTAATGTGGAGGGAAAATATTGTCCCTCCCGTCGTTTTTTTGCGCTCCCTGATAGCTGAGTCATACTCATTTATAGTCATGAAAAACAGAGGTGGAGAATAACGAAAGCTCCAGTGCGCAGAGAGTAGATGTAATCACAAGACCCAAGAATTCCTAGCTCTTATTCCCTGGCTCTAGCAATGGGACCACACACGTGAAATCATCTTTTGTACTGATTATTGAGTCCTCCTTTACAAAAACCTTGCCCTGGGAACCCTTGTCTCCATTTCTGAGGCTGTGCACATGGAAGTCATGAATGCCACCTCGTCTGCTCGTGGAGGGGAGATTTGCTTTCTGTATTTGCACTGACATCTATAGCCTGTGTTACTCTTCTTTGATGCCTCGGAACTATATCCAAAGACGGCTATTGTCTTACTGCTTATATAAGAAAATCCTTATCTTGGCTTTAGAATCAACACAGAGTGCTAAATGGCAATATTGATGAGTCTGGGGAGAGCACCAGAGTCTGGGGAAAACGTGAATGAATTTCTTTTTTTAAAAGGCAGACTTAGTGGAAATTTATAGCACTGAATCCAATCCCATTAAAACGGGTTGTAAAAAAAATAAAGTTTCCATGCTGCTAAGCTGCTTTTATGTGGCAGTGGCATCTCGGCAGGCAGCGTATCTGTTTGTGATGCTTTGGTTCCAAATCAAGCTGGTGCAAAGGTAGTCCTCAGATCTGCTGTCTTCACTTAGGAGTCTTCCGAGAGAAACACCCGCCAACTCAATCTCTCTCTGACTAAGAGACACTGGAGCCCTCAGATGGGGAAAAAGGAAAAGTTTAATCAAGCACAGTTTCATAAATACCTGTGACTCATTGTGAGCCCACATTGCAGAAAACTGACAGCAGAAACACATGATGCTGACCTAGTTTGCCAGAACAAAGACAGGATTTACTTTTTTGGTTGTTGTGAATTTCTCTTCTTTATTAAGGGAGAGGAATTTAATAGACATTAGCTCTTAAGGAAACCAGAGGCAGATAAGGGAGGGATGAGCTGGGTCTCCTTTATCCTCTGTCTTCCTTGCCTGGCCCGGCCGCCAGGCCTCAGCCGCAACCTTCAGAACCCTTCTCTGTCCACTGAAGTGGCAGACTTCTTTAACCTTTGACCTAAATTGTGTTTGAACCTTCATCTTGAGGAAGCAAAGATTTGAACATTAAGCCACTGAAGACTTCAAAAGCCCCTGGATTTATGTCCTGTTCTTTAGCAAGAATCCCAATACCCTTGTCTCTGACCAGCAAATAAGGTGGAACCTGCTCATCCCGGTTCTAGTAGTGATATGCTAGGTGAAGAATTATCATCAGGAGGGGGTATTTATTTTCCTTCTTTGTTCGTTTGGTTTCTAATTTCTGGTCACAGAATAAATGTGAACTTAGCTTAAGCAAGACTTTCATTTCTGCCTCCCTGAAAGAACCAATAGGCACTTAAACATTGTCGTGTTAGTATTTTAGGATCCAGATTTAGAAAGTCCAGAAGTTAAAATATTACACAGTCTCTTTAGAACAGATTGCATTTAAAATGACAATGGCTGTTTTAATGGACTGCCCTCTGTATTCCCCACGAAATTCATGGGAGATTTGCACTTAAACATAAGCACACCCAGATGAAGATATGCCTCAAACAGAATATCAGAAGGGCAAAGTAAGTCTGAGAGGATTAACAGCAGAATGAAACCCAGATTAAATCAAATAACCAAAGAAAAATTAGTAGAAGAACAAGAAAGGTTTTAACGTTTGTAACAGGGAAATGCCAACCTCAGTGCGTTGAAAAAGGAGGGATATCCAGCTGACTTAAACCAAAGTCCAAAACTAACTCTGATTTATATTTGTAACTCTTCTGACTTTCTCTTTAAAAAAATAATTTACATTAGTTTTATTTGTCCTGTCAGTTAAAGTAACTGAGGCTGCCAAAACACTGTCATTTCTTATAACTGATCACTCCCCCCTTCCCGTGGCTGTCATATGTGTCTCAAGTGCATTTGTCTTTGGAATGTTGTTCCTTTATTGCCTTTTGTGGGACCTGTCTTACTTTGGCATTTTTACTGTGGTAGACACATTGCTATATTACAGTAGGCCAAAGGTCATCTACACAGCCATCAATTCTAAGAATGATTTTTTGGTTAATAAAACTAATTTTCTTAGCTGAGGGCCACTTGCTGTGAGAAGGATTTATATCTGCCAGATCATATTTTGTAGAAAGTGGTAGAATGCCAATCATTAAACTATTATTTACGATGTTCTAATAGTTTGTCAAAAACCAAATTTTCTTTTTTTTAAGATGTGGATTTTAAGTACAATTTGAAATTTGAGGTTATGTGTGAAGTGACATGATGAAGCAAATATGTGCTTTGGAAGAATGTTTAACAAGTATTGTTTTCCTTCTGGCTCAGAAAGTACCTAGGCACAGAGAACAGAGGTGAAGTGCTAATTAAGAAAGAACCAGGATTTGGAGCCACAGAAATGTAGAACAGAAAACTGTCTTAGCCATAGGCACTGATCTTAGACAAGTTAATTAACTTCTCTCAGCCAAGGTGTTTTCATCTGTAAAATGGGCATGACAATAGTACCTACCTCCTAAATTTATTTAGAGGATGAAATAGAATATGCACAAAAAGTGCTTGACCCTGTAAATTGTATCAGTCCAGCTAGGCTGCTTATGCTGCATAACAAACAGCCCCATGTTCTCACGGGCTTGAAACAACTAAGTTTTTCTAATTTATGCTACATGCCCACTGTTGGTTGGCAAGGTGGGGGCTCTGCTCATGATAGCCATTCAGGGGTCCAGGTGATGGAGCAGCCACCATCTTGGACTTTGCTGGTCACATGCAGAGGGCAAAAGAGCTCTAAGGGTTTCATGGCAGCATTAAAAGACTCAGTCTAGAAGTGAGACACCTCACATCAAATTCCTTGGTCAGTATCAGTCATATGACCTCACCTTCTCACAAAGGGGTCAGGAAGGAATATGCTCAGGAGGCAGAGAGCTGGAAATATTTGGAGAACAGCACTAATGGCTACCACAAAATGTTTTACATACATACGCACACATATGTGTGTACACAAAAGTATATATGTATTGTGTTTGTGTGTGTGTGTGTGTGCATGTGTGTAGAGAGAGAGTGAGCACCCAATTCTCTTTTTCTACAGGTGAAGCAGGGAGAGTTACTCCAGGAGATCAGTATCCAATTAAGGCACCATAATCATATCCGGGGTCACCAGACAAGCCACAGGTGAGAGGGTCCACCCTATGGAACACGCCAGGCAATCTAAGGAAAGGAGTGGGCTCAAAAGGGCACAATGCATCTGGGCCCATTTTCAAGGAGAGTTTCCCTAATTCTACAGAGAAGATGCCCTTCCACCATTTCTGCTAGATATTTGGAGGAAGAGTTTTATGTGAAACAATCGTTTCTCTCAGTAAGTCTATGCGGCACACATAAAATAACTGGCAAGAAAGAGAAGAATTTATATGGGTGACCTTATCCATCGGCCAAAAGGCCCCTACCGTGGCAGCTATTGGGTAATGGGACACTCAACTGCAGTCAGGGGGCTGAGGCAAACCCCCTTGCCTGGTGTGACACTGGGCAAGTCACTTCAGCTCTTAGATCCTCTGCGTCCTCACATGAGAAGCAAGGATAAGTCCTGCTCAGCAGGAAGTTAGAGGCATAGAGCGCAGATGAGCTGACAGTGAGAGCTTCGGAAGCGCATTGTAGAGCCACAGACACACAGGACACATCAATGGTCTTCCTCCATTCATTCCTTCATTCGTTCATTCAATTTATCCCTCAGGGATCCCAGATCCTTCCTCTCTGTGCTCTTTAGAAAATAAACATTCCTCTCAGTTCTAGTCATAAAATCATTTTCAGAAGCAGAGTTTCACAAATGAGCTCTGCCCTGGTTGGTGGTGATATGCACAGTGGGGTAAAATGCCAAGGGCCTCACCAGCAGGCTCCGGGGAGAAGCTATCCGAGTATTCCTGGGCTCTTCCCCATGGGTCAGAGTTGCATTCCTGACACAGCCGGTGGGACAGAGCCTGTCAGGGAGGCCTTGGCTAAGTGGCAAGTCTCCAACCTAAGAACCTGCTGCGCTGCCCTTCCTGGGTCTGAGCCGCTCCCAGCACAGCCACTTCCCCCCTGAGGCCCATGGGCCTCCTAGAACTGGGCACTTGGCAGAAAGAACCTTGGGCTGGCACTTGGCAAGACCTGGGTTCTGGTCCTGCCTCGGCTGCTGAGAGACCTTGTTCAACCCACTTAACCTCCCTGGCCCTCAGGGTTTTTTTGCACAAAATGTGGGATCTGTATTCTGTTGGTGGTATTCAAATTTGTTTCCCTCATCTTCAGAGCCAAGGGAAATTCTGTAGTCCTCAAGATAAAGCAAATATCAGCAGAGCTGCTCCTTCTGACTTTATACATGTTCTCACTCTTCAAACCTTCCTCAGCTCCCTGTGTCCTTCCCATTGGCTTCTGGTGCCTGAAAGCCTGAGAACACCCCCCTCTTTTTTTTGCGGTACGCGGGCTTCTCACTGTTGTGGCTTCTCCCGTTGCAGAGCACAGGCTCCGGACGCGCAGGATCAGCGGCTACGGCTCACAGGCCCAGCCGCTCCACGGCATGTGGGATCTTCCCGGACCGGGGCACGAACCCGCGTCCCCTGCATCGGCAGGCAGACTCTCAACCACTTGCGCCACCAGGGAAGCCCCACCCACCTCTTTATGTAGAGACTTACGAGCCTTTATTAGGATGTGAGAGGGCTCACACATTAATCCATTGTTCCTTTTTTGGGAATTAATCAGTCAGCTTGCCTTCAGTCACCTCTGTAGAACTTGGGAACAGAATATAGACAGAAAAGATCAGATTAGGGAGAAACAATTGCCCCCCGGCTGCTCGTTGGAGATCCGGTTCAGGGTCAGAATGAGAAGAGATTCCCCCAGAGTCTCAATGTGTCAGGATCATGTGAAGAAGGCCTCAAGGACCAGAGAGTTATGAGAGGGGAGGCCCCCGGTGATGTCCATTCACCACAATTTTACCTGAAGCCAAACCTTCCCTCACCAATAGCCCTACAGCAGTTATTTTAGGTCCCTAAATATAACTCCTAATGAGGTAGGAGGAAAGCAAAAGAAATGTTGCCTAATTTGTAGCAGGGAGCAGGTGGCATCAGTAAATACCAAATGTGGGGTCTTCTGAGCAGGAACTGTTACCTCCTCTCCCTGCTGCAATGTCCCTTCTTTGCTTTCCTCCGGAAAGCAGCCTCTGGAGGTGACACGCAGATAGGAGCCACACGGAACAGCTGATGTTCTTGAACCCTTACTATGGACAGCCCTGTGCTTGGCAATTGGCACACATTATTTTAGTTAAACGTTAGCAACCCTCTGAGCAGGCGACTGGCTGTTACTCTTTCCTCAGCCTAACATCTCTAGACCAGGACACAGAAATGATGAATTGAGACAGTTAGAAATGATGAATTAAGACAGTTCACACAGAGCCAATATTGAAACCTCATATATGTCCGACTCTATTTCCTGTACTTTAAAAAAAAAAAAAATCATTATCCTCTTTTCTTTCCCTTTCGCCCTCTATCTTTCCAATTTAATCACTGTTAGGGAAAAAATTAACTTAAGGAAAAGAGCATAGAGAAAAATATGGAATCTCTGCTTTATCACCGGTTTGCCATATATACCTGCTTGCATGTTTTCTCTACTTAAACCCATCTTTGGCTTTCTAATGCCTGTAGAGAAAAATCCAACCTCCTTAGTCTCATTTTTCAAGATCTTTACAGTCCGATGCCACATCCTTTCCAGACTTATTTGACCTCCACCACATCATCAAGTGCAGTACCAGCTAATCTAACTTCTTGCTATTTCCCAAACATGACAGGTACCATCATGCCTCTGTGCCTTTGCTCCTACTGTTCCTTTTGCCTGGAATTCCCTTCCCTCATTCATTCGTTTGTTGATCCCACATATATTGAGCTCCTACTATGTGCCAGGCTCTGGGGCTATAAAGGTGAATAAATTCAGGTCTCTAACCTCAACTGGCTAACAGTCTGGTGGGACACACAGAGAGATGACAGGAAATTATAATACAGTGGGGCGGGCACATTACAGCAGTTCTCGGAGGGGGGGGAGATCTGACCCAGGTTTTGAGGCTGGGGAGGGAGGTGCAGGGAATGATTCATGTCAAGGGGCTTCTCAAAGGAAGTGATGCATAAGTTAGGACTTGAAGAATGGCAGAAGGAGGAGGTTTTCCTAGATAAGCAGGAAGGAATGAGAGAACAAGTGAATATATGAAACTGACTTAAATCGTGCAAAAGTGGATTAAGTGAGAACAGGTGGGAAGAATGACAGATGAGGCTGGGAGGGGCTATGGGGTGACATAGAAGAGTTCAGACTTTTACCTTGAGAAAATGGAAAGCTAATGAAGGATTTCTCTACTTAGTAGGGAAATGACCTAATCATATTAGCAATTTTGGTTAAATCAATTTGGAAATAGTTTAGGGAAAACATCACAAACTTAAATATTTACAAATCTTTGAGCAAAGCTGGTCAAAGGTAAGAAAACACATAGGAAAATTCTTCACTTAAAGAAATTCATCCTTAAAGAAATGTATTTCTGGGACTTCCAGTGGTCCTAACCAGTGGTTAGGACTCCGCGCTTCCACTGCACGGGGCATGGGTTGGATCCCTGGTTGGAGAACTAAGATCCTACATGCCACAAGGCATGGCCAAATATATATATATCTATTTCCTCTCATTTTCTTGGAGACATGTAGCCTTATTAAACTGTCTTTAATTTTTCCATTTTTAGTAGATACAATAAATGAATAAAAGAAACATTTACTTTTCTCTTAGCTATAAGAGTTACTAACAGTAAATACTTGGACGTGTGACAATGCTTTGACTACTCCACTGAGCACGTGGGGTGAGGGCTGCAGTGAACTCTGGTGAGCAGATCAGGCCCCATCTAAAGGGTGAGATCCCCACTCATCTCCAGGAGATTGTTCCCAGGCAAGCATGTAGGCCAGATTGAGACCTCTGCTTTTCCAAAGAAATCTTAAGATTTCAAATGTTAACATAAAAATATGCTGATTTTAAATACTGACAAAAAAAAAAGCAAGCAGGTCAAACTAGAATTGCCAGAGTTAGCAAATAAAAGTACAGGACACCTGGTTAAATTTGAATTTCAGATAAGCAATGAATAATTTTTAGTACAAGTATAACTCAAATATTGCATGAGGCATACTTATACTAAAATATGACGTGTTGTTTATCTGAAATCAAATTTAACTAGGAGTCAAACAGACACACACATGGATCACATCAGGAGTGTGAGCTATCAGATGTTGCCCTGTGGTCCAGATCACAGAGGGTCTAGACTCTCTGGGGAGTGCCACCCTTTTGTAGCAAATAGTTCATGTCATCATGCTTACTGTGCTAAAATAAAATTCATAGATGATACAACCTATCACACGTAATGTATTTTTAATTAACATAAGGCCTTAATTATGAGATTAAGAGGAAATAAAAAGAAAATTATTTCAATAGGCAATTGCTTTGGTAGCACTAGTGACTGTCTGGTGAGATGTTTGAGAGTTGTATGGGACATGTGGCTGCCCATGTATTGTGGGGTGTCTAGCTTCCTTGTGTGACTGCCCACAATCTTTGTGACAACAAAAATACCCCCTCCACATTTCTAAAATGCCCCTTGGTGGGAGGCTGCCCCAAGAGATAAACACAAGTTAGAGACAGGATTGGCAGTAGGAGAGGGAAAGGCAGAGAAAGGCATATGAAGTTGGGAGGCCAATTAGGAAGTGACTGCTTTCATCTCAGGGATGAATGTCTGGGGAACCAGCAGGAAGCAGGGGAAAGGAAAGGAGGAAGTAAGTGGGACCATTCAAATAGGCAGGGAGTACAGGGTAGGAGTTTACTGTGGAATTAATGAATTCCATTTATTGAGGTTAAGATTTCTGTGGGAGGCCTAAGAGGAGCTGTCTTCTAGGTTGTAGAATCTGTGAGTGTGGTACCCAGAGGTCTGGAGTGGAGGTAGAAATGTAGGAATGAGCAGCGCAGCATCTATGCGTTCTGGAAGCCTTGGGACTGTATGAGATCCCTCACAGGCTGACTGTAGAATAAGAGGTGATGTGGTCCATAGACACCACCCTGGAGGGCACTAACCTTTAGGAGATGTCCAGCCTCCACTGTGGAGGTATGAAGGAGTTTCCAGAAGGAAAGTGGGCAATCCAGAAGAAAATGGCATAATAGAGGCCATGGGAGGAGAAGTAAGAGGGGCCAACTCTGCAGAGAAAAGACTAATTCTATAGAGAGAAGTTCTACAGAGGGACAAACAAGATAAGAGTTGAACAATATCCAATTAGCAGATCCCTGGTGACCTGAGTGACATGCAGTTTCAGGCAGTGCTAGGTGTGGAAGCCTATTTAGAGGTGATAAGGAAATGCAGATAAGACATGCAGACCACTCTTGTAAGTGTCAAGGTTATGAAAGAGTATGAGAGCCTATTCAGCTTTTAAGGCCCTTCTCATGTGAGGTCTCTGAAGTTTCCTTTACCTTCTGCATTCCTTAGGATGCTTTTGCTGGTAAATAATAGAAAACCGAACTCAAACTTGCTTAAAATGTAAAATCCAATGGTGGCTTTAGGCTACTGAAAAAATTCCAGTGTGGACTTTAGGCATGGTTCAATCAGGGCTTTGGGTCCAATTCTCTGAGTTCTTTCCTGGGAGTTGGATTTGCCCTCAGACTGAT
This sequence comes from Leucopleurus acutus, assembly GCF_964270905.1. Lineage (NCBI taxonomy): Eukaryota > Metazoa > Chordata > Mammalia > Artiodactyla > Delphinidae > Leucopleurus > Leucopleurus acutus. Next base: position 43,517,769 of record NC_139142.1, read on the forward strand.
TTCCTTATTTTATTTATTTATTTAACAAATATTTATTGGGCACCTGCTGCATGCTAGACACTGTCCTAGGCTATTGGAATAGTAAACAAAACTGATAAAATATTCCTGCCCTTGTGGGGCATACATTCAAATGGGGGAAGACACATTTAAAATATATATATATATATATATATATATATATATAAAATATATATATATGCACATACACAGTTATAAATGTGTGTGTGTGTGTGTATATATATATATATATATATATATATATATATATATAAACACATATGCAAATCATATAGCATGTTAAATGATGATGAAGTCAATGGAAAAAGAGGATCTCTCCAGCAGCTGCATTGAAAGTAGATTTCAAGGGAGCAAAAGTGGAATCTGGAAAACCAGTGAGGGCCTCTTCTAGTAATCCAGGCAGATGACAGTGGTTGGACCAGGGTAGTGGCGAAGGTAATGAGACATAGTAGGATTCTGGAGAGAGAATGAATGTAGGGATAAAAGAATTTCCTGACAGATTGGATGTGGGAGTTGATAGAAGAGTCAAGAATGACTCCCAGGTTTTTGTTGTAAGCCATTATCTGAGGCGGGAAAGGCTGTGGGCAGAGCAGGTATGGGGAGGAAGATCCAGGCTTGAGTTTTGGACATGTTGAATTTTAGAAGTCCACCAACATTCAGGTGTATATGTTGAGTAGGCAGAGGGATCTGAGTCTGCATTTGGGAGAGGAGTCTAGACTGGTGAGACGTCTTTCAGCACTTGTCAGCACACAGATGATATTTAAAGCCATAAGACTGGATGAATCACCAAGGAAGCAAGAGAAGGTAGAGAAGAGAAGACCAAGGACTGAACCATGGGGTCCTCAAAACCAAGAAGACTGGGAGAAGAGGGGAACCAGTGAAGGAGACTAAAGAGACTCATGATAGAAAGAAAATGGGAGGAAGGGTGGACTCGGAATGGACCAGTTTAGGTTCCTTGAACCAGTCTCTACCGCCAATGAAGAAAATAGCATCCATTTTTGAGCTAAACACTTGAAAAGGGTCTCAGATTGTGCTGAGTGGCTGGACACTTATGAAGACTCACCCCTGGAACCTAAGTGGGAGTCAATCACTTACAGTCCCACCCAAAGGGAAAATTGAATATTGGGAAGCAACCAGTAAAGTGAATTTACCATCTTTCCACACATCCTCCAGGGGAAATTAATAATTTCTTCTCATGTGCCCTCAGAGACTTTCCTTCAGATGGATAGTTTTACACTTACTATTTCGTGACACAGCTGGCTGTCTATTCACTGATTTCTTCTCAGATTGTTAGCTCCTTGAAGAGGAGCTGTTACTCATCTTTGAACCCCAGGACCTAGTTCCAGTGACTATCTGTTGAAGTGAGTTAAATGTGAACATGTGAAAGTGTGTCAATTTTTCGTTTTTCTATGGAGCCTCCTGGGTCATCTGAAGCCTTAAATTTAAAAGGAAAAAATTTAAAAGCCTTAGAATAGTTTGATCCATCTGTTATATAAACACATAGACTGTCTTCTGGTTAAAAATTGCTTTTATGAAGTTATTTCTTAATAATTGTGGCTGCAAGAACAGTTAGTTCTTCAATAGCTTTGAGACAGAGAAATCTGAAAGATCTCCTTGGTAACTGAACACACAGCTAATGGTTGCGAGTTCATGAAAGGTGCCTAAAGGACCTGTAAGGACCTATAAATTCATTTTATCTATATCTATATCTATATCTATATCTATCTATATCTATAAAACTGGGACTTCTCTGGTGGCGCACTGGTTAAGAATCTGCTTGCCAATGCAGGGGACACAGGTTCAATCCCTGGTCCAGGAAGATCCCACATGCCACGGAGCAACTAAGCCCATGTGCCACAGCTACTGAGCCCATGTGCCTAGAGCCCATGCTCCACAACAAGAGAAGCCACCGCAATGAGAAGCCTGTGCACCACAACTAGAGAAAGCCCATGCACAGCAACGAAGACCCAATGCTGCCAAAAATAAATAAATTTACAATAAATAAATAAAATACTGTGTGTATATATATATATAAAGTTTATGAGTGTTGATTAAAACTCAAATGATAGTATAGTTGACCAAAACATGAAAGTAAAAGCCTTAGGAGGAAACCACATAGACAGGCATATGCTCTGCAGTTTAAGGTTTTTTCTCTATATGGTAATGATTTTTTTTGTTGGACATGATTTGTCTCACAGCATCTCTCAGTCTGTACCGTGAAGGGTATTAGTACAAAGGTCTAGCTAATTCTGTGCTTGGCCACAAGTAAAGTAACCTGGAGTTTCTTAGAAGAGAATAGAAAAGCCAAAATATTTTTCTGTCCAGTTTATGAGTGAAAAAAAAAGAATACCAAAATGTAAACATCCAAAATATTATAAAGTGTATTATACCCGTGCACTCTATTATTGACTATATACTTTTTGGAAATATTTTCCATTGTTACCTCCTTCCATAGACATATTAGGATATATTTGTCCACATGGGTATTTTCAGAAATTGAAGCACTAATATAACTTCTTTAAATTACAAAAGATTCCAAAGATTTATTTGTTTGCTTGTTTGATTTTACAAGATGATGGGAGGACCACTGAAACAGTCCTTTCGAATATTTGAAAACATTTGATAAAAAAAACATTTGATCCAAAAAAACATTTGATGCTTATCAAATAAACTGTCAGCATTTAAAATTTCCTTTTGAAGACAAATTCTTTCAGTTCTTATAGAAAGCATTGATTGTAAGAATGAAGAAACCAGTCACTGCCATGGAAGCTGCCAACTTAACCTGCACAGGGTGCTTGACAGTTCTTGGATTATTAAGCAAGTCACTGATTTTGTTAGGCTAGACTCTCTTAGCAGTGAAATTAAAAAGACAACACAACTGAAAAACCAGATAATATAATGAATAAGACATTTGGTAAATAAGAGCAATTAAAAATCAAAAACAGTGGGACTTCCCTGGTGGCGCAGTGGTTATGAATCCGCCTGCCAATGCAGGGGACGCGGGTTCGAGCCCTGGTCTGGGAAGATCCCACATGCCGCTGAGCAGCTAAGCCCGTGCGCCACAACTACTGAGCCTGCGCTCTAGAGCCCGCGAGCCACAACTACTGAAGCCCACATGCCACAACTACTGAAGCCCGCGTGCCACAACTACTGAAGCCTGTGCACCTAGAGATTGTGCTCCACAACAAGAGAAGCCACTGCAATGAGAAGCCCGCCCACCACAATGAAGAGCAGTCCCCACTCACCACAACTAGAGGAAGCCCGCCCGCAGCAACGAAGACCCAATGCGGCCATAAATATATATATATGTATATAAATAATTTTTAAAAAAATCAAAAACAGCACACATCTGAAAAAGCAGATAATAGAGCAGGTAAGAAAGTTGGTAAATATGACCAAATAACGATGTTGTAAAATCTCAACCTGAATCAGTTTTCCAGTGATACGATTCTACATCAAGTGATTTTTCCCCCCTTTACTAGGTCTATCTAGATTTTTTAAAAATCAAGATAAACTCCAAAGGTCACAAAGAAGTTGTTCTCTTGACTGGGGTGAGGCTAGAAATGCAATGAGATGAGCATGCAGGTACTTTAAGAGGAGAGTTTGTGTTAAGGAGACATGGACCTTTCCTTAGCACAGCTCCCTCCTCCATTGCTGAGGTGGGGACCCAGTGAAGTAGGAATGGGAAAGCAGAGTTTCAGTGGAGAATGCGCAGGGCAGGGGCAATGGAGAGCATGAGTTCTCCCATGAAGTGTTTTCCCGGTTTGGTGGTAGTGATGGTTTTATGTTGTTATTCTCTGTTCACTTGCAGAGCTCTCATATCTCTTTGCTTGTGCCCTTGAAAATGACGTTAAATGATTCTGTAGGTGTGCATTTGAGAAAGCCAATGCAATGTCCTATTAATCCGCTGAGCTACTTCAGCAACTTGAAAATAATCAGAGCGTGGTTGATGACCGCGTTGGCCAGTTTGCGAAAGTTTTACAGAAGGGCCGCGAAAGTCACTCCATTTAAGGGATCTTCTCTTCTGTGGTCACCCAAACCTCTTCTGCCCAACAACTCAGCAGCCTCCCTGTGGCCATTGTAGCCATCCTTCCAGGACACAGGGTCACTTCGGGTGGCGATCGTTGCCTTCTTCTCCCTACAGGGAGCAACTTCTTTTCATAAGGATTCTTTTTCCCAGCAAGCAAAGATGACCTGGAAATTTGATAGTGCCAAAGTTACAAACTATACTTTCTCAAGAGAGAAATATTATCTTACAGAAACTAGCTTTTATCCTGCTGAGAAACTGTACTATGCTGTAGGGATTGTCTCTTATTAGAGCCGTGAGAGCTGAGGGAAACATGTAGAGCTATCTTCCCCACACCAAAAAGGCTGCTGGAATCGTGTATGACCCTGAAAAGAAACTGCAGTATTACTTAAGGGGGGAGCTGGGGGAGACAGAAATGTCAACATAAGCCAGACCATTCCTCGTGCAGAGTGAGCTTGAATCCTCTTAAACACACCAGGAGAAAAGTTCTCAAGGTTTTCAAACTCCTAGGTGATGGTGGAATTCTTGGCTAACTTCCTAGAGCATTATTAGGCATTATAAATGTCCTTCGAATCCATGCAGTCTCATAAGAACAAAAAAATTGTTGTGGGGATTTTAGTATTTAATCTTCAGGGGTTCTAAAGCCTTTATTTTGCCATTTCTCAATAAAAACAAGCCCTTATCATATAGAATAGGGTAGAGAAGACTGGGAAGTAATTTTATAACAAAAAAGATAATCAACTCATTAAATAATATTCACTGAGCACTTCTGTGTACCAGGCACCGTAGAGGGGATGGGGTTATGCAGTGACTCTGCAGGCATGGTCCCTGCCCTCATGACTCTTACACTCTAGTGGGCAGGACAGGTACAGAGCAAGTGTGACAAGTTAGTCATGCCTAACGAAAGATGAGGTTAGGATTGACAGTCTCCCAACTCAGAGGGAACTAAGGGCATCTCCTTGTAGGATTTGGACATCCAGTCTACTAGAGAGAATGCAACCTTAAAAATGCTCATGATTCCTTTCTTCACTAAGCTGTCCTTTGGACATGCAGAACCATGTCCATGGAGGACCCTTATTCTTTCTTAGAGACTCTGAAGGTCTCAGTTATTCTTATGCAACACCTTACAAAGAACACGTGCTGTGTCTTATAGGGGTTGTTATATTTTCTTTTTTAGCTTTTCAGATATATTTTCTCTCACAGCACCTTCTCACAATCTGTTTTACTCTGTGATTTTCCTTACCATTTTCAAAACTCTATGTACATCTATGTTAAACTAAGGTTAAACTAAGAATTCCCAAATATCTATTTGTCCCAGTCAGAGATATAAGATCTTGATTTCTAAAGAATAAAGATGCTCACATTTGCAAACAACGTCCATTCATACCAAACTTTGAGCAGAAATATTTTTTCTTCACCTGAAAGTCTGTGCTAATAATTTTAGCATTTTATTTTCTAATTTTAATGATGGATATTTTCAAATATACACCAAAGGGAAGAGGATAATCTATTGAACCCCAGGGTACTCCTCATTTAAGCTTCAAAAATTTTGTAAATTTTACTTTATCAATATAGCTTCCCCCATCACACACAGATTTCTTTTTTAAAAACTTCTGGAGTATTTAAAATCAAATTTCAGACATTATATAATGTCACTCACAAATACCTCAGTATTCCTATCTAACAGATAAGGATTTTTTTTTTTTTTTTTTTTTGCAGTACTCGGGCCTCTCACTGTTGTGGCCTCTCCCGTTGCAGAGCACAGGCTCCGGACGCACAGGATCAGGGGCCATGGCTCACGGGCCCAGCCGCTCCGCGGCATGTGGGATCTTCCCGGACCGGGGCACGAAGCCGTGTCCCCTGCATCGGCAGGCGGACTCTCAACCACTGCGCCACCAGGGAAGCCCCTAGATAAGGATGTTTTAAATATAACACACCATTACCGCAACTAAGAAACTTAATAAAAATTCTTTGGTATCATGTAACATGGCCTATAATCCAGTCCCCCAACTAATCTAAAAAACGAATTTTTATTGTTTGTTCAAATTACGATCCAAAAAAGAACCATATGTCATACTTAGTTATTATATTTCTCAAATTTCTTTTAATCTATGATGCATCCCCTTCCCTTTTATTCTTACCATTTAGGTTTGAAAGGACCAGGTTGTTTAACTTGTTGACTTTCCCACATTCTGAATTTGGCTATTAGCCTCCCTGTGGCATTGCTCAGCTTATTCTTCCATCCCCTGTATTTTCTGTAAACTGGTAGGTTTATAAGTGTGATTAGATTTAGGTTCTTCCTCCCCACCATCCCTCTGTCCTCCCTCCCTTCTTTCCATCTTTTCTTTCTTTCTGGCAAGAATATTCATGGGTTGCTTCACATCACAAGACACCTAATGTCTAGTGGTCCCTCTTTCATGATGCTGAGGTTAATCTGAGGGCGCAGGTTTTGTCAGATTGATACATCCATTAGAAAGTTCCCATCAACTTTTCAGCTAACTGTTTTACATTCATTGATGATCTTTGCATAGATCCATTATTTTCTCATGAATGAATTTCAATTATAATATTAAATTTTATCAACCATAATTTTCAATCTCAAATGATGTTAACAAACTTTTGTAATAGAAATATCCTAAATTGTACTGTATTGCATTTTCAATTTAAATGTTTTTAAATTAGGAAATATATTGATTACAGAAAAACTGGAAAATATAAAGTATAAGTTTGAAAATTAAATCACACAAAATCTTTTAGCCAAGAGACAATCATATTTATGGCTTGATGTATTTCTTTTTGATCTTTCTTTTAGACAGCATATTTAAACAAAATTGGGACCACAGTATATTCTATTTTATAACTTATTTTTTGCTCTTATTAATCTGTTTTGGATATCTTTTCATATTAAAAATGCAGATTAACATTTTTACCTTTAATGCATATGTAAATTTTCTTAAAATATATTCTATAAATAGAATCTTTGAAATAAAAGATATTTTAAAAAATAAACTTTTTATATATATTTCCAAAACTCCAGCTAGAATTTTTCTACTTACAGTGTATCATGAGCACTGATTTCTTTTCATCTTTAATAACACTGAATATTATAATTTTTTAGATTTTTTGCTAATTTTACACAAAAAATATCTGCTCAGTTATGTCTGATTAATTACTAAAGAGATTGAAAATTATTCATTTTTCTATTTTTAAAATTTTTCTTCCATAAATTTTGTTCATCTCTCTCTTCTATCAATGCTTCTGTTAACATGTTTGTACTTTTCCTAATAAATTATAATGATATCAGATTAATATTTTATCTGTAATATTTTCAATTATATCTTAGTTTGCTATTTTCTTTTTTATTTTGTTCATGACTTTTTAATGTTCAGAAGTTTAAAATGTTTAGGTTGCCAAATGAATCTATTTCTTTTCCTTTGTGATTTCTTCCAAGGCCTTAATCTTTAGTAAATCCCCATCTCAAGAGCTTTTAAAATATTTGCCCATATTTTCTTTGACAGCTTTTTTTTTTTGTTTTCATATTTTACTTTCAACATTTTAACCTATCTTCAATTTATTTTGGTTATAATGTTAGGTAAAGCTCTAATTGAATTCTCCTTCCTACCCAAATTCTTAACCATTTTCCCCAACTCCATTGTTTGTTTGAATAATTTACTCCTTCCCCATGTGCATTGATATGCATTAATTTCTGTTACTGGATTATAGTTTTTTTCTGTACTGTTGTTCTGTCAGCTCCTTCCCCCACCGTTATCACTTTTTCTTAACTATCTTTATCAGGCTTTAATACTAAAGTTATATTAGCATCATAAAGCAAATTGGAGGGCTTCTCATCTTCTGCTATGATCTGAAAGAGTGTGAATGATATTGGAGTTACCTCTGCTTTAAAGGTTAAGTTGAACTCAGCTGTAAAATCATCTGATGGTTTTTTGAAAATGGGTAGATCTTCAGTCACTTTCATAATCTTTCACACGTTGATTAGTGTTTTCAAAATTTTAATGTCTTCTTGGGTCAATTTTGTTATTTATGTTGTTAGTAAATCATTTGTTTCTTCTAGGTTATCAAATTGTTGCCATAGGATTTCACATGATACATTTATAATTATCTTCATCTCTTTTCTGTGACTATGTAAATTCATTCTTAATCTCACATATTTTCTCTCTAGTTCTTTCCTCTATTCAGTCTAATAGCAATTTATTTATTGTTTTCATAACATCATTTTTTGGGTTTTTCTTTCCTTCTTTCATTTTTGTGTTTCCTACTTTATTAACTCTATCTTTTGTCTTTGTTAATTCCCACTGTATACCCTCTTCAATTTATTTTATGAGTTTTTACTAATTCTTAAGATGGGTGTATTAATTTGCTAGGACTGCCATAACAAACTACCGTAGAGTGGGCAATGAATCTTCAATTTATTTTATGATTTTTTACTAATTCTTAAGATGGGTGTATTAATTTGCTAGGACTGCCATAACAAACTACCGTAGAGTGGGTGACTTAAACAACAGAAATTTTTTTTTTTTAAATAAATTTATTTAATTTATTTATCTTTGGTTTCATTGGGTCTTCGCTGCTGCATGCAGGCTTTCTCTAGTTGCGGTGAGCAGGGGCGACTCTTTGTTGCAGTGCGTGGGCTTCTCCTTGAAGTGGCTTCACTTGTTGCGGAGCACGGGCTCTAGGCACACGGGCTTCAGTAGTTGTGGCTCGCGGGCTTAGTTGCTCCGAGGCATGTGTGATCTTCCCGGACCAGGGCTCGAACCTGTGTCCCCTGCATTGGCAGGTGGATTCTTAACCACTGTGCCACCAGGAAGCCCCAGAAATTTATTTTGCACAGTTCTGAAGGCTGGAAGTCCAAGATCAAAGTGTCAGCAGATTTGGTTTCTTCTGAGGCCTCCCTCCTTGGTTTGCAGATGGCTATCTTCTCCCTGTGTCCTCACACAGTTGTCCCTTGGTCTGTGTGTTGTCTGTGTCCTAATCTCTTCTTATAAGGACACCAGTCATATTGAATCAGAGCCCACCTCTATAACCTCGTTTTACCCGAATTAACTCTTTGAAGGCCCTATATCCAAATACAATCACTTCTGGAGGTTCTAGGGGTCAGGATTTCAACATATGAATTTTAGATAGACATAATTCAGCCAGTAACAGTGACTCTAAATTACTTTATTTTCAAATTTCTTCAAGCATGAAGGAATTTGAGTCTATGCATTGTTCCCTGAATATAAACTCAGTTGGTTTAATATAAAGTATTAAATGTGAAGTATTCTCCTTTCCACGCTTTTAGATAGTATGTAATTTCAGTTTAAAATTTCTCTCTGGGGCTTCCCTGGTGGCGCAGTGGTTGAGAGTCCGCCTGCCGATGCAGGGGATGCGGGTTCGTGCCCCGGTCCAAGAAGATCCCACATGCCGCAGAGCGGCTAGGCCCATGAGCCATGGCTGCTGAGCCTGCGCATCCGGAGCCTGTGCTCCACAACGGGAGAGGCCACAACAGTGAGAGGCCCGCGTACCATAAAAAAAAAAAAAAAAAAAATTTCTCTCTGATTCAGAGGTTATTTATGAGAGTGTTCCTTAACTTCCAAAATGTTAAGATTTTTTTATTGTTAAGATGTTTTTAGTCTTTAGTTTTTATTTACTTCTAATTTTGTGTGTTCTATGAGTAGTCTACCTTTCAAAAAGTTTTAAAAAGTTTTCTTGGTAGTCAAATACACCATCAATTCCTCCATGTTTTATAGTCATGCAAAAATGCACACTCTGAATTGGTAGGAAACAAAGTACATATAATGTTTTTAAATAAATTTATTTATTTATTTTATTTTTGGCTGCATTGGCTCTTCATTGCTGCGCGCAGGGCTTCTCTAGTTGTGGTGAGTGGGGGCTACTCTTCGTTGCGGTGCGCGGGCTTCTCATTGCGGTGGCTTCTCTTGTTGTGGAGCACGGGCTCTAGGTGCACAGACTTCAGTAGTTGCGGTGTGTGGGCTCAGTAGTTGTGGCTCATGGGCTCTAGAGCACAGGCTTAGTAGTTGTGGTGCATGGGCTTAGTTGCTCTGTGGCATGTGGGATCTTCCTGGACCAGGGCTCAAACCCAGGTCCCCTGCATTGTCAGGCGGATTCTTAACCACTGCGCCACCAGGGAAGTCCCCATATAATTTTATTACATCTACTTTATTGCTCTTATTAGTCAATTTCTCTATGTCCTTATTCTTTTGTGTACTGAATCTTTTTGCTTCAAAAGAGATATTTTTTAAATTGCAACTGTAACAATGGAATATTATTCAATCTTAAAAAGAAGGAAATTCTGACACAAGCTACAGCATGGATGAACCATGAAGTCATTATACTGAATGAAATTAGTCAACCAAAAAAGACAAATATTGTATGATCCCACTTATATGAGGTACCTAGAACAAATTCATAAAGAAGGAATGTAGAATTGTAGAGGAGGAGGGAATGGAGAATTATTTTTTAATAGTATAGTATTTTAGTTTTGTAAGATGAATAGAATTCTGGAAATTATTTGTATAGCAATGTGAATGTACTTAACACTACTGAACTATATACTTTAAAATGGTTAAAACAGTAAATTTTTTGTTATGTGTATTTTACCACAATTTTTAAAATGTTTTAATTAAAAATAAAATAATGGCATGGGGAAAAAATAACAAATATGTTGGATGTATAATAAAAATAATTATAATAATGACCAACTTGGGAATTATAAATTTGAATGAGAATATATATCATAATAACTTGTGAGACTGTTAGATATAATTAGAGTTAAAATTTACCAGGTCCTATATTGTAAAGAAAAAGGATACAGGTCTTTGATTGACTAACTACAGTGTTCTAGTCAATTATACATATTAAAAACTTTAAGAGTAACCATTAAAATACTACAGATCAGGGACTCTCCTGGCACTCCAGTGGTTAAGACTCTGTGCTTCCACTGCAGGGGGCATGGATTTGATCCCTGGTCAGGGAACTAAGATCCCACGTGCTGCAAGGTGCACTCCCCTCCCAAAAAAAAGATTAAAAAAAAAATTACAGATCAAATGTGTATCATCCAGAACACTAAAGGAAAGGAGAGAGTACAGAGAAATTAATTAGTTTAAATAATCAGGAAAGAGAAAGATCAAAGAAGGACTAGTATGTTAAATATTAGATGTATTCCTCATGGATCTCTCTTGTTTTTGCATCTTGTAAGCAGAGGCACTGGATCCCTTTGTTCCAAATACCTTTTCAAGGGTTTTTGTACAGCAAACAGCCTTGGAAGATAGAGATTGTGTCTCTTTCCAGAGCAAAGAGTAGGTTTGTTGACTATCCAATATAATAAAGATAATGTCTCTCTTTGGGGCAAAGGTCAGGCAAGCTTACTACCCAGTATAAAAGAATTGGGCTCCGTAAGATCAGGGCTCCTCTCCTATAGACAGCCAATTGCATGAGCAGGCATCATCTAGCCCTCTTCTTGATGCTCTGTGAAAACTGAGCATTGATGCAGATGATAGTACTCTGGCATCTGCTATTGCTATGAGTAATAAAGTTCTTTGTCACTGATAAAAAACTGCTACTGCAATTTTATTAGGTTCTTGCATTTGTAAAAGTGTTTGTTTTATATATTCAGTTGTAAGGTTATTGGATGTACATGGGTTTGTGACTATTATATCTTTTCGTAACCTCTTATTTTTATTTTAATCAGCTTCTGTAATGCCATGGTCTCCTAGTTTTCTACTCATGTTTTCACCATTGCTTAACTGCACATATTCCTCTGTATTCTGTTTTTCTTCTCCTACTCCTCTAAATATGTATAAATCTACACCTCTTATCAAGATCTCTTTTATGAGCTCAAGACTCATGCAGCTAATTTCTGCCTGGATATCTCTACTTGGTTGTTGCCACACACAGCTTAAAAAGCAACATTTCGGGCTTCCCTGGTGGCGCAGTGGTTGGGAGTCCGCCTGCCGACGCAGGGGACACGGGTTCGCGCCCCGGTCTGGGAAGATCCCACATGCCACGGAGCAGCTAGGCCCCGTGAGCCATGGCTGCTGAGCCTGCGCGTCCGGAGCCTGTGCTCCGCAACGGGAGAGGCCACAACAGTGAGAGGCCCGCGTACCACAAAAAAAAAAAAAAAAAAAAAAAGCAACATTTCCCTCCCTCAACTCTAAATCTTCCTTTTTCTTCTTTTAAGCTTTATTGCATTTTGTTTTTCCACCATATCAAACGTGACATAATCCAAGCAACTTGCCTAATGCAGTGCCTGATACATTTTGGGTTATCAGAAAAGTTAGGTACTATTAATAGAGTCCAAGTGTATAGCTCCATTGTGGATTTCAACTGTATACAGTCAGGGGTACTTTTTTGCCTCACTAGCACCTTAGGGTTAGATCCTTGATCTTTTATGAAACTCTAATCAAATAGCACGAGAAAGAGATAAATGAAATCTCAACACCTATTGAGGGGTAAAACATGTCTTGTTCACTGCCAGAGTCAGATGCTATAATGGGAATCAAGGTACAGTTCTGTCCAGTGTTTCTTTTTAATGGCCCAAGAATTTACTTGATTCCATAAGTTGCATTCTGGATTTCCAATGAAGTGAACAATTTATAATAGGTTTTGAATGAATTGAATTAAAGTTTGATGAATAGCCTAGATATTTTTTTGTTTTCTCTTTTGAACCCTATTTAGTGGCAGAGAGAATGTTTACTTGCCTATTGAGCAATGGGTTTGACCATTAATTAAGAATCAGCTCCAGGAATTTGATTTTGCAGAAACCTTCAGTATTCTGGCTGCCTTAGGCAAGTTGAACCCTCACCAAAGCACAGGCATGAAAGCACTAGCACGTAGTACATGGTCCAATTAAAATAAGATACAATAGATACTGGTAACATGAAGGCTTCTCTCTAATATTCAAGCTCTCCCTTCTCTCCCCATCACCACTCACTCATGCACCCTTTCCAACATGGAACACAACTTTTGTGTCTGCATAGAAACTTCACTTCTTTTAATTGACTAACAGTCAAAGAAACTTGTCATTGATAAGCGTAAAATTTTTCTCTCATCTTCTGCCCTTTGTCTCATATATCTTTCTCTTCTGTCACAGGCATGCAGGACTTGGATAAAAAGGTCTTTATCTGCTCACACAAAAGAAAGTTAAAAGAAGAAGGAGGAGAAAGAAGAAGGAAATGGGTAAGGAAAAGGTGAAAAAAGGAGAAGGAGGAGGAGGGAGGAGGAGAAAGCTTTATCATCAAGTTTATTATTCCCATAATGGTAAGCTTTTTATTTAAGGGAACATGCCCAAATTTCAGAACTAGTTTATGCTCTATATAACATAGGTGATTATTTGCCTTTGTGTTTATTTGTGTGTCTGGCTATGACTTTAGATAGATAAAGGGGTGGAATGCACACATGATGAAGGCCAATATGAAGGCCATTATTAAAGAGTCAAAGAGAGCGGTCTAGATTTTTTTTCTTTCTCTTTAAAAATCACAGCTTTTGCTTAAGTAACTAAACTTTCTACATGGGAGCCTAAATAAAATCTTGAATTTTTTTTAAACTTAGGGCTTTAAAATAACTGTAAAAATATTCATTTTCCCATTTCTGGGAAAATTATATTATCAAAAATTATTTGGGAAGACTTACACTTTGTGCAATTTTAATGTAATGAATAGAAAATTAAATATAATTTTGCACTGCAACTGACTTTGACAATGAATAAGATATATTTTACCTCAATATGAGTGTTGAGTTTTTATTTCTGCTTCTTGTACTGATTGAATAATCTTTTTTATTTTGAGGGAGTCTAATGTTTAAAGGAATATGTGGATATCCTCTAGTTTTACATTTAGATTATATTCCATGAAAAAATAACTACAGTAGAATTTAGAAATCCAGAGGGGTGAATGCCAGCAGGCAGGCTAGTTTTAATTCATATGCTTATTGATGTTATGCAGTTCCTAAGATTTTGGGAAAGCTTAAAGTAAGCCAACATTAAAAAATAGATGTCAGTATGCCAACAGTTGGGATTGGACTGTGCACCATAAGAATATGTACTGCCTGGCATACTAGGAAACGTTTTGCTACTGGTGTCATGTTTAAATGAGCAAAACATTTATTTCAGCAAAAATTTAGATCAAGGTTCTGCAAACTTTTCTGTAAAAAGCAAAACAGTATGTATTTTAGACTTTGTAAGCCATATGGTCTCTGCTGCAACTACTCATCTCTGTCACTGTGGTGGAAAAGCAGCCATAGACAATATGTAAATAAATGAGCATCGTAGTATTCCAATAAAACTTTACAAAAATTTTAATAAATAAAAAAGTTTAAATAAGTAAAAATTTACAAAACACGAGGCAGGCCAGATTTGGCCCACAGGCCATAGTTTGCTGACACCTGGCTTAGATGATCGTTTGTCAATTTCCAAAATTGAAGAAGGCTTTTTTTTTTTTGTATCTCCTCATGAAAATTTTAACAACCCTTGTCATCCATCTCTTCTTCAATTTAATACCTTTAATTTTATGTCTATGAATAATTTAGACTCATTTCAGCAGCCCTGTAAAAATGTACTAGCTTGGGTATTGTAATGTCTGGAAATGTATATAAAAGTTTTACTCTAGCTCATTAGAAATCTTCCAAATGCTGACACAGCACTAGGCAAGCAGTGCTCCTTTCTCAAGGCTGAATTTCATCTCCAAAAACCCCACCTTTAAGCTTCTAAGTTTATTAATTCCCACCTCTTCCTTTTGTTTCCCCAGCCCTCCTAGCAGTAGTGGTAGCTGCTTCCTGCAGTTGCTAGGTCTGTGAGAGCAGGCAGTTATCTTGTTTTAAACTGTTTAGTTACCAAGTTGATAATTTTGTACAGCTAAATTTAAATTTTGTATAACTTTGAATTAAATTCTCTCTGTTCAAATACTGATGTGGTTTTGTCTCCTGAGTGGACCCTAACTGATACATATCCTGAAATGAAACGCAATTCAGTTATTGGAAAATTATTAAATATTTTTGGAACAACTTGGGTATGTGAATATACTTTTTCTTTTTTTTTTGTCTTTGTTGGGTCTTAGTTGCCTTGCGGCACGTGGGATCTTCCTTGAGGCAGGTGGGATCTTTCGTTGCGGTGCACAGGCTCTTCATTGCAGCGTGCTGGCTTCTATCTAGTTGCGGCGCACAGGCTGCAGGGCATGTGGGCTCTAGTTTGTGGCACGCGGGCTCTCTAGTTGAAGCGCTCAGGCTCAGTAGTTGTGGTGCGCTGGCTTAGCTGCCCGAGGCATGTGGAATCTTAATTCCCCGACCAGGGATGGAACCTGCCTCCCCTGCATTGGAAGGTGGATTCTTTACCACTGGACCACTGGGGAAGTCCCTGAATCTACTTTTTTTTTAATTTTTTTTTATTTTGGGCTGCATTGGGTCTTCATTGCTGCGCACGGGCTTTCTCTAGTTGCGGCGAGCAGGGGCCACTCCTCACTGCGGTGCACGGGCTTCTCACTGCGGTGGCCTCTCCTGCTGCGGAGCACGGGCTCCAGGCGCGTGGGCTTCAGTAGTTGTGGCGTGAGGGCTCAGTAGTTGTGGCTCATGGGCTCCAGAGCACAGGCTCAGCAGCTGTGGCGCACGGGCCTAGTTGCTCCGCAGCATGCGGGATCCTCCCGGACCAGGGATCGAACCCGTGTCCCCTGCATTGGCAGGTGGACTCCCAACCACTGTGCCACCAGGGAAGCCCTGAATCTACTTTTTTAACTGTAAATTTTGTAAAATCTAAATACAGATCAAATATTTCCAATTAAATTAGTGTCAAATTGAGATGTACTGTAAGTATAAAAAGAATGTAAAATATCTCATTAATTTTTAATAATGATTACATGTCAAAATAATAAAATTTTGAATATATTAGGTTAAATAAAGTATACTGTTAAAATTACTTTCACCTGTTTCTTTTTACGTTTCTAAATGTGCCTATTAGAAAATTCTAAATTACATATTTGGCTCTTATGATATTGCAATTGGACGGTGCTGTTCAATGTTTGTTTGTTTTTTTTTGCGGTACGCGGGCCTCTCACTGCTGTGGCCTCTCCCGTTGCGGAGCACAGGCTCTGGACGTGCAGGCTGAGCGGCCATGGCTCACGGCCCCAGCTGCTCCGCGGCATGTGGGATCTTCCCGGACCGGGGCACGAACTCATGTCCCCTGCATCGGCAGGCGGACTCTCAACCACTGCGCCACCAGGGAAGCCCATGTTCCACGTTTTTTTCTACATTTTTATCACGTTTTATATGAGGATGAGAATCCAAGGGTGGGCAAAAGGACTGCCAGAAGACTGAGGGAGGACAAAAGGGAAAATTTTAATCTTCATTTTTAAATATACCTCAAGGTCACAATGCTTGAGCTTGGTTTTCAAGACTAAATTACATTTCAACATATTGTAGGGGGCCATCCAAATTTTCCTTTTGTACAATAATTTAATTCTGTTCTATACTGTCTGTAACATCTGGTCCATTGACTAGAGTCACCTTAAATATTTTTCAATTAAATAGATTGATTTCTCCAACAGGATTTGACTGTATAAGCCTTTTTAAAAAATATTTATTTATTTATTTATTTATCTTTGGCTACACTGGGTCTTCCTTGCTGCACTGGGTCTTCCTTGCTGCACGTGGCTTTCTCTAGTTGCGGCGAGCGGGGGCTACTCTTCGTTGCAGTGTGCGGGGTTCTCATTGCGGTGGCTTCTCTTGCTGCGGAGCACGGGCTCCAGGCGCGCGGGCTTCAGTAGTTGTGGCACGTGGTCTCTAGAGCTCAGGCTCAGTAGTTGTGGAGCACGGGCTTAGTTGCTCCACGGCATGTGGGATTTTCCCGGACCAGGGCTCGAACCCGTGTCCCCTGCATTGGCAGGAGGATTCTTAACCACTGTGCCACCAGGGAAGTCCCTGTATAAACCTTTGGCAAAATATATTTTTTGGTTCAACAGTTTTAGAAAGTATCTCCTGGTTTGTTAAAAAAGTAAATAAATAACTAGCCTTTTTGTTCCATTTAAAACTAAAATGTTACATTGAACTTTTAACATAACAAACCCAAATGCATAAATGGCAATAAGTATTGTGACTTTGTTGGATTCATTAATATTCATTTAACAAGAGAAGCGAATTTAAAGTTTTAAGTAAAATTTCAATAGCTTTCAGACATGTACATCAGTGGTGGCAATAGATTTAGAGCGTCAAGTGCTAACTCACAAGTGAAGGATTTGGCCCTGAAAATGGGGCTATAACTAAAACTCAGCATTTTCTCGGACAACTTGGGACTGAGATCTAGTCTTTGGGGGCCAAACCAATAGGACTGAACTCTATCTTTAGGAAGTATTAGCCCACAACCTTCGTTCTTTTGGGAACTGCTCCTTCTCGCTCCTGTATGGTTCTGGTGGCAGGGCTGCCAGATAAAATACAGAACACCCAGCTAAGTTTGCATTTCAGAAAAACAATAAATACGTGGGCCAACTCTATCTGCCAGTCAGAATGTCCATCTACTTCTGGTTTCATAGGAGGGCATGTGACCTAGCACTGGCTGGTCACAGTATCCCTATCCCCCTGTTAACATTGACTGGTCTAACACATAAATATTGTCCCAAGTAGGGCCAATCAGAGCCTTTCCATGTGATTTGATATAAGGGGTCTTGGAGAGAGATGGTCTCTTCCTTTTGAACTGCAAGCTACAAGGATTTGAGCTGGGTGGGCAGCAGCCATTTTTTTCCTGCCATTTGGAGAGAGCCTGTGTATGGTAGGTGAAAAGAATGCTAAATACAAAGAGCCAGGGAATGAAGACAGAGGGAAAGTCCTCTGACCATTTCTTCTGTTTGGGGGTATGCCTCGTGTTTTGTGCCTAGGTTTGGTAGTGATTAAGTGCTCTTCCCCTAGCAATATAGATAAACCCGATTGCCAGTTCTTACCCTACAACACGTATGAAATAAAGCCAACATCTTGGCCATAACGCCACTATAAAACATGTATTTTCTTATGTGTTTGGCATCATTTCTCTACAGCTTTACTGGGCAGGGTGGAGTTGTCTGGGTGTGATATATCTCAGGGCATTTATTCTTTGATAATAAATCTGTGGTATCGCTACCATGAACACTTAGAAGGCAGAGACTGCGAGTTTCCCTTCCTTCAAAGAGTACTTATAAGAATGCAGTGTAAATGCATAGTTTTTAAATTTCCTACTCTGACTCAATTACCATTCCATTAATTTTCTAAGACAGTCCTGTCATAGGTAGTACTTGCAAACATTAATCTGTGGGCTTCTATTTCTAGAATCTCGAAGGCACGATGCTACTAATGCTGCCCTCAGAGAAAGGAGTGGCCCCCTAACTCCAGCTTGAATTCCACAATCCATGGAAGTGCAGTGCAACAAGGGGAGGACTGGCAGCTTAATCGCTGGAACCAAATGCAAAAAAGGTATGTGTGTGTGTGTGTGTGTGTGTGTATAATGCTTAAGAACTTCAAGATGGCAACAGCAGAGCAATAAACCAGGCTTGGGGCCTGTCTAAGCGTGAGGTCCTGTGTAATTGCACAGGTCACAGACCCTGAAGCCAGCCCTACCTGAGAGTCATAGTTAATCTCTTGATGCTTTAAGTTCCTTATCTGTAGAATGAGAGGCAATACTGGCTTTTTAGCGTAACAAATATTAACTGAGTTATTTGTGAAATTTGTGACGCTGCAGACACACAGTGGGTTCTTGGTAAACAGAGTAACCACCACCTGACTGCACTGTACGTGGTAGCCAGGAGTGAGAGGTCTGGAGTCAGCCAGACATGGACTGAAAGCCTGCCTCTGCCACTTTTGGGGGCCAATTACCTAATGTCTCTAAAGCTCCAATTCCTCTCCTATAAAGAGTAGTCAGCGCGTGTACTCCCGAAAGATTATTTTGAGGACTAGCGGAAATGCTACATTCAAAGCATTTAGCACAATTCCTGGCACATGGGGCCACTGAATGCTAGCTACTTGGCCATGTGCCAGGCCCGGTGCTAAGTGTTTTACATCTACTGGCTCACTGAATCCTTAAAACGCCTGGAAATTCAGATGTCATTACTTTCAGTAAATTGAAACTAGGGAGGTTAAATGCCTTTCCGACTGTCACATTGTTACTATGTAGTGGGGCCATAACTGAGACCCCAGGTCTCTCTGATTCCAAAACCTCTGCCTCAACCCCTGTGCAGATTGTCTTTAGCTGTACAGTTTTCCCTTTCCCCATTCATTCCCGAATCCTAATGTCTGTCTGCCTCCCTGTAACTGCCAGTGGTGAGGGATGACGTAGCACACATAAGGAAGTTTTTAAAAATCAATATATTTGAATGGAAATTGGAAGATTCCTCTCCATGCATCTGTCTGTCTGTCCTAGTATCTGCCTATCTATCTTATGTAAAGCAAAGGAGTGCTGGCCACAAAAGCAATGACAGATTTAATGAGACCTGAACTCTTGAAGACTGGTTTGAGATTTAAAGATGTTTATCAAACTTCAGCCAGAGCTGGGTTTGTTTACCCTAATTATATGTCCTTCATTTGGCTGTTTCTGAAACAGTACTCTGAAGGGCCTTTTATGTTGTTTTCTTTTCTCTGAGCAATTATCATTTTTCTTTTGAATGGATGCTGCTAGTTTCTTATGCAAGACTGAGGTAACACTACTCACACCCCTCTGTCAGCCGCAGCACAAAAGCAGTTAAAATTGCACTAAAGCTAGGATCAGTCTCTGCTTGTTCAGTCTTTGTTTTCTAACTATCAGGGTGTTGTTGTTTTATTTTGCTTTCCTCCTGGTGCTGGAATTTGACCTTAAGTTCTAAGCCTTAAGAAAGTAGGGTGGTGGGAGGATGCTTTGGCTTTGCCATCTCTGGAACACTGAAAGTGCTTCTGTAGCCCTGAAAATGAACTCTAAGGCTGCTTGGAAATATTTGATCATCTACAGATGATCAGTACTTTCCAGGACTCTTTCTAGATCAGAGTTTTTCTCTTGCTGTGAAACAGGTTAAAATATAAGGTGACAACATGTCACCTTTAATATTTTTAATTAATTAAAGAGCAGGCCTTTTCATTAAATGCCTGCTGTAAGCCTGCACTGTACTAGGATTGGAGACAAGCCTATGACAAAATGTATCATTGCTAAATTAAACAGATTTTAAACTACGCAGTGTTACCTTTGTCCATTTCACTCTTTTCCCTTTCAGCGCTTCTTGCTTCCTTCCTCTCTTATACAGCTTTTCTTCCTCCTGACATCCTCCAAAGCATCAATTCTGAGAGATGTTGACAGGTGATTGCGTTTAATAGCCACAGTTCAGAAGGTTTAGAAAAAACTATGTTAATAGCTTTTATTGAGTGCTTCTATGTACTGGTCAGGTGTTAGGTGCTTTATATTCTTCATTTAATACCTCATTTAATTCTCTCAATAAATCTATAAGATAGGGGCTACTATTATCCTAGTATTATTATTGTCTAAGTCACACAACAGGTAGGAGGCAGAGTCATTATGCTAAACCAGACAGCTTCCTTAATGGGTATGCCTTACCTCCACCAAACACAGCATAATTAGATTTCTTTACTGCACAACTTCTCAGAGGTTTTAGTATGCTGCAGTACCCTGTCAATCTCCAAGATGAGAATATAGTTTACTGTGACTCCCTATTTATTTGTCTCCCTCTCCTTTTTTTTTTTTTTTTATGGGGGATAATGAGAGGTCAGAATTCTGCAGAACACAGTTTGGGAAATATTGGCCCAAACATTTATATTTTAATTAAGAACTTGGAAAGCCAAAACGAATTCGGGGACAATTCTAATAGTATTTTAGAGATCCACAAAATAAGGAGTAGAGATGAGTGACTATGAGGTCTTTTAGTTGCCCCTCAAATAACTATGTTTGCATGCTCAGTAGTTCTTACTTAAAAGACTGTTTTTTGAATGCTGTCTTTCTGTTGTTAAAGATAATAAACATAACAAGGTTACTCTTAAATGAGTTAAGTTGGATGGTAGAAAACATTTAAAACGTTTGAAAGTGAAAACTGGTCAGTCATAGTCATGAATTTCAACCAAGTTGCTTAGTCCCTGCTCTGTCAAACACTGTGTTGTTCTGGGCCATCTCTAGAGTCAAATTAAGATACTGAGCTGCCCTCAAGCCGAGAAAGAGATGCTGTTCTCAAAGCACTTTTGTTTGCAGGAAACATAAGCCCACTCAAGCCAGTACAAATAAAGGGCTGTCTATTGTAAAGATCCAGTTCTCACAGAATCCAAGGATAGGAAATAAAACTGAGTTTTATTTAAAAATAAAAAATGATTTGCAAACAAAAGCAGTATTTTAACTCCTGAAAGGACCTCAGGAATGAAGTCTTTTCTGTCTCTCCTGGGGCTGCAGGATCTCTTGCCTTTATTTCTCTTTGGCATCTTCTCCATTTGCCTGCTCCTCCCTATTGATTCATTGGCAGTGTTTATTCATCTCACATGTGGCAAAACATGGCCACCATGCCCATGTCCGCATGGCTTTCCAGTGCTGACAGTTACTCTTTTCAGCTCTTGATTCAAATTCACAAGATTAAAAATTTGACTGGCTCCCCTTGGTTAGATGTCTTACCCTGGTCATGAGTTGTGGCCATGGGGTGGGCTCCTGTAACTTGTGGCCTCTCCAAGCAGGCACCATACCAGGAGAAGTAATGATACACCTATCTTCTACAAGTACTTAAAGAATCAAACAGTAAGACTGAGAATTTTTGAACAATAAGTCTAGTCTTTTTTTCTCATTTCATTATCTTTTTATGGGTCTTCATAGGACCATTTTAGTACATCTAGAGTACATTTAAAAGAATAGTACATCTATTCTTTTAAAAGAAAGATTAAGAGTTCATAAAATTAGCATTTACTTATCACTCTGGGGCCTTCAAGGCAATCCTTCTCCCGAGATTCAAAGTTTGTTTAGGATATATATATATATATATACTGTGGAGTTGAGTCCGATCCCTAACTAGATCATGGATGAGTCTCTTTGGAGTCCTCCACTAAAGGCTTAGAAATCTAGAGTATTGGAAGGAACTTAAGAAATGTCAGACTGAATCATTCTTCTAAGAGCCATATCTTTAAGGATGGTTGTATGACAAGGTGTTTTCCAGAAGTTGTTGGTAAAGGTTCAGGGAGGTCAAAAGGACTAGACAGCCCGGGACTGCCTAAAAGGCTCCCAGAATGGGAGGGGTGAGAGCAGCAACCTAAGCCTAGTTGTAACCAACTAGTCTACCCCATATTCCTATGTGATATGAGGGGAGTAAAGGCTGAGTGAATTAATTTTTGATAAATTTTGGTTGTCCTTCTTTTTCACTAATGTAATACAAATCACTATTAGCAAAACGTTAGTAGAGAAATAGGTAGCATTTTACTGCTGAATAACATCTTTGATCCTAGTTCTTTTGCGATATCCAGGGCATCACTCTGAAGTGGAAAATGGACAAACCACAGTAAGACTTTGTTTTAGCTTTCTGGAGGGGAGAGTGATCTTCATAATAGTTCTATTTGAAATGGACTTAAAAACTTTCCTCCATTGGGAAAGAATTTGTTCCTTCTCAGCCTTGGGTGGAGTTGATAAGCTAAGAGAAAGAAGCCTGGCATTATATGGAATATGTAGGGCAAAGGGACAGTGGAAGCATAGAAAGAGCAGCAGTAACAGAGGATATTTTTTGCTGTTAAGGCAGCAAACTTCTGTACTATAACTGGACATGGCACAGTTCACAGAGGGAGTCAGTGAAGCCCTGTGACCTCTAGACAACTACAGGATGTACCTCAGCTGAAGATGTCCACTGCTCACCTAGGACAGCATGGGACCTTAGAAGAGGACAACTCAGGTCAGGACAGAAAAGGACAAAGCAGAAAAGAGCAGAAAAACATTGCAACAGGACATAGTTGTCTGTGGCTATGGATCCACTCTCTAGGAAAGGAGAATTTGTATTGAAATAAGACCATTGTACATCTAAGTTGTGAGTAATTCTGAATATATAAATTCCTCTAAGGTATAATTCAGATATTTTCCAAAAGTGTATTTGTAAAAGAGCCTCATTCAGATTTTGTTGCAGTATGACATCTGGACTGGGGAAAACCTTAATTGTGCCCACTCAGGCACAGCTTAAATAGGGCATCCTATCAGAAATGAAATTATAGTGCAAACTACTCTGCCCAGGACTGATTTGTGAATATTGCACTTTATCTTCTTAATGTTGATAAATGTTATAAACTCATTTTTGTTAATTAAACCTCTTAATATTAAAAAATGCAAACTACTATCCTGATTAGAGGAGGGGCTCTAAAGTTATAGAGCACACTGCTATACAGATATCAAATCCTTACTACCAAAAGATGACAAGGTGACAGGATGCTACCAAAAAAAAAAAGGAAAATAACAGATCAAGATCCTGCTTAATCATAAAGGATGATTCTTAATACAATATTAGTAAATAATATTCAACAATATTTTTAAAAAATTAATACATTATGACTAAGGAGGGTTTATCCTAGAACTAACTACAAGGTAGTTTTAATATATAAAATCAATCATATAAGCACAATCAATATATTAATACAATAAAAAAGAAAAACCATATAATAACTTCTATGGAGTCAGAAAAACTTTTGACATGATTTAACATCAATTTATAATTTAAAAAAAAACTTATCAAAATAAGAAAAAGATTGGAAACATTGCACAGATGCTTGCTCTCACCACTCTATTCAATGTTATACTGGGGTTGGGATTCTAGCCATTGTAATAAGGCAAGACAAATAAATAAAAGTCATAAATATTGGATAGAGAAAAATAAAATCATTTGTTTCTGAAGACATGACTATAGAGAAAATCCTAAAGAATCTAAAATACAATTACTAGAACTAATAAGTAAATTAATAAGATCATAAGATACAAGGTTAGTATAACAAAATCAGTTATATATTTATGTACCAGCCACAAGCAATTGGAAAATTAAATTTAAAAAATAAATTCCATTTACAGTAGTGTCCAAAAACAAAAACTACTCACAAATAAAATCATCAGAAGATGTGTGCAAGACCTCTACACTAAAAACTGCTGAACATTACCAGGAAAAAAAAATTTAAGTCCTAAATAAATGGAAACATTCTACTGTCATGAATTGAAAGGCTTAGTATTCTTAGGATGTCAGTTATCCACAAATTGATTAATAGACTGAAAACTGAAAATACTGACCAAAATCTCAGTAGGCAATCATGGAAATTGGCAAGCTGCTGTTGAAATGTATAACAAAATGCAAGTGTCTTGGAATAACCAGTGCAATTGTTAAAAAAAAAACAAAATGAGAAGATATCACTACCTGATTTCAACTTACTATAAAATTATAAAAATCAATTCAGAATTGATGAAAGGATACATATATAGATCAACAGAGCAGAGAGTCAGAAATAGACCCACACACATATATAACTAATTGATTTCAACAAAGGTGCCAGGAAAATTCAACAGGGAAAGGAAAAGTCTTTTTCAACAAATGGTGCTGGAATAATTGGATATCTTATGGGGGAAAAAACACAGACTTTTATCTTACATCATATACTAAAATTAACCCAAAATGGGTCACAGACTAAAAGGCAAAAACATAAAGCTTCTAAGACAATGTACAAAAGAAAAAAATATTTGAAAACTTGGAGTAGGCAAATATTCCTTAGATAGGCACAAAAAGGCACACTCCATAAAACAGAAATTGATAAATTGAACTTTATCAAAATTAAAACCTTTTGTTCAAAGTACACCATTAAATAAACAAAAAGGCAAGTCACTGAATGGGAGAAAATATTTGATAGATAGATGAATATTGATAGATGATAGATAGATAGATAGATCTGTCAAAAGATTGTATCCAGCATACACAAAGAACTCTTCCAAGTCAATAAAAAAAGAAATTTTTTTAAATGAGCAAAAATTTGAACAAACACATCACAAAACAAGATATAAGAATGGTAAATATGCATATCATTCATCACAAGGAAATGCAAGTTAAAACCACAAATGAGATACTACTACATATTCATTAGAGCAGCTAAAATTAAAAAGACTGACAGTATCAAGTGTTGAAGAGGATATGAGACAACTGGAACTCTCATACACTACTGGTGGGAGCGAAAATTGTACAATCACTTTGGAAAACTTTGGGGCAGTTTTTTTAAAAGTTAAGCATACACCTACTAAACGACCAAGCGATTCCACTACTAGGTATTTACCCAAAAGTAATGAAAATGTATGCCCATACAAAGACTTTTATGTGGATGTTCGTTGCATCTTTATTCACAATAGCCAAAAACTGGAAACAATCCAAATGTCCATTAATTGGGGGACAGGAAAACAAAATGTGGTCTATCTAGAGGACTCTACCTCAGTAATAAAAAGAAATGAGCTACTGACAAGCATGGCAAGGTGGATGAATCTCAAAATTCTTATGCTGAGTCAAAAAAGCCAGATCCAAAAATGTTTATAAGGTATGATTCCATTTAAATAAAATTCCAGAAAATGCAAAGTATGTTCTAGTGACACAAATCACATCAGTAGTTGTGTCCAGTAGTTGCCCAGGGCCAGGGGTGGAGGGAGGGATCATTTGCAAATTGCCACAAGGAAACACTTGAGATGTATATATATATATATATATATATACACATACACACACACACACGTCAAAACTCATTGATTTGTACACTTTAAATGAATGCAATGTATTTTCTGTAAATTATTCCTCAATAAATTTGAAAAATAAATAAAAGTACTACCTGGTTCTTTTTCAAACGTGCCTTATTTTTCTTTAATTAATTATTTTTGGCTGCATCAGGTCTTAGTTGTGGCACGCGGGCTTCTCTCTAGTTGTGGCACACAGGCTCCAGAGCACACTGGCTCAGTAGTTGTAGCCCGCAGGCTCTCTAGTTGTGGTGTGCAGGCTCAGTAGTTGGCCGGCAGCATGTGGGAGTCTTAGCTCCCAGACCAGGAATCGAACCAACGTCCCCTGCATTGCTAGACAGATTCTTAACCACTGGACCACCAGGGGAGCTCCAAACCTGCCTTATTTTTGAAGTCTCTTATTGTTGACTCACTTTAGTGATTCCAACTTTAATGTTTAGAAACATATACCTGGGGCTTCCCTGGTGGCGCAGTGGTTGAGAGTCCGCCTGCCGATGCAGGGGACACGGGTTCGTGCCCCAGTCTGGGAAGATCCCACATGCCGTGGAGCAGCTGGGCCCGTGAGCCATGACAGCTGGAGCCTGTGCTCCACAACGGGAGAGGCCACAACAGTGAAAGGCTCGCGTACAACAAAATAAATAAATAAATAAATAAATAAAAACATATACCTGTTTATTTTGCATTCTATATCCGATAAATTCTGATCATTTAGTCCTAGAAGATCTAAGGCTGTTGATTGTTTCCACTGACTCTCACTTATAGAGGATTACTTTCTTGTATCATTGGTGATCTTAGATTGGAAGTTTATATTTCATTAATCTTAATCCCTTGAAAACCTGGGGTGGGGGGTGTCTAACCTGATGGTGTTTTACTCCAGACAGGATTTGGGTTTGCTTTTACAGGGAGCCAGGAGCACTGTTGGGCTGAGGGCACACCAGGTTCGTTCCAGGTTTTCCAGCTTAACGGTGGGACTCAGGTCCAGCAGCCTCCCTTGTCTCCAGTCCAGAGTTGAGTCCATGACAGCCCTGCCGTCAGAGAAACCTCACGTGCTCTTTCTACTCAAAGTCTCCTCTTCCAATTCATGGATTTCTCTCCTCTCCACCACCCAGAGGTTTCCCTTACTCTCTGCAAGCTCAGCTACATATTATAAAGTATGGTACTTGCAGAATTTGTTTTACAGCAAAAGGAACCCTCAGTGAATCTGTTATACTACTAGAAGGGCATGGCACGTTTGCTCTCCTCTTTTTGAGTCTCAGAGAACAGGGAAATGAGCCTTAAACAATAAAATGATAGCCTTGCCTTACAAGGGTTTTGAACTAAAAATTGGTGAGAAAATATCTATCATAGCCCCAAACCCAGGATCTTTCTCTAAATCTGATTATGGGCAGCCAAACTAAGTGCTACTTACATATAGCTTTTCATTTTGTGCTGAGATCTAGGAGAGAAATGTCTGGGGCAAAGATAACAAAACAACTCTACAGAGAGCATCAGAAAGAACAATTGAATGTAAAAATCTGGAGTATCATATCAAACCTAACAAAAGTAACTTAGAAACGGGACAACTATGGCCTTTCCCAACTGTCAACACTTTTTTTTTCCCTCTGAATTTTTACCCAGAGTATATTTTAGTTACCCTTAGGAATTAAATTATAGTAATTTTAATTATTTGGATCTTGAATATTCACTCTATTTTGAATGTAATCTACTACTTAAAGTGACTAGCTCCCCAACAGGGGTTTTGAGGTTGATAGTGGTGGATAGCTGTGTCTAATTCAAGATTCCAGCTCCCGTCTCTCTTTACATAAGAAATGGTATAAAAAGTTCATTGAATGTTTTAATTAGCATGCAAGCTGAGTCTCAAATCCAAAGGAGAGCCTAATATTACTTTTAATCGCATCCAACACAAGGTGATAAAAGAATACAATTTCAGAATAGTACAGGGTAAGAGAGTTTTATTATTGTTATTTGCAATAATAATATAATCACTTATTAGAAACCCATCATGTGCCAGGAGCTGAAGGAACGTTTTCTTTTTCCTGATTAACACACTGCCACAGTGGAGGCTTGTAGCAGTTTATTGTTCTGGTTTATGATCTTGGTCTGAATTCAGATAAAGCGGCAACGTGCCAGCTTCAGACCCTCATATACTTTCTTTACAACCTGGATGGTTAGCAGGGATGTAAGTCCTTTTTTTTTTTTTTTTTTTCGTTACTTTGAAATATGTAGCTAACCTGCTCAAAAATGCTGATTTGGTTAGCCAATCAGGAAACAGAAATTAAGGGAATGCCTCATCCTGCTCTATTTTACTGAATGAACTTGACTGAATCACTTTGAGACCAAATTCTTCCTGGTTACAGTCTGCATCACATACAAATATTATCTGGTGGGTTTCCTTGGCTGGGGAGCCGGGGATGGCTAATGACGAGAGGCATATCCAAATCCCAGCAAGCCTCCTCAGGCGTTGAACTAAACTTTGGGACGTGACAGGACCTGGCAAAAATGGAAATACCTCCCCTGACATTTTTGCTCATGTTTTCTAAATTCACTTTCAGATAAGGGCAGTGGGTTTGCTAGAGTGGGAAGTGCTGACAGACAAAGTGTAGTCTACTACAAAATTCTTCCTGGCACTCTAATTATCCTTTCCTTCTCTACTTCAGTATCACATGTAGCCATGTGTAGAATCATAAAATAATTATGCAGTGTACAAGCTTTCTGGGAGCATGTACCACTGTTTTCCTAATTCTTTATCTCTCCCATTGATCGTGGCGTGTGTGCATTGATCCAAGTCGGCCATCTGGTTAGGCAAGATAAGCGTGCTAGTGTCTTTGCATTGCACTGTCACTAGGGGAGGGGGCACATTTTGGCTGTAGGGAATTACAGGGGCAGGATTAGCCCTCTTCCTATGAGGAAACTGAATTTTAAATGCAATGTTGCAGCTGCATGGACCATGTTGCTAACTTCTGTTTTTGCCATGAACTGGGTAGATTTTTCTTCTTGTTCATATTGTCTCCAAAGGTATAGCAATGCCTTGTATTAAATGAGGGTGGGGGGCAGGATTGGAGAGAAGATTCATTTTTAGCACATGTTAGACTTGTAAGTAACTGATACGTTATAGGATTCCTAAATGGTAAAACTGCTTTCAAATGACTACAAAAGGCTGCTGGATAAAAAGCGTTTTAAACCAAGACTTGTTGGGTTCCCCCCCCCACAAACAAAATTATTTTAGAAAGGGAAGAAATATTTGTATGAGTCTTTGCAAAAGAAAAATACAAAGGAAATTGAAAAAATTATGCGTGTATCATAGCAGAAGGAACTGCTGCTTGAAGGAAGGGCTGTGGGATATCCTCTCCGTTTGTTTACCTCTCTCTTTCACGTATTGAAATTAATGTTTGCCCCAAGTTTATGACCACTGGGACTGACTGAATGTGCTATTTAACTCAAAGAGACTTTTTTCCAGTCCTGTTGGCCACTGTTGTTTTTAAAATTTGATCGCCGCCATTGTTGTCCCATATTCTGCAAATGTGTGGAAGACTCAAAAGCTTTTCCTCTAAAATTGAACAATTCTGTCAAAAAAGATTAGTTCTATTTTGTCTGCTGGGTGCTGACTATTCATGAATGTAAAGAGAGAGGGCTTGGGTGTCATACTAAGTTGCTAAGGTGGCTGGATTTCGGCTATTGACTTAAGGATACCAAACTGCAGTCTACAAAAGAGCAGCCAGAAGGAGAGGGGAGAGCCGGCCTGCCATGTGTTTGAGCTATACCTTCTTTAGCTGCCCATTTATTTCTTTTGTTGCCAGAACTTTTATTGTCATACAGTTGAAAAAAAATGTTAGACACAAGCTTTAGGCAGCACCAAGCAGAAAAAGGGATTAGCATATCACTAGGATCATCTTACACTGAACCAAATTCTTTTCAGGATGTATAATTAGCGAATACAGTCTTTTTTTTTTGGTGGTGGGGGGGAACCTATGGACAGAAAAAATGAGCTCAGACCTTTGGCTAGAATATTAGAGGAAATAAAAGACAGTTGCCAATTTCAGAGAGATATATACATATTAACTGTTTCTTTGCAGAACCTTTGCAATTCCCTCAAGAAATGTCTGGTTGAATGGGAAAACTTACTATGAATTCCTGCCATTGTCTCAGGTTTTCTAAAAGGGAAATACTGTGTCACTGAACACACGTTCAAAATTTTAGACTGATGAAATCAGATTCAGGATTAAATGAATGTAGAAGAACTTTTCCGAACAGGGGAAACTACAAGGAAATGTGTGGTTTTCACGAGATGATATTTTACTCTGCAGAAGGTACTTTGTAATTAAAAATGTAATTGAGAAATTGAAGGCAGTAAAACGTACATTCTGGGTCTATTAGTGAATAATTCTGTGTGGCTGGCTTAAAGCCATATAAAACTTCCCTTATAATTGTGGGCATTGAATATGTTTATCTGAGAGTAAGAAAATGGAAGCCTGGGATCGTTCTCTTTTATCTTCTCTCTTAGAGTTGTACATTTAAGCAGTTTACACCCAGCATATAGCAAAAAGCACATTTGTCTAATTAACTCACATTTCACTGGGTGGGTATCTATTTATATTTCCACATATGCAAGTTTTTAGAGAAGAACACATGGAGTGGAGGTGGACAAGAACCTTTTTTTCCTAAAGTATATTTTTAAGAATTAACAGAAATTAAAATTAAAAGTACTCATCTGCATGTATCTCAGTTTAAATTTCTTGAGAGAGCTGATGTTTTTGTTTAACAGATGAGGTGTTATGTTGATTTGGGTTCTTCTAGATTCTTGGTTTTGAATAGTGGATACTTCATATTTTTCCCTCTTCTGTGGATTGTATCACTTTGTCCCACTGCTTTCACTCAAGTAAAACAACCACAAGATGCACCCACCAGTCTTGATTCTGGTTCAAGTTTATTCCATATTTTCTGAGGACGCTCTTAGCTCATCTTTATGGTAATAATTTTAGCAATTGGCTCCTTTTAACTTAAGAGGCAATGGACACTTAGATCCATAGACAGCAGTTATTTCAAGTTCTACAGCGCTTAAGGTACTGGGGGAAGTGTCCTTTGAGCTTTTCCTTGGAATTAGAGAACTCAGCCCTGGTTCTTTTTTTTTTTTTTTTTTTTTTTTGCGGTACGCGGGCCTCTCACTGCTGTGGCCTCTCCCGTTGCGGGGCACAGGCTCCGGACGCACAGGCTCAGTGGCCATGGCTCACGGGTCCAGCCACTCCGCGGCACGTGGGATCCTCCCGGACCCGGGCACGAACCCACGTCTCCCACATCGGCAGGCGGACCCTCAACCACTGCGCCACCAGGGAAGCCCTGGCTCTTTGTTTTTATATTCCTTCTGGCTTGGAATTTTTGATCAAATGTCTCTCTCTTGGCTAGAAGTAAACCATGGATTGAGGACTCAATTGTGTTGTCTTCGTTTAAAGAAAATCATTTTAGTTTGCATGGCTTATGTCTCCATGGAAGACTATGTGTGAATTAGCAACATGACAAGGAAGAAAGAATAAAAATTGCCGTTAAAAATATGTGAATTAGAGATATCATTCTTCAATTATTTTCTTCACTTATCATAATGATACTTTTTAAAAAACATTCTTTGCTATTTCACTATTCGTAATTTTTTATAATATCCATATTTTTCTCTGCCATTTATTTGTGGTCAGAAATATCAGTGCCTACAAAAAACTAGCTATATATACAGTTGCTCATGATTTAAGAGAGTCTTAAGTCACTAACACTTTCGATAATTTTTTAAAGACATGGGTTTAATCAAACTTGTGATATGTTGTCTTCAAATCATTGGCTATCTAATTATTCACAGAAACTTCTTGGTCTTCCACCAGCTTAGGGCACACACCTAGGATCTTCTCATGCACACACAATTATGCCCTCACAGATCGGAGACTTAGACATCCTTTCAGGAGACCAGCCTCAGAAACACGGCTCCTGGTCATCTAGACAATAAGAGAATGATGTTTAAATCTAAAGTTCAAATTGTTGAATTCAGAGAAATGTAATGTCAAACAAACACAGAATATCCACTGCTGGGTAACCTAAAAGTGAGTTCAAGGTTTTTTTAAGAACTTGAGACCAGAGGCATTGAGTTGTGAAGGGTTTCAATTAAAGCAACATTTGGGTTACTCAGACCCTGGAGTGACACGAGCAGTGGGCAGAGAAAAGAAGAGTGTGACTCACAGTTAAAACTCAGCACAATACAGAGAATTCACAAAGGTAATGAAGAGAAGGAAAAGGCAGGTGATGATAAACTGTCTATTTTAGGTTTTGTGAACACCAAAAACAGAGAAATGACCAGAATATCTTTCTAAATACCAGGTTTGAGCTTTAAAAAAAAAAGTAATTTGCAATTAATCAAAATATATTGATTGCTAATCTTAATAGGATCTTTAATATTTTTTAGCTCAGTGTATCACTAGCAATGTGATATTTTTATACAGAATATTGCATATACTTTTACATTGTGTACGTAGTGTTAGCATGTTATTCAGATGAACCTACTTGACCTTTCTGTGACATACCAATAATGTCCCTTCTAAAGTTTAACATCCTTAATGGCAGGAGCCATTTAATATAACATGCCACCAAGTCAGCATCACACATTCGTTAAATACCATTAGCTAAATAATTTCGGATTACTATGATTAGGTAGGCTTTCGAAGACATAAATAAGATTCTCCAAAATATAGGTATGTTGAATATGACTCTAGCCTAACAAATCTCATGCCTCCTCTTAGAGAAGACCAAAGAGTCTTAGCATTTTAAACTTACAATAATGCCACACTTCCCATTTTTAAAACATTTGTATATATATATAACTAGGGTATTTTAAATTGATTTTGAAGCTAGACCCAGTATAAATTATTTTTCATTTTTCTAAATGGATCATTTACTCTATGCAGCTAAATCAACTGGCTTTTTTGACACTGTGTGTGTACACATCTATCAAGAGGAGAATTTCCACTCTTACAAGTAGAAATTATTATGCTAAAGTTAAGCACGTGCAAATTTTTTATGATATGATAAAAGCACAGTTCCCTATCAGGCATAGCTCTAAAGGCAGGTGTTATAGCTAATGTTTGGGGAAAAAAGGATAATATTATGAGCGATGTGTGTCCAACATGTTCTTGTATGTTTTAATGATTGATCTAATCTGAAAAGAAGAGGCGATTCCATTTTAATGGTTAGTATTTGTTGAGTCCTAATCAAGGTCTAGGGACTGTTCTGAGATCTTTATAATGACCTTGTAACCATATGAAATGCTATTATTGTTTATACCCTTTTTATAGATGAGGAAACTGAGATTCAGGGAGGTCAAGTAACATGCTCAAGGTCATGCAGCTGGTAAGTGGTGAAGCTGGATTCAAAACCAGATAATCTGTCTCAAATTTGTTTTAACCACACTACACTAGCCTTCTACACGTTCAATAGAGTTGAAAATATCAAGTTACCCCTAGGCTTACAGGGTTATTCCAGTGTGAAGCATCTGCCCAGGGAAACAGGAAATATAGAGTCAATAGGACCAGCAATAGTCAGCAATTGTCATAAGACACTAAACTCCTGGTTAGGAGTTTTAATCTAGACAGGCAGATGCATAGGATGTGAGACTTAGAGAGGAGTTAATAGTTCACCAAATCTAATCCTTTTATTTTACAAATCAGGGAACTGAGGCCCAGACACGTGAAATGACTTACACTGTCACAGACAAAACAAGAACGAGAACTCCCAGTTCTCTCAAGTCCCAAACTAGAGCTCTTCCCAGCGTTCAGAGTCAATAGGCTACTCAGGATTCTTTGGGAAAGAGCAAAATAGGCAGAAAGATATGGATGAAGATGATGCCTGCTTCTGCTGGTAGGCATAGGAATTGCTGGATATGAAGATATGAAAGGAAGTGCCTATCGGATTGAACTGCTAACAATTGATATGAACAATAGAGGGGGAAAAAAGTCTTAAAATTCAGTTTTAAGGCAATGGTGAAATTGGGAAAGGAGACAAGGACAGAAAATAAAATTTTATATATTAACATACTTGCTTTTTTTTTTTTTTTGCGGTACGCAGGCCTCTCCTGTTGCAGAGCACAGGCTCCAGACGCGCAGGCTCAGCAGGCATGGCTCACAGGCCCAGCCGCTCCCGGACCGGGGCACGAACCCGTGTCCCCTGCATCGGCAGGCGGACTCTCAACCACTGCGCCACCAGGGAAGCCCAACATACTTGCTTTTAATTGGAAACGGATCCCCAAGTGGAGATGCCCCATTGCCATTAAGCAGTCAGGAAATGGAAAGGGAAAAAAAGATCTGGACCAGAGATGCAGAGCTGAAAATCAGTGGGACACAAGAATTGGCATCAGGAGGTCCAACAAACCTTCACATACACACACAGGCACACACACACTAACACACACAAACACATCCAGGTCTTCACCTTTTTTTCTTTTTTCACTTCTTGCTGAAAGACATCTTTTAGGGATGGGAAATATCACCTTTGTTCTAAGTGATGTTCCCAATCACACTCATAAGAGTAAATCTGGTCTGGAAAAATCTTCATAACCCTCCCACTAGAACAGATAAAAAAATGGTACACGGTGTGACAAAGCAAAAGGCAAGCTTTGGAGACGAGTCATACATTTTCTTTTTCCATTTTATAAGTTCTCATCGCCATTTTTCAAGGTCATATTTTTGGGTTAATGAGTGTTGCAAGATATTTATTTAAGCAATGTTCTGGACTGGCATTCACAGAACCTTTAAATCTGCTGCCACTAAATTAGATCTTGTTCAAATAAAGAAGGTTAATTGCAGTACACATTTGTTCCCCGTGTTGTTTGTTTTAATTATTACAAAGCTTGTCAAGACAGACAACTGTGTGGCATTTTTTGTAAAAGATATACCTGAAATATAAAATGGTTAGATCAGGCCTGCATCCACATGTAGACGGCTTCCTATCCCCACCATTCCCATATTAGTTTAGTGACAAAAGTTAGCGTTTTCAAAGGAGGAAAGTGGGTTGGTCACCAAAAAAGGAGTTCTGTTTTTACTCTGGGGAGAATGTAGTCTTAATTAGGTAAACAAAGAGGTTTTTCATTACATTGTAAACACATTTCACAAAAAGACTCATTTAAGTTTCTTTTTAAAGAAACTGGAAAATATTAAGAAAGTTAATTGGAGGGCACTCAAATGACAATTAACGAACAGGCACAATTATCTTCTAACTAGTGTGTGGCTTAGGGATGTTTTTATCTTTTACTTATGGCACTGTTTTAAAATGTGGGAATGTCAACCCAAGTAGAGGCAGGCACAGTATTAAATGACACATTTCTCTATTTATATTTAAATAACCATCTGCATGAAATTATGCACAAATCATTGAATAATTCCAAGCAGAAATTACAGTTTAGGAAAAAAAAAAAAATCTGAGACATGGTGTGCTTTTCATATTAAATTGCCCATTTCCAGAACATCACATACATTTGCACAATGTAAAGATGCTGCCGTGCGGGCCAATACAAATTGCTCACAATGTTAATGAAGATGGATGGGGAAGGCTGAAAACATTCATTTACACGAAAGGGAGGAAAAGAGAGCAGCAGTGTTCACAATCTCTTCCTTAATTTTTTTGCCTTGATTATATCCAACCGAATGATGGTAACTTTAATAATAGAGCTCTTGGAAAGGTTTTGTGATAAATTTTCATTTTCAGAGTTGAATATGGCCTATTTTTTCCCATTCAGGGTGAAAATTGTGTGTGTGAAGTTTGGAGGCTTACTGCTAAGCTAGGAAAAGGAATCTTACTCTTTGAAGAATGATGAACAGGGTAGACTGACTACACAATTTAAATAAACTTTGAAATTGAAAAGAAAAAAATAAAACGCTTCCTCATCCTGAAATGATTTTCTTTCCAACTGAAAAAGAGCCAGGCCTCCCCATCCCCCAGCCCAGATAAACCATCCATCCTTCTCGAAGCTCCTTGGCCACAGGGCACCTATGGTTGAGTCTATGAAGAGTAGGACATGCTCTAGGATAGGAAATCTATTCTAGGACTACAGTACCAGGACTTCCCTCAGCCCGTCACCTTTGCCTAAACTGTTAGAGGCTGGGGAATGGTCACCCATGGAGTATTAGGAGGGGTGGGGTGCCCTTTACCAATCAGCGAAGGAAGGTGACCTGGGGAGGGCTTGAGTCTCACCATGGCTGCATCTCCACCATCCCCACCAACTCCCTCCCACCAACCCATATCTGGCATCCTGCCTCAGTCATCCAAGACTCCTTGACATCTCTGGCCCACTCTCCAATAGCCCTTTGCTTTGAAGGTCGTATCTGCATTTCGCAATGTATCTCAGGAGGGTGAAATAAAGGCACAGAGCCACTCAATCAAACATATTAAAAGGTTGCCATCCCTCAGGCTCCAAGGTAATTCCTTCTCCTTGAATCCTCCTATTCAAGAACCCATTTTGCTAATTTGTTTATTCATTTGTTTGATAGATATTTATTGAGGTCAATCCTATGCTAAATACTGGGAATACCACTGTGGACGAGAGAAGTACGATCCCTGCCATCCCAAATCTGATGGACCCAACAATGGACACATGGCATTAAAGGTGAACATACGAGGGACCTGTAACCCAGACTAAGGAGGACTCCCTAGCAGAACGAACATTTAAGCTGAGATGTGAATTGATTGAGCACCTATTTTGTGTAAGATCCTGTACTACACCCTGAGGTGTGAAAAGAGCTACCAGTTAGTCCACCAGCTGGTAGGAAGCGTGCAGATGATTACAAGCAGATATCATGAATGCCACCAAGGAGAAACAAGAAGCTCTCAGGGGGAGGCATCAACTCCAATTTGGAGGGTAGAGAAAACTTTGCGAACAAAATGGCATTTAAGGTTAAGTCTCACAGAATGACTGGACATCAATTCAGAGGTAGAATCAAAAGTCAGGAAGTCAAGGCAAAAGGATCTGAGCAAAGCTGCAGAGGTGAGAAATCCTGAGATACGTCGGAGGAACAGAAGTGGTTGTGCCTGGCTGGGCTGTGGGAGGGGCAAGAGAGCACACGCTGAAGGACCTCGGAGAAATGGACCATGTCCTTTGGAGGACTGGCTGAAGGAGACAATGGCAGGCACTTCCCTCTGGGTGGCGCTCCACTAGTCCTCCCTGCCTGGTGCCCCTGGAAGGGGAGCCCATGGGGCTTTGGCCCCTCTACCCCTGCAGCTGAAGAGCAGCTGAGGGCTGGACCTCTTGGGCCCTTCCCAAATCCTCTGCCCAGGAACCAAGGTTCCTCATTAAGCCCTGAGGCACGTGCTTAATTAGATCTCATTGCAGAAGAGCTTCAACCTGCATTGGGCACCCACTCTGTTCTAACCTTTGTACAGAGAAGAATAGATACACATAGACCTAGATTTATAGGCTCCTTTAAATTAAGAGTTAGGACCGTTGTTACTCTAGCCATACCAAGATGCTTACAGTTTCCAAATACTACACTGTATCTTGGGCTTTCACATGTGTTGTTACTGTTATCCTGGGATGCCCCTTTCCACATCATACCTTGCACCCCTGAAGCTCCCATCCTCGTTTTGCTCCCCACAATTCAACACCCATTTAAATCACCCTCTCCTTTGAGCAGGCTTCATCCTTAATCCCCAGCCTAACCACTCCCAGATTAGTTAGGTGCCTCTCCTCTGGGTTTCCCTTCTGTCCCAAAGCACCTAATACTCCAGGTAGAAATGATTGATTTTTCTGGTCTGCTTCCCTTTGAGACTATGGATAGGTTAATACATCTTGCATTTGCCATATCCGCAGCACTTAGTACGTACAATACACAGTGTATGAAATAAGGTAGGCATTTGCCAAATATCGTTGGAAGGTTGAAGAAGTACATCACTCCCTCACCTTCCTTGCTCTCTTTCTGCCTCTTAATTTGTATACTTTTTAATTTAATAAAGATTGAGAAAGGGGTTTCAAAATTCCCTACTGGCTACGTCAACTTCTCTACTTACAGCCTTTCTCCTCACCCCTTTGTTTACAAGTCCAGCCTCAGTCGGCCAGAATACCACACTCCTAATGCAACCCCATTCTATTCAGCAATGCGGGACAGCACGCCTGAGAGAGTCTGAATATCACGTGTGTGATATTTCAGGGAGGAGTGGTAGGTTCAGGGAAAGAATTGGTGTTTATTGTTTGCCAAGTAGAAGATTTGAGCTCACATTTAAAAGATCACTAGGTGAAAAAGCCCCCAACGTGGAGCCTGGATCCCTTGGGGAATCTCTTTAATCCTGGAATCAGATGGAGATCCTGAGGCAAAGAATACTCTCCTTTGTTATTGTTTGTAAGTCGTGGGTGGGCAGTCGGGTGCTGGAGAGAGAGCAAATGGATGGAGAAGAAGAAGCAAGTTGTTGGCTATTTCTTGTAAAGTAAGTGACAAATACAGAAATAGTAGCTAGGGAGATTATAGGACAGGATGTATCTATTGATTAAAACACCCAAAAAGCCTTCAAAGTAAAGTTAGGTATTTCAAGAGCAGAATTAACCACTTCTGGTGAATATGCTTTGACGATCCTTGTGGAATCGTTTCTGTTGGTGAGGAGGTCCATTCATGCACATTCTACTGTGTTTTCTGCTCTCCAAGCACCACAGACAATACTAGAGGTCAGGACATCCCTGCTCTTACCCAAAGGACATGTCCCACAGGAGACTGAGTGGGGTCCTCCAGAAAGAAATCCAGTGTGGACAAACACCATTTTCCAGTTTTACCAAAGCTTGATCTAAAAAATAATGATGAGTGGTTGATCTTCGCGATCACGTGGGTCCTCAGTAGCCAATCAGAGGAGAGTGAAGTCAGCACGGCAAATCTAATGAGCACATCCCAGGACAGTGGGAAGGAGATGCATTTGAAGTAGAAGTGGGGCTGCAGAAAAGAGGCAACTCTGGCCTGGACCAGTTTCACAGCATCTGAAGACAAAATGGCTTGAGGCTTAGTCATTGTTTAAAAGCCATTCCTCAAATTCCTTGTTTACTGTCAGCACACTGAGTTGTGGACTCTGTGACTTTAGCTGTTAATGGGACTAAACACTTATGCCAACAGATTAAGCCTTGCTGAAACATTAAGAAAATTGGCCCAGAGTTTGGATAGGTTGTTGTTTAGTGGCTGTTTCTCTTTTTCAGGGGGGGCGGGGGTGACTGTCCCAAGACAATGGCCTTTTGATACCTGTGAAACAGTGGCAATTGGCGAGAGCCACTGGGTAGATTTTCTGCTACAGGAAAGAGATTGTTAAAAAAAAAGCAAACATTTAATTTCAATCATTTGGACTAACTGCACAGAATATAAATGAGATTTTCTGAAACTAAAACTGACAAATACTTTGAGGCCCACCAAATGTCTTAAAAAAGGCGTGTTTTTTTCCTTTTTAAGTTATAATCAATTTCTAGGAGAAATGAAAAAAATCACTATTTCTTTCATTGCAAAAGGATCCTCCAGGCAGCTGGATGATATTGAAGGTGGGAAAACTTTTCTTTGTTACACTTGAACCTTTTAAGATTTGTCAAACCTATTTCTTGTCGTGCAGAAGAGGAGCAGTGCTTGCACAGTAAATGTATTAAACTTCAAAAATAGTTTTTCAAGTCTTTCAGACACCAAACCCCCTTCATGTAAATTCATATCTTTACTTGACATGTCTTCTTAAGCAAGGATTTTTTTTAAGGTGGCTTTTATAAATCTTCTTCCAAGAAAGAAGCGAGAACAATTAAATGTTCCATTTAGATTCCAGCTCTTAAACTTACAGTTTGGAAAGGACTTGACATTCAGAATTAGAACACTGTTCCATTCTTGCTGTAATCAGAAAAATATGTATATTAAAATCTTTCAGATTAAGACTTCAAGGGTCAAAATTGAATGCAAAGTTGATTTCGAGTTTGGAAATTAAAAGTTCATACCCTGTAACAATTATTCTTTGTGTATATACATCATGAAAATACACTACATTTGTTTTCTAGGAAGACACAGACCGAATGATGAATGACTACGTTATTCATCTCTCTAACGCTTCCTTACATATTCTTTCATGGCCAAGTTGTTTATTCCATATTTACTATCATAAGTCACAAATTTCTTTTTGCTAGTAACTTTTTCAATAGTCCTTAAAAGAGAGAAAATAAGGAAGGGAGGGAGGGAGAGAGAAGGGAAAGAAAAGGGAAAAGAAAAGAGAAGAAAAGGAATCTTCAGTGCTTTCTCTTCATTGCTCGTATTCAGAGAGGTGCTGAGATGTCTGTGATTCCGATGTCTTTGGAAACTTCAAACTTGACTTTGATTAACCATGCTAATAACCAGGGTGCTTCTTTTTAGTTTTACTCCTAATGTCACTTACCAGAGCTGTAAAGACATCCTCATAATATTTGCTTTTCATCTGAATGAAGAAGGCATTGCTAAGCAAAAAAAGTATTTAGCAGTGCATATAAGATTGAAGCGATGATAATCAGGGACCCTGGTAATTGAAGCTTCTGGGGAGGGGAAGAGAACCTTTCTTCTGGATCTTTCAGTCTGTTTAATAGGATAAAACTAGCTTGAGTGGTTGGTGTTTGAAGAGGATATGATGTAATTGGAAGTGCCTCCTGGGTTTGCTGCTGGACAAAGCAATCAGGTGGAGACACGGGAGGGCATGGGAAGCTCTGAGGTACGAATCTTGGCTTCCGCCATCCTAATTAGCCTAAATTAGCTATGCCAGTTTTCTGCTTGCTTTTGAATTTCCCTGCTAATGCTTCTTTCAGGGCTGAGAGAAAAGAAATATGAAATGCCCACCGAGTTCCTATCTAGCTGTCGAATGACTGAATCTAAAACTGGAGGGTCAAGCTTTATTGTTAAGGCCTTAAAGAGTGAGCCACTCCCAGGGAATACAAATGGACGATGGGCACAAACTATAGGGACAGGTGGATGCTGCTGTTTGTTCTGTATAATGAAGAAGTTTATAAGGCATCTGTAGGAAATTATTTCTAGAATTTTCCACATGTCACTTAGAGGCCTCACCTGAGAGCACTCCCGTTGACTATTTAACTTGAGGTGAACTAGGTAGGCCTTCTCACAGCAGACTCGTTTCTTCTCAGATTGAATTTCAAAGTGCAGACGCCAGAAGTGTTTTTGTGTGTGTGTGCATGCAAGCTACTACCGGTTAAAATTTTTCACTTCTGACCCCAATTAGTCAACTTTGTGCAAAGAGCTTTGCAGCACACTCAAAGTAGTTTGTACAAATCTATTTTAATTGAAGTCAGTATTTGGGTAGAAATGATATCTCAATCTTAAAGTCACAGATTTTAATTTGGCCAATGAATAAAACAAAATATAATGGTATATATGCTAAATAATAAAAACAAATAGGAAATTATTTTATTAGCCATTGTCCATAGTCATCCAACAAAAGCACAGGGCTCTCCCTCAGTCCCTTATCTTTGGTCCTCATAGATAAACTTTCAGTTACTCCTACACAGGTCTTTGGGGTAAAATGCCATTTTCTTTTCCATTTTTTGGTAAACTCTGACTATCTAGAGCCAAATATTTAAGAGTAGTATTAGAAGCACACACACACCATGTGCTTTGTTTAATTTATTTAATTTGCTATATCAAATACATACTGAGCCCTGCAGTGTGGAAGTTTCTATGCTAGGCCCTTCCGAGGTGCCAAAAACCTCACTAGTATCTGTCAGTGTTTCTCTGTAGAAGACGGCTAATAAAAGCATTTTCAAAAATTTTGGAGAAGGGCAAGAGAAAACAGAGGCTGGGTGGATTCAGGTTTGGGAGGGCCTGAAACGTATACAATTTGGGAGCCTCTTTAGGAAAAAGAATATGCAATTATGAAACATTGTTCCCTCCTCCCTCTGCCCTTGGAAGGCACCCATGGGTGTTCTAAAGCTCCACCTTCATTAGCTTCAGGGCAAATCTGCTCTGGCTAGGACAGCTGCCTTCAGATGTGTCTTTTCTGTCCTCTTTTCATACTCAGGAGCCCATCCAATTCCTTCCTCTGCTTCCTTTACAGGAATTTTGACCATTTATTAAAACAGTCTGTGAGGATGAACTTATTTGCAAAGCAGAAAGAGAGACACGGACATATGGATACCAGGGGGAGATGGGGGTGGGGGGGGATGAATTGGGAGACTGGCATTGACATATATACACTACTATGTATAAAAAAGATAATTAACGAGAACCTACTGTACAGCACAGGGAACTCTACTCAATGCTCTGTGGTGACCTATATGGGAAAAAAATCCAAAAAAGAGGGCATATATGCATATGTATAGCTGATTCACTTTGTTGTACAGCAGAAACTAATACAACATTGTAAAGCAACTATACTCCAATAAAAATTAATTAAAAAAAAACAACACTCTGTGAGACCTTCAGAGACACAAGCTTCGTGATTTCAAAATATTCACATTATGCAACTTGGCTTGGTAACTCAGAGAGTGACCAGGAACCATTGCAGACTACACAATAGACATGATTTCGTTTGTGTTTGCAATATTAGCAAACAGTTCATAGGAAATTGCGCAGTGGCCAGGTGGGCAGCTATCAGAGATGTAGCGGTGTGCTTTGCAGTTCTCCATGGTGAAACGCTGCCCACACTTCCTGTCTGCTGGAGCTCCTCAGCCATTTCCATGACCCCATCCATCCAGGCACTGGCTCTCAGCATAGGGAATGGAATCGTTGAAAGGTTTCAGTTGTGAAATTGTGTGTTTTTACAACGCACAGAAGCTGCGTGTTAAGATCGCACATTGTTCGGAATGACTCAGTAGTTTTCAGGCTTCAGTGTAAGAGATGAAATTTTGTCCTCCCTATGGTTATAAATGGAAAGTTGGGCAGTGCTGTGACTTTCTTACCAACCCATCTTGACTCAGTAGTTGGCACTTTAGGACTTGGGTTTCTGTGACATAGCTCCTCCCAATAGTGCAATATTTTCGTCCCATGCATTCTTTATACAAAGCAACCGTAGTGCTGGGCAGCTTCAAAAGGGAGCAGTGTGCAGTTTTCCATGCAGGCTTTGTGAAAATTTTTTATTGATTCACTTTGAATTCCAATTCTAATTACTGAGGTTGATGTATATCTTTTATGACACATCTTTTCATTTAAATTGTGTTCGGTCTTCACTTTTAGAAGTCCTAAGATAATGGTGTCCATTGGTTCAAGGATTTTTCTGATGCCTGATACAAGTAACTGTGGACTTGTTATCTAGTTCATGTGCTGTTGTTTAAGCACCGATCTTAGGACAAACAAATTAACAGCGATAGTCACGTAGAGCTTCAAGGAGAACATCCGTGCATTCACCTATTCAACAGAATGCCTACATGTGTCAGGAACAGTTTTGGATGCTGGAAAATATAGAAGTGAACATACTAGAAATGGCCCTGCCTTCATGGGTTTCCAGACTGGCAAACCAAGTGAAGAAAAATAAATAAACAAGTCCATTTTATATAATGTTAAAGACCATGAAAAAAAATCAGGTAAAATCACAATGAGCTACTATTCACACCTATTAGGATGGCTATAATTTTTTTTAAAGCAAGATTTATTATTCCTTTTTTTTTTTGGCTGCCCCACATGGCTTGTGGGATCTTAGTTCCCTGACCAGGGATCGAACCTAGGCCCTCAGCAGTGAAAGTGAGGTGTCCTAACCACTGGACCACCAGGGAATTCCCTGGATGGCTATACTTTTTAAAAAATGGAAAGTAACAAGTGTTGGCAAGGATATGGAGAAATTATAACCCTCAGACATTACTGGTGAGAATACAAAATGGTGCAGCTGCAGTAGAAAACAATTTGGTGGTTTCCCAAAGAGTTAAACATAAAACTAGCATATGATCCAGCAATTCCACACCTAGGTTTATACCCCAAAGTCTTAAATAAATAATTGTACACCAGTGTTCACAGCAACATTACTCACAATATCCACACGATGGAGACAACTCAAATCAGATGAATGGATAAACAAGATATGGTATATGCCTACAATGAAATATTATTCGGCCATGAAAAGAGAATGACACTTTGATATATGTTACAACATGAATGGACCTAGAAAACATCCTGCTTAGTAAAGTAAGCCAGATACAGAGGGGCAAACATTACATGCCTCCACTTATATGAGGTACCTACAATAGGTTAATTCCTAGAGACACAAGGTAAAATAGAGGTTACCCGGAACTGGGGGGATAGAAGAGTAGAGGGACTTATTGTAATGGGTACAGAGTTTATGTTGCTAAAAAAGTTTTGGGTATAGAGAGCACTGATGGCTGCACAACACTGTGACTATATTTAATGCCACCAAACTGTACACTTACAAATCGTTAAATGATCAATAGTATGCTATGTATATTTTACCACAATTTAAAAAATAATCAGAGGACTGTGGCAGAGAACGAGTGGAGTGGGGTGGAGGGCCACTTGCCAAGCTATAGGTAGGGGCAAGGTTTTGAGGAAGAGAGCAGGGGGGTGTGCCTGGAGCAGG
Source organism: Leucopleurus acutus (assembly GCF_964270905.1). NCBI lineage: Eukaryota > Metazoa > Chordata > Mammalia > Artiodactyla > Delphinidae > Leucopleurus > Leucopleurus acutus. The sequence goes on from NC_139142.1 coordinate 43,562,024, forward strand.
GTGTAGGAGGGACCAAGTAGCCAGCAAAGTGTACAATTTAGCGCTCCTCACTTGCACAAGCCCCTTCGAGGACGCAGTACCTAATTTTATATTTGCAATTTTAATTCTTCTTAAAGAAGGGACTTTCAATTGTACTAACTTCAGGCTCCACAAAACCTGGATCTGCTCTTGGGAATAAATGATGTAAAAATGAGACCTGAACGTTAACATTAGTAGATGTTGGGTATCGTCATTTATATATTTTTGCTTGGGAAATTAAATTGATGTGTTTATTCACATACTCACTCATTACGTTATTCATTCACTTATGTGAGAAACATTTAAGAGGCTCCTAACATGCCTACCTGGTGCCAAGCTGCAGAGAAGATGCAAAGACTACGACCACAGCCCCCAGGTTCAAGATCTGGTGGAGAAAAAACACACCAAAACAATTACAATATAAGGTTTAAAAACATTTCTAAATATTGAGTCTGTTTCTTCACCCCAGTGGATTGTAAGTTCTTGGAAGACAGGACATCGTATTTTATAGCTACAAGGGACTTAAAAGGTCATTAAGTGGAATGTCTCAATTTATATCCAATAAACTCTGGCTCAGAGAAACTAGATAAGCTGTCTAAGGCCAAGGAAATAACGTGTAAGACCCAAGACTAGAAGGCAGATGTGCCTGACCACTAGGGCTGGTCTTGTCCCACCATTCCACACTGCCATCCTTCCTTGGGCTCCTTCCATGTCTCCTTCATCCCTTTCATCATGTAAGCGTCTGAATCTAGTGTTCCAAACATGATGAGCATTGGATAAATGGGAATTTGATGATAACAGTGATGTGTATATATCGTGAGAGCTCCAGACCATCTACGTGGACAGCCTTCAGGATTGCAATCAGCATTAACTTAGCAACCACACTGCCCTGACTTGGATAAGATGTTTATTTTAAGTGGCTTGGAGGAGGCAGTTATGATAAGTTAAAGACTCCCAAGGTCGCCTGATCTCATTGCCAACACGGGACATACAACAGTTGCTGACTCGTCTGTTAGTTGACTACTGTGCTTCTTGAACCCTTGGTTTTCTCGTAACTAATGTGGATGTTGTCATGAGAATTTTGTGAGATAATATAGGGTAAGCTCTTAGCACAGTACTAGGCACACAGTAAGGGCACAATCCTGAGGTTTTGTTATTAGTGTCATTATCATTAATGCTGACAAATTCTTATGAGTTTTTGTTGTTGTTGTTGTTTTTGCAGTACGCGGGCCTCTCACTGTTGTGGCCTCTCCCGTTGCGGAGCACAAACTCCAGACGCGCAGGCTCAGTGGCCATGGCTCACGGGCCCAGCCGCTCCACGGCATGTGGGATCTTCCCGGACCGGGGCACGAACCCGTGTCCCCTGCATCGGCAGGCGGTCTCTCAACCACTGCGCCACCAGGGAAGCCCCGCCTTATGAGTTTTTAAAGGATGTTTGTATTACAGTCAATTTTCTAAACCTAAGAAATCGAGTTTGGGAATTTATTTCTCTCAAATTTAAAAGGTATGTACAAGTTGAAATATCATGCCACCTAATTAAGAAAACTTACAATAAATATTGACTATCACCCTACCACCACTACCATTTAAAATCCACTCAAAATCATCACCTGTTAGTCACCCAAAAAGTAGAGTAATTGAAAACCACATTCTCTAGCCCTCCTTGTGTAAATTGCTATTTGCCCCAGGCTGTTTTCAAGGCTGTAAACAGATGTTAAAGAACATTGACAAGAGACAGGATAATCAAAAAGGCTTGAAAATGATTAAGGTGTTGCAGTCAAGATAAGAATTTTGAGCAGTTTGCAATTCTATCTTCAACACCGGCAAACTGGTTCATTTCCTTTTATGTGGACCAACAGTTATAACATTGTGAACTTCACTAATTTAAACTCTTACTCAAAGAAAACCAAATATTTCTTGTCATACATGTATTTTTCCCCTGAGAAATAATAACTTTAGGTGTACAGAAGTTCTAAGATGGTGAACTTTATGGGAACATAAGGAAATGCTTGGCTTTATTTCTTGTTGAGAGGAGGAAAGTTATGCTGAATCATATTACCTTCGTCCTGTTTTTACAACTGCTTGCTCTGCAAGTCAGTGTTTGCCCCTGGAGTAGAAGTGAAACTTGAGAAACATCACTGTCTCCATGCATTGGAGAAAAAGTGTGGAAATATTAACTGCATCTTGACTGGGCTTGAGGAGACAATTACAGGCACTATGCAAATCTACCTGACATATCTGTAGCTTTTCTTCTCTAAATATTTTCAGGCTTTTCCTTTATTCATTTAAAACCTGAGGTTCAATTTGCAGCACAGCATCAATCTGGATGAATCTCTTTTGCAAAATTGGCAGGTATCTTCTTTTTTAAACGTAAGAGTAAGGTGTGAGTTAACCTGAACAATTACCAAATTTATACGACCCAAGCTTATTAAGTAAGTAATTGAGTAGAACCAGCCAATAAATGAAAATCAGGAGGCAGGAACAGCAAGGTAATGAAACGCAAATTTCTTTTTCATAAATTTCATTTTTCACTGTTCTTAGATGATTTACATCTAATTTGGAAATTGCTTCTGAAGAGGACATGTAACTTAGGGTCAGTGGAGGTTTCCAACACATAAGATATAAATTCATGGTGATCCTTATTACATCATCCTGTTTCATATCCTTTTACAGCACTTAACACCATCTGATTCCTTTTGGTTTATTTGTTGGTTGGTTAGTCGGTTGGTTTATTGTCTGTCTCCTCACACTAGAAAGGAAGTACCATGAAAAACAAGAGCCTTGCCTATCTTCCTCACCCTTATGTCCCCTTGAGCACCTGGCTCACGGTGGGCCCTCCACAACGGTTTGCTGAGAGAATCACTGCCCGTGCTCAGTAGAGCCACGTATCTCAAATTATGCTCAAGAGGACCAGAGCTTGGGGATTCTAGAAGTAGAGCGAGGTGTGTTTCTTTGCTACAGTTGAAGAGTGAAGTTCTTCCTGCTTCTCCATTTCCAGAAAAACAAGATAGTTAATGTATAATGTTTCACGATTTAGAATTTTCTCCTTTAAATTTCTCATGCCTTAACTTTTTGCTATCTCTTATCTCTTTGCAATCAACATAATGATAAGCAATTAGCAAGCCAATATTTTCAGAAAAATTTGGGAATAGACAATAGCACTAAATTCAACAGGCTCTTAATATATTTGTGTATATATTTTACCAATTTAAAAAATGGTTAAAATAAATAAATATATATATGTGTGTATATATATACATATATAATTTTTTTTAAAGCTCCAGAGCTAGATGATGGCGATAGTTGCATAGCAATATAAATGTACTTAACGACACTGAACTATACACTTAAAAATTGTAAATTTTTTAATGCATATTCTACCACAATTGAAAAATGGTTTTAAAAATATACAGCCAGTGACTAATGAGTACTCGAAATGTGGCTAGTGCAACTGAGGGACTGAATTTTTTATTTAATTTATTTTGAATTTATTTTTATTTAAATTTGAAGAGTCACATATGCCTACTGGCTACTGTATTAGACAGAACAGGGCTAAACACCTGGACCACTTCACTTAAATAATGCCATTAGAGAGCTAATTTTTAAAGTTATCATTTGGATGGGTTTTTCCCTTGTTTTCGGACATTTTATTTTAAATTGTCAAACTTACACAAAGGTAGGGAGAATAGTATAATGCATATCAATATGCTCATCACCTAGATTTAACAATTGTTAATATTTTACCATGTTTGCCCCAAAGGTACTTGAGATTCAGCTATGCTGATGAGTTGAGATCAAAGCTATGGAACTGAGAAGGGCTCAGTCATACAAACATCTCTCTGGAGTCAAAACCAATTCCATTAGCCCTGCCCTTCCCTTTTGCTAGCTGGTTACACTTTTTTCTCCACAGTTTCTAGAGTAATTGTGCCAGAAATTACAAGAATATAATGACAGTTATTTGTGAATATGATAATATTTATAACTTCTAAGTTGTCTTGGATATGAGCTAGGATTGCTTTGCTATTAGATTGTGACTTCTTGTGGTACTCAGATATTAGTAGTAAAAAGTCACCAGCCACTGAGTGTGTGACACCTCCAAGGAGACATAGGTGTCATTCAGCAAGTATGGCCAAGATGACAGGTTATTTGGTTTTCCAAAATTTATATTCACTTTTAATTGGGCTGGGAGGATGGCTATGAAATGATGATACCTATAAGCCGCGCTGACCAGTGCTTTCCATCATGATGATGCTGTGGTTATAAGTGTTCGTGTGATCATCAAGAGTAATGGGCTTCTGGCTTTGCTCTCCTTTTTTGGAGTTGTTCATTGTTGGCATGGTTAGAAAGCTGGCTAATCACAAGTCAAAACTTGCCAAATTATTTACAGGAGGTAAGCCGTAGAACATTAAAAGTGGTTTAGAGAAAAAGAAAAAAACTTGCTAAACTAAAACGGGGCAGAAAAAAAACCCCAATATTTTAATAAGGCATCTTGAAAATGCAACTCCAGAACCATAGGCAAACACACGGCTTGACCCAAGTATCTACAATGAGTCCTGACGTTTTTTATATGGTGACTATGGTCCCATTCAAAGAAGGTAGATATAGTAGCATGAATAAACATGGGGCTCTAGCACCAAACTTCTTAGTTTCAAATCCTGGCTTTGCCACTTCCTGATTGTAGGCCTTGGCCAAATTACATAAACTTTTATACCTCAGTTTTCTCACTAGTAAAATGGAATTGATAGTAGAATTAAATGAGATACTTAGCATAGTGTGTTGCACAAAATGTGTGTTCCATGTTAAATTATGCAGCAAAACATGATAATATTCACATTTAAAGATAATAGCTCTTAAGGTACAGAAGCAACCCTAGTGTCCATTCCATCAACACATCAACAGATGAATGGATAAAGAAGATGTGGTACATATACACACACACACACACACACACACACACACACACACACACACATGGAATACTACCCAGCTGTAAAGAAGAATGAAATTTTACCATTTGCACGAACATGGATGGACTTGGAGGGCATTATGCTAAGTGAAATAAATCCGACAGAGAAAGACAAATACTGTGTGATATCACTTACCTGTGGAATCTAAAAACTACAACAAACTAGTGAATAAAACAAAAAAGAAGCAGACTCACAGATATAGAGAACAAACTAGTGGTTACCAGTGGGGAGAGGAAAGAGCGGAGGGAGAAGATGGGGAGGGAAGATGTTTATTATGGGATTATATAAAATCATGTGTGTGAAACTTTTGAAACTGTAAAGCACTATAGAATTTAAAGAATATTTCATTCAATAAAAAAAATTTTTAAAGAAGTCAATCTGTGAAAAAAATAAATGAGATACAAAGAAAAAGATAATAGCCCTTTGAGGAAAGTAATAAATAAGGGCAGTTGAGATTGTCTTTATAACCACCGTCCTCATGGTCTAAGGAAGCATCACATTCCAGGCGGCTGGATGTAGGAAGGAACAGGGAAAGGACAGAGGATATTTGTCAACTGTTTCTACAGTTTTCTAGAAGTTATGACATAATATATAATTCTGAAATCCAGAAAGATCTGAAAAATAAAACTTTTTTTATACGTTTTCAACAAAAACTCATGTGAGGGTAAAACTTGACCTGAGTTGACATAAGACCACGATCTTTGATCTTTATTTATCCCACTTAGAGTAAACATTATGCTTTGCTGCAGTTGACAGTGAAGTGCTGCCCCCGACTCCAATGGACATATTCCATAATAAGCAGTACATGAATCGTATCACCTTCAAAATCTGGAAAAATCTGAATTCCAAACCGTGTCTGGCCCCAGGAATTTGGGATAAGGAATTTTGGACCACTACTCTTATATTCCATTGGCCAGAACTTAGTGATGGGTCCGCTATTAGCTGCAAGGGTGCCTGGGAAATGTAGCCTTTATTCCAGGCAGCCATGCGCCCAACGAAAATTCGATTACTATGGAATAGAGAAGGTTGGACATCAGCACCCAGCCAGTAGTCTGTGACCCCATTTCATGTTTTCCCTAAAGCTTTATCCTAAAGCACCCCCCAGAACCTCCTGAATAAGATCAGAATAAATAGGAATTATCCCTTCTTTGTAAGTAGCCTGGATTGACTTCAGATGACCCAGTTCTGTTTTCAAAATCTCCAGACATGGCTGTGGCTACTCATATTCCTACAGAATGCTACCTTGACTTCTTAGGCAGATCTACAGTTCATAATTCTCCCTCTTATAGGACTACCTCAATCTCACAGATGTTTCCCAGTCTTCTGGTAAATTCAGGACAAGACCGTTGGTTCCGACTGGCCAGGGTCTCTACGAGTTGGGACCCTCGTACGGATTAACTGCCAATGTCTCTCCAACCTTTCCTGGTGGAAGAGGTGGGACATCTCCATAAGAATGTTCAAGAAACAACTTTCAATAACGAATATCCAGATTCAAACATTATCTGTTTGAAGTCATCAAACTCCATCAAATGCAAATTCTTCTCTCAAAAAAAAATTATTCAAATTCAACAAATTCAGCTCTGGCATAGAGATAGCATTGTGTTCCAGGAAACATGGAGAATAAAAGATGAGTATTTTTCTCTGCTTATTGCAACTGGACACAAAAGGAGGAATTTGGGGTAAGTGTTGAAAGAAGAAAAACAATTTAAAATTAGATTTTATTTTCAACTCAGAGGCTAAAGAACATATTTTAAGAAAATGGATGTGGACAGTGTTTGGTAATAACCCAAACCTAGTCATTGGTAAAATCTAATTTTTCCTCTAGTATACATGAAATGCAAGACGAGATAGTCACAAACAATAACAAAACAAGATTCTGCCTCTGGCTTGGGTGCAGTAAACTGTAAATAGATCAATGAGAGGCCTCTGGAATCCTACTTTATTTTATGCGTTCCTTGTCGATTCCTACAAAAATGCGCTTTTGAATGTCCAATAGTTAAATCATCAAATGGAGATGCCAAACTCCAAGAATTCTTAAGTATTCCTTAAGTTCTTTTTCAACTTTTCAAATGACAGTTTGTACAACTGTTCCGGGTAAGTTTAAATAGGTAAGTGTTCTGGGGAGTGCCAGTATTATTCAGCCTAGAAGCCGAGTGTAACATAAATGGAAAAATAGACTGTACTTTGTGCATTTCATACATTTTAATGGCCAGGTACTATTGATTGCTGTGCTTTTTTGCAAGTAAGGAAAAATTCTCACATCGCATTGTATATTTCCTCACCGTGGAAACTTCTTGTGATCACACCTTACAAATGATCCATACTGATATTAAGTTTACAGTCTTGGGAGGAGGAGGAAAGAGTGAACTTAATTTGAATTTAGAAAGTCTCTAAATGATAATTGAATCACAAGTCTGGATTATAATTCTAGGAGCAACACTTGACTTGGTCAAAATCACTGTTATGAAGAGATGCAATTTTTACACAGTACTTCACGTTGATTAAGTAATGTGTGAAAATGGAAAAAAAAAGTATTTGAATCTTAATCACAGTCATTTGCATGAAATAAAAGTCTGTGTCAGGGGAATGCACATTATAATAACTCCTGGGTGTTTTGGTTGCATCAGTGAGCAAAGAAGTTGTATGCATTTTTTTTCGTGCTGATATACAAGAATTCCTTTTATATTTATTGTATCTTTGATTGTATGAAAATTCAGCAATATAGGATTTTGGCTGGTGAGAGACGACAACTGATTAACTACCTTAACAATGGCTGTAATTAAAACAGATGTTTGATAATGCATGCGCCCAAATTAAACTGGGAACATTCAAAGAGGGAAAAGAGAAATAGGAATTTGATATGAACCTCATTCTCAGTCAGGCTCTCCATTAGATGGAAAGGTAGTAAATGGGAAATGAACTTCAGAAAAATTCTTACAGTCTCTCTCCTAAATATGCCCTCCCCACCCCACTGCTGTAAACTTGGGGAGCTCAAAATGCAGAAAACCGAGGGTCTTGCTTGTGTGCTTCCCCTTCCCCCAATCCTACCTGAGGCTGGGCTACAAATCTATAGATTCTACTTTTCTGCACTGGTGCATACTGTATTAATACTTCCAACTTCACTGCCCTGATGAGAATCTTCAGAGACCGAAATGCCTCCAAATCTGGAGCTAGACCCTCTCCTGCCTACTTCAGACCCCAAATAATCGATATCATCTTTAAACAACCTAAAATCTCCTGCTCAGTTGATATGCATTTCCTACAATGTTCTTTTTTTTTTCTTTTTCTTATTTTGATTGTCTACTTCTAGTTTGAAGGCAATATGACTTAGGAATAGAGATTTTAGCTTCTGAACATTTCCGCCTCCCCTGGTTTGTGGAGGAGAAGGAGAACACTCAATAAAACAAGAGTTTTGATTCCTGAAGATGTTGAAATTTCCAAAAGACAATAATAATTTTTTGCAAAATGTATAATTCTAATTGTTCAACCCAGGTCAGAAGAAGAAAATTGCTAGGAAAATATCTATCGGTTACGGCCCGTGGTAAGGGATAATCGTGGAGCAGAGATGGGATGGTAATGGATGCAGCAGTGTCTTTAATTAGAACTGAATAATAGTAAAAATAATAATTATAATAACATTAATAGTGATAAATACATCTATATATATTTCACTAACTAAAACTGAGTAAAAAATACAAAAACGGTAAAAAAAAAGAAACAAAAAGATATCATTTCAGTGATAACAGAAAACAACTGTGAGCTCAATCTCACCTTAAAGGCAGAAACAAACACTCTGAGCACGTGACGGCATCCGTAAAACCTCAAAATAAATGTGCTGAGACAGGTGCACTGAAGTTATTATACATTCAAAAATTAACAGCGCTCCAAAATGCAAGCTTTCCTTCTCAACAGCAGCACTGTTTCAACCTCAGCGTCTTGGAGTTTGCTTTGATGCTTTCCTCTTTATCTTATGGTAGATTGCAGGCACTCCACAATATCTACTGAAAGAAACAATCCCTCTTTCCAATCTCACAAAACCCACTTCTTCTTTTAAAAATACACGTTTAAGAAAGCACTCCTTCCTTCATATACCCTCTACCACCGGCCTAGTCAGGGCCCTGCATTTCCAAAGATTATCTGCCCCCTCCTCTTCACCTCTCCAGAATCCTCCTTTCTCTAGGGCCAATTCAGATTCCATCTACTTCAAGGCTTCTGTGATCACTCCAGTCCACAGTGGTTTCTTCCTCCTCTGCACTCCTATTGCATCCAGGGAAAACACTCCCTAGTTCAGCACATAATCTTTCATTACATTAATTTGTAGCGTTTCTCCCTCCGCAGTTGTAAGCTCCTCCGTGATGGGAATAATACCTTATATTCCCTTCTTCCTTCCCACCTTCCTTCCTTCTTTTCTTCAACAAATACATAGTATTTAGTACCTACTCTGGGCCAAGCAAAGCACTTCCTGGGTTCCTCCCCCTGCATTTGGCAGTATTTACCATGCAGTAAAGCAAGCATGAATTACATATGCAGAGTGTTTGAAGAAGTTTATTCAACAGCTCTCTATCGCCCTGGTTGCTTTCACTTAACTCATCTGCTGCTTTCTCCCAGCATATATTCAACCCATACTTTCTGACACAGAAAAACCTTCAGTATCACCACTTAGCCTACTTGGTACCTTCTGATAGAGGGAAGCAGAGAGGTTTATGCCAGAACAGCAAAAGCCTCTTCGCAAAACCTGTTTCTGTACCCGGTTCCCCCCAACTTCATAGGTACTATTGCTCAAATTCCTTGACTTCCTTGTGCCATCATGTCCCTTCTAGAAAAGAAAGATGATAACATATTGTATGCCACCCCCAACACTCCCTAGGGTGAGGGTTAATAGGATAATGGCTGTAAAACACTTTAAGCTCATCCAAAGAAAGGTGCCACACTGTATAAAACTGTAAAGAGTTATTACGTAACTAATCAGATTCAAAGCACACGTTGCAAATGGACCTGTGGAGTGTTGAAATGAAGCCTCAAGGAGGGATGCTTATGCTTAACTTGCCCCGCAGGCCCACGCAGTGCTTCCGGAAATTTCTCTTATATAAATTAACTTCAGAAAATACATTTCAAATCCATTTTTTTAAAGAGAGGGAGGTTTATGACTTCAGAAAAGAGATGAACTTGTACAGCTGGAATTCAGATCCCCATACTTGCTTCCATATGAAGAGATGTCACATTTGATTTTACATACAAATCATAAAAATGCAAATTCTCTATACAGATGGGAGGATGAAGAGCAATTCCATCTTCTAGCCTCAAAGCTCTGTGAGGGCAGGAACTGATTTCTTCTTTTTAAATTAATTAACTTATTTATTTATTTTTGGCTGCATTGGGTCTTCTTTGCTGTGCACGGGCTTTCTCTAGCTGTGGTGAGGAGACCACCAGGCCCAACACTCACTTATTTAAAGAAGGTGCTAAGAAAGTATATCGGCCACTAGGCTGATTGTGTGACAGCCACGTTATATGGGCATTGCCACAGGCTGCTGTCAGCCCACGGGGCTAGGTGGGTGCAGGAGCAAAGACCATTTTAATCCCACATTTTGCTGGAATGTGCAATTTTGGGCATGCCAGATGTAAATAGGAAACACACTAATCTCATTTGTGAATAAGACGTAAAATACCAAGTAAAAAATTAGCACATTTTACTATATAAGTAGTAGAATGAAGTAAGAACATATTATAGCCAATTAGGGGTAATTCCAGACTTCCAAAGATAGTTCAATAATATAAAATCTATTAAGAGACCTTATTGTATAAATAGATCAGAGAATTAAAACCACGTGATTCAACAACAAGGACTACAGTATAGCACAGGGAACTATATTCAATATCTTATAATAATCTATAATGGAAAAGAATCTGAAAAGAGTAGATACACAAATGTATATGTATAATTGAATCACTTTGCAGTACACCTGAAACATTGTAAATCAACTATACTTCAATTAAAAAAAAATTTTTAATTAAAAAAAAACTGGGCTTCCCTGGTGGCGCAGTGGTTGAGAGTCCGCCTGCCGATGCAGGGGACGCGGGTTCGTGCCCCGGTCCGGGAGGATCCCACATGCCGCGGAGCGGCTGGGCCCGTGAGCCATGGCCGCTGAGCCTGCGCGTCCGGAGCCTGTGCTCCGCAACGGGAGAGGCCACAACAGTGAGAGGGCCGCGTACCGGAAAAAAAAAAAAAAAAAAAAAAAAAAAAATCTCACATGACTAGTTCAATATTTGCTGTCCCCCCCAAAAAATGGCTTTTTAAAAGATCTTAATATTGTGATAATAGAACAAAACTTTTTAAGTCATATATTTAAAAAGATATTTCATATATATCTTGTGTGTCACAAAGTAACAGCCAGTGTAATACTTACTGGTGGAAACCTAGAAGTAGTCTCATTAGAGCCAGATACAAGACAAGAGTACTCGTTATCACCACAATTATTTAATGATTGTTCTTGAAGTGCTCACCAATGTAATTAGACGAGAGAATAGATAAGAAGCATAAATATTGGGTAGGAAGAGACAGAAGTTCATTATTTGCAGATTATAAAGATTACAGTCTTGAAAAACCCAAGTGAATCATCCGAAAAACTATTAGAAACATGAGCAAATTCAGTAGATTATCTGGTTTAAAATACAAATATACAAAGTAATAACTTTCTTAGTTGCCTGCAATAACTAGTTAGAAAGTAAAACAGATAAAGTAGTTACCCATTCACAAAAGAAAAAAATAACAAGAAATGAGTATGGTTTGTATTAAGGAAATTATAAAACTTTACAGAAGGACATTATAAACATGGAAAGAAAAACAATATTTTAAAATGTTATTATAGACTAAGCTATAAATACAATACAAAAACAATCAAATTCCTAGCAGGTCTTTTTTTGACAAACTTGATAAAAGTGATTGTAAAATTTATTTGTAGAATAAGCATGTGAGAATAACCAAAACAGAGCTGAAAATGAGTAGAAAATTAATTTTTATTATATATTGATAATTTTCTTTATAATATATTACATAATACATAACTTGATAATACATTTATAATTTTAATTTTTAGGAATTAAAAGAGTGTGGTACTGATCAAAGAAACAGAACAGAAAACCCAGAAATAAATCCACATTTACAAGGGAAGTCAGTACATGAGAAAGACACTTTTCTCCTGATAGGCAAAAAGATAGATTGTTTAACAAGTTATATTGAGGTATCTGGCTCAGGCTAAACACCTTGGTGTCGTTCTGATTGGTCTCTTTCCCTCCCTACCATCCCTTCCATCTATTGTGAGTCCTACTTGCTCTTCTTTCAAAACACACCTGAATCTGGTCACTTCTCACTACCTCCACAAACAGCTACCAGCTCCCTCATCTCTTACCTGGATTTCTATAGCTTCCTAGTTGACCTTCTGGTTTCTTTCTTGCCTTCCAACAATCTTGCCCACATTGTAGTCAGGGTTGTCTTTCAAAAATGTAAGTCAAATGATGTCACTCCCTTCCTCAAGACCTTGAATATCTTCCCATCGTACTTAAGAAAAGTCTCAACTTCTTGCAAGTGGTAGACGTCCCCTGCATACCTGGCCCCTGACTGGCTCTCAACTTCATCGTTCCTCTCTCACTCACTCCACTCCAGACACATTAGCCTTCTAGGACACTCTAAACTTTTTCCCACCTCAGATCCTTGCATTTTCTTTTCTCTCTGCCAGAGTGGCTCTTCCCCTAGATCTTCAGATAGCTCACCCTTCACATCCTTCAAGTTTTCCTGCACAAATGTCCACTCCACAAACAGGCCGTGCTTTACCATCCTATCCAACATACTCCCTTCCCTTAACCCTCTGCTTCGTCTTTGTTGCATTTATCAGTCACCCGAAATTGATACATAAGATAACTTTGTTTATTATGTCTCTCCTGCTACATTATAGGCTCCACGAGGGCAGAGACTGTTTTGCTCACCACTGTAACCCCAGTGCATAGAGCACAGTGCCTGGAGCATGGTAGCTGCTTAATAAGTATTTGTTCAATCAATGAATTGCAGAGGGAATAGAGAAAAGGGGATGGAACTGAGTTATTTAGCAGGTGGAACCGATTGGACTTTGAGATTTATTCAACGGATGAATTCAATGGAGGAATCCTAAGGGACTTAGGATGATTCTAAATTTCTGGACCAGAGAATTGAAGAGATATGGCACCATTTGTATGTTAAGGATTTGAGGATAAGAAACTGCATTCCTAGGGAATATGTTGAGTTCAGTTTAGGGTCTGAAGTGTCTATGAGACCCTCATATAGGATCTCCAGAGGGCGACTGGTAATACTGGTTCACAGTTCAGGAAATTAGAAATAGTTTAGGGTTCATCTTTTTTTTTTTTAATGTATTGAACTTTTTAAGAGAGTAAAAGTAGAGAAAGAAAAGACTTAAAAAAACAAAAACAAAACAAAACACTGGGTAAAGATATCACCAGGAAAGGAATTCTCAAGTTACTTGCACTATTTTGACACAGAGGCAAATTTTCTTCTGCCATGGATAACTGAAATGACCCGCCAACTGTAAATAAGATGAATTCTCTTAACTACGAATAGACCAATGAACGTGTCTCAATAAAGAGATGAGATGCCAAACGTTAGAACTCCAGATTTAATGATAAAGGATATAGTTCAGTTGAGTGATCAAAGAGCATCTGTTGAATAACTAATTAATGCTGTTTTTCTCTCTTTAAGTAGCAAATACGAGGTACCCACTGAAGGCTGATCACCTCTGTAAGTGCCTATGGTAGATGCAAACTAGCGAATGTGAGCCCTGCTCTTCATGGAGCTGACCATCCAATGGGGGAGACAGGTTAAGATGTTATTTTGACCATTTTACCTGTTTAGTCATTAGAGGTATTGTAAACGACTAATTCTTTACCAGTTTAATGAAGCGCATGGTGCATGAAGCATAGTTTTAGTAAAAGACCCTAACTGCTCTTGGTAAAGGAGAAGTATTGCAGACGAGGTGTGTACTCAGCTCTAGGTTTGAGACCAGAACAGCTGCTTCTTCAATCCTCCATTGGCCTCCGAATGGGAACCCAGACATTCTGCCTCAGCTGCTCACCAGATTATCTGTTTATGTTTTTCACTTTTATCATACAGGTAATACTCTGTAGAAAAAAATTTAACTACAGATAAATATTTTAAATTTATCTGAATATATTCAGAGGTCATCATTATTAACATTTTGGCAAATACACTTCCAGGCAATTATATCCACACATATAATATGTACATTTACAGCACAATCAAAATTTACATACTGTTTTATTCCTTAACAATATACCACAAGCATCTCCCTATGTCAGTAAACATACATTTACATTATTGTTTTAAATGGCTACAGCACACAATTGATAGATGTCCCAAAATTGATTGAACTAATCCTCTATTATTGGATGTTAAATTACTTCATATAATTTGCTATTAGGTTTGCTGTGGTGTGATTTGCTGTGGTAAATTTCCTTTTTTTTTTTTTTAGCGGTACGCGGGCCTCTCACTGTTGTGGCCTCTCCCATTGCGGAGCACAGGCTCCGGACGCGCAGGCGCAGCGGCCATGGCTCACGGGCCCAGCCGTTCCGCGGCATGTGGGATCTTCCCGGACCAGGGCACGAACCCGTGTCCCCTGCATCGGCAGGCGGACTCTCAACCACTGCGCCACCAGGGAAGCCCCGGTAAATTTCCTTTTACATTGAGTTTTGCCCATTTATACAAATATATTTTCAGAGAGAATTATTAGGTGTGAAAGTGTGAGTTAAAGAAGACACACATCCTAAGGCTTTTACCCTGAGTTGCCACGGTACCGTGTACTGAGCTGTTGATTACTCTTCCTGATCTTGGTTCCATCAGGCACATCTGTGGGCTTCACTCTAGTTTCTCTACCAAGGGTATAGATCACCTAAAAACAATAGACATGGATGCATCTTAGGGCAACCAATATAATGCCTAGAAGTTAATCAGCAAAGGTTTTCTTTTTAAAGACCTTTTAGGAAATGGAAGGATAATGTCAGTATCAACCTTCCAAGTTGTTCATTTTTTTTCTCCTAGAGACTTAGAAATTTCTCTCATTTCCCCAATGTCCCATCTCCTACTTGAAGAACTAAATGTTATTTAACCAGAGTATTGTATTTCTCCAGCTACCTCTAAATTCCAGTGGCTGCTTACTGGTCTACTATTTTCCATGTCATACCATCGTTGCTACTCCCACTGCTAATCCAGTGAATGCTATCTGCTTAGCACGGGCTTCAAAAGTCACTTGCAGGTGGTCCTGTCCAAAGAAAACTGTCCCCTAAACCAAAACATTCTCATCAGAGCAAACACCTCAGCAAGTCTCCAAAAATCTCTGAAGACTAAAGATAATGGTTAAGGTAGAGAAGAAGGTAGAAGGATCTCAAAGGGTGACAGGCTGTAAGACACAAATTCAAGAACAAATCTTTCCTGTCCCTTGTAGTTTTAGAAATATGCCACATCTAAAGTGCCCATATCACATGTACCACAATGTTCACTGCAGCACTATTTACAATAGCCAGGACAGGGAAGCAACCTAAATGTCCATCGACAGATGAATGGATAAAGAAGATGTGGCACATATATAAAATGGAATATTACTCTTCTATAAAATTGAACGAAACTGAGTTATTTGTAATGAGGTGGATGGACCTAGAGTCTGCCATACAGAGTGCAGTAAGTCAGAAAGAGAAAAACAAATACAGCATGCTAACGCATATATATGGAATCTAAAAAAGTGGTACTGATGAACCTAGTGGCAAGGCAGGACTAAAGATGCAGATGTAGAGAACGGACTTGAGGACACAGGGGGGAAGGGGAAGCTGGGACGAAGTGAGAGAGTAGCATTGACACATATACACTATCAAATGTAAAATGGATGGCTAGTGGGAAGCTGCTGCATAGCACAGGGAGATCAGCTCGATGCTTTGTGAGGACCTAGAGGGGTGGGATAGGGAAGGTGGGAGGGAGGCTCAAGAGGGAGGGGATATGGGGATATATGTATACATATAGCTGATTCACTTTGTTGTACAGCAGGAACTAACACAACATTGTAAAGCATTTATACTCCAATAAATATATATTTTATAATAAAATAAAAAGGCATTAAAATTACATTAAAACCACATTGTAATAATGAAATAGATAATCCAGAATAAACATTTGACTGTCATAAAAAATAAAGTGCCTGTATCATTCATTATGATTGTTCTATCAATAATAATAACTACTAATATTTATTGTCTACTTTGAGATAGGCATAATTCTAAGCATTTTAATATAATGACTCTTTATCTTCACTTAAACAAACAAACAAACCCTTACTATTATTGTTCCCAGGTAGGAAAAAAGTCATAGACAGTTTCAATAATTTTCCCTAGAACCCACAGCTAGTAAGTAACAGAGCTAGACTGAAAATGAAGGTACCAACATGATCCTTGCAGCCATTTACCCCCCCAAAAAAGTTACATAATTTCAAATCATATTTGCAAAGTTTGGGTGAAGTATTTAGGAAAGAGACAAGATCAATATTTTAATCTATTTGAAGTTTTTAAAATAAGTATTTTTTTCATTTATTCAAAAGCATTTAAGGACCACATATTAAGTTGGAACTATCATACCTAAGACTGTAAGAAATGCAAAAGGGAACTCATTTAATTCATTTAACAGATACCTATGGGGCAATTTCTATCTTCCCTGCACTCTGATGGGCCCAGGGGATACATCTGTGATCTCCTCCCTTGAAGAGTTTACAGAGAAGTTCAAGGACAAGTAAATATTGTAGGGTGTGAAGTGCTCCCACAAGGGGACAGTTTATAATTCCACATTAAGAAATGAGATCACTTAGTGAATTATAATCACTATCATGGGAGGGGAAAAAATGAGTGTTATTATTCAAAGAAGGATGAGATAGACTTATATATAGACTTCAGTGTAAATAGTTCATACCAGGTCAGATTTGGGGCTCTAAATTAGAGCTATTGATGAGTACTCTATTTCTTCATGGGACAGTCATATTTTAGGAGCTGAGGGAACAAATGAGAATGATCTTGGATCTGGAAAAGCACATATTCAATCAAGTTTTAGGAGGGCTAGCCTTGCAGTAGTGTACAGAATGGACCCAGTGGAAGGCTAGGGATTGAGGGGGCCTAGGGTGACAAACCAGACATGAGCCAGAGGTAGGGAAAGTGGCAGTATGTACGGAGGGAAGGGGAGATGAAAAGAACATTGAGAAGACATAACACTTCTCAGAGAAATGCAGTGGGAACGCAGAGGGTTTGGAATCAACGAGAATCTGATGAGCCACTTACTATTTATGTGACCTTGGGTGAGTCCCTCTGCCTTTTGTCAATAAATAGGTATAACAATATGAGCATCACAGGTATTACAGTAAGTCCCCTACATATGAACCTTCAAGTTGCGAACTTTCAAAGATGTGAACGTGCATCTGGTTCCAGCAAGGAACCTGAACCTGTGCCATCAGCGTCAGGCGCGAGTGAAACTGCAGCTCGCCCTCCATCTCCTATCGCTGATGATCCTTCAGCTCTACCATCTCCCACCTCCTCTACCTCCTCCAGTCAGTAACTCTTCTTGCCTGTTCACTCGATGCCAGCCCCTGTATGCCAGCTGTTGTACTGTACCGCTGTACTTTCCAAGGTACTGTACTGTAAGACTAAAAATGTTTTATTTTTGTGTTTGTTTTTATGGATTATTCATGTGAAAAGTGTTATAAACCCATTAAGTACAGCACTATATAGCTGATTGTGTTAGTTGGGTACCTAGGCTATCTTTGTTGGACTTACAAACAAACTGGACTTACGAACGCACTCTTGGAATGGAACTTGTTCGTATGTAGGAGACTTACTGTACTTCCATAAGAATTCAACGAGGCAATAGTAGTTATAATCATTATTGATGACTCTCCTCAAAACTGTCACCCTCTATCTCCTTACTCCATCTCTTGTCAAAGTTCAAGGCGTCCTTGGGGAAAAAGCCATAAATAAGGACACTTGTAAAGGAATAAAGGTAGTCTCTGATTTCCCATGAATTGGGTTTGATGAGCACCCCAAACATATCACTTTCCTTCTCCTTATTAATTCTGAACCAACTAGAAATAGATAAAATATAATAGTAAAGCAGACATAGACCAAAATGCCACCTTTATCACTGGCAAAGCTGATATTGGAGAGTGTGGCTTTTATCGGCGGACCGTATTTTCTAGTACTGAACACAGAGATGAGTAGACCTCTGCCTACCCCCACCCACAGGTACAGGCTGCGCTGGATGGCCAGAGGCCTTCTGCCTGGGACAGGCCTCCTGTGGCACGTACCGCAGAGAGAAGGATGGGAGAGTGCTCTGTCTGGTGGCTCACTCCTAAGAGAAGAGGAGAGGAAGGGGATGAGCTTCACAGATTTCAGCAATCAACCCTCACTGTTGGCATGAGTGAGAGCCCAGGAGACCCACAGGGTTACACCAGTGTGGGCTCCTCCTCGTAGAAGGAAACAGCTGGCTTAGCTTAGGGATAGTGACTCCTACCAGCGTCCAGCCCCGTGCTGCTCCCTCTTTCATCTTCTCTCCCTCTGCCTCTCACCGTCTCACTTGGCTCTCGGCGCCTTATTCACAGTAAGGCAGAACTGCTTTCTCCCTACAGGGGGTTGGACCCTTAACAGGTATTCAAATCCCTTAAATGAGAGGAATGAAGGTCCCATGGGGAGTTTTGGTGGTAATTTGTGCAGTCAATAAATCCTTTGCAGGGCTTCTGAAAACAATACTCCTTCAGATGGTAATCTGCCGGTCAACGCTACCAAGATATTTCACTTTGTCAACCCGGGGCCCAGGGTATAGATAGAGTATTTGTCTTCCCTGAAGCAACTTTTCTGGCAGAGCAGAGCTCTCACTTTTAGGGAGATGTATGTATGACACTGCTGGGGTAGCTCTTCTACAAGCATACATTTTGCACAATGAAAATACAGCGGGACAACTTAGAAGGAAAATGAGACATGTGGTTTGACTAACCAAGTGCCTCACTTTATACTATTACTTGCCGCCCACCCCAGTTTTTTCCTAATCCTCCTCAAGCATCTGTCACGGAGGAGGAAAGCCCTAGCCTTGGACCAGAAGTTCTGGCTCTGCCTCTTTCTAGCTTTGGAAACTCAGACACATGATAACTTTTCTGAGTTTCCATTCCCACATTTAAAAAAATGGGGCTTTACAACCAAGATGTCCTTCAATGGGTGAATGGATAAACATGCCCATACAATGGAATATTATTCTGTGATAAAAATAAATGAGCTATCAAGCTTTGAAAAGACATGGAGGACCTGAGATGCACATTGCTAAGTGAAAGAAGCCAGTCTGAAAAGGCTACCTACGGTATGATTCCAACTATATGACGTTCTGGAAAAGGCAAAACTATAGAGACAGTGAAAAAAAACCCAAACGGTTGACAAAGGGAAGGGAGAAAGAGAAGAATAAATGGCTAGACCACAGGGGGTTTTTTAGGGCATGAAACTATTCTGTATGATACTGTATTACTAGATACGTGACACTATGCATTTGTCAAGGCTCGCAGAACTGTGCAACACAAACAGTGAGCCCTAATGTAAATGGTGGGCTTTAGTTAATAATAGCATATCACATCCACTCCTGAATTGTAACAAAGGTACCATGCTAATGTAAGATGTTAATAATAAGGGAAACTGGGGGGAGGGGGTATATGGGAACTATGGGAATTCTATACTATCTGAACAACTTTTCTGTACACCGAAAACTTCCAGGGCTTTGACATCTACCTCCCAGTGTTGTCAAGGGCACTAAGGATGATGCTCCGGGCACCTAGCAACTACGCTGTAGTGTTCAGCCTGTCAGATGCCTGTGGCTCCAGCTGTCCCCGCTTCTCTTTCCTAATCACTTAAGGAGCGTTACTTTCCTGGTAGTGATCACGCCTAGAAATATTCACTTTCAGTGTCCGGACATGATGATCAGTTTCCCCATAAATCTAGCTGCTTTTCAAAATGCTCACGTTCCAGTTGTTGTTTTTTCCCAGTATGCCAATCTTATTTTATCTTTCTGTTAGCCAGCGCATCTTCTGACCTTAGGAATCCTGGCAGCTGCTGTATAGCAGTGAAGGGCATGGGTGTCAGAGCCAGACTGCACTTATATCCCAGCTGCACCATCTACCAAGGGACCAGGCAACCTTGTACAAGTTGTTGGACCTTCCTCTGCCTCTGCTTCCTCATCTGTTAATTAGTGATAAAAAAAAAAAATTCTGTTAGAGTGATAAAAATAATACCTCCTGCACATTTTTTGAGATGATTAAATGAGATGACCCATGGAAAGCAATTAGAATAGTGACTAGCATATAATAAAAAATTAATATTATTTTCCTAAATGAGCATTTACATGTCAAAGATTTTGTCTTTATGGCCGTTGGTTCTCTCCATATGGCTTTGCCCACAGTCACATCTGTGCCATTGGGAAAGAGAAGGTATGTTCTTCCATCCACTTCCTGGGTAAACCTTGGAATTTTGTCAAGCAGACAGTGAAGAATTTGGTGTGGGAGTTTTTCAGATCCATGTTAGACTGACCCAATGGCCAGATTCACCATTAGGATAAGATCTGGATGAGGAAAACATGAGAACAACTTGGAGCTCTAGAACTCCTAGTTTAATAAATGATTATCTATCTATGCTAAAATAAAACATCTGTATATTCAATTGGTAATTATATGTTGAGTACATATGTAGGGGACAGCCATCCCCTAACCAGTTCTGCATTTTCAGCATCTTATTCAGCAATGCAACACCCTTCTGCGTTTTGGAAATGTGCTCTGTTTTCTCTCTTTCAGGAAGGAAACAAAGATCTTTCAGATGAACAGTGAGGTCACTCCTCCCTGTCCCCCTTCCTTCTCCACACCTTGTCCGCAGCCCCTGAGCTCTGCTGAATTGAATAGCGCTGGCATCCTCAAGAAGCGAGCTCCACGAGGAAACATGTGCTCTTTATATTTACATTCAGCACGTCTAGATCAGCCGCTTCATCTGGGACTTAGACCCACAATGTTGATGATGCAGAGAGCCAGATATTTAGTCACATCAAAGCAATTTGCTAATTGCAGATGCTTCCTTTCTGTTTAATGTTTCATGTGCAAGATTAGGTGGTTGATTTAACTGGTTCATAGTGCCTGTTTCATCTCATTAGCTATCTTTAAAGGAAATCAAATCATGTCACATATAGACAGATGACATTAATTATCTGGAAAACATAATAGTATAACCTGTATATGAGTGTATGAGAGACATGATTTAAGTCACTGTTAATTTTCTAGCATCTTAAATATATGAGAACTCATATAGAGGTAAACATGTTAACCTACAAGAGGGTCTCATATATGAATTAGGTATCTGTGCATGTCAGTTACAGTATATGCACTCAACATACAATCATCAGTTAAATATACACAAGCTTCATTTTAGTACAGATAGATAATCATTTATAAGTTAAACTAGGAGTTCTAGAGCTCCAGGTTATTCTGATGTTTTCCTTATCTCTTTTATCTTTAGTACATTTTCAACCATAATTCTAGCAAAAAGTGCAGATAGCTTTAATGTTGCTCCCACCATCTTTTGCTCCAACTATGTTCCTGGTCTAAGCTTTATTTTCATAGACTCTAACTCACCTTTAATTTAGTCTAAGTATGCAACTAAAACATTTCAACCTGAGACAAAGCAGCATTATCATATTTGAGAGAAAAAAGAAAGTCATAAAATTTCCAGAGGAAAAAGCATCCACAAAATCTGTACTTTAGACATTCCTCTGGTAGGGGATGTCAATAGTCGCGGAGGCTGTGCATATGTGGGGAAGGGGGTCTATGAGAACTCTCTGTACTTCCTGTTCAATTTTGCTGTGAACCTAAAACTGGTCTAAAAAATAGTCTAAAAGAAAAAATTATCTGTGATATTAGTATCAAAAAACAAATGTGCTCAGTGTAGTAAACCAGGATCACGCATGGGTTTGGCCTGTAATAAGGACTGATGCTTGTACTATTTATACTGCCACGCCACCAGCATAGAGATATCACGATAGCCAATAACGACTCCTTAGGGGATGTTTATCATGTCACTGAGCTTTGAATTCACAGAGCTTTACCAAGCACATCAGCCACTGAGGATTATCAAGGAAGGAATTCTTCATTTAAATGCTCCCCACTATTTTACATGATAGAGTACAGCAATCTTTATATCGTATTGATTTTTTTTTAGTCCCTGAAAATAAATGAAGACAAGTACAGACAAGAGCACCACGAGACTCTGCTCTCCCTTTACGTCTCCCACTCCTACCACTAAAGGAGTGATTTACTTCTACAAACTCTCAGGACCTGGTGTTCTAATCCCAGGGCTTGTATGTGGATGCAAGGGGACCACTCATGTTTCCCAGTCTTTATCTAATCAATGGGCTCAGATCTATATGGGCATTAGTGATGCTCTGGTCCAACTGGATAGACTTTGTCTACTTTGGTTCGTGTTCTTGCCACAAGGGTTAAGGCAGATTGCAAAGACATTGATATTTTAAGTCAGTTCCTTGAGAAGTAAGAGAGACTAGTATAAATTTTTTAATGTTTATATCTTACAATAAATTTTTTAATGCAACTAAATAAGTTCCTTTTCAGAGATCAATGTACCCTCGGAAGTCATTCTTTGACAAGGCCAAGATGCTGATAGTATAAAGCAGTATAAAGCAAGTGATGCTCCAACTCACTTCATTATAGAATATATTGAAGTAAAAAATGATAACTAGTAATTTTTTTCAGTCGGAAAAAATATGCTTCCCAGAGTACAAAGGTAATGAGTATACTGCAAAGCTGATTTTTTTTTTTTTTTTTTTTTTTGCGGTACGCGGGCCTCTCACTGTTGTGGCCTTTCCCATTGCGGAGCACAGGCTCCGGACGCGCAGGCTCAGCGGCCATGGCTCACGGGCCCAGCCGCTCCGCGGCACGTGGGATCCTCCCGGACCGGGGCACGAACCCGCGTCCCCTGCATCGCCAGGCGGACTCTCAACCACTGCACCACCAGGGAAGCCCCCAAAGTTGTCTTTTGAACGGAATTTTGCTTTCCACCCAAAGAACGGTGCATTAGTTCGCATGAACATCCTCCAAGCAATCACAGTGTCTTTAATCACCTTTTGCTTGGGCCCCACATAATGTAAGGATTCCCATTGCACCGTGCTTGGCAGAGCAGATTTTGAAGACCTGGCCGCTTTTAAGAGGAAAATGATTTCTTCAATGCACTGCAGCTACATAACTCTCCCAGCCATTTTCTGCACAACAATTTTTCTCATTTTGCTTCCTTTGTGTTCCATTCAAGGTTTTCCTGCACTGAGACAATCTTTTACATTTTGTTCTTCTTCTGCCCGCATCAAAGTTAGGACTTTGTTAGAGATGCTTTGCTATCGGCATCTGTTACCTCTTTTTCTTAGGGGCTAAGGAGGAGGCTGCTGTGTGGCTGAAAAAGACTCTCATTCAGTTTGGAATTGCCTCCCTTTGCTTTCCTGTCAGTCTGTCAAGCTCAATCAGAACGCCATGAAAGTGATACAGAGGCGAGGCTTTGCTGGCGAGACTTAGAACAAAGACAGCTCCGTAGCCGAGTACAGATTTCACATCCAATTTAACTCTTTGGAAAAGGATTTCAGGAAATACATAGTCAAGAGTTGAAAAAATGGAGTTGGGTCTACTATAAAGGCTAAAAGTATTATCCTGGCTTAGATAAGCTACAAAGATAGGTTGATACTATTTTCTAGCATAAACCACATTAGCCGGCATTACACATTGAGCTTTCTTTACTCGTTAAGTTGCAAGGAGATTTGAGAGGAATTTAACAGCTACATAAAATGACTCTTTCATGATTCTAGCTTTACCAGTCATTTTAGTTGTACAAGGTGCATGAATAGCAAGGACCTAAATCATGTTGTTTAACAAATCTGGTATTAGAGGGTTAGTCTCAGTTTACTTATTAAGAATTTAGTTGAGTAAAGGATTTTAGGACTCAGTTCTTTGTGTAGATGACAATGAACAGGCCAATACTTGTATTTTTGGGGGGAAACATACATCAGCTACACATGTTTTCAACTGTGCTGTTGGGCCCATTACTAATGTTTTGCATTCAATATATTTTTCCACGGGGAACTAACTGTAAAGAAGAAAATTCATTGAGAAGGACATAGGTCAACGGTGACCTTAGTGGACTCTACCATGACTTCCTTTCTGAAGCCTACTTTCCACTTTTCTTTATCTTAAAAGAGACTTGGTTTAATTCTCTGAATTTTTCAAATTTAGGTCATGACAAGAAAGAAGTGTTGTTAGATTAGTGATTTGATTTTAAAGAACTATCGTCCTCATCTTTTCTCGATGGACTTGAAAAATGCTGAAAACTGGTTCATATAACACACACCGGTGGTAAATCTTAAACATTCTATACAGTAGCAATAATGCTAATGCGATAGTGAGGAGAACCTCCAATAGTTTAAATGAACTACTTTTATAAACTATTCTTTAAAATGGTTATGGTCATAGATATCATTGTCAAAATGCCAGTGTTTGTTATTTAGGCAATGATAGGTATTTTTTGCATGTCTATGTACTTTTATCTTATTGAAAGTACACATTTTTAAATAACTTTATATATACATGTTTCTATACACTCGTAGAGAGAGAGACATTGAAATTATTTTACAGACACAATTGCATTTAAGAGGAAAACATTCATATAGCTGGTACCACATCATCATATTAAAGAAGATATCTCTGGAAAATTTTCCATGAACAAGAGACGATTAGAAGCAAGCATATGATAGACACCAACATTTCATCTCTGCAGGCAATTATGATACAAATTAGAAATGCTATCATGTTGGTGCTCCGTAATTAAGTAAGCAATTAAAAACAAAACTAGTTCATTAACAAATTGTCATAGCTAGGCCGACAAGTGCCCAATGAGGTCACGGTCACGGCAATTGCATAAGATGATGACTTCCTGAGAGCAAAAATCCCAATGAACAGCAATGGTTCCATTTCTAATTCATGTGTTATATAAATAGCAACTTTGTGGTGGAAAAATGGAAATAAGTATTGTAGACAAGTGCGGGGAAGAGAAGAGCTCTTCGTGGTAAGTTATCTTTGCCATTTGTTAGAATATGGCTAGAACCTAAGATGAAATGTTAGGTTTATTCAAAACTGAAAATAAAATCTCCTTTGATACTTGATATGGCTATGGTTTTTTTTCTTATAATTCTCTGGCCAGTTGGTTCATTCAGTCTCTTTGCTTTTGGGGAATCTATGCGTCTATCTTAATGAAGATGGTGACTAGAAATGAGCAGTTACTGGTGGAAGCTGTGAGATCCAGATATTTGTATGTATTTTTTAAGTGGCCATCAGTTCATAAGTATTTCATTACAAAAAAAAAAAGGTTTCCCATTATTTCCGGTGAAACCAGATAGTGTCACAGAAAGAAATTATGTCAACAATGAACACGTTTAATAAATAAGAATTTAAAAAAAGTAAAATGGTTAATCCCTGTACTAATTATTTGCCCCATTTTTGTTAATACAAATTAAATGTTTCACTTGGTTAATGACAAGTTTGATCAAACAGTTCATAAACTGATGGACTGACTTTGAAATGAATTCAGGGGAAAAAAATGACATGATGTGGAGCTGGCAAAGGGCCGCCTCTAGTGGGAACAGATGCCCAACAAATTTGGCGAGTAGTTTTGTTCTCTTCTATCTGTTGCAGTTCACAATCCTAATGAATGTTATGTTTAAATAACATGAATAAAGATAAAGTGAAAATGAATTCAACTCCAGTTTGAGCAGCAGAATAAAAATGAGCAAACTGTATTATCTTCTGCCACCTAATCTGGGTTGAATTTCCTCTGTATCTTTTTTGTTTGTTGAAGAATCCTTTTCTTGAGTCTCCTTGGCCATTGACAAGGTCTTTTGAGATGAATATGAAAAGATAGATTTAAAGGTTAAGGCCAGGGTCAGATGGTTGCAGATGTTTTGTGAGAGATTGTTCGGTTCAGTTTGTGGTACTTCTCCTGACTAAGGTATTTCAAACAGGCAGACTCATGGCCAGCAACTGTCAATGAATGTTGTTTGCCTCACAATTGATCCACGCAAACACAAACACACAGTAGAAGGAGTGTTTGTTTTTTCTTAGGCAGATAATTTTCCCCCAGCCCAAAGATATTGTCAAAAGCTAGAGAAGAAGATGCAGTTTTTATTTCTAGAAAGTAGGATATTTTAGGTTTGGCTCTTCAGATGATCATCTGAGACCATTTTTCAGGGGATGAATAAAGGCACCATGTGATGGAAATTGATTAAACAGTAAAAGGTTGCAAAATTTTTGAAAAGGAAGAAAAAGGAAGTAGTGCTTAGACATAAAAAAAAAGATAAATGAACTAATCTTATCTCTTGACTTCAAATTCTAATTAACAGACAATGTGAAAATAAAGGGACAGGAATTCATGGAGGTCATACTGATTACCATTGGGATATTTCATTATTTAATTGATTTAGATCAAACTCTGTCTCCTCATAAGGAAGGTTAGAATAAATAAAGGTGTATATATATATATAGGTATATATACACACACACATATAATGTGTAAATATATATAATATAGTTACTATTTGCTCAAGTTTATAAACATGATTAAAACATCCCCATGGGCCATTTCCCACCCCTCCCTTGAGTATTTTAACATTAGGTATGAACATTGAGATCCTATAGTTAATTGACTAAGGCCAATGGGATGGTTCCTTTCTACAACGTGCAATTCAGAATCCACAAGATTGGGATAGTTCCTTTCTTAGATCTTGTAAAAAAGGCTTTTGATTAAAGTATATTTTGGAAAATTCTATGTAAATATCTAGGATTTTGAGAGATACAAAAAGCTATGAATTTTTCAATCAACATACTGATAGGAAGCATTTATAGCTCTTACTTTCCTATCATCTATTCAACATTAGTCTCTCTTTACATTTACATTCTTCTGAATTTTATCCTGCCTAATGCTACCGGGAAGACAGTGTTTATTATTCTGACTTGATTCTTTGTGAAATAGGTGCTTGATAAGGATTATTTTTAAAAGACCAAAAGCCCCTCAAGTGATTACCCTCTCAAACTTCTTGTAAAGGAGGACAGATAGTGATTCTCATCATCACCGAAGGCAAATCTAGAATTTTCCAATGTTTTACATACTTGCATATCACACAATATAATCAAAGGGTTTTTGTTGTTGTTGTTTTGTTTTGTTTTTTTTGCTAAGGTGAAAAACTAGACTTTTTTTTTCTTCCTGAGGCCTGTTGCCTCTGTTGAACATTTAGTCACATTTCAAAAGCATAGTGAATATTCCGGTCATTCCTAAATATTTGAACCACTTGAGAATGCTATAGGTTTGCAAAAAATATGAACAAAATCATTCTCATGCTTCTTCCTGTAATAATGAGAGCATTTGGAGATATAAATGGAAATTTAAGTTTCAAATCTACTTCATGCCATCAACACATGCATAAAAGATATGAAACATTCTCTTTACAAGGATTCACCAATGTCAGTTTCACTCTTTTAGACTGTAAAGTGAAATTATTATCTTTTTACACAATATTATCCATTTTGCAACCTCATCCAACTAAACCATTTCATTGCAGGACACGAGGTTTTTAAGATCGTGATTTTGGTAAAGAGGGTGTTAGCCGTACAACTTTCCTAAGTACGTGGAATGCTATTTGAAATATACGTTTCACTTTTTGTTGTTTGGCTTTTCTGAAAGCAAAAGAAAAAACATTCAAGGAGCAGAAAAGAAAATTCCACAATAAAAACAAAGAAACCTATATAACAGTTATGGTTTTTGCAAGTGCTGGCTTTAAAAGTTTTATGATAAACAGGAATCAATATAATTTATTCATATCACAATTTTCTAAAGCACGTTTACAAGTTTTTTTCCTAATACACACTCTGCCATCATTCTGTTCTTATATATGTTCATTTAAACATATTTGCCGAACATAAATAAGAACAATTACAGAATTACAGAGTAGGATTACTTCTGAAAAAAAAATTATCATCAGTTGCATCCTCATCAGCTATCTTATTTGACTTCGACATTAAGAAAAGTATTCAGGATGTCTAGTGGGTGAAGAGAGCAGAAGTGTGTTTTCATTTTGATATGATAGCTGCATTCAAGTTATTCTCTTTACAATAGATTTTACCTAGCTTTATCTTCATAGGAAGCTGCTTTCAGTTGAAAAGCAGAAGTGAATAGAAGTGTCATGACATGGGATTAACAGTACAACCGGTTAGTAAATCAAATGTTGGAGGGGAAGAAAGTAGAATGTGACATGCATCAGCAGGATGGACTGGCAGGGTTTCATGGAGGCAAGTGAAAAGAAAAATTTGAATCATTGGTCGATGCTCCTGGTATCTGTACTATTTTGAAAGCACGTGGTCCATTTGACCAGTCAGTCACTGTAACGAATCTGAGTGCAGAGAGACAATCTCAGCAATGTTAGTTCACGTTGAAGTGATAACCATAGAAGAAACTAGCCGAAGTTCTGTTTCCAACTACTAAAAAAAGAAAAATGTTCCTGAGGCTGAAAAACTGGCCAGTATGGTTCACTTTTGAGATGCCAAACCTCGCTGTGGGATCATGTCATAACATCCACGTTATTCACTAAAGAATTAACTTATTCCAAAAATCCTTCAAGCTGACACTCACATAGATTTTATAAACTACTCGGAGTTAAGATGGGAAAAATTTGAGAGTGTTCACCTCAAGTTTTAAACAGATAATAAGCAATCTATTGGGAGCACTTCAAAATGCGTGTTTAAGCACATCCATGGATTTCTTTCCTCCTTCCGGTAAGTATCCGCAGAAATATGTAAAAACTTAAATTGAAATTGGTAATGCTTAAAGATTTATCTGAGTAGCCTTGGAGATTATCTAAGAGGTTAATTTAAAGGCTTAATAAGAGATGCTTCATGTCATCATCTGTGTCTTCACATGGAAGACTCAAAATTCCACCTAATTTGCCATTTGCTCCATAACTCCGTATTTTTCAGTCTCCATTTTTTACACAACAAGTTTCCCTAAGAATAGGGTTAAAACTGTTACGTGCCTGATTTTTACTTAAAACTGTGTTTTTTAAAAAAAGCTGAATTCACACACCAAAAAAAACAAGCCCATTAAATACCCACACATTAATATATGTTCCTCAGAAACAAATGTACAGTTAGATAACACATAAAGAATTATGAATGACTAATTATATTTTGCATATTTACAGCAAAGACAATTAGCAAATAGCTTTTATATGCAAAATAATGAAAAAGTAATTAAGATGCAGTAACCAGAGCAGCAATATCAAGTCTGTTGTCTTGTGATTCACTCCTAACAAACATAATAATTATGCATTCATTGTCATATAATTAAAACAGCTCTGTCCTTTAGAAAAATGGTTATTTACTGTATAATAACATGAAGAGTGGCAGAAGTTCCTCATAATGGTGAGCAGGATAATTAAATATTTCTTCTTAGGAAATGCTCACCCAGTTTAGTTTATTATCATAAATTTCTACTGGCAGGCAGCTGTCCCTCAGGAATGCCAAGTGTTCTCTCTGAGGTCTGGGAAAGTTGTTTTCTGTTTTGCTCGTACGCTCCCGTCTTCACCTTTCTGTTGAATTGAGCAAGGATGCTCCTGAGCCACTTTTCACCTTCCTAAGCCTGGTCCCCCTGGAGGCCATCCGGAGTTCCAGAGGGCTTCGGGAAACAACTTCGAGGCCCTTCTCTCTCTGCAGCTAGGTCTGCGTTTGGTGATATACAAATGTGTGATGACTGCTTCTCTGACCGAATATATTCTCTTTTTGAAGATATTCCAGGACTTTTAGTCTTTAATCACTAAAATAGGCCTAAATGTTAACATGAGACTTCAGACAATGTATTAATTAATTAATTATTAACATCCAGTATATCTTGTCAGATAAACCACCTGCTTTTTAGAAATACAGGAACACATTTCAAGATAGTTAATGTATTTGGTATTTAGTCTAATTAATATGATACAGACTGTCCTCTGTATCCTCCACAAATAGATTGTGGGAGCCATTTTGCTTCCCCAAAGCTGAGAACATCTTTATGTTATATTACTGACAATTGTTCACCTTTCATGTAAGTACAGTACCTATGTAATGCAATCAGAAATCATTTAAGCAGGAGATATAAATTATTTTGTGACTTTGGTGTGTTATTTTTATATACTGATGCTATTATGTTGGCATGAATGTATAGTCAATAAAATTAACATTTTATATAATAAAATCATGGTCCAGAGAGAGTGGAGAGTGTAGGGGTATTTGGGGAGAGCAGTATCTGTTTATTATCAGTTACTGATTTTTAGAAAACATAATAGCAACTTTGAAATTTATTGTTTATAACATCTTTGGTATTAGAGAAAGAGAAATCTTAAGTAGGAAAAAAATGTATTGAATTATTAAACTTTTATTATTTAAAATATCCTTTTTATTATACTTATTACATAATTTTAATAATATTAAATGTAAACATCAACCTTAGAGGGTAAGAAAATAAATGGTTTTGGTTAAGTTTTGTGACTTGACTTTATTAATATATTTGAAACTAATTATTTCAGCAATCACTGAGCTATCATTCATTTATTCATTGAGTTCAAGAAACAGAGAAACAGATAGCAAACAGTAAGCATAACATTTTGTTTTGTTTAATTTAAGTAAAGAGCCATGACTTTATTTCGAACACTCTATCCTGAAGTATTTAGAAATTTTCTAAATATTCTACACTATCAGCTCATTTGGCTTGTGATAAAATGGATACATGGACAAAGGAGATAATATATGTTCCTTGTTCCTGCGTTACATTTAGGATAACTTAACCATAGCTTAGAATGCTAAAAAGGAATAATTGCCCTGAAGTGAAACTGGTTAAGTATGTTGTTAGAGCTCCTGTATGCTACCAACAGAATTTGGGAGTAGAAAGAAAATAGAATCATAACAGGGCATTCTGATAGCTACTTTATCAGTAAAAGGTAGAAAAGAAAAACAATGTGGTCACATCTTAAACTCTAATGCAAAAACAGTTCAGGATTACCATTACCAATATACCAGAGGCACCAGGAAAAGTAAAAAATATATATATTTTAGATTTTGTAGTTCATTTTTTAAGGAAAACCAGTAATCTCAAAATAATTCTAAGTAGTCATCATGGGGGAAAAAAATCATATCTTTATTCCTTCTTACATTTGTTTTTTGCTTGGTATCGGTTTTAAATTTTACCTACTTGGGCTACAGAAGAGGCAAGGAACACCATAATTTTTTCAATTCTTAGGGCTTATTAAAGGTGTTCATGTACTTATATACATATGTATTGCATCTAACTTAAATTCCTACTTCAGTATATCAGTAATCTATCTTGAAGGTTTAAAGAATAGTGGGATAATAAGAATAGCAGTTTTTGTATCTGCTATAACAGACAGTAAAAATGATCAAATGCTAATTCTTAGTAATGACCTTGCTTCTCCTTTCAAGGAACAAAGTTTATAAGGGTGGGAGATAAGAAGGGACAAAGGTGAATTCATGCACCTGTTCATGCACCTCTTGCTATCTTCCTCCCCAGAGCACACATTTCTCAGCAAAATGGGAGATAGCAAGTCCAAGCCCCAACTTTCAGAGCACATCACAAAAACTGTAATTGTTCAAAATTTACAGTTCACCTTGAAGTTGTTATCTGTACCTTTCAATGGAGCCTCATCAACCACCATGAGTTAACTGCTTTATGTGTACATATCATGGGCATGCAGCCAGACTATGGAATGGAAAACCCTGGGAGACAGGGACAATGTCCTTTCTTGTGTAAGTACATGAGATGGTGCATGAGACGTGGCAGTTGCTTGATAGACACTACTGAATGAATACTTCCATCATACTCAACGGACATACACCAAGGGTTTTGCCCCTTTTCAAAATAATGTTGAAGAAGACCTCTGTTTCTGTCTTCATATTATTCATCCCCAACCCACCCCTTGCTTTCCTCCGCTATATGTAGTCTCAGTTCCCATATACCTTACATAAATACACACAACCACAGCTGTATCTGTTGTCATCTGTATGATATATATGCAGTAGAACCTCAGTCAATAGTCATTGAATGACCGATTGACAGGCTAAATAAATGAAAGAAAAAAAGGAATGAATAAGTAATACAAATATTAATTGAATGTGTTACGGAGATGTGGAAGCATCTTCTCAACAAACGTAAATATCTTTTCTCTGTCTCATCTTTGGCCAGTATGAAATTTGTGATGTGGCCATCTCTGTCATGGCAGCTTGAACTCTCATGCATAAAGTCTATGAAATCTTTCTAGGTGTGTATTTTGGAAATAAATACTCTGTATTTAGGAATGGAAGACAATCAAAAAGGGAGATAAGAATAATAATTGTTTCTGCTGCAGACACAGACCTTCCATTTGAAACTCCCTTTTGGCTCTTGGGCCAGTCCCTGCTATGATTGTTGACCTAGAGGGTTCCATGTGCTCCCGGAGGGTTTATGTAGGGCTACACTATGCACTTTGAATCACCACTAGTCCCTTGTGTGCAGCCCAAACAATTAGACTGCAGAAATTTTTGCTAAGAAGAGTTCAAACTAAATGGGACTTTTTTGAATTGATGGCCTTATTGTAAAAATTTCTTTATAAAGAATTTCCTAGGTACTTTATTAAAATTTGATGTAAAAATACTTGTAAGTCTAATGTTTACTCATAAGTCTAACAAACTAGGGCAAAAAGAAAGACTTTTATAAGGCTTGTATTCAAAAGCAGAACAGAAAGAAAGATCTTAGGTACAGATAATGAAATATCAACTCAAAATACATTCTGCAGCTCACCTAAGGCTTAATAAAATGGATGGTCCTCAAGAACATAAAAACATGACTTTTTATTGCTTGCAACCTTCATTTCTGACTATTGGTTTCCATTGACTTAATGGATCTCCTAAGGAATAAATATTAGCAGGTGCAAAGTAAAAGGAAGTTTATTTATAGACTCGAAATGATGCCATGAGATAGAAAATTGGGTTAGAATCAAACTGGCCTAGAATGTTTGAACGTAAGATAGGTGAGTCCAAGAGAGCACATATAAAGTTTTCATGGCCCTTTTTGCCCAGTAAATCAGCAAGTGTTTTCTGAACTCCCCACTTCTGTGCCTTAAGACTCTCCTGTAACTTTGGTTTAATTTGAAAAATAGCATAGTCAAGTAAACCCTAGAAAAATTATTGTATAAATATACACAAAAAAAATATCAAGGTAGAATGCTGTGGTGAAATCCATGGTTAGTATGCAGAAATTAAACACAGACCTTTTCATTTTTTTAAATTTTAAATGTGTGCTTGTTAGTTTTAGCATGACAGAATCATGATAATCATTCTCAAATACAATTGGCGAATAACCCACAGGGAGGGCAGGATAGTCTGACTTTACCACTGCACATGCTATGGGCCCATTGAGACTTAATACGGGCTCCATGCTGAGTACTTCCAAACCCCTTAAACTCCTGGGCTTTGGGATTGGCACTCCTTGTTCCTCATTTATGTCCCAGAAAGAACCAATCACCCACAAATGAGGCTGGTTATTTCATCATGAGGAAGTAACACATCAGGACTATTTCAGGCAAGGGAAAGAGCAGTGATAGGACAAGACATGTCTGTGGTGAGTGCTGCAAGCATGTTCAAGAAAACCCCTTTTCTGCCAGCCAAAGGCCCCCCAATGTAGGAAGAATCAAATTCCACCAGCTTCAATCCGGCTATATTATATTTGGATAATAATCCTGAAATGCACATTGATGCTGAAGAAGTTGCTTCTTCAAAACTTTCAGGCAACAATTAAGTATTCCTTTGTCATGGCTCAATTAAATGGTTTGGCCTGAGAAAATTGGGGATTGTAAAGTGAGGATGGAATGTGCTTTGATCCTCTTTCCAGGGTTATTGTTTCATTAATAAATGAACATGTCATTTGTCTCACCAGAGGGAGCTCATGCCCTCCAGGCTTTTTTCCTTTTTTTGTTCAGGTTTTATAAAGATGAATTTCCAGTGCTCTGAAATACCATGGATTAGTAGTTAAGCCTGACAGCACTTCGGGGAGTAGCGAGCTTAAAGTGCCTCACACAGGTCTCCAAAGCACTTGTTTACTAATAGAGGAAATCAGCGACCGTCTGCAGCTGCTGATATCGTATTACCATTTGGAGAGACAGTAGCTGAGATAACAAATCACACAGTTTTAATAATTACTCTTGCATTCCCGTTTTTTGTTTCCTGCATAACAGTAAAAACTGGATTTCTTCCAAATAAACAGATAAAAACAGTATGGAACTTTTATCTTTTAATGATAATGACAACACATCATGTTTCAGTAAAAGTTTCCTGCTGAATTTTTTCTGATTTCTAGAGTTTCAGTAAAATGTAATTATACTTTATAATTCCACTCTTTTAATCTTCACTTCAAAAACTATTCACAGTGAGCAAGTGTGCCAGGCACCCAGAGTAGGGGACAATCTGCCTGGACTCACCCATGTGGACCCGCTCCTGCATTCTGTCTTGGGGTAAACCTGTCATTGAAACTGCATCCTGTACATTGAGCTGCTTTGCATTCAAATTAATAGCTAGTTTAATTTGAATGTAAAACAGCTCCATTTACGCCATCATTTGAAAAAAAAAAGAAGTAAGGCGTTTGGCAATGAATGGATGTTTAAGATATGATACATTTGCAATATATTTTTAATCCTAAATTGAACCTATATTAGGATGGGGACATTTTAATATCAATAGATAAGTCATAAAAGGAGCCCTTTTAAAAATCTGCATAGTAAATATGTACTTTAGGGGTCAAAACTACTCCATTGTACAGATACAGTACAGGGTTTAGTTCATATGGTCGGCGCTGGGCATTTTCTGGCAAATCTGTGTATTGTTACATTTCTATAGTCCAAGAATGGCAATTGATTTTTAAAACACATGCTGCAACTTTATTTGCTCAGTAATTACATGGACTTTATCTGGAGGTCAGTGAAAGAACAACTAAACAGGAAAATGAAGCCTTCCTCCCTTGTGCAATGAAATCATCAAAGTTGGCAGACAGAAAGGAATGCTAAACTTTTTCCCAGAGCTCTGAGTTTGGTTTCCACTGGTCCATGTTCCATTGGGTGATTAGAGAAAGCTTTTTTAAAGCCTTACTTCAGAATGATCTTAATTGGTGCAAGGTTGAGCCCTTTCTAGGAGGGGAGGGAAAAGGTTGAATAGCCTTTTCAAGTCACATGAAAGTTTCCAGGATGAATGTACGATAATTAGATTAATAAGTAGCTTAATTTATCACAGCTGAGGATTTCAACAGCCACACATTAGAGCAAGAAAAAAAGATTAGTGTGATTCTAGTTTGTAAAAAAAAATTGTACTGAAACTTGATTAACCTTAAACACAAAGTGCCTTTCTTCCTCAGTCTAAATGTCTGAAGCGGGGAGGGTGTGTGGAGTGGGGAAGTGGGATAGAGGACCTGAAATAATCAGAAAAGTCCTAATTTATTCCTTTCTGTCTCCCAGTTAATGAGCGGTATCAGGATTGCTTTAACCAACTTTTCCCTTTACTGTTTCTTATCCTTAAAATAATGGGCTAGGCATAA
This sequence comes from Leucopleurus acutus, assembly GCF_964270905.1. Taxonomy (NCBI): domain Eukaryota; kingdom Metazoa; phylum Chordata; class Mammalia; order Artiodactyla; family Delphinidae; genus Leucopleurus; species Leucopleurus acutus. The sequence goes on from NC_139142.1 coordinate 43,597,810, forward strand.
GCCTATAAAGTCTTAAATTATGTTGCCCAACCACATCATAGAGATACGTCTTCTCTGATGTGCAATTTGTCATAAGCAGATTCTCCCATCTCTGCTGAAAAGAGAAAGAAGTAATGTGGTTGGGAGAAGAATGGGATTTGGAGGAGATCATAATTCCGGTTAGGGTGTGGTGGGAACATCGAGGTTTAGATTGTTGGATATTTCCAAGAGTTATCTCAGGGCTTTAAAACCTGAAGTTAGTCTCATACCTTCAAAAATTATAGGTTACTACACAAAAGGCAGCAATGAATTAAGATAAGCAGTATTCATTGCTAAAATATGCTGAATCAAGACAATTAGTATGAAAGCAAGAATAATTGACTCAAACAGTATTAAAAAATCAGACAGGAACTGACACAAAAAATATGCATCAAATCAAATTATTGTCCATTGGGAGTCTTTTTCTCCATCTCCTCCACATAGACACCATAAAATATTTTGACAAAAAGTGGAATCTGCTGGACCATCTGATGGTCATATCCAACAGGGGTGGGCCAACATCAGATCTGATTAACCTTCAACTTCCTGACTCCTGTCTAGCTACAAAAGAAACTTTGGCGCTGTGTGGAACAAAGCCGCTGGCATCAGCGTCGGATTCGCGGTGGAAGACCCTGGAGCGTGAATCTATGGTACCTGTCAACACTCAACAGTCATCGTGATGGGGAGGCCAGCTAATGCGAGCCCAGCAGTGGATTGGTGCATGGGGCACTGCCCCTGTGGCTGCTTGAGAAGGTGTGTGGCTGCATGTGGGCAAGCAGGGGCGACACCCGCCAACGGGAAGGAAAAAATACAAAGCTAAAATACCAGAGGACCTCATGACAGCACTACCTCTAACACCACAAAAGTCACTGCGCCTCCGAAACTTACACAGAGTTCTGACGGAGGTGCGGGTGTGGTCCCAGTGAAAACGTCGGAATGTTACTGTAGCCCAGCCTGATCAACAAGGGCAATGCCAAGTGCACTCACGCACCAGTCTGTGTGAGAAGTTCAGAAACGGGAGCCAGAGCCCAAGGTGTATCCATTTCCACTGTGGCAGTCTTCTCAGAGCACGGCTTCTCTGCTGCTGGGATGAAAGAGATTTAAATTAAAAAAAAAAAAAAATCATATAATAAAAAACATCACATTATTTCAAAATACTGAAATTTAAAACATTACTGTAATTATGGACTCTGAGTAAACTTGGAAAACTAAAGCACAGTTAAGCCACCTGCTAGAACCTGAGTGTGTTTTCATCTAAAATGGATATCTCATTACTGGTTAACAGTATTTAGTTAGGAGGAGATATGACCTCTAATTTGCCTTTAAAAGACTAATTTGGTGTTTAAATAAGTGTCTTTTATTTAATAATGTTTTCTTCAACCAATTCACTTATGTCAATAAACTCTCTGTTTAACCTTCTTAAAGGAAACATTTTCTCTGCTCAGAGGCAATTAATGAGCTATCAAATAAGTAGTTACAGGAAAATGAACCAAAATTAAGGGCTGCCCAGGACAGCAAATGTGCTTTAATCTATGAAGTGGGGACTGTATGTTACTGTCCACTACGTCATAGGAAGTGTATCTGTTCTGTCATCCTGCCATCCACCTCCTTTCTGTCAGAGTTCATGGCAGAAACAACTCACACAGGAAAACCTGCTGACATGGGAACATCCCATACACAGTCAGAGGCATTTTCTCTTGACTGCTGTTTCTTTAAGTTTGGTGAAAAGAATTATAAATCTTCAATGTGGGGTTGAGTTGTCATTTTTAATGGGAAATTAAGGGAAAATGAAAATATATGCCATATTAATATAAAAATTAATATCAATTTTTATTGAAAGATAGTTGATTTACAATGTTGGGTTAGTTTCTGGTGTACAGCAAAGTGATTCAGTTAAACATATATACATATTCTTTTTTATATTCTTTTCTATTATGATTTATTACAGGATATTGAAGACAGCTCCCTGTGCTATACAGCAGGACGTTGCTGGTTATCCTTTTTTTTTTTTTTTTTTTTTGTGGTACACGGGCCTCTCACCGCTGTGGCCTCTCCCGTTGCGGAGCACAGGCTACGGGCCCAGCCGCTCTGCGGCATGTGGGATCTTCCCGGACCAGGGTTCAAACCCATGTCCCCTGCATTGGCAGGCGGATTCTCAACCACTGCACTACCAGGGAAGTCCCAGGTAACATTTTAAAATACAGTTTTTCTAGATAGTTATCTATGGGATTCAAACGCATTTTGCTTTTTGGGGTATTAATAGAGTTCAAAGCTGTCACATTTTGTTTAGCTTTCTATAGTAGGTGACAAGCAATTTTTTAAAAAACTTGACCAGTAGTAACAATCATCATTATTTTTATTTTATTTTATTTTTTTAATACATTTTTGGCCGCACTACACGGCATGTGGGATCTTAGTTCCCCGAAAAGGAATCGAACCTGAGGGAAGTCCCCCAACATTATTTTTAAATTCAGAGATCTTTCTAATAGGAGCAGATGAGTCACCAAAATCTCTCCTTCTCAGAAGAGAAGCACACTGAGCATGGCAGAGACTGCTGGCCATCCCCTAATAATTATGCCCCTTTTTCCATAGTTCTGGATTTTTGCCATAGAGCACACAGCCAACAAAAAATACAGATGACATTTACAATCCTCCTTGTAACTGCTCGCTGCAGTCATAAGACTCAGTTCTGGCCACGTTGAGGTGAGTGGAAGTGATGTGGGCAACGAACGTCCGGGTTATGTCCTTAAAGGGCACATCTTCCTCTTCCTCTTCCCCTCTTCAAATCAAAATAAAAAGAGCCTTTAACGGCTTCCTGGAATAGAGTTGGCATCTCAGCTCAACTTCTATGTGAGAGAGAAATAAGCTTCTGTCTTATTTAAAGTCCTGTGTTTTCAGCTAAACCTACATCTTAACTAATACACTGACTAAAAATAGACATAAAATAAATTCAAACTTATGTACTGCCTGTGCCACATTAAACTATCCAATAAGTCTCTCTCTCTCTCTCTCACTCTCTCTCTCTCACTCTCTCTCTGTTTTACATTACTCTTTAAAAAAAAAAAAATTACTCTTCCCTAAAATACACTTTTGATTGAGAATCCTGCTAAACCTTTTGGATGGCTCCCCATTGCCTTCTGAATTCAGGACAATGCCTCACTAGACATTCAACACTCCATGCCTTTTCCAGCCTCCGCTACTCACATACATTCTGCACGCATGTCCCTACCTTCTCTGACCATGCTAGAGAGTTGCACTTTGGGAGCCATGCCTGTCCTTCCTCTCTGCCAGTGCAAGTCTTATCCACCATGTTACCAAAGTGAGAAAGAGTTATATCAATTGAGGGTTTTGGCATCAAATGGACCCCATTGGAAGCCATGGGGTCCTTACACAACACCCTCTGACTTTCCCTCATAGCACTTCTCACATCTTGTTACTGCACATTTGGCTGCTGTCTGCCCCCTACTAGACCATAAGCTCCACATGGGCAAGGATGATGTCTAATTGTCTCAACATCTTATCTCCAGGAGTAGCATGGTGCCTGGCAATTGACAGATAATAAACATTTGTGGAGTGGATGGTTAAACATCTCAATCTGTTTTCTCACCTATTAAGTGAGGCTAATAATATCTAATTCACAGAGTCGTTGCTAGAAATAAATGAGAAAATAAAATGAGGTAATGTGTGTCAAAGGACTGTCCCACAGTACATACTCAATAAATGAGAAGCAATATTGTGCAGTGATTCACAGCATGGACTTTGGAATTAAACCTAACTGGGTATGGCTTTAGCCATGTATGTGTTGGATGACATTGGACATGTTATTTATTTGTTCTAGACTTCCATTTCTTCCTTAAAGCTGATAGGAAATTTTCCCGGTATTATAGTTGAATGTATTAAATTTGACCACCTATGTGCTTTACCACAACATGTGTTACCTAATAGGCATCCACAGATGGTATCTATTGCTACCCATCACTCATCTAATCATTCATTTATTTGTTCAACAGATTTTTTTATTGACTGAATACTATATACCAGGCCCTGGGCTTTGTACTGGGAATACAATGGGGAACAAAGGCAGAGCGGTCCATTGGGCTCACCACTTGAAATCTACAGCTTGGTGAGGTAGACCATTAAATAAATAAACATATATATAAATACATATATAAAGTATTGGTTGTGAGTAACTGCTAAGGAAGAAAAGGACAAGGTGCTTTGAGAAAGACCCTGGATTTACAGAAACGGGGACTCTTCGTGAGCCAGTTCAAATGGCAGCAGCTCCATAAAACCTGCCTTATCCCTCCCCATCCTCTCCTTATATGGTCTTTCTCCTTCATTCAAACCATATATCATATTATTCTTTTATTGTGACATTTGGTTTGTTCTTTTACTTGTTTATTTTTACTCCTAAGAATAGCTAATGATGACAGCTGTTATCAGGGATTCTTAAAAAGGTCTAATTTAAGCCCTTGTAATCTGGACCTCTCACGGGTAAAGTCTATGTCTTACTCACCTTTATTGTACCTGTAGATCTAGCAGGGTTCCTGGCACAAATTAAGGGCTCCAGGAATATTCGTGGAATTGAAATAAATTGTACTATCTCCTTTGGCTTCCAAATATGAAAGATTGCCAAAGCCAAATTCAAATGACTCTCTCTAATCTTTATATGTTAGGCTATTTCTTTAGTTAGTCATTGTGATCCATCAATTTCTTTAACGTATTATAGATGGTAAATAAATCAAAAGTGCATTACAATAGTCAGAGTGTTCATCATGAAAAAGCTTTAACATCCCATGGCAAGAAGGGTATTCTTGGAAGAATCCCAGACTGAAATCCCTTGACCAACATCTAAAGACATTCTGTTTTCTACAGCATTTGGAAATGCCTTCCCAATATAAAATTCTGCTGCTGTTTGTCCCATGAGCTTGACAAAAAGAACAGTCATCATTACTTACAACAGAAAGCATCCTAATGGCTGTTTCTGGCAGCATAATCCCTTTACAGAAATGGAAACATTCACGTTATACCCAGGTTGAAAGGAAATAATACAGTAAAGAATATTTATCAGTTCACATAACTGAAAAATCCAGAGGTAGGGATGTTTTAGATGAGGTTTGAGCCAATGCCTTAAGGATATCCAAAAGACCTGGCTTCTTTCCGTCTTTCTGTGTCAGCTTCATCCTAAGGCTGGCTCCATTCCTAGTCCCAAGATGGCTGCTTACAGCTTTGGGGGCCATATGCTTTCTTTCTGTGTCAAAGAGAGCAATTTTGTTTCAGCATTCCCAGAAAACCCCCTATAAACACTGTGTGGTCTGCTCAGTTCACACATCGACCGTTGCTTCAATCACTTCAGTTAAGAGGATGGGATGGGATGATTGGCTTGGTCCATTCTACCCCTGACTGGGAGGCAGTGAGGTCAGGTTCCACAAAATCACATAGATCCCAAAAGGAAACTGGGGACTGCTGGGAAGGGGGAATGGACGTTGGCAAAACATTTAACACATGTTGACTGCATGAGGTCTCGGTCAGCCTTGGTCTATGAAGCCTGCCTATTCAGGAGGATAGGGCCATTCATTCATATCAGAAAGAAGAAAAGGAAAAGGCATGGACTTCTCTCCCTTCTAAAAAATGGCATCATATTCTGGGGGGGAAAAATGAGCTTTGCTTTTGTATTGGCTCTGTTCAGGGACAGTCCTATGGTTTAATAGAGTCAGCATTTTTAAATAAAATTATTCCTATTCTAAAGTTTTTAAATCATGATGGACAAGTGAAGGCCAAGTAACAATATATACTCTGTCTTAAGTCATTAAATTTTCTAGTAGAAAGGTTGACATTTTGCCTCATTTTCAAGGAAAAATAACTTGAGAGAACTTTAGACAGAAGCCATTCATTTGTCTCCACTTATCTTGATCAAGTGAAAGCCTCTAGAGAATTCACTGGATAGCGCCTGTTATCTTTTTCTCACTTTCTTTCCTCTTCCTCTATCTCTCCCCAACCCCAACCCATCTACCCACATCACCCCCCCTACACACTTCTTCTTTCTTCTCTGTGCTTTCTCTCCATCTCCTCTCCCTCTACCCCCTTTCATTTTTCCTTCCCTCCCAGGAATTCTCTTTACTCTCTGTCTTCTCTCTCTTTTCACTCATGTTTTTCTCTCATCCTCTCCCTTCAAATGGGTCCCAATAGGTGGATTAATTTAGTAGGAGAAACCCAGTTCCCTTTTTCTTCACAATATCATGGAAACAAGTGTGAAAGTGGTGGCAATGATTTAGGGCTGTCGGGGAGATTTAGCTACTCCCACTTCTCTGTGGCCTCCAAACTGCATCAGAGGACAGAGTCTCAGCCATCTGGTAAGAAATATGCTGGTTTCACCAAAATGTTCTGCATTAGACATTAAAGAAGAGAAACTCCAATATGTTTAATACTGAGATCTATGGTTTAACTCTTATCTCCCCAATTCTCACACCACCCTTGAGAGATAAGAAGGCAGCTTAGGGCTTCCCTGGTGGCGCAGTGGTTGAGAGTCCGCCTGCCGATGCAGGGGACACGGGTTCGTGCCCTGGTCTGGGAAGATCCCGCATGCCGCGGAGCGGCTGGGCCCATGAGCCAAGGCCGCTGAGCCTGCGCGTGCGGAGCCTGTGCTCCGCAACGGGAGAGGCCACAACGGTGAGGGGCCCGCGTACCGCAAAAAAAAAAAAAAAAAAGGGAGTATAATTGACTAACACAACTCAAAAATCAAAGGTTAGCTCTCTCAAGCACCCGACATGAATGTATCTTGAACCATAGATTATCATTTTGAAAAGTTAAGATGCTGAAGAAACAGTAAGATAAAACTATTGCTTCAAGGTATAGAACATTCAGGGGAAAAAAATGTGGAGAGAAATTCTTGAACATGTTTTAAAACCAGGGAATTTTGAAGAGCAATTTGGCTGTATCTAGATAGATAAAATTTTTTTTTTTTTTTTTTTTTTTTTTTTTTGCGGTACGCGGGCCTCTCACTGTTGTGGCCTCTCCCGTTGCGGAGCACAGGCTCCAGACGCGCAGGCGCAGCGGCCATGGCTCACGGGCCCAGCCGCTCCGCGGCACGTGGGATCCTCCCGGACCGGGGCACGAACCCGTGTCCCCTGCATCGGCAGGCGGACTCTCAACCACTGCGCCACCAGGGAAGCCCCTAGATAGATAAAATTTTAAGTCTGTTTCCTACAACCCAGCAATTCCAACTCTGGTTAAGCCCTCCTGATAAAATCTCAGACATGGGCACAAGAAGCCTTGCGCAGGCATACATACCTCGCTTTACTGCACTTTGCTTCATTGCTCTTTGCAGACACAGCACTGTTTACAGATTGAAGGTTTGTGGCTACCCTGCATCGAGCAAGTCTATGATGTCATTTTCTCCAACACCATTTGCTTGTTTCGTGTCTGTGTCACATTTTGGTCACTTGCCATATTTCAAACTTTTTCATTATTATCATATTCGTTAGGGTGATCTGTGATCAGTGATTCTTGATGTCACTATTGTAATCGTTTGGCGGTGCCACAAACCGCAGCCATATAAGACAATGAACTTAATCAATGAAAATTGTGTGTGCTGTGACTGGTCCACCTACGGTTGCTCCCCCCTCTCTCTCCCTCTGCACGAGCCTCCCTATTCCCTGAGACACAACAATATTGAAATTAGGCCAACTAATAACCCTATAATGGCCTCTAACTATTCAAGTTAAAGTGTCAAACATCCCTCACTTGAAATCAAAAGCTAAAAATGATTAAGTTTAGTGAGGAGGCCATGTTGAAAGCCAAGATAGGCCAAACAGACCTCTTGCACCAAACAGGCACGTTGTGAATGCAAAAGAAAAGTTTTTGGAGAAAGTTCAAAGTGCTACTCCAGTGAACACATGAATGATAAGAAAGTGAAACAGCCTTATTGCTGATTGGAAGAAAGTTTGAGTGATCGGAGTAGAATATCAAGAAGCCACAACATTCCTTTAAAACAAAGCCGAATCCAGAGAAAGGCCCTAACTCTGTTCAGTTCTATGAAGGCCGAGAGAGGTGAGGAAGTTGCAGAAGAAAAGTTTGAAACTAAAGAGGTTGGTTCATGAGGTTTAAGGAAAGAAGCCGTCTCCATAACATAGAAGCGCAAGGGAAGAAGCAAGTGCTCCTGTAGAAGCTAGGCAAGTTATCCAGAAGATCTAGCTGAGATCGTCCATAAATGATAGTACACGTTAGATTTTCAGTGTAGACAAAACAGACTTCTATTGAAAGAAGATGCCATCTAGAGCTTTCAGAGCTAGAGAGGATAAGTCAATGCCCGGCTTCAGAGCTTCAAAGGACAGTCTAACTCTCGTGTTAGGGGCTAATGCAGCTGGTTCATTAAGTTGAAGCCAATGTTCATTTACCATTCCAAAAATCCTAGGGCCCTTAAGAATTATGCTAAATCTACTCTGCCTGTGCTCTATAAATGGAATGACAGAGCCTGGATGACAGTATATCTGTTTACAACATGGCTTACTGAATATTTTAAGCCCACTGTTGTGCACTACTGCTCAGGAAAGAAAAAAGAAAAAGTACTTTCAAAATATTACTGCTCATTGACAATGCACCTGGTCTTACAAGGTAGCTTATATGAAGAAAAATAGAAAAGATTGAGGAAAGAAATAATAAGTTGCAGGAGATTCACAGATGGCCTTGAACTTCTCAGTAAGGCAGGGGGCAAGAGCATCTTCTGGTATCAAGGGGAAGGGAAGATCAAACAGTGAGTTCCAAAATATGAAAAAGTTTTTAAACAACCAGTGTAGGAAATTCACTACTGAATCTCCAAGAGATTAATAAAAAGAGTACAGAGCAGCAATGAGAACCAGGTGAGGCTCGATAGCATGAGTTTTCAGTGAATTGAATCTGAATGGTTTCATGTTTTTCTCTAGAAAAAAACTGGCAGCCTAGGAAGAAAGAGAGAAATTAACTGATAGTGTTGAATACAATTTAGGGAATGATTGTGTGAATACTTGGTGAAAACTTAAGGCGGGGATGAAGTATACTAGAATCACAATTAAAGCACCCTTTAAAGCTCTCAACTTGGGGCTCAGACTGGACAGAAAAAAATGGATCTGGGAAAGCTTTGGCTTTCTCAGATTTGGGTTTGGCAAGGGCAGGGCACACGTGCCAACTATTCTGTCCCTGAGCCATTGGCAGATCACTCATTGATCCTGGCATCCTTTCTTACCAAACCTAGACATGAGCCCAGAACACTCCTCAATTCAGTATTCCAGGGATGCACTCCCAATTGCTTAGAGTGGACACACATTGTGAAACCAGTGTGCTGGGCATGCCTGCACCAGACAGCAAGCTTCCTCCAGGCAGTAAGCATGTCCTCTTTGAACCTCCAAAGGCTGTACCTGACACATAATAAGCTCTTACTCGATAAGTAATTGTGGGGAATTCCCTGGTGGTCCAGTGGTTAGAACTTGGCTTTTTTTTCACTTCCCGGGGCCCAGTTCAATCTCTGGTCGGTGAACTAAGATCCTACAAGCTGCGTGGCATGGCCAAATTTTAAAAATAAGATAAAATGAATGTATCTTTAAAAAAAAAAAAAGTAATTGTGGAAAGAAGGAATGAAGGGAGAAAAGGAGAGAGAGAATGGAGTCCCTGATGAAAAACAAAGAACAGGTTCAGGAGAAATGAAAGAAAAGAGAAAGTAAAAGAAGGTCAGATTGGGGTCAGAACAGGGAGCTCAAAACTGGTGACCTTGGGACTTCCCTGGAGGTCATTAAGGTGGAACCGTTTCAAGTAGTGAAAAAAGTTAAAGGTCTGCCTCTTGTAATGAACAAAAAAAAAAAAAAAAAAAATGAGAGGGTTGTTATGCCCTTACTCTAAATTTTCTTCTGTGAATTCTTATTCTTCTCCTGCAAAGAGTTTCTCTTACAAGGTAGCTTATAAAAGGTGACATACTTAAATAAACTTTTGCCATCTAAACATTTAGAAATGAAGAGTTCAGTAATATTTTGTTTTGTTTACATACTATGCATTTTTATGAGGAAAAAATACTTTCTGTCACATTGCTATAGAACCATAGAATTTTCAATTGACAAAAGTATGTGATTTTTGTATTGATGTTTTCCATAAAAATCGCAGAAAACTTTAGCTAGAATCTACTACAATATGGAATACAGGGGAAATATACATCATTCTTCTGATCCTTAATTTAAAGAGAAAATTCAGGACACTTGGTTGCCTGAATTTTTTAACCACTAAAACTTCAGTAATGAATTATGGATGCAAATGTTTTTAGCAATGCTGTCTTAACATTTACCTGAAAATAAAATTAACTGCTTTTCTCTCCAGGTCATGAATAAAATTAGTCTAATGTGGTTGTCCCCTAGGTGGGTCTTTTATGGAAATATTGGGTGTTTTCTTTTGGTTTTTTTTTGGTCCAAACTGCCTATGCTAAACTTTCATGGGGCAAAACTCGCCAGTCCTTCTTATTAACCCCCTCACCTGTGGCAGGACCAGAGTTTTGTTTCTAGATATCAACTCAACAAGACTTGAGTGTGGAGGTAAATCTTTAGGTATGTGAAAAGTATTTAAAATAAAAGTATCTTCATGGTATGTACGTACAATGGAATATTATTCAGCCTTAAAAAGGAAGGAAATTCTGACACATGCAACAACATGGATGAACCTTGAAGACATTAGGCTAAGTGAAATAAACTAGACACAAAAGGCCATATAGTGTATGATTCCACTTATACGAGATACTTAAAGTGGTCAAATTCATAGTGACAGAAGGAGGAAGGGTAGTTAACAGGGGCTGCGGAGAGGGGGATGGGGAGTAATTGTTTAATAAACACAATTTCAGTTTGGGAAGATGAAAAAGTTCTGAAGCTGGATTGTGGTGATTCACAGCAATGTGAAAGTATTAACGCCACCGAATTATACACCTAAAAATGGTTAAAATGCTAAGTTTTATGTTATATATGTTGTACCACAACAAAAATAAAATAAATTTTAACTATATTTTCAAAAGCAAAGGAAACTGTGGCTGATTTTGATTCACTGTAATATAAAGTAACTAGAAGATTTTTTTCCCCATGGAAACATTGTAAACATCAAAATAAATACTTTTATTTTAAATGGTCATTGTCATCTTGGCCAAAAATTTATTCTATAAAAAGAAAACCGGACAAGACATTTAACAAGGAAATGTCATTTGAGTGTGAGATGAAAAGGAAAAATGAAGACATATACTCCACATCTTCAACAATGTTTCCCTCTGTGGCCTGGGAAGCCTTGCATGAATTAGACTGAAATTAGATTGGAACTATATTATCTTTGGTTCGAGAAGAATTTTTTTTTTTAATGAATAACTTAAAATGTTCATTTTGGCCATTAGGAAAAATCAAAAGTAGAAACACTGAAAAGGAGAATTTTTAATGTGAAGATGGTTAAAATGTGTCAGTATCACATATTTAGGCAAGGATAGAAAAGTAAATTACATTTGTGTGTTTGTCTTCCCAAACTGTTTTCTTGGCCTAAAATTACTCAACATGTAAAAAGATTCCCAGTAACGTCAATGACTACATAGGAAATTGATAACTGCTAAACCTCCCACTCTCCTTGCCACCCGACAAGAAAATAAAATCAAATCTGAGCCCCTGGCTGCACAGTGCCCTCAGTTGCTTTGTTACCCTGGGAAATGCAGAGGGTCGGTGGAAATTATCCTATAATGAGCAATCCATCTGGCTGCACCTAAAAATGGAATAAAAATGCCACCCTTGACTTTTCCATGGTAGTAAATTAAAGCCTAATGTATAGTTCTAATTACTAACATTTTCTCTCTAATGGTTCAGTTTGGCTAGGATTTCCGACAATCCCCTTGTTCCCCTAAAGCAAACACCAGAGAATGTTCTAACCCCACTGGTGGCATTTATTAATAACCCCCTTGACAGATGAAAAAAAATCATTATTCTATATTAGACAGGAAAGGATTTTCTCAGCAAAAGCTAATTGATTTAAAAAAAATTCAGACGCTATAGAGGAATTAATTTCAGAGAGGGGGAAAATACAACAGCGTCAAATAAAAACAGATTCTTGTATAGTATGATGTTGCCTGGGCACTGTTTGGGGTACCAGCTAGGGGAAAAAAAAAACCTGATAAATGTATGAAAAAATATCCATGCCTCCTTATATACTGGGATGAAGAGATGAGAGGAAGAGGGTTCTCTTGTGAAGAATTCTTACTTTGTGCCTCCATGAAAGAGATAAGATGTGATAAGTTGGTTTCTATGGATGGCAAATACAAACACATACAAAAAAAATTGTTGGAATGTTTCCACATTCTTCTATTTAATCTCTTTCATTCTTATTTTTAAAAGACGTTATTCTTTTTAAACTAATGTACAAATACATGCTAAATACAAATCAGTATTAAACTATAGGTCTAGTTCTCATCAAACAGTATACAGCTTTCTGAGTGACAATTAATAATTTAGAAATACTAAACAAAAATAAGATTTGTGGTATACTGAGAAGAGGCATGGTAGAAAAAGAAATATGCTGAAATGAATATTTTTGTAAGCTACACTCCAAAGTATGCCAGTAGTAAATAGAAATACAACTTTATAAAGCAAAGCAGTGGTGGACCCATGCAGGTGGGGTCGGGGTGTCAGGGAAGCAGTGGCTTCTGGTACAAGCACTAAAGCAGTGTCTACAGAGAGTGGAAACCCAATATGAAAACCAACTAAAATCCAATCTACCTTTTAGTATCATCATGCACTGACCATTCTAAACAGTGAGGAATAAAATACTTTTCTCTGCAAAAATACTGTTTGTCTAAATTCTAAACAATTTCTGTGGTTACCGTTAAATTTTGATAATGTAAGTATACACTTCAAGTTAGCACATTTTTATTACTTAGGGTTTGTAAACATTGTATTCTACATAAAAGTTAATTTGAAAACTGCCTGATGCACTGTCCTGGACCCCCATGAATTCAGCTACACACATTCATTACTACAACAGACAAATATGTAGATATACTATTTCCCCTTATGTCAAAAATGCATTAATGTATTTTAAAACTATTAATATTTTTTTAATTTTTGTACTATAATCTCTATTTTATTTATAATTATTTTTCTTTTACTTGCAAACTATAAATACAAAGTGCAATAAAAATATATTCAGTGTCTGTATTTCTTTTCTGGACATTTTTTTTTTAAGATTTATTTATTTATTTATTTTTAATTTTGGCATGCCAGGTCTTAGTTGCAGTACACGGGATCTTCGTTGTGGCACGTGGACTCTTAGTTGCAGCATGCCTGCGAGATCTAGTTCCCTGACCAAGGATCAAACCTAGGCTCCCTGCATGGGGACCGCGGAGGCTTACCCACTGGACCACCAGGGAAGTCCCTGAACATTATTATTATATTTCATTTCATGATTTTTTACAGAAAATAATTTTGTTGTATAAAACATGGGAAATGTTAAAAAGAAAAAGGACCTGCTTCGGTTATTGAATACACTATGTTCTCTACTAAGGCAAAGAAAATAAATTACATTATCTGAATGACTGGAGGATAAGGTCTTCAGCTTAATCAAATAATCTAGCAAAACAGTTTTATAATAGATGGTCAATTATTATAAAGTGATGATTAAAAGCAAAAATCAGATAAAATTAGATAGTGTGCAAATGAATTTTTCTTTGACAATTGAAAAGGTCTTTCACTGACTCAAAATTATCATTGTTGTATAAGTATGCAGAAATACTCATTAGTGGAAGCATTAGGTAATGCAGTGATAGCTAATAGAACATTAAAAAGTTAAAATGAAGGCTTATGTTGAATTCTGTTTAATTCACACCCCCATTTCACAAAGAATGTAAAAGTCATCTGCAATTTACTGTGTTGAATCTCAAATAAAATTTCTATAGGCCTGAACTATAATTTTTTTTTTTTTTTTTTTTTGTCCGAGCCTCACAGCTTGTAGGATCTTAGTTCCCCAACCAGGGATTGAACCCCGGGCCCTGAGAGAGTGGAGTCCTAACCACTGAACCACCAGGGAATTCCCCTGAAATATAATTTTAAAGTGTACTTTTATTGTGAAAAAAGAGTTGTCACATTTATCATTATTCTGAGATTTATATGTTTCAATGAGCTAAATAATGTTTTAGGACTTTTGTAATCAAAAGACTTGGTTCCGGGCTTCCCTGGTGGCGCAGTGGTTGAGAGTCCGCCTGCCGATGCAGGGGACACGGGTTCGTGCCCCGGTCCGGGAATATCCCACATCTCGCGGAGCGGCTGGGCCCGTGAGCCATGGCCGCTGAACCTGTGCGTCCGGAGCCTGTGCTCCGCAACGGGAGAGGCCACAACAGTGAGAGGCCCGCGTACCGCAAAAAAAAAAAAAAAAGAAAAGACTTGGTTCCTCCAAATCAGCTGATTAGATTAGTTCTTTGTTACTCAACTCTTTGTTGATCCATGCCCTGGTGAAGATTCCTGAAACACTCATGGGCAAGTCTATGAGGCAAAATAATAGCAACATGAAGTTCCAGACTATTTGATGGAAAGATATCAGTGCTCTGCCACTCAGATCTCTTTGAATTTACCCTTCAGTTGTTGCTGAAAACCAATTACTATATAAGTTAAGGGTGGGTTGTGGACCTTGGTCAGGTTTTCATGCGAAGGGCTTCTATTTTCTACTCCAACAGCCTGAGGCACAAATAGGCACCTACAGATTCATTTGGGCATCAATGGAATGGCAGAAAGCTCAATATTCATGCCGAAGCTCCATTAGCTACACAAATCTGACATCCTGTCAACACATTGACCCAAATTTGTATATGCAAAGGTTTGCCTTGGCAACCTCAGCAGCTATCTAAGGGGATCTCCTCTGAAAGGAAGCCTGCCCTTTGGGGGAGGAGATGCTTCCTTAAAGCCTAGTTTTTTATCAGTTTCCCACTTAAAGGGACACTGCATTTCATCAAGAAGTAAAAATGTGAATGAATTGCAATTCATAAGTTTCCATAAATTATAAAAATTTACATGGTTTTTACTGCAACTCGTGCTGGCTATGAAGAAAACAACAGCTTAAGACAAAAATTAAAATAATCATTCAGCAATTACTGAGTAACAACTATGGCAGTCCCCAAACTAAGTATTGTGGCTCTAGGAAAAAGCACATGGTAGGTACTCAAGAAGACAGGTTCCTGTGAATAAACATATATACCTAGCTGGTGAGATTACATGAATGTATGCATACAAAATGAAACTATCATGAAAAGCCTATGTGTGACAAGTTCCAAGTGAGTGGTACAGAAAGTAAGTGCTAGATGTGTTTATAAAAGAAAGAACTCTCTGTAGATTCCAGGAACAGGTAAGCAAGTCTACATGTTCTAAAATGAGTCTTGGATTAAACTGAACATTAAACTGGCCAGTGCACTGTATGAACTATGAAAGCTTTATGAAAAGTAAAACTTTTGATTTGGACAATAGCAATACCTCCTTACTAAGTCAAGATAAAATATCTTTCTATTTAATGGTAATAGTTCTATGTTAAATTATATTCAGTTCCTGGTCCCGTATGATTGCCAAGTCATTTTCCTCTATTCTGCAGATCTTCTGTTATAGAGCTCATTATTCTGCATTTTCCACTCTAATTGTGAGCAGTTACTCCACCATCTTACCTTGACACAAAGGTACCAGGGGAGTAAATTTTTTGCCTTCCACACGTGGAGAACGCCTGTACATCCATCACCTTGAAGAGCAGGTGATGTTCCTAATCCGCTTCTTATTCAACCCCTGTCAGTATCCCACAACTTCAAACTTGTGAAGTCTGTGCCATTTTGATTGCCACCCTTTCTTTCCCCTGTTGTCACTGCCACTGACCACCCTCCAGCACTTCGTTCCAAGTATCTATCTCTCCATCCCACCCCCTGCCATTCCTTAGTGACTCAGGGAGCCTAATGATCTCTTCAACCTCAATGACTTTTATTGTCACTCCTTTTTAAAAAAATTCATGTAATGAGTCCTAGTGGTCAGGATGTTTATAATCTTTATCTTATCAAGAAAATACAACTCGAAGGCCTTTGCCATCACCCATTGTAGGACTAAATATCCAAGAGGAGAGGGGAGATAAGTGAGTGTAACAATGATAAGTACGATCACCAAGTACATCTCTTTTGATGTGTGAAATAAATATATACTGTACAACATTCCTGAACAAATGACTATTCAGTCTTTGTGAAAGTTACCAGTGAAAATTTTGTTATTGTCATATTCTTCTAAGGTAAATGCTTGGGGACTCTCCCCCTACAAATTTAGAACTTCTGTGTAAATTTGTATTAGTAACAACTAAATAACCATTAAAATGAAATTCGTGAATATTAAAATAGAATTATTAATTGCCCCTACTAATACAGTGGTTTTATTAGTGACTACTAAAATAGAATTTCTTTTCTGTATGTCTAAAGCCATAAATTGAGGTCTCTGGCTACATTTAAGCTACAGCACATTGCACAGGAGGAGCGGGAGGGGGGAAAGAGATGGAAGTTGGACTCAGAACATCTAAGTTTAATTCCCAGGACTGCCAGACTGCCACTTAATGGCACTGTGATCTTTGACAAATCACTTCATTTCTCAGTTTTCCCATCTGTAAAGTAGGGATAATGATTATATTAGCTCAGGATCATTGAATGTTATCCAAGGAGGAAATACGTGAAAATATTTCATATATTTTAGAAGCACATAGCAAATGCTAATTGTTGTTACTTCACAATATTTCACTGAATAAAATTTAACAAAGTGGCTAAGACTGTGGTCTCCAGACCAGACTGCCTGGATTTAAATCCCACCTCCCCCAGCAGTAGATATGAAAGTCCTTGAGCTTTTTCAAGCCTGATTCCTCCTCTGTAAAGAGGGACAGTACCTATTTAATAGTGTGTTGTGAGGCTTAAATGAGCTAAGTCATGCAAAGCACTTATAGCACGCTCTGGAAAATTATGAAATACTAATAAATGTTCGTTCATTTATTCAACAAATGTTTATTGAGTGCATACTCTATGCCAGACTTATTCTAGGACTGGGAATATAATACAGAATACAAGACCAAAAAGGTCCTCACTCCCATGTGGCGTATAACTTAGTTGGGGCAGAGAAGATTTTATTATGATTGCAAATAATAATATATATGAGAAATATATTTGGAGGTGATACATGCTATGAAGAAAATAAAACAGGACAATATGTTACAGAATGACACAGGACCTCTACTCTTACTAAACAGAAGTTAAGTTATTACTACATTACTATTACTACCACAACTCTGCCTTCCAAATCTACACTGTTGAGGCACTTCCTTGCTATGCGTGTGCTCCACTTTGGCTGAGAGATGAAAATGCTTTTAAAGCATTTTCCCTCCCAGTGACACGTAAGAACAATAGCATCACCAAACAACATCGGAAATCCAAGCATCATGTGATGCAGTCACACCTTATAGACATAGAAATGGACAGAGAACTTGACTTTAACCTATCTAGGATTTTGAAAGTCAATCTTTTATGTATAGGATTCCAGTATTTTTCAAATCAACACATGTTTATGAAAGTCTCTACAGGAGACATAAAGTGATGTAAGAAAATAATTTCTGTTGTCAAGAAATTAATAATCAAGTTAGGGGAGAAAAGATAGTAATATATTTAAAGTGAAATAACCTAAATTATTTAAATGACATTTCAAAATAACAACAAAAATCACTAATTACCAAATAAATTATTTGAATATGTTAGTTCAAAAGGAAGTTCAAAAGAGAGAATAACATATTCAACTTGGGTAGGCAGGAAAATTGACATATGAAAAACTGGGAAGAAGAGAGTATTTCAACTGGAGAGAATAATTTAAACAAATACCTGTTGATAGTTGAGGGTAAAGACATTCTGAGAAGAGTGAGTAAAATGATTTGCCTTTAGAAGAATTGAGAAGGGGTAGAAATATGGCTATGAGACAGATGGCTTCAGAATCTAAAGAAAAAGAATATAAATGCAGTTAAAAGAAAACCTGTATGCAGTAAACATCTGCACTTAGAGAATATTTATTTTGTCTATCTATGGTGAAAATTTTAAAAG
This sequence comes from Leucopleurus acutus, assembly GCF_964270905.1. NCBI lineage: Eukaryota > Metazoa > Chordata > Mammalia > Artiodactyla > Delphinidae > Leucopleurus > Leucopleurus acutus. The sequence goes on from NC_139142.1 coordinate 43,615,937, forward strand.
GAAGTGAAAAGAAAAAGCAAGTAAAGAGGAAGGGAAGGAAAGGAAAAATATATTAGGAAATTACTGTACATCATAAGGTAGAAGACTGTGAGGAGATTGGTTCAAGATGACGGAGTAGGAGGACATGCACTCGCTCCCTCTTGTGAGAGCACCAGAATCACAATTAACTGCTGAACAATCATCAACAGGAAGACACTGGAACTCACCAAAAAAGATACCCCACATCCAAAGACAAAGGAGAAGCCACAATGAGACAGTAAGAGGGGCATAATCACAATAAAATCAAGTCCCATAACTGCTGGGTGGGTGACTCACAGACTGGAGAACAGTTATACCATAGAAGTCCACCCACTGGGGCTTCCCTGGCGGCGCAGTGGTTGAGAGTCTGTCTGTCGATGCAGGGGACATGGGTTCGTGCACCGGTCCGGGAAGATCACACATGCCATGGAGCGGCTAAGCCCGTGAGCCATGGCCGTTGAGCCTGAGCGTCCGGAACCTGTGCTCCACAATGGGAGAGGCCACAACAGTGAGAGGCCTGCGTACTGCAAAAAAAAAAAAAAAAAAAAAGTCCACCCACTGGAGTGAAGGTTCTGAGACCCACGTCAGGCTTCCCAACCTGGGGGTCCGTCAATGGGAGGAGAAATTCCTAGAGAATTAGATTTTGAAGGTTAGCGGGATTTGATTGCAGGACTTTGACAGGACTGGGGGAAACAGAGACTCTACTCTTGGAGGGCACACACAAAGTAGTGTGTGCATCAGGGAAGGAGTAGTGACCCCATAGGAAACTGAACCAGACCTACCTGCTAGTGTTGGAGGGTCTCCTGCAGAGGCGGGGAGAGGCTGCGGCTCACCATGGGGGCAAAGACACTGGCAGCAGAAGATCTGGGAAGTACTCCTTAGTGTGAGCCCTCCCAGAGTCCCCCATAAGCCCCACCAAAGAGCTGGGTAGGCTCCAGTGTTGGGTCGCCTCAGGCCAAACAACCAACAGGGAGGGAACCCAGCCCCACCCATCAGCAGACAAGCAGATTAAAGTTTTACTGAGCTCTGCCCACCAGAGCAACTCCCAGCTCAGCCCACCACCAGTCCCTCCATCAGGAAGCTTGCACAACCCACTTAGATAGCCTCATCCACCAGAGGGCAGACAGCAGAAGCAAGAAGAACTAAAATTCTGCAGCCTGTGAAAGGAAAACCACATTCACAGAAAGAGAGACAAAATGAAAAGGCAGAGTACTTTGTACCAGATGAAGGAACAAGATAAAACCCAGAAAAAAAACTAAATGAAGTGGAGATAGGCAACCTTCCAGAAAAAGAATTCAGAATAATGATAGTGAAGATGATCCAGGACCTCAGAAAAAGAATGGAGGCAAAGATAGAGAAGATGCAAGAAATGTTTAACAAAGACCTAGAAGGATTAAAGAACAAACACCTAGAACAATTAAAGAACAAACAAACAGAGATGACAATACATAACCGAAATGAAAAATACACTAGAGGAAATCAATAGCAGAATAACTGAGGCAGAAGTACAGATAAGTGACCTGGAAGACAGAATGGTGGAAATCACTGCCACAGAACAGAATAAAGAAAAAAGAATGAAAAGACATGAAGACAGCCTAAGAGACCTCTGAGACAATATTAAATGCAACAACATTCACATTATAGGGGTCTCAGAAGGAGAAGAGAGAGAGAAAGGAACCAAGAAAATATTTGAAGAGATTATAGTTGAAAAGTTCTGTAACATGGGAGAGGAAATAGCCACCCAAGTCCAGGAAGCACAGAGAGTCTGAGGCAGGATAAACCCAAGGAGAAACATGCCAAGACACATAGTAATCAAACTGACAAAAATTAAAGACAAAGAAAAATTATTGAAAACAACAAGGGAAAAATGACAAATAACATACAGGGAAACTCCTGTAAGGTTAACAGCTGATTTCTCAGCAGAAACTTTAAGCCAGAAGGGAGTGGCATGACATATTTAAAATCATGAAAGGGAAGAACCTACAAGCAAGATTACCCTACTTGGCAAGGATCTCATTCAGATTCAATGGAGAAATCAAAAAAAAAAAAGCTTTACAGACAAGCAAAAGCTAAGAGAATTCAGCACCACAAAACCAGCTTTACAACAAATACTAAAGGAACTTCTCTAAGTGAGAAACACAAGAGAAGAAAAGGACCTACAAAAACAAACCCAAAACAATTAAGAAAATGGTCATAGGAACATACATATCGATTATTACCTTAAACACGAATGATTAAATGCTCCAACCAAAAGACACAGGCTCGCTGAATGGATACAGAAACAATGCCCATATATAAGCTATCTATGAGAGACCCACTTCAGACCTAGGGACACAAACAGACTGAAAGTGAGGGGATGGAAAAAGATATTCCATGCAAATGGAAATCGAAAGAAAGCTGGAGTAGCAATATGCATATCAGATAAAATAGACTTTAAAGACTGTTACAAGAGACAAGGAAGGACACTACATAATGATCAAGGGATCAATCCAAGAAGATGATATAACAATTATAAATATATATGCACCCAACATAGGAGCACTTCAATACATAAGGAAACTGCTAACAGCTATAAAAGAGGAAATTGACAGTAACACAATAATAGTGGGGGAATTTAACACCTCACTTACACTGGTGGAAGGATCATCTAAACAAAAAATTAATAAGGAAACACAAGCTTTAAATGATACAATAGACCACATAGATTTAATTAATATTTATAGGACATTCCATTCAAAAACAGCAGATTACACTTTCTTCTCAAATGCACATGGAACATTTCCAGGATAGATCAGATCTTGGGTCACAAATCAAGCCTCGTAAATTTAAGAAAATTGAAGTCATATCAAGCATCTTATCTGACCACAATGCTATGAGATTAGAAATCAATTACAGGGAAAAAAAATTTAAAAACACAAACACCTGGACGCTAAACAGTACATTACTAAATAACCAAGAGATCACTGAAGAAATCAAAGAGGAAATCAAAAAATACCTAGACACAAATTACAAACAAAACACGATGATCCAAAACCAAGAACTGCAGCAAAAGCAGTTCTAAGAGGGAAGTTTATAGCAAAGAAGCCTACCTCAAGAAAAAAGAAAAATATCAAATAAACAATATAACCTTACACCTAAAGGAACTAGAGAAAGGAGAACAAACAAAACTCAAAGTTAGTGGAAGGAAAGAAATCATAAAGATCAGAACAGAAATAAATGAAATAGAAACAAAGAAAACAATAGCAAAGATCAATAAAACTAAAAGCTGGTCTTTGAGAGGCTAAACAAAATTGATAAACCTTTTGCCAGACTCATCAAGAAAAAGAGGGAGAGGACTCAAATCAATAAAATTAGAGGGCTTCCCAGGTGGCGCAGTGGTTGAGAGTCCGCCTGCCGATGCAGCGGACATGGGTTCGTGCCCCGGTCCGGGAAGGTCCCACATGCCGCGGAGCGGCTGGGCCCATGAGCCATGGTCACTGAGCCTGCGTGTCCGGAGCCTGTGCTCCGCAACAGGAGAGGCCACAACAGTGAGAGGCCCAAGTACTGCAAAAAAATAATAATAATAAAATTTAAAAATTAAAAAAATAAAATTAGAAATGAAAAAGGAGAAGTCACAATGGACACCACAGGAATACAAAGCATCATAAGAGACTAGTATAAGCAACTCTATGCCAATAAAATGGACAACCTGGAAAAAATGAACAAATTCTTAGAAAGGTTTAACCTTCCAAGACTGAACCAGGAAGAAATGGAAAATATGAACAGACCAATCACAAGTAATGAAATGGAAACAGTGATTAAAAATCTTCCAACCAACAAAAGTCCAGGACCATATGGTTTCACAGATGAATTCTATCAAACATTTAGAAAAGAACTAACACCCATCCTTCTCAAACTCTTCCAAAAAATTGCAGAGGAAGGAACACTCCCAAACTCATTCTATGAGTCCACAATCACCCTGATACCAAAACCAGACAAAGATACTACAAAAAAGAAAATTACAGACCAATATCACTGATGAATATACATGCAAAAATCCTCAACAAAATACTAGCAAAGAGTATCCAACAACACATTAAAAGGATCATACACCATGATCAAATGGGACTTATCCCAGGGATGAAAGGATTCTTCAATATACGCAAATCAATCAGTGTGATACCCCATATTAACAAATTGAAGAGTAAAAACCATATGATCATCTCAATAGATGCAGAAAAAGCTTCTGACAAAATTCAACACTGATTTATGATAAAAACTCTCCAGATAGAGGGAACCTATCTCAACATCATAAAGGCCATATATGGCAAACCCACAGCAAATGTCATTCTCAAAGGTGAACAACTGAGAGCATTTCCTCTAAGATCAGGAACAAGACAAGGATATCCACTCTCGCCACTATTATTCAACATAGTTTTGGAAGTCCTAGCCATGGCAATCAGAAAAGAAAAAGAAATAAAAGGAATCCAAATTGGAAAAGAAGAAGTAAAACTGTCACTGTTTACAGATGGCATGATACTACACATAGAGAATCCTAAAGATGCCACCAGAAAACTACTAGAACTAATCAATGAATTTAGTAAAGTTGCAGGATACAAAATTAATGTACAAAAATCTCTTGCATTCCTATACACTGATGATGAAAAATCTGAAACAGAAATTAAGGAAACACTCCCATTTACCATTGCAACAAAAAGAATAAAATACCTAGGAATAAACCTACCTACGGAGACAAAAGACCTGTATGCAGAAAATTATAAGACACTGATGAAAGAAATTAAAGACAATACAAACAGATGGAGAGATATACCATGTTCTTGGATTGGAAGAATCAATAGTTTGAAAATGACTATACTACCCAAAACAATCTACAGATTCAATGCAATCCCTATCAAATTACCAATTGCATTTCTTTTTTTTTTTTTTTTTTTTGTGGTATGTGGGCCTCTCACTGTTGTGGCCTCTCTCGTTGCAGAGCACAGGCTCCGGACGCACAGGCTCAACGGCCATGGCTCACGGGCCCAGCCGCTCCACAGCATGTAAGATCTTCCCGGATTGGGGCACGAACCCGTGTCCCCTGCATTGGCACGTGGACTCTCAACCACTGTGCTAACAGGGAAGCCCCCAATGGCATTTTTTACAGAACTAGAAAAAAAAATCTTAACATTTGTATGGAAACACAAAAGACCCCGAATAGCCATAGCAGTCTTGAGGGAAAAAAATGGAGCTGGAAGAATCAGACTCCCTGACTTAGGACTATACTACAGAGCTACAGTGATCAAGACAATATGGTACTGGCACAAAAACAGAAATATAGATCAATGGAACATGATAGAAAGCCCAGAGTTAAACCCACATACCTGTGGTCAACTAATCTATGACAAAGGAGGCAAGGATATACAATGGAGAAAAGACAGTCTCTTCAATAAGTGGTGCTGGGAAAACTGGACAGCTACATGTAAAAGAATGAAATTAGAACACTCCCTAACACCATACACAAAAATAAACTCAAAATGGATTACAGACCTAAATGTAAGAGTGGACACTGTAAAACTCTTAAAGGAAAACATAGGAAGAACACTCTTTGACATAAATCACAGCAAGATCTTTTTTGATCCACCTCCTAGAGTAATGGAAATAAAAACAAAAATAAACAAATGGGACCTAATGAAACTTAAAAGCTTTTACAAAGCAAAGGAAACTACAAACAAGACAAAAAGACAACCCTCAGAATGGGAGAAAATATTTGCAAACGAATCAACGGACAAAGGATTAATCTCCAAAATATATAAACAGCTCATGCAGCTCAATATTAAAAAAACAAACAACCCAATCGAAAAATGGGCAGAAGACCTAAATAGACATTTCTCCAAAGAAGACATACGGATGGCCAAGAAGCACATGAAAAGCTGCTCAACATCACTAATTATTAGAGAAATGTAAATCAAAACTACAATGAGAGCTTCCCTGGTGGCACAGTGGTTGAGAGTCTGCCTGCTGACGTAGGGGACACGGGTTCGTGCCCCAGTCCGGGAAGATCCCGCATGCCGTGGAGAAGCTAGGCCCTTGAGCCATGGCCACTCAGCCTGCACGTCTGGAGCCTGTGCTCCGCAACAGGAGAGGCCACAACAGTGAGAGGCCCACATTCCGCAAAAAAAAAACAAAAAAACAAAAAACTACAATGAGGTATCACCTCACACCAGTTAGAATGGGCATCATCATAAAATCTAAAAACAACAAACGCTGGAGAGGGTGTGGAGAAAAGAGAACCCTCTCGCACTGTTGGTGGGAATGTAAATTGATACAGCCACTATGGAGAACAGTATGGAGGTTCCTTAAAAAACTAAAAATAGAATTACCATGTGACCCAGCAATCCCACTACTGGTCATATACCCAGAGAAAACATAATTCAAAAAGACGTATGCACCCCAATGTTCATTGCAGCACTATTTACAATAGCCAGGTTATGGAAGCAACCTAAATGCCCATCGACAGACGAATGGATGAAGAAGATGCGGTACATATATACAATGGAATATTACTCAGCCATAAAAAGGAACGAAATTGGATCATTTGTAGAGACGTGGATGGATCTAGAGACTGTCATACAGAGTGAAGTAAGTCAGAAAGAGAAAAACAAATATCGTATATTAACGCATATATGTGGAACCTAGAAAAATGGTACAGATGAGCCGGTTTGCTGGGCAGAAATAGTGACACAGATGTAGAGAACCAATGTATGGACACCAAGGGGGGAAAGTGGGGGTGGGGGGGTGGGGATGGTGGTGTGATGAATTGGGAGATTGGGATTGACATGTATACACTACTATGTATAAGACAGATGACTAATAAGAACCTGCTGTATAAAAAGATAAATGAAATAAAATTGAAAAAAAAAAAGGTAGAAGACTGTGTTGCCATGAAATGACCATTATGCAGACTTTGCAGAAACCTTGGGTAATGTTTGTGATGTATCTATGGTTCTCGACTACCAATTAGAGCTAGGTCTGTATGCATGTTAATGAAGACACTATTTACAAAGTCTACTAACAAAGAGTTAAGGGAAGCTGACAAGGGACGGTGAGGTACCACTGGGCTAGCAACAGTGAAAAGCCAAAACCACTGTAGACTTGAAGGGGCAAGGGGAGCGGGTGATTATGGTAACCTGGAAAGAGCTCTAGTGTAGGAGGGGCTCACCAACAGAAGCTGTGGCCTTAGGTAGAGTAGCACAGCTCCTGCCTACCAACAGGCAGCAGGGAGGGGGCCAGGAGAATAAATATCCTGACTTCTTCCTTTTCTGGCCCTCTGATCTCCTGCTGATGCCTCTTACTGACTGTCCCCAAAGAGAAGCCACCCCACAAGGAAGCCTGAACAATTCAGTCCTCAGAGGTCAGCCTCTATGTCCCACCCAGGCATGGAATGAATAACTGGAGAAAAGTGAAGTGAATATGGAAGGGCAAATGTGTGTGTGTGTGTGTGTGTGTGTGTGTGTGTGTGTATACGTGTTTATATTGTTTTGTGGGTGGAGTTAGGGCGTGGATAATATGAAGGTAAGAGAATCAATTAGCAAGAGACTGCAGCCAGGCCAGGTTATGACATTTGTGGGCCCTAGGCACTTTTTCCTTTGTGGGACTATTCATCTATTTTTAAAAAATGTTTAAAATTCTACTTTACAATTGCATCAACATAAAGAGAAATGCCACTTCCTTGGTGGCGCAGCAGTTAAGAATCCGCCTGCCAACGCAGGGAACACAGGTTCGAGCCCTGGTCCGGAAAGATCTCACATGCCGCGGAGCAACTAAGCCCGTACACCTCGACTACTGAGCCTGCACTCTAGAGCCGGCGAGCCACAGCTACTGAGCTCGTGCACCTAGAGCCCATGCTCCACAGCAAGAGAAGCCACTGCAATGAGAAGCACACGCACCGCACCGCACCGCACCTAGAGAAAGCCCCCGTGGTAACAAAGACCCAACACAGCCAAAAATAAATGAATTAATTAATTTTTTAAAAAAAGAGAGAGAGAAATGCAATCTAGGTTGGATTATGTCAAGTTTTTCTTCTGATTTTAAAAGAAATTGAAACATTTTCAGGGGCCCCTAAGTATCATGGTACTAGGCACATGCCCACTTTTGCCTAATGGAGAAGGGGGTCCAGGACTGCACAAGACCGGATGTGAAATGGTAAGATCTCAACCAAGTAGTGGAATTAAATGGTATATGTGTATCATGTGGGGTTCTGATAGAAAACAGAAAGGACACTCAAGATAATTCATGGAGAGTTTATTCATAAAGGAACAATTTGGAATCTGCAGGTTGGGTGGGGGTGGGATAGGGGCACCCTACCAAGTTCGTGCAGTAACCTAGGGCTAGGAACAACACAGACCCCTGCCATGCACAGGCCTGAGGGGAGCAGGAGAGGGGCCATTACCAGAGGCTGCAAAAAGCGTTGTGAGGAGAAGTTGTCCGTAGGAGGAACAGTGGCTTTGACTTGAGGGACACGGTCAGCCTGGGGTAAACTTGCAGGGAGGAATCCAGGATTATAAATACCCTGTCATCCTCCCTCCTCCATTGCTTGAGCCCAACGGGAAGTCGAGGGCATGAGACCACTGATGCTGTGCACGCATGTTCATTTGGAAGAGAGCTCTTGGAAGGGTGGAACTACAGGACCAGTCGGAAGCTATGTGACGCATGTAGCCTTTCGAGCACGGGCTTGGACTAGACTCAGCAGTGGAGCTCAGCATAGAATCACCTGGAGGGCTTGTTAACCATGATTGCTAGTCTCTCCCCCTAGAGTTTCTCATTCAGTGGGTCTGGGGTGGGGTCCAAGAATTTGCATTCCTGGGCTTCCCTGGTGGCGCAGTGGTTGAGAGTCCGCCTGCCGATGCAGGGGACACGGGTTCGTGCCCCGGTCTGGGAAGATCCCACATGCCGCAGAGCGGCTGGGCCCATGAGCCATGGCCACTGAGCCTGCGCGTCCGGAGCCTGTGCTCCGCAACGGGAGAGGCCACAACAGTGAGAGGCCCGTGTACCGCAAAAAAAAAAAAAAAGAATTTTCATTCCTAACAAGTTCCCATGTGATGCTGATACTGTTGATCTGAGGAGCACACTTTGAGAGTCACTGTCTAGAGTGTTCTCCATGGACCTTTCTGCCCTAAATCTTATGATTTGATCACTGTATCTGCAAACATCTAGAACAGGGCTCAGTAACATACAGTTGACTCCTGAAGGACACAGTGTGAATTGCACAGTGGGTCTACTTATACATGGATTTTTAAAATAAATACTACAGTACTACACGATCCACAACTGGTTGAATCCCAGGATGCAGAACTGTGGATGGGGGGAATCACACATTTGAAGGGCAAACGATAAGAAATACTCAGATTTTCGACTGCGGAGGGTTGGTGACCCTAAACCTCATGTTGTTCAAGATTCAACTGTAGTTGGTACTGAATAAACCTCTGATGAATTAATCATTAACCGAAATAAAAGCTTAACTAAAGCAAATTCTCCTTGACTCAGTTTAATCATCTATAAAGCACTCAACCATCAATGACACACATTGAAGCGGTGGCCCAAGGAACACAACAGATCTGAGATTCTGGCAGATATCTTCTAAGCAGGGGCTCTGTTCTAGGCAACTTCAAATCTTCTCACATGTCACAGATGCCTATTTGCTTTTTTAACATGATGGTTCAAATGTTTTGACTTTTTTTTTTTTTTGCAGTACGCAGGCCTCTCACTGTTGTAGCCTCTCCCGTTGTGGAGCACAGGCTCCAGACGCGCAGGCTCAGCGGCCATGGCTCACGGGCCCAGCCGCTCTGCGGCATGTGGGATCTTCCCGGACCGGGGCACGAACCCGTGTCCCCTGCATCAGCAGGCGGACTCTCAACCACTGCGCCACCAGGGAAACCCGGTTCAAATGTTTTATTCAGTGTGAACAGCATAGTGAATGACTCCATCATTGGTATTTCCAATATATTATATATAATCATTCATCCATCAAATATTAAGTTACAGAGTTGAGGACCATTCACGATGTTAGCCCCTGGGGAAACAAAGATGAACTACTTCTGCCCTCAGAGCTCACAGTCTACTGGGGAAAACAGACACGTACACAGAAAAATTGGTGAATATTATCTTAGAGATAGAACCTACTATAGGTAGGTCAAGAACAAGGACCTACTGTATGGCACAGGGAACTATAGTCAATAACCTGTAATAACCTATAATGGAAAAGAATCTGAAAAAGAATAGATATATAACTGAATCACTCTGCTGTACACCTGAAACATTGTAAATTAACTATACTTCCATTTAAAAAAAAGAAGTACATCATGGTAAATATAGAAGTACGAATGGTCGGCTAGGAGCTGGAAGGAGGAAAGCAACTCTGCCGAAGAGTTTCAGGGAAAGCTTCACAGGAGTGACTTTTGGGGTAGGTGTTAAAGGACGCATAGAGGTTTTCCAGATTTGTAAACGGGAAAGGAGCATCCAGACTGAAAGTCTCACTCGTGTAAACACACAGTGTTTGAAAATGAGTGAGAGTTGAGTGTGAATTATTGCATAGGAAATCCAGGAGCATAGATGGTGACTAACGAGGGATAAAGCTAGAGAGGTAGATTATGTAGGGAGCCAGGTTGTACATAGTCCCTGAATGACAGACTCAAAAGAGCAACCCACTGATATTCTCCTCCAGGAAGTTTCCATAACCCCGAAGGTGGGATGAACCACCCCTGCCCCAGGCTCTTAGAGCGCCCTCCACATACTTTTATCACTGCAGTTACTTCATTAGATTGAAATTATCTGTTCATGTTTTCAACCTTCCTACTAGACCATAGGCTCATCAAGGGCAGAAACCCTTGTTCACTGTTGCAGTAGCACATGGCCTGGCATACAGTAGCAATGAATAAATGTTTGCTGAACTGAGGGAACCTGAGGAGGTCTTTCTATTACAGAGTGGTAGTGAGAGAGTTCTCCAGCTGGTTCAACCCTCCAGGACAGGTGTTGGGCTTTTTTTCTCCCCGTCTCTTTCTTCTTCTCCATCATTCCACCATATATCCGGGGTCCCACTTGCCATCCTGAAGGCTCTGAGTATCCCAAGATTTTGAAAGAGGGGGTTTGTCCACAGGAGATAAATTGAAGGGAATAGCTGTTGTTCTCCCATTTCTTTGGGATTTTGATGTATCAAAAATTAGGAAGCAGGAAATCTAAGTGCTTCTCTAGTGGGGAGCTGAGAGGTAGGAAAATATTAAAGACCTGAGTAATATAGAGTTTGAGTGATAGATAGGATTTGAGAAGCTAATGAAAAGGAAGAAAGGCATTTACAGTCCTGGATAATTGCAATCATGCATTTTCTCTGTTCTTCACCCTGGGTTATTAGGGGATGCTAAAAACATGTCCATAATTGTGCTGATTCCTCATTGTAACTCCACATGTAGAATGATGCCGGACACATTTAAACACCGCTTTTTTTTTTTTTTTGCAGTACGCGGGCCTGTCACCGCTGTGGCCTCTCCCGTTGTGGAGCACAGGCTCCGGACGCGCAGGCCCAGCGGCCATGGCTCACGGGCCCAGCCGCTCCGCGGCATGTGGGATCTTCCCGGACCAGGACACGAACCTGTGTCCCCTGCATCGGCAGGCGGACTCTCAACCACTGCACCACCAGGGAAGCCCAATGGTAACCCTTTTTATCCATCTTCAGTTACATTCCTCTTCTAGTCCTCTCAGCAGCAATTCCAAACCATTTTTTCTCCTTGAATCCCCCAGGCTAAAAATACACACATACACACACACACACACACACACACACACACAAAGAAGCCAACAGTCCAGAACCATCTCATCTTCCCATTCTGGATCATTCCAATATGGCCCTATCCATGGTCATTTCCCAACTCAGACATAAGCACACAAAACTGCTCTCATATCCTCCAGTCCTCAAGCTACTGCCCTCTCTCTGTCCCTCACAACCAAGCTTCTCAAAGTAGCCCAGAGTCAATATCTCTCCTTCCTTACTTCCCATTAACTCCTTGCCTATGGAGACCGTGCTCTGACTCAAGCCTTCTGCACCCACCAAACAATCACCACTAGGGTACCAGTGTCTCCAAATTGCCCTAATCTTACTAGACTTCCTGAGTATTAGTCATTCTGTCTTCCCTTGACTCCTATGGCCACTCTCCCCTCATTCTTCTTTTCCTCTGACTTTTTCTTTTCATCCTCCTTTGCTGACTCTCCCCTCTGTCCACCCAATCATACTGGTATTACCCAAGGTCTTGTCCTCAACCCTGTTCTGTTCTTATTCTACATGAAATAAATAGAAACGGAATCTCATCCACTTCTATGTTTTAGCAACCATATGTATTGTGACAACTCCTAAATATCTCTAGTATGTAAGTTTCAGACATTATCTATCTGTCTATCTAGAAAGAGAGATATATTTAATTGTCTAGTTCACATCTGCACCTGGATATCCTACAGCACTTCAAACTCAACATGTCCTAAATTAAACTCATTACCTAATATCCCTATCCCACCCCCAACCTGTGTTCTTTCTTCTTTATTTCTATTTTGACTAATTACCTCACCATCTAACCAGGTGCTCCCAAACCAGAAAACTTTAAGTCATCTTAATGTTCCTGTCCTGTGCTGGCTGTGCCCTTTACACTCCTATTCTTAAATGCCATTCTCTCACTCCACTGCCAGACCATCAGTCCCTTAAAGTAGGATTTATCCTACTCACTTCTGTATATCCAGGGATAGTAAAGTTACCAAAAGGGATGGGGGAGGAGGAAGATTATATCCTTTTGATAATCAGGTTTTGTTTTTTTGGGTTTTTTTGGCTGCACTGGGTCTTGGATGAAGCACGTGGATCTTCATTGTGGCACGCGGGATCTTTAGTTGTGGCATGCGGGATCTTTAGTTGTGGCATGTGGGATCTTTTTAGTTGCAGCATGAGGGATCTAGCTCTCTGACAAGGGATGGAACCCAGGCCCCCTGCCCCATGCATTGGGAGCATGGAGTCTTGACCACTGGACCACCAGGGAAGTTCCTTGATAATCAGCTCTTAAAGATATCCATTCATTCAAAAAAAATTTATTGGGACTTCCCTGGTGGCACAGTGGATAAGAATCCACCTGCCAATGCAGGGGATACGGGTTCGAGCCCTGGGCCGGGAAGATCCCACATGCCACAGAGCAACTAAGCCCGTGTTGCCACAACTACTGAAGCCCGCGCACCTAGAGCCCGTGCTCCGCAACAAGAGAAGCCACCGCAACGAGAAGCCCGCACACCGCAACGAAGAGTAGCCCCCGTTCACCGCAACTAGAGAAAGCCCAGGCACAGCAACAAAGACCCAACGCAGCCAAAAATAAATAAATAAATATTTAAAAATTGAAATCCATAGTTAACATAAACCTCTTTTAAAAAAAATTATTTAGCACTTAATATATATGAGAAATACTCGTGATTTACTTAAATTATCACCTCTTTTGTAAATGCATATTCTTCATCTTAATGACTGCCCGTGGCAACCACTTGTAATAGTCTGTAAACATCTAACTCAGGGCCTTCCAGCATAATTGCTACTAACAAACACTACTGTTACCATTTTACAGTGAGGGTAGGGACACAGCCAGCGATCAGAAACCATTCATGGAACGTTCAGCAAAAATCCTGACTATACGACTTGCACATTGTATTGTTTAATTAGAAAGGAGATCTTGAAATATACCTGATCCTGCAAAGTAATTCTGTCCACAAAATGGGCAAGAGGAGAGATTTCCCATTTTGTTTACCCACCCGTAATTTGGTAGGAGGGGTTTGGGCTATTTTAATTAATTATTGCAAATTAAATATTTAAACAACTTGAAGTGAGTCCTTAAAAGAATGGAAAAATATACACAGCTCCCCTCTGCTGAGACTGCAGTTGATGATAGAATTCCTACTGTCTAATCTATAAAAATAAAGCCCGAGTTTTCAGCTAATTTCGTTTCCTCAAACAGAAAAAAACAGTGCCACCCCAGTTAGGTGCTTTAACATGCAAGTTGATTTCCACTCACAGCTGTGGCAATTAGAAAGTGTACTTAATGGAGTGTCATGTTAATTGTTTTCAGAGTTAACCAATTTCTCCATTTAATTGTCAATTGATTAACCTATTGAAATGTTAAGTGACTCAGTTTCCTTCCAGAGTAAACAGCAGCAGCATATGGTAGCTTCATCAGCCGAAGGCAGCACTCATTTGCTTGGATTCAATGTGCTGGTATTTTTCTACACCTCCCTGAGCTTTTAATTAGATGAGGCAATGTTACATGTATTTGTCTGCTGGAAAGGTTATCAGTGCCACCGCTGACCTGCAGAGGCAAGGTTGAGTCTAGCAGCTTTAACAGAAACAGTTTTCAGCTATGACTGTTGTACTTGATTGCATTGTGATGGTAATTAACTCAAGACTGCTTTCCTCAGCGTGTGTGTGTGTGTGTGTGTGTGTGTGTGTGTGTGTGTGTTTTCCTGTAGCTCTAACTATGCAGAGATGTTTCCTGTCATATATATGCACTTATTAAGCACTCATTGGATTCTAATAGGCAGGCAAATAGTCAAGAGTTTCTTTAGGCTAATATCATACTACTCAGACTGTGATGCCATTAAATAAGTACGATGTTCATTGCCTGCAGCACATTTTCAGAGAAAAAGCCAGCTCCCTTTGGTAGAATTTTGCTCCTTTATTTTCATGGTGTCTCGTTCCAGCAGATCTTTACAACTATAAAGTAAAAATGATTTTACGGTTTTCAATTTAAGCACGTATGAGGCCACATAGGGTTAAAGGAGAGACAGACTTGGATTTGGAAGCATATTTCCAATGTTCCCGTTAAAGATTACTGAGTTTAAGTGACCAAATTAATATAAGGTCCTGGTAGTGAGCCATTAATTCAGTCTTCTCATCTCTTGCACACTGTTTTCTGACTCTGGGTGCACATTGCTTGCGTGTGTGTTTTTACTGTACTGTACCGCACTATTCTTTAATTACAAGAAAACCAATCCACAACTGAGCCAGCATTATCATCCTTGATAATGTTGGTAGCAGGCAACGGAGACAAAATGATTACAAACCTATGTTGTGTTCAATAGTTCTTTAGAGGATTTCTCTCTTAATAGTTCTGGTTCATTCATGTTTGATTCAGCACATTTGTTCTTTAAAAAAGGCATAGCTTAGAAGAGTTTCAGGGTGGGTTAATAACTCAACTGAAAATGGCTGCTCGCATTGTGAAAGCTTGTTCCTGCGGTTGCTTGGGGCTTTCTTCAGTTTTGCCGCTCTGCAGCTTCGGCCCAGTTGGTAAACAGCTTAAGTCCAGACATCTTTTCATTCTCTGAGCAGCGGATTGAAATAAAAATGCATATAAGTGGCGACTGACTGGCGCTGGCCTAACAATAGCCTGTAACATTATGCAAGGGTATTTACATAGGAATAAGGCCTTACTGAAGGAGATGGGGCAATTAATGGTGTGGGCCACACATATAAGGAAAGTTTGTCCAATCCTTTCCTCAATAAAGATCTTTTGTGAAGTGCTATGGAAACTCATGGAGGCCCCAAAGAGATTAAGGGGAGGACTTTTCTGGAATTTTAAATATATTTGTATATATTTTTTGAAACTTTCCATTTACATCTATATTTATGTAAATGGAAAGTTTTAAAAAACCAAAGTATATTAAACAAATGCACAGAAAAGAATATGAATTCTTTGTTTTGTTTTAATCATTTTGGGTAGTTTCTCCAACCCTGGAAAAGAAGGCACGCGTTTTTTTCATTTCTCCTCCCTTCTTTTTCTTCTTCTTTTTTTTTTTTTTTGGTGATATTTATTAAGCAGAAAGTTGTTCTGAGATAGACAAGTTCCTTAGTTATCTTGTTTCTCTGTGTGTTTGAATTTGAAGCCATCATCTTTAAAATATTTAAAAAGTTTTGCCTTACTTCTTATTTCCAGTAATGTTTAAGCAAAGGGAGGAAAAATTGCCCAGTGGCCAGGCCTAAGGGGAAAATCCTTAAGGCTTTCAGGAGTGTCAGGCAGCTTGGGAGGCACAAAGAAAGTGAACAGCCACAAAAACTGGGAGGAACCCGAAAGAAAATGCAAGGGGTGTGTCATAGGAGGAGGTGAAAACCTTAATTCAAACCTCGCCCTTTCTTAGGATATGTCATAAGAGAATAAATATCTTGTCAGTCCAAATAAAAATGAAAAAGTCAAATGCTTAAATTATTTTTGTCCCACTACTGTCCCAGTATATTGTCATTGATTTTTCTTTTCTTTTCTTTTTTTTGGAAGTGGGAAATCCTCACCCTGACGCCTACCCCTAGCTCACCAATCCCAGCAGTAAAAGCCAAATCTGGGGTAGCTCTGTCACGTGTTTTCATTCTTATCAGAGGCTCACCATCTGCTTCTGCCCTTGGCCAGCTAGCATTACTGTTATTATTACTTTGGATCAAAATACTTTTTTTTTCTTTTTTTTTTTTTCCAGAATACTTTTAATAAAGTATTATCAGCATTCTAAAAGTTAAGAGACAGAAAAAGAACCCAAGACCTCTTTGCAGGTTTTAGGACCAGTTAAGCATTTACTATCTATTTTAAGCAAAGTACATTAGTTTCTTTTTTCCATTTTTCTCTTTTAATGTTTCATCTCATTCGAGGGACATTTTCTAAGAAAGCAGAACTTTGGCAGGGAGTGCTCAAGCTCTGTTCGCACTTGCTAGTCAACCTGTTCCTACTTCCAAAGTTGCTTTTTTTAATCCCATTTTCTCATTTATAGCTGGTTCATGAAATTCATGCCCATAAAGGATGAGACAAACAAAATCTTAACATGATAACACGTAAGCTTTAGGTGTCTGCGTGTGTGTGGCATACAGAGAAAGCGATTTCAGCTGCAGCCCTGTCACGCAGGCAGAAATCAATGCCTCATTCAGGACTATTGATCAGTACTAAATTAATTAGACTGCAAGGCTTATGGCAGTTGATAAGACAACTTGTTAATTTAGTCAATGATAGTGTTTTCCCTAAAGCAGCAAATACCCTCTTCTTTAGAAAAGGCATTTCTAATACTTGCTGCCAGTTCTTTTTTTTTTTTTTTTTTTTACAGTTTTCATCTTTCTTTTCTTTTTCTGGGAAGGGGTTCTATAGGGGTATGAGTGGGGGAGGGGGAGATCAATAGGCAAAGGAGTGCTGTAAAAATGTATATGCTGAGGAGGCAGTCTGGAATATTCAGTAACCCACTGTCACGTCTGTTCCTAGCCTAATGCTGTAATTTCAGGATGAAAAGAGTGCAGCCAGATTATAACCGGAGACCTGGCTTTCCTATGGGGATTTGGCCACGTAAGGCCACTCCAGCCCCACGAGGATGTTCATTTGGAAGGGGGCTGCTCCCTAAACCTGCGTTTAGAATTGACTGATACAGATCGCTTTTGCTTTTCCCTTAAACCTGCAACAGTGATGGTCATAGTCAATAACAAAGACTTGGGCCCTGTCGGTTATGCAAACTGTGAATGGAATGAAGGTATCCCAGAATGCCCTGAACATGGGGCAGTACTTCCTGCTGGCTTGGAAGGACAAAAGGACAAAGCCCAGGAGTGTAGGGGTCCCACCAACAGCTCTTGGAGGCAACAGCCTGCTATCAACGGCACTCCAACCCTCTGAGAATGCTAATAAGCTAGTGAAGAGCTCAGCTTTCTTGCCATAATTCTATAGTGTGGTTGAGGACCACATAGTGCTCACTAAATAAAGACAACTAATTGAGGATTTTTTGCACATTTTGCCCAGGGGACTTGTTGTTCGTTCGATTCTTTGGGGAGAATGTACCCCTACTGACAAGAGGAACTGATTGTTTTGGCAGCCTCATGTTACTCTTCCCCAGGTCTAAGACTGACTTTCGAAGTATGACAAAAATGTTTAATTTTGATTTTTTTTAATTATGTTGCTGGGAATTATTTTAGATCTCAAAGAATAGGCGTTCCAGTGTTCATCTAAAAAAAAAAAAATCCTGGCAGAGTTTTTTGAATTAAAGCCCTGGTTTTTCTTTCTTTCTTTTTTTTTTTTTTTTCTCTTAAATTGTATTTTCTGTGGTGAGGCCTACATTTTTGTGTCTGCAGGTGACACGTTGATTGAAACTAAAATTAATAAATCAGCTGAAAAGCTCACACCTACAGCTCACAGCAGGGCCTGCAAAACATGCTTATAAAGGGAGCTTTATGCCCTCATATAAAGAAGGAATAAATTACAGAAGCACTTGTTGCCCTGGGACTTGATTTTGCTTTGCAATCTGGTATCTAATTTTTGGAGGCTTATTGTTAATCAACAGGTTCCTGGTTGCTTTAACAGGTGACTTTGCTATTAATCTCTTACTTATCATTATGGTATATTAATGAGGAGGCTTCTAGATGTGGCTCTATCTTCTGACCAAGGAATTAGTTTAAAAGGTACACTTTTTCCTCAATGGCTTACAGTCAGCCACGTTGAGGGCCAAATGCAAAGTAGCATTTTCTACAGCTTGTGTAGTATTAAGGAGTGTTTTACTAACATATGTGTCTTACTGTGCTTTTCTTCTCTCCTACACTTATTCCTTCACCATGGAGGGCAATTATGGAACTTACTAGTCTCTGTTCATTTTTTTTTAACAAAATAAAATTATATATAAATAACAAAATGATATCCTTTCTTATTAATGTGCACCCTTATTTTAATTAAACAATGTCAATGTTTTTCGGAGGTGTGTTCGGAATTAAAATATGTGATTTGGGAAGGCAAGAGGTTCAACATTTCTCACCAGAACTAGATTAATAAATGTCATTACAAGTGCAGGAATTTAACCATCACATTTCCCTTTAGAGTCTGAGGTAATTGGAAATGTTTAAGCTTGACAAAAGAAGGAAGTAAATATACCTAAGGGGGTAGTTTAGACATATAAAGAAGAGCTGAGGATTTAAGTCCTCAAGTCTTACGTTTGTGATTACAAGGATTTCCAAAGCACATAATGGTGCAAAACAGCCCAGACAACCCCACATATGGGAAGAATCGCTTTGTTGCAATCTACAGATATTTCAAAGGACATCCTCTGGCACAGCATTATTCTTATTATTGTTCATTTCCTTTCAAATCTTTAGGACAATCCAGTCCACACCTCAAGGATGCATGCTGTCTTTTTTTTTTTTTTTTAAACCTAAGAAATATCAAGCTTGTGCTTTTCTTATTTTTAGCATTTTTAAATGACTGGTTTGGGTCAGTTGAGGCACATTTGATGTCACTCTCTACCTCACCCTTTCAGACTAAGTCTTGAGGTATCTCCGTTCTGTAGGTTAAAGGCAACATCATCACTGTTTCAGTAAGGTATTTTCTGATTAGGTTTTAGAAGAGGAGGAGGTGAGTTAGAGGTCTTAGTAGAAAAGTTGAAAGCCAATCACAGGAATACACGAGAGTGAACACTAACAGAGCCATCAGATTTGACACTATTTCTGAAATGTTTGTCTATAAAAATGCATAGTAGCAAGAAAGTCATCAGAGATATTCTACTGCTGTAATATTAGGCTACTCCCATGGATGGGAGACAATTGGAAATAATGCTATCCTCTTAAAAGTGGTACCCAAGTCACCAGCTTAACAATCCATTGGAATTATACTACCTAGCTGACCATTTTCTAGAAAGCAGGGGAATTTCATCTGCTCCAGGTCACTATTGTTACCTGGAATTTGGATCCTCATTATAGAGGTTTTTGTTCAGGCCGGTAAGCTAGGGAGAACTTCCGTACGGATGACCCCAACCTGCTCCCAACAGCCCAAAGATTCAAAAAAATACTTGCCTCTGGCTTGTTTATCTTCTAAAACCCAGGAAGAAAAAATTCTGTTATACACTAGATAGAAACAAATCTTAGACCCCAGTGACCCAAAATCAACTGCTTGAGGTTCTCACGTACCTTGTAATAGCTGTCTGGGGTGGGGGTGAGGGGAAGGGTTTTTTAAGTGAGGAGTAGAAGGAAATGGAGGACACGGAGGTCAGCTTGGTGCTTTGTGACCACCTAGAGGGATGGGATAGGGAGGGTGGGAGGGAGACGCAAGAGGGAGGAGATATGGGGACATATGTACACGTATCGCTGATTCACTTTGTTATAAAGCAGAAACTAACACACTATTGTAAAGCAGTTATACTCCAATAAAGACGTTAAAAAATAAAAAAAGAAGGAAATGGAGGAAATGAAACTCATAGTAAAAGAAATGAAGGAAGTGGCTGGTGTATTCTAGGACGGTCAGGATAATTTGACAATTGTAGTACAAATTTCTAGAAAATGAAGTTCCATATATGTCCCCAAGTGCTGCAGACTGGCTGGTCTAGGGTGTGTTTACAAAGAAGGACAGTTACTATTAGAGAACTTTCCGCTCCTCCAGTTCTCCCTCAAGTACTTCCAGCTAGGGGGGAGTTTCAGCCCTTTTAGTCTTTTTACAATTTAGCAAGATCAGACACATTTCTGCAATGCATATGCAGATTTCACCTCTCGTTACTTTCTCTAATGAGCGTTCACTTAATCAATTTGACAGTAGCCTTTATCCCCCTCCCCCCTTTTCCCCCTTCACTTCCACTAAGAAAGTTTTCAGAAAAAAAAGTGTTAGCAGATTCAAGGGGGCATTAGCAATGTGAAAGGGTAGCTGGCCAAACTGGGGTGGATGGCGGGGCTTTTCAATGGCCCTACTCTCCTGCCACCCTCTCTGTCCAGTTCCTGAAAACAGGAAGCAGGTCTGCCAGCCTCATAAGGAAGCATGTATCTTAATAGCCGACAGGAAATGATTTTCCTTTTCTCTTCAAGAATTGAAAACATTTAATTGTTATTTAACAAAACATTTAAGCATAGTACTTTCTCATAGCCCCATGCCCCCATCCTGCCCAAAGCACCTTAGAAAAGGTTTATGCAAGAGACAAGAGAAACCAATCCACGTTGGCCCTCTCCCATCAAATTTCCCAACAGGGCACCTGAATCTCATGACCCGACCTAGGAGAGGGGAGCGCAGGGGCAAAGACCAGGTAGGTTTCGATCTACCCAGAGAATGGGAGATGAGACCTAAACCCCAGGAGTTTTCAATCATATTCTCAACCTCAACCTGAATCTGCTACTGGGCGATGGATGTAACACACAACAACACATGGTCTAGCTGTTGGGATGTAGCAGGTCCTCGAAGTAAATAAATAAATAAAGTGAGTTCTAGCTCCTCCCTTGCCTACAGGCAGCCAAAGCCCTGGTGCAGCATCTGAGAAGCCTGCTTTACCTCTCATTTGGCCATTTTTTCCTTCTTCCAATTCCCTCCTCCTCCCTCCAGCAGAATCAGGTCCTTAATCTTGGACAGTTTTCTAACTCACCCACTTGACTCCCTTTCACTTTACCAGGGTCAGAAAAATCACACTAAAGAGAAGAGAGGGGAGGGGAGGGGAAGGGAAGCCCACCAACCCTTCCCCCACCGGTTCCCTGCTTGGTAGATCTAGTTTTGCCTTTCCTGCTAACTCACGGTACCTTTCTCCCCGACACCTATCCATTAAGTCCTACTAACAGCCAACTGTTCACCTTTTACATTCAAATTGAATAGGAAATTTGGTCTGGTCTCTATCTAGAGGGATTGTTAGGTCACTGACAAATCTTTCTTCTCCTGACCTTTTTGATTAAAGGTGGGAATGTATACAAGCGGCTGCCTACCTTCTCTAACTTGAGTGCCTGTTTTACTCAGCAGGCTGAATCTGTTCTAACCAAGGAGAGTCTGCAGCTGGGAGTCCTCTGAGGTCTGAGAGTGAGCAAAACTTCGAAGCCTGGCTTCAACTAGTATATCTTGAATTCTAAGGGCTGCACTGACATTTTCAAGAAGCCGAACTGAGTCGATCCACAGCTGAAGAGGCTGCATTATGTCCTCCGAATTCTGCTTCTGGTTAGAAAAGCAGAATGGCAGGCCCCATCCCAAGACCTATTGAACCAGAATCTGCATTTTAACAAGATCTCCAGGTGATTCATATGCACATTTCTTTAATCACCTGAGGATCTTTGAGAAAGCAGAGATATAGAGTACCCTTGTGGGTTCTTCCTATTTGTTTTCTGTCTTCTAATCACAGTCCCTAGTGAGTCAGGGAGGACGTGGAGTTTGGGTTCGAAGGGAGAGAGAGGAACAGTGGCAATCAGCAGTTATTATTTTATTATTGTTAACCTGGTTTTCTAATACACTGATTTTTAAAATCATCTCGGCACATACACAATTAAAACATGCTGTTAGGTTCCTATTCCTTCTGGAAATAATTTGGAATTTTATCTAACCCTTCTCTCCTTCATTTTACGGAAGCACCCTGAAATGCCTTCTACTGTGTGAATGTTTTCTGTTTCGTGAACTAGTAGTTTAACCCTGATTTTAGTTTCACCTAAACTTGGTTTCTGTGCAAGCTTCATTCTAGCTCGGGTTTTGCCGAGCTTCTAGAGGAACTCCTGGAGAGGTGTTCCCAGGCCTGCGACAGAGGATACCCCCTTGCAAAGGTTTAGTCGTTCTTTGCTCCGACACCTGAGTGTGCTGCCAGCCCCGGGGCAGAAGTGCAGTGAGCGAGGGCAGTAAGTAGAAGAGCAAGGGCCCAAGGACAGAGACTGGGATTTACTCAGCTGGTTCTGCCATAAAGGATACTGCAACCTTTGGCAAGTGATTTAACATTTCTCAGGCTCCAGATCCTGCTCTGTGAAAGGAGATGATAACTGGAAGGGTTGTTGTGTTGATAAAAGAGGTAAAACTTCAAAAGAGCCTTCAACAAAGCGGGAGGTTGATAAATGGGGTAGGGGGGTGTCCCTTCCTCTTAGGCTTTCTTGGCGAGGCCTCTGAAGAGCTAGTCAACAAGGAGACTGGTTGCCTCACCCCCAAAGCAAAGGTCCTCCAACTTGGAAAAGAGGCATTTAAAGGTAGGTGAGAATCCACGCTCCTTGGCTTGATTATAAACAATCCCCACTTCCTACACACCTACGATGTGACTGTGACATTTGGCAATGCGGGAACCTTCCTGAACCATTCACTCTGCTCTGTGAAATGGAGATTATAACGCCTAATAGGATCGTTGAATTTGGTAAAAGAGGTTGCTTCTAGGTCCATTATCTCACTGAATCTTCCCAATGACAGTGGAATAGGCCTATTTAGCCCCATTTTACAACTGAGGACACAGGTTCAGAGATGCCAAGTAATTCACTGAGGCTCATACAGCTGATTCGTGAGAGCCAGGTTGTAAGCCTGGATCTCTCTCATCCAAAATTTATGTGCTCTCCATTGTACTTCCTATGCCTTAGGGAGACCGATAAGTAAAAGGGAAAGCAGATAATGGTAAATACTTTAGTATTTCGGATCTCTAATAACATTTCAGTTCACATTCCAGGAAGGGAGTGATTTTCAAACTTCTTAATTTATCTTTTTTAATCTGCAAAAAAAAATCAGCAACTGTCCAAGAGAGGAGAAATTTCCCCCCCACATGGTGTCAATCTTGGCACATCACAAAGCAATTCTTATCAAGTTGGACGTGCCAGACCTGAGAAGCAGCAAGATGTGGTTCCTTACTCTGCCTCTGAATAGAGTCAGAGCTTCAGGCTTCAGGGAGGGACAATCTCTATCAAACATCGTCATGTCCGGGAGCAGATGGTGCTCAGAATTATGGGGATGTTATGAACGAAGGTGAATTGACTCCAAACTTATACCCTCTTTCATCTGGTGAGTCACCCTAATTCAGAAAGAAGGGGCTTGAGGAATGATGAGAAATCAAAGTACATCACTTGGGGATCAGTTGAGGAAGAGAGAGGCAGAGAAAATGGGTGGGGAGTGGGAAGAAAAAAGGTCGTACCCTTTTGGTACCCTTAAAAACAGCACAGATCATCGAACTCAGGCTTCGATGCTGAACCTGCATTATGCATTTGCATGGGCAGCATTTGAGCCCGACAGGTGGAAAGTGTATTTCCTGTGCAGTCTGTTAAACACAGGGTGGGTAGCTGTGGCACATGAAGATGCTGTGTCTACAAATACTGTGCTCACACACAGAAAAATTCTTGACAATCTAAAACGGAGTTAGACTTGTTAATGAGTGCACCACGGGTGAAAGTATGTCTTCTCCGTTGCATTAGGGGCAGCCTCGTGGGTAAAATGACCTCAATCTAGTTAGACTGGCCCTTCAGAACCTCAGCCTCTATTTCCCAGACCTCAGAAGCAGGGGTGTGCCTGTAAAATAATGTCAATTAAGAACAGTCTTCACGATAGATAAGGATCATTATCTGCTTTGAATCAGTGCTATCGAAGTGCCACCCACGTTTTACATAAAATGCAAGAGAAGTATTTTAATTTGATTAGCCTATAATGTAATAGTGTTATGGCTGACAGTAAGATGAGTATTTTAATGATGTTTGATTTAAAAAAGATTTTGTTAAGATAAGCAACTTCCTTCTCCCTTACATGGAACTTTCTTCTTTTTAACCATGTATTTCTTGCTCAGCAAAAGTGACGTAGCCACCAGATATTTTCTTTCTTAATAAAGGTAGATATAGTTTGAGTGATTGATGAAACCCAGATAGCTTTCCAATTCAAATGGTTTGAAATTCTAATGTCTGATATTTATAGTGAAATATGAGCATCCTCTTATTTTTACAGGCAAAAGAAATTCAAACATCCTTTCCTAATAAAATTCTAAGCATAGCAATCTCTAAGCTCCAGGTGAATCAGCAAAGCATTTCTGTTTTGAGGTTCTCGGCGCTTAAGGAACAATTTCCAGAAAAGTTCAACCTCTTGGAAGCTGAACCCTGAAAACAAGGACACCCCAAATATTTCTGTTTGGGTATTGTGTGTTATTATTGTTGGGTTTTTTTCCCCTTCAGATTTTCTTTCTATGTGCCTGTGTCCTTGTCCCAGGAAGCCCCCTGGACTGGTAACTCTCTAATCTGTCTGCATCCTGGTTTTATTAGGTGGAAGTCACCAAGTGATAATGTACGACCTTTTTTTTTTTTTTTTTAAACATGGACAGGTTTGTTTTTGTAACTGTCAGCAATGTTTTGGCTATTTTGAGAATGTAGGACAGGGTTAAGGATTAGTACCAGCATTCTCTTTTCTGTGTATCAGAGCCGCTTAGCAGTAATTAATCAGGACATTAGGTTTTGTGCCTGTGGTTCAGGTCATTTGCCTATGAGCTGCTCCAGCCTTATACAAAGGCATACTGCATATGTTTCTGGGTACCTTTTTGAGAGAAGATTTAAATTGGCCAGATGAATAATACTTTGTTACAAGTGTTTTGCCCTAGGCAAAAAGGTTTTCCTCATATTATCATAGCCTGAAGCTGCAATCCTCAAGCTTGATGTGACTGGTGTTATACTGTCACATGGCAATGATGTAAGAACAGGCCTCTCTGTGTCAGACAAATCTGGATTTAGGGGAATTATAGCAGATGTTGCAAAATGGCAACAGTTTAGCAAGTTCCTTTTATCCTACTGTTGGGAGGCAGGACCACTAAGTGTACCAGACAGAAAAGAATGTTTTCTTTGATCCTTTACACTCTGGGGTAGGGACTTCCCCAGTTAGAGAACATCATTAATGATATAGTTATACAGTCACTGATGGATCAGAATACAGAATTAAGGGTTGGCTTTTTTTTTTTTTAGTATTTGTTTTGATTAAGCTTCGTATTTGTGGTCATTTGCATTACATTATAAGCCTCAGAAACCCTCTAAGATTTTATTCTTATTAAAGAAAGCCTAATTCAGTGGAAGAAACTGAAGAACAATAACAAAAACTAACCTGCACACAAAATGTTTTAACTTTGGCAACCCTATCCACTCAAAGGTGTTATGCAAAGCTAAATTACGTGAATTCCGAGAAAGAGAAAAATAGGAAATATAGTATTTTAATTTTCACATTCTAATAGGTATTAATAAGTAATATTCAACGATGTTGAATAACAAGGTACCCCGCATTGTCAGTGTTCACGCAAGTCTTAGTTTCTTAAAAGAAAAGCTGTTTTCAAAAGCTTTGGGTTCCTCTGATCTGGATTCTTTCCCATTCCATTCTACTAAAATTAATTCATACACATGATCAAGGTGTGTAGGTAGATGACAGTGACGTGGGGACAAAAACGAACACAAAAGCCATTCCCTGATAGAAGTGATGCCAGGTTTGATTTATGGGAACTGCGTCTAGCTGTGGTTTGTGTGTGTTTCTAGAACCTTCTTTTGGAAATGTAGTATTAAATATCACTACAGCATGTTGTCCACGGCACTTCATAACATGCCTGCAGAAGTCAGCCTGTGCATGAAGGACAATAAGAAATAATTTCCTACTAGGCAAAGATTTCCAGTGACTTAAAACCCACACGCATAATGAGTTTGCTCTTTTTATGCAAATGTTTATTGATCATTTCCATTGGAGCATTAGACAGTGAAATGTGCGCAAATATTTAGAAAATTTCTTTAAAAGGTTTCTATCTTTATGAAGAGTATTTTTTAAATTCTTAAAGTATTTTTATTTGCCAATTGTGATCATCGTTGGGAGCCTCCGAAATAATTAGTGTATCCTCTTTTTCAGACAGTTTTCAATGAAAACAGAGAAAAAAAAAATGAACATAAGGTATGTTTAAAGAGCATCAATATAGGTAGCTATATTTTGTATATATATATATAATTTTTTATTGGAGTATAGTTGATTTACAATGTTGTGTTACTTTCAGGTGTACAGCAAAGTGAATCAGTTATACATATACATATATCCACTCTTTTTTTTTTTTTTAGATTCCTTTCCCATATAGGCCATTACAGAGTATTGAGTAGAGTTCCCTGTGCTATACAGCAGGTTCTTATTAGTTTATATTTTGCATATGTTTTTAAAGATATCAAAGGTAAAGACAATCACAAAAGCAGGCTGATAGAAGACTGTCAATAATGCTGCATCATTCTTTATAAAATACTATCTGTAGTTGTATTTGATTATCTTTGTACATTTCACTTATTTTACCACCGTTTGACCTAGAGAAAGGATTCACCTATGCAGTGCAAAGAGAGAGAATGTTGAGGAAGATACTGGGTTTGTCATTTGAGTAATAGATTATATAGAAATGGACTATAATTACATATATTGCTGCCCCTTTAACCAGGTAAACATGTGTTCTCAAAAGAAATGTGCTGGAAATCAATTTACATTTTAAAATTCTAAAATCAAATTTTATTTAAATATAAGACTAGGTACATTTGTCCTACGAAGATCTTTAAAAATGGGAACTTCCTTAAAAGTGGCTTTGCTCTAACTTTGAATTTAAGGTTATATGATAAAATGCACACATTTATTGAACATCATTCATCCAAACTCCTGACTGAATCCTCTCCTATGATTTAAATCAACCTCTCTGTCATCCAAAGCCAGATCAGCAACACATTTGATGTTTGGTTACAAAGACAACCATAATGGTTGGGTTAAGTATGGTGCTGCATTTATTGGTACTTCTGTAGACTTTCGAAGGAGGAAAAATGAAAGTGGCTTTGTGAAACCTGCTGTGTTAAGGTCAGAGGGACTGCTAAAAATGTTTCCAATAAAAGGTTTTTGGTTTTGTTTCCTTTTTTTTTTCTGAAATGTCTGTACCAGATATATCAAAATGCAGAAAATGCATATCTTTTTCAGAAATCCCAACACAGCTCTCAAACATCCTGGCACCAGACAGTAATTCCCACACATACGTAGCTCAATCTAAGAACAATTTGGAAGAGTCTGCAGCACGGTAGTAGCATCTGTTGTTTCACTGTTCAATAATTCACAGTTAGCCGAAGTAGGAAATGCAAACAATCCTTTTTCATATTTGCATACTTGGAATTTGGCTTTTTGATTCATGATTATTCCCATTAGCTTTGAAAATTCACGTTTCTGTCTAGTTGCATGTTTTGCTTGAGTGAGCTCAAATTATGCTCTTGACTCAAATATTATTACAAGTGTAAATACTTTGGAGATATAAGTGTCTGCCACTGATTTGGGGGTGTTTGTTTTATTGATTTTCATCTGGCAAGTTTAAAATATAAGTAAACTTTTCATGGAGGGTTTGGGGCATTTGTTTGAACACTCCTGGAGTAATTGGAAATGCAACAATTGTTTAAAAAGTGGCATTGTCCATGAAAAGATTTAGTGAGGGATGAAGAAATTTCTTGAACCTAAAGACCTAATCTGGTGATCCAATTCTCCCCACTGTGTCCATTCCCGTGAAACTCCATTTACTTGCCCCTATCCATCACCAGCTCCCCGCATCCTACCTAGCCAATCCTCTAGGTTTCCCACATTGTCTCCTCTTTTGTCTTTTCAGTCTAAACAGAAGAACAACAGATAGGGTTCTGAAGGGCAGGGAGCATCAGGAGAATGGCTGAGATGAGGGTCAGAGTCCTGCCCCTACTGCCAACAGTTACTAGGGTTTGTGCTGCCCGGCTGAACAGTGTTCAAAGGCTTTGCTGGGCTTTGTTCCACTGTGTAGGGATTAGGCCTGGCGGTCTGAGAATTTGCCTTCTAATTAAAAAGGATAAAAGATAGAAGTAGCATTAGACTAAAACAGAGCAGTGATACTTCACAGGCTGATTTTTTTTTTAAGTCACAAGACGACGCTAGAAGTTGTCAGGATATTTTTATTTCTTTAGTATTCCAGTCGAATTTAAAAAAAAAAAAAAGAAAAAGGAAAGAAAGAAAGAAAACTTTGGAAACTCTTCCCAGCTGTTGTGCATGGTGCATGGAAGTCTAATTGCATCTAAAATATCTGATATTTACAGTGAGACTGCTATGGTGGAGGATTTGCCGTCAGCATTGGAGAATGAAAGCTGCTTCCAGAGCCTCCTTCCTCTTTCTCAAATGCTGGCAAGAAATTAATTCTACCCAAAGTGAATTCTGCTTTTCACTGCACCCCAGTGTGCCTTGCTCTCAAGGCTTCCAGTGCCTACCCTACCTATTCTCTTTTCAAGGATCAATCATTCCTTTCATCTCCTTGCAGCTGTAGACACTATCTCAACCAGGTGTGAAATGCAATTAAGAAATAATTCTGACCTCACGGTCTTTTTTTTTTTTTCTTAATAGCAACCCGATGGAGGGCGGTTTTTAAACTTTCCCATCAGCACTGTTAATGTTTTGTGACAGTAACTGTGATTCTGCGTCTACATTTTGTTAAGAACGAAGCCATCCCCAGATCCAGGGGCAGACTGGCAGCGTCCAAACAGATGATGCACCCTCTTAAACGCACTTGCCTGCCCTCCAGTGCGGCCCTTCTTGCCGTGTATAAAGAACTCTATGCTGACAGCAGAAGCGCAAGTGACACTTGTTGAATTTAACCAGCGGCTGGGAGTGTTTTGCCAAGTACTCCAGAGACAGGTTCTACCCTCTGTATCACAGGAAGGCATTTGAGGTGAGAATTTCTGTTAGAAATGCTGTTGGGATTATACAAGTTAGTTGAGGTGGGTTGTTTTATTTTTTCTTTTAAGGGAGAAAAAAGGAGGAAAGAGTTTTGTGGAGGACTTCAGAGCTTTCAAAGCCACGGAGCTCAGATTGCAGACAAGTATAAAGGAATGCTCCCTCGTTCCCACAGAGCTCATGTTACGTCATGAAGCCAAAAGACTGAATTTCTTATTTTCCACTTTTCTTATTTTTTTCAATTTGCCCAGAATAAAGAAATAAAACTCCCTTAGTAAAGGGATTTTTTTAAGTATGAGATTATAATGAGACTAACCTCTATATTTCAGAGACACTAAATATGCTTTTGTTCATTTTTTTTGAAAAATCCTTTTTTTTTTTTTTTTTTTTGCTTACTTTTATTGAATTGAGCAAGTTACCAATGGACTACATTAGGCATAACTGGAAACTTGGAAACCAGGGAAAGCACACAGAGCCATCTCACTACCTAGCATACAATTTGGGGGGCTAAGTCTATGAATAATGTGCATGTTGTTTTTGTCATAAGACTGAATTCAGTATTTCTAATTTCCTAAAGTTTAGCCTTTTTTCTTTTAATGCCTAAACAGAATGAATAGGTCAGTGGCTGTATTTTTTTTAATAAATGCATTCCATTATGCACCTTTACAAAATATTTAAGAAATAATGCTTGCAAAAGAATCCATATTGATTTTCATGGTCAGCTTTGTGAAAAAGAATAAAAAGATTCTCCTCAGTTCTGAGTTCAGGGACAGCCATGGTAATTTATGTTAAATTTCAGTCCCTTCTTTTATTTTTGTCTTTTTGAGATAACCATTCCCCCTGCTGATTTTCCAAATGTAGCAAAGCTGGGTCTGCTAGTTCCACTCTAAAGAAAACAAAGATAATAATCTGATTTAGATGTTGAAGAATATCAGTATGAATGACAACAGTAGTAGGTAACAGTGAGTCAACATTTCTCTTTCCAATCCCAGTTTC
Source organism: Leucopleurus acutus (assembly GCF_964270905.1). Classification (NCBI taxonomy): domain Eukaryota; kingdom Metazoa; phylum Chordata; class Mammalia; order Artiodactyla; family Delphinidae; genus Leucopleurus; species Leucopleurus acutus. The sequence continues at coordinate 43,646,368 of NC_139142.1, forward strand.
TCTTTAGCATTTAAACTATGTCAGCCAGTAGTACAAAGCCAAACCATGTGAAGAATGTAATTCACAATATTTTGGCTTCTCTTTTTTACTAGCTTTTGAGTAATAAACTGTACAGAAAGAGGTCTTTGTTGTGTTTATAATACATGTATAACCTGGTGGGAAGTGGAATAAAAAATGTATATTATTTGCATAACTTGAACTAAAGAACCTAGTGCATTATTGGGTTTGAATGTCTTAAATTTAAGTGAGCTGGCTTAAGAGTAATATTACTCTATTACTCTTTTGTAATTCATATAATGAAATCATACGGCTAAAAAAAATTTAAGGTTTTAACAATGATATGTGGGACTTGATTTCTGAACTCCTTTTTAATGAAAACAGTAATTTATAAACCGGCACATTGCGCCCCTTTTTGTTTGCTGACAATAAAAGGCTGTAGCATTTGTATCCTTTCATCTGCTCTCCCCTCCGTGCATGGGGGAGAAGCCCATTTAGCCTAATGGTGCAGGCACCAAGGACTAACATCTGGAATATGGAGAACTCTGCTTCCCAGACACAACCATTGGAATGTCTGGATCCCGTGCACCTTTCTGTGAACTGACAACCACTCCACAGCAACCTGCATTGCCTTCAAGTCTACCATGTGAGCCTTTTGAGTAAGTTGGGTGAGACTGAAGCTCCAGGGCTCCCAGAGCTTGCACCACACATAGAAAGTGAGAACAGACTCCACTTCACATGGGTGGTGCTAGTCATCTTCAAATCCCATGGGTGAGGGATTTTTCCTTTAGTGGAAACATAGACCCATAGCAATGCACCATCCCCCCACCTCAAAAATGTGCTTTTGCTTTTAAAATAGCTGAAGTTACTTAATATTTGTATATAGGGAACAGAATCTTAAATGCTTTTTTTTAATTTTTAAGAAATATTTATTTAATTATTTGGCTGCGCCTGGTCTTAATTGCGGCACGCAGGATCTTCGTTGCGGTGCGCGGGATCTAGTTCCCTGACCAGGGATCGAACCCGGGCCCCCTGCATTGGGAGTGCAGAGTCTTAACTGCTGGACCACCAGGGAAGTCCCTTAAATGCTTCTAATTGTACTATCACAGAAGTTCATGTTGTTTACCTGGCTGAGTGTTCTACCTTACCACTAAAGAGACATTATTCTTGTCTATATAGGCCCTATTTCAATAAGCGATATGGTATAAAACCAGTTGTTGGAATTCTCCCTTCTTGCTGTGCCAAACAAATAAGATTATTATATATAAACTATTTTACTCCAAAATTACTAAAATATTTCTTGAAAGGACGTAGAAATGACTAAATTAGTAAACTAATAGAATGAAAAATAAAGGAAGTGATCAAATGTACAGAAGCAAATAGAAATTGTTTAAAATAAGATATTACGCATTTGGGGTATATACTCATTTCTTATCAAATAAATTCAAATATCAAATACAAATGACATTGTCTTTTATTAATTTGATTAAATTTTTTTTTTTTAATTTTAAAACTGCTCACATGGGGCAGGAAAGTTTTTCACTTAGAGTACTTTACCCTATAGTAAATGGAGTGGGTCTCCTTCCTGAAAATACAATGCTACAGGCATAATTATAGTAACAGTCAACTCTATCATCTAAATGACTATGTTGAGGATGTAATAACTAATTATTTTTTATCTTAATTTTAAAAAGCAAAATCTGAAACAGATCAGCTCAGTTGGACTCACCCTTTCAAAATGTTAAAACTGTCACACTGGTTCTACAAAGGGCATCCTAAAGATCCTTCCAGTTGACTTTCTGCTTTTTGTCTCTGGAAGGAGAGGGGTGGGGGAAGGGAGAGTTTAGAGAGGAGGTATTGGCTTGAAAAATAGACTTGGATGAGTTGCAAGCTCTGAAAACAGATTTCTTTATCTGAAAGCCAGGTTGGACCCCAGACTGCTATTCTGAGCCACCTGGTCCAGTTGAGAAGACTGCCATCTCTAGGATGGCATATGAGCTGGGTGCTTTTTCACTTCCTTGTCTCTGGACTTTTTACAGCCTTAAGTCTCTCCTAAGCAGGAAAATTCCACTTTTGCCAACCTGTATTTTGGAGATATGGACTACCATCTACCTGTGTGGGGCTGAGATCATAAAAGTCCTTTCCCTGGCAATACAATTTGGATCGGAACCAAGGTCATAAGGTAAATAGACAGTGCTTTATCATCTCAGCCAAGCCCTTGATAAGGGGCGCTCTTTGATGTTCAGAATGATTAGTTGGCTTTTTCAGAACTTATATCCAAAACTGTAATCCATAATGCATTTGCTTCCATCGTAGAGCTGCTGATACATGGTTGAAGGTCAATTTAAAGATTACTTAATGACAAGAGCTACTTTAAATCAATCAAATGCTTCAGAAAGCAAAAATGATCTTCAACTAACAAAAAATAAAAATTGCAAGCAAATATACCTACAGTTTTCAACTTCTTCCCAATAACTCATTATATTTCTTCTTTTAATAAAAGCCAGCTCCCTCACTAATGGTGCCTCTTTCTCCATGGCTTCATCATGGTTAAATTATTTGCAGTAAACAGTGTCCCTTCAACAAGGTGTAGAGACTTCCATGATGCATAGAATGGTCATATCTACTATATTAGTAATAAATGGCTTCCACCTGGTGCCTAATTGCAATGAAAACCTGTTCATTTTTTCCACATCCTTTGGTTCTGAAAATTGTCTCTTATTTGCTCACCGGAGCAATATAAATGTGGAGCACATAACATAGGTTGCGTTAGATGCTTTAGGCAAATGCTACACACAGAACCCTTGACTTCTGCAGTTTTTCCTTGATAAAAATCATTGCTTCATTTGGACATCCTAGTAACCTATTTCTTTCTTGTCTCTCCTATGACATCTGGTTTTGTTGAGCCTCGCCTTGACTGGATTTCAGAAGATGTTAGAAAGAAAACTAACATAAAAATGGGGAAGAAGGAACAAAGCAACAGAGATCTGAAGGCTAAAGTTAATAGTAAGTGGTAAGTTACATCAAAATGGATGCCAGATTGATACCAAAATCAGAGGTTGGAAAAAAAAAAAGTTTCCTCTTTAAAAAAGAAGGTAGCCACATTATTTAACTTTCTTCCGATATTTTCCTTATTGAAAAAAATGCTGTGAAAATGAATTAGGTTTTATTGGCCTCTATAAATCCAATGTTTTTCTGATCCATTCTATTTTTATACCTTTTTATTTATCTATTCATAAATAGTAAAAGAACTAATAAAAACGACTACCCTTAATAAGTGCTTGCTGTGTGCCAACTCATTTAATCTTCACATTATCCCCATCTTACTAAGCAGAAAACTGAGGCAGAGAGAGGTTAAGTACCTTGCTCAAGGTCACACAGCTGGAGTTGGAGCAGCTATGATTTCAACCTAGTAGTTGGCTCGAAAGCCTGCCTTTTTAAGCACTATGTTAAGAGCAACCCAACACCATCCTATGGAAAGGAAGGTCCCAGAATGGCACATCCTCTCTGTTTGTTAAATATGAATGTTTACAAGCACAGACTGTAGAGCTTGACGGCCTGAGTTGAAGTCTTTTACTAGTTATATCATGTGGGGCAACTTATTTAATCTTTCTGTGACTGTTCCCTCACCTGAAAAATGAGAACAATAATAGTCCCTCTCTCAAAGTGGTATTGGTAGGATTAGATGAGCTGGCCTATTAAAAACTCAGAATAGCACCTGGTTTGATACGGTCATCGCTTAATAGGTGTCTTATTTTCTTTTGTTGGTGTTAAGTATCCCAGTGTTGATTTCCTCTGCCGGGATATGTCAGGATATGTGTCTGCTGTCACCATATAGCCTGGTGAGCAAATAGCTCTTCTATGAGCCACCTGAAAAAGAATGCCAGGGTCTCCTTTCCTTTATCAGGGCTCTTAGCCAAAAGTTATATATATATATATATAAATCTATATGTTCCTGGGGAGGAATAAAATGTTTGGCTTTAAGAGAGTATTGATTATAACGTAGTATACTTTTAAAATCAAAGTGCAAAACTCAGAAGCATTTTTAAAGTAGCTCAGAAATTTTTTTGAACAATTGAAGTATGCTATCAACATCATTGAATACAAAATCAAAGTCTCACAACTTATAACCTGGAACATTCAATAACTTGTTAACATGCTTAGTGCTGGAGTACACAGCCAGTTGCAGTACCTGCATACATTCTCTGGACTTCACTCTGCGTTTCTCACTGTGATGTTAATGGTTCCTTTGAAGAGGTTAAAAGCATATTGAGAGCAGCAATCGATGCAACTGTATTTATATTTCGTAATTTTCTCAAATCTGAGGATACACCTTAATCAGAAATGCATTCAACAGATTACAAGATAAAGGACACTTGTCACACTAATGAATATTGCTTATTGTCTTTGTACCCTGACAATGATTTTTTAGCATAACACACATCAAGATTATCTTAATATTCCAATGCTAAATAACCATGTGTTCATAAAAGCCTTTTAGAAATTTGAGCAAAATTTTCAGAAATTCTTATCCTAAATTGTTGCTTATTTAAATTGGGCCCATTTTTATTTCAATGTTTTTTTTGGCCACACTAAAGTCATGACCAGTTGCCCTGGGAAGTCAACAGAAATTTGGCAGGCGCTTTGCAGGGCAGAGAACAAGAGGAGAGGTAAGCTCAGAAGGTAATTGTTCAATTTCGGATACCTTTCTTCAGCTTTCATCATTCAAACCCGAAATAGTACTCAGGGGAAGGTGGAAGTTGGGAGAATTTTGAATCGGGAGTTGGCTGATTTGGTAGCTCTCTTCTGGCTAAGATCTAGAAACATGGGGAGAGAACCTCTACCAATGAAGTAAGGAGGGACCCACACACTAAGCAGACCTCACCTGAGAGGGGGGGCATGCCCACCACCACCATGACCCACTGACACCAGATTTCTCTGAGGGTGTCCGCAGGCCTTTAAAAGCAATGGCCAAGCCCACAAAGAACAATCTAACGTGTGGACTAAGGAGAAACTGAAGCACGAGGTGGATTTTCTTTTCTTTACATTTCTTTGTGTTGATCATACTGTTAGTGTTCTCTATCAAAATGCCTTTCTCCAGTTTCCTCAGCCCAGGGGTTCGAAAGTTTACATGAAGTAGACACATATCACTACATATGAACAGCGAAATGTATTTGAAAATAAATGTTTTAATTAAAATTGACATTTCTAAGCCTACTGCTGAGGGCAGCTGTTTTTTCTCTAAAATTACTTTGTCCATCTCCATAGGAGTCCAATATAAGAGGAGTTCCCATCCCACTTTAATACTAAGTTAATATCAAACAAACAGCGTTACTGTGCATACACAAATTTTCTACTTTGGGTTGTTAAACCAGTTCTAAAAGACTACGAACGGGTTTTGCACTCTCAAAGCATTCACCTATTTTGCCTATTTTCCCCAAACGTATGCGTTTAACAAGTTGACTGCCCAAGACAAGTGGACTAGAAGCTCTCTCACTCAGGGTTTATGGATGGAGGGGGTCAAGGAGTAGACATCTGTTGCCTGCATTTACCCCTGTGCCCTCAACCTTGCTGGAACTGGCACTGTTGGGGAGGTGTGTGTCATCAACAAAGCATCAGATGTTTGGGAAGCAACCGTAGCTCCCAGGCTGGATTGAGCCCTTAACTATGCGGTGGGCATCATTCATTCCCTCAACAAATGCAGCAGTATTCCAGTCCCCACTAGCTTACGTTCTAGTGAGAGGAGGAAGAAAATAAAATTATGTAGCATATTAGCATTTGGGAGTTGTGATGGGGAAACACAAAGCATAGAAGGAAGAAGGGGAGTGAGGGGAGTGAGGGTGTTTGCTATTCAGAAAAGAGTGATGACATTTGAATGAAGAGTCAAAGGAGGTGAGGGAGCAAGACATGCTGAGATTCTGGAGAAGAGTGCTCTGGACAGAAGGAAAGCAAATATCCTGAGGCAGGAGCGTGCCCGGTGAGTTTAAGGAGGCAGCAAGGAGGCTGGGTCGCTTGGGCAAGGTGAGCAGAGCGAGGAGATCAGGTTGGGGACATAAGGCATGGTAAGAACTTTGGCTTTACTCTGAGCCATTGTTGGGTTTTCTTTTAGTGGGCTAACATGACTTGACCTATTTTTTAACAGATCGTAGCCCTTTCTAAACACATATATCATTGTCTCACAACGACCCCCTAAAGGGGTGTTAGTGTTATTATCTCCATTTTATAGATGAGTTAACTGAAGCACAAAGTTGCGTGACTTGCCTAAGGTTACGTAGGAGAGATGGGTTTTCAAACCCAAGCTGCCTGGCTACAAGCCCTGGCTTCTAACTGCCATGTTCTCCTGCCTCTTTGCAAATTGAATCGAAAGTGAGACATCCTGCCACAAGAGGGGCTTGCTTTTAATTGGGCAGCCAGACAAATGCATATATGGATGTAACAATATTGCACTGAGTATATTAAATATGCCATCAACTCCCATACTTCAATAACCACCTAAAAACCAATGACTTAGGTCTCTTTCTCTAAACTAGGTCTCTCAGCATGTCTCCTGAATTCAATAGTCTAATTCAGTTCAGTGAGTTCAACACCCTTGATTAATAGCCTATCATGGGCTGGGATCAACACTAAGCAGTCACGTTATCTTTGCCCTTAAGGAATTTATATCATAGAGAAACTGACATATAAGTATTGTTCAGTTTAATGTCCCCAAATATCTCCACCTGGAGGTCTTGTGGATACCTCACAGCAGCAGGAATCTTCCCAAATCAAAAAATTTTCCTGCCCTGGTGCCCCTCTTGTACTTCGTTTGTTTGATAATGATACTCCCTTATGCAGAGTTTTTGGATTCATCCTTGACATCACCTGTTTTCTCATTCCTGTCCTCCTTCTGGCCAGTGTCCTGTGAGCTCTGCCTCCTAAGGATTTTCAGGATGACCCTCTCCACATCCCCTCTACTACCTTTCCCTCCTGCAGGGCACCACCAGCTTTAAGCAGAGCAGAGAGCGCCTACATTTTCTATAAAGGGCCACATATAGTCTCTGTCAAATATTATTCTTTGTTTTGTTTGTTTTACAACCCTTTAAAAATGTAAAAACCATTCTTGGCTCCCAGATAACAGCAACGGTCCCCAGCAGGTCCGTCTATTTCCAGGGCTTTTTTCTAGGGTGTCCTCCCACACTGGCCTCCCCCACTACTCCCACCCACCTTTCTTTCTTTCTTTTTTTTTTTTTTTTGCGGTACGCGGGCCTCTCACTATTGTGGCCTCTCCCGTTGCGGAGCACAGGCTCCGGACGCGCAGGCTCAGTGGCCATGGCTCACGGGCCCAGCCGCTCCACGGCATGTGGGATCTTCCCGGACCGGGGCACGAACCCGTGTCCCCTGCATCGGCAGGCGGACTCTCAACCACTGCGCCACCAGGGAAGCCCTTTTTTTCTTTTTTAATTTAATTTTATACATTAGGTTCTTATTAGGCATCTATTTTATACACATCAGTGTATACATGTCAATCCCAATCTCCCAATTCATCCCACCACCACCACCACCCCCAGCCGCTTTCCCCCCTTGGTGTCCATAGGTTTGTTCTCTACATCTGTGTCTCAATTTCTGCCCTGCAAACCGGTTCATCTGTACCATTTCAGAAAGCACTTTCTGCCTCCCCTGTGGCTGCTGGTAGCAGTAGAGAGGAGGGACTTCCTTCCTTGGGAGCAGAAAGGCCAAAGACCACAGTGAAGGAGACTCAGTTCTTGAATACACAGCCCGAGTTTACAACCCAGTTCCACCTCTTACTAGATTTCCAGCCTCAGGTATATTACTTAACTTCTCTGGGCCTCATTTCCCACCTGTGTAAGTAAGAAGAATAATAGTGTTGACTTTATAGGGTTTTTTGAGAATTAAATGACTTACGCATTTAAAGCATTTAGTGTCTGTGTACAGAGTACACACTCAGTAAGTATCAGACACCATTATGATTATCAGTATCATTCTCTTAGGGCTTAGGTCTATGTCAGGACATAGCCATGCTTCTAATCCTGGATTCAGTCCCATTGAGTTAGGTCACCACATATTTTATTTTTTGAGTTCATCCCCTCTCACCCAAGGCACGGGTGAAGTATGGATACCCTTCATGGGGATATTAAGTATGCCAATATTTTTCCGCCATGCATGAGAAAGAGATACATTCAGATATTGCAGGCTTCAAGGAATAGAGGCTTTTGATTAAACTGACCTAAACAATGAAGAAATTACCATCGCATTCATGGTAAGAAGGTCAGAGGTAGGTGGTGCTGTAGCTGATTAAATCAAGGACTCAGATTCTTTTCATCCTTCTGCTCGGCCCGCCTTCGGTGTGTCTGCTGGACATTAGGCCAGGACTGTCATGCTTACAAGGCAGCTGCAATAACTAGAGTCTGGGAGTCATATTCAGATACAGCAACATTCAGTGGACGCGTAGGAATGTCTCTTCTCATGTGCTGTTTTGAGAAGGAAAATACGTCTTGCATAGACCCCCCAAGCAGACTTCCCTTCACAATCTTTTTTTTTTTTTTTTGCGGTACGTGGGCCTCTCACTGTTGTGGCCTCTCCCGTTGCGGAACACAGGCTCCGGGCACGCAGGCCTAGCGGCCATGGCTCACGGGCCCAGCCGCTCCGCGGCATGTGGGATCTTCCTGGACCGGGGCACGAACTCGTGTCCCCTGCATCGGCAGGCGGACTCTCAACCACTGTGCCACCAGGGAAGCCCCTTTCACAATCTTTAATGGTTAGATTGGGCCACATGCCCATGCCTGAACCAAGGACTGTCAAGGGGATCACCATGATTGATTTACACAAATCAGGATTTACCCTAAAATTAGGAATAAGGGTATATTCTGGAACAAGACCAGGTGTTCTGTGAGCAAGGAATAAAGGGAAAGCGGCTGCTGGGTAGGCAAACAGCAGGGTTTGCAACAGAGGATTTTTGGTGTTTTTATATTTCAGTACCACGTGGTTTATTTTGGAGGGAGTAGAGCAGAAGACAGTCTCATCTGGACTAATCAAAGTTTTTCAGTGGGGTTGTGAACTCCCTGTTTTGTGTTTTATATATATAAATATAAATATATTTTAATATTAACACATCTGAGATTCTAGTTTTAAAATTCTGGGCGGCGCAGGCAATGAAATTTAACTGTCTGGTGTAACTGGTATACAGTTGAAAAAGGGCTTTGCCTAGGAACCTGGGGAGAGCCTTTATTTTAAAAAGCTATCTTCATGTCCGTGAAAGCTGAGGAGTCAGCCCTAGGCAGGGATTCATATCTGAGAGGCTTTCATCCTGCCTTGAAACAAACAAAATAGAGGATCCTAAAGAGCAGTGTGCTCTGACCATCTACCAGGCTCAAACATTCACCTTAATTATATCTGTCTCTGTCCCTGCTTCACCTAAAACTAGACAAGAGCCTTCAGCAAGCATCAGATTTCTGAAAGGGCACCAACACTGTCCACCATCGTTTAGAGAACTGGAATTTACAACTGGAATCATTGCTCTTTACATTTCAGAAGTACATCTTCTGCTCAGTGTTGTCGTTTTGTAAGCTTTCAGCTAGCACCAAGAAGTATGGAAAATTCATAATGAAGTCAATATTCATAATAAAATCTTGTATTGGTATCTTTTGGCCAGCTCAAGTTTTATATTTAGATAGGCCCAGAAAAAAAGATCCTAGACACTAAAACTAAAAACACTCTAGGTAAATTTAAAGAGGAGTTTCTATTATAAATGTTGTCTATACTTTGAAGGCAGAGAATCCTTATAATTCTTTATTTTTTAATTTTTTTTTGCGGTACGCGGGCCTCTCACTGTTGTGGCCTCTCCCGCTGCAGAGCACAGACTCCGGACGCGCAGGCTCAGTGGTCGTGGCTCACGGGCCCAGCCGCTCTGCGGCACGTGGGATCTTCCCGGACCGGGGCACGAACCCGTGTTCCCTGCATCGGCAGGAGGACTCTCAACCACTGCGCCACCAGGGAAGCCCCCTTATAATTTTGAAGTGAAAATCTTTAAGATCCCTCACTGAATTTCCGGCATTTTATAGACGAGGAAACCAATTCTCAGAGCAAGTGCTGGATGGGCCTTAAGTTCCCAGCGCTCAGGAGCTGCAGAATTGGGATTAAGATCCATGTCCCCGGACTTCCCTGGTGGCGCAGTGGTTAAGAATCCGCCTGCCAATGCAGGGGACACGGGTTCAAGCCCTGGTCTGGGAAGATCCCACATGCTGCGGAGCAACTAAGCCCGTGTGCCACAACTACTGAGCCTGCGTGCCACAACTACTGAAGCCTGCGCGCCTAGAGCCCGTGTTCTGCAATGAGAAGCCACCGCAATGAGAAGCCCGTGCAGGCTTCCCTGGTGGTGCAGTGGTTGGGGGTCCGCCTGCCGATGCAGGGGACACGGGTTCATGCCCCGGTCCGGGAGGATCCCACATGCCGCGGAGCGCCTAGGCCCGTGAGCCATGGCCGCTGAGCCTGCGCGTCCGGAGCCTGTGCTCCGCAATGGGAGAGGCCACAACAGTGAGAGGCCCGCGTACCGCAAAAAAAAAAGAAAAAGTAGCCCCAGCTCGCAACTAGAGAAAGCCCGCGCACAGCAACAAAGACCCAGTGCGGCCAAAAATAATAAATAAAATTTGAAAAAAAAAAAAAAAAAAGATCCACGTCCTCTGTGATACATTACAGGCGGCCACAAACTTTTTGAGCTCCTGCCCTTGAAAGGTGGAGTCTAATTCTCTTCGCCTTGAATCTGGCCTGAACTTATTGACCTGCTTGATTGATAGAATGTGACTAAAGTGATGTTCTGGGGCTTAGGGGGCTAGGTCAGAAGGCTTGCGGCTTCTGCGTAGGCCCTCTTAGAATGCTTGCTCTGCGGAAGCCGGCAGTAACAAGTCTGACCCCCATGGGACTGTCACATCGTGAAAAAGTCCAAGCCAGCCAGTGGAAAGACAGCATAAAGAGAAAGAAGCCTGCCAAGCCCTCAGCCATTCCAGATACCCTCCAGCCAAGATCCCCAATAGAGGAGTGAAGAAGCCTTCCGATGACCCTTGACACATAGGAGACCCCAAGCTGGAACCGTCTAGTTAAGCCCAGCTGATCCACACAACTGTAAGAGGTAGTAATAAAATTTGCTTTAAGCCACTAAATTTTGGGACAGTTTGTTATGCAACAATAACTAGGGCATCCTCTGACTTGATACCTTTACTCACATCATCAGTAAAAATACAGAAAACAGGAAATTAAAATCCTAGCGGAAAGAAAGATTCTTCAGGCTGTTGGGGAGTTACAACCTTGCTTTGCTCACGTGTTCTGTAAAGCACAGTGTCATTTGAAGTCCATCTAGATTATAATCCTTAAAATGCTTTAACAGTCCACATCACATGACAAAAGTGAGCTGTATTATTCATGTGACAGTGTAGCTTAGGAATTGAGGCACGTTCAGGGAATCAGGGCAACATACTTCTGGATTCTACGGTATTTACACCAATGTTCATAAATGACTGAACGCGACTTGGAAGAAAGAGATCTTCCACGATAGTTTTAAAGGCCCTTTCAAGGATTATCGAGATTCAAATACATTCTTCAATATTAAGCTATTGCATAGCTGATATCATTGGAAAGTATTATTGGCCAATGTTTGGTTTTACTCCACAACATTCTCTTGTGAAGAAACTCGTTTATTACCGCTAAGGAACCTTTGATTCCTCACTACTGAAAATCAGAACACTGATTCTATCACAGCAGCCTTCCGTGGGAAGTTGTCCACAAATATCTCAAAGATTTATAGCTTCCAGAGCGGTACCAATATTGTCCTCTATGGATCTATCGTATCAATTCACTTATATCTTTAAAGAATTTTGGAAACATTATGGTAAGTGAAACAAGCCAGACGTGAAAGAATAAACTGTATGAGTCCACTTATGTGAGGGGCCTAGAGTAGTTGAATTCATAGAGACAGAAAGTAGGATGGTGGCTACCAGCAGTTGGGGGGAGGGGGAGAATGGGAAGTTATTATTTAATGGTCAGAGTTTTGGTTTGGAATGATGAAAAAATTCTGGAGGTCGATGATGGTGTCAGTTGCATTAATATTGTGAATATACTTAATACCACTGAATTGTGCACCTAAAAATGGTTAAATTGATAAATTTTGTTATGTATACTTTACCATGATAAAAAAAAATCTTTTACTTTAAGAAAAAAAATACAAATAAAAAGAATTGAGGTGTTTTATCAGTCAGCTTCCCCGCAGGAAACAGATGGCACACTCAAATTAGGACAATTTGAAGAGAGTTTAATAAAAGGGACTCGTTACAAAGGTTTGGGCAGAGCATAAGGAAATTGCAAGGGAGAGAAGAGAACCCCAGAGCTAGGATGGAAGGAGCAGATAACCAGAGCCAAAGCTGTGTGGAGAGGGCCTTCGAGAGAAATAAGACTTTCAATGAGGGCAGAGCCAGCCTGTAAGAAACCTGCAGGAGGGACTAGGGAGGAGAGCATGGAGAGTGGACAGGAAGGGCAGAGGAAGACAGCCACCATGGTGTTCTGGCTTACATGGGGTCCTCCCCATTAGCCATAACAAACACACAGCCACTGAGTCTACCCCTGCACTGGGTCCCAAAGTATAGCATCAACTAGGCCAAAACACCTACTTTGTGAAAACACAGGGAAACAAAAAGGAATTATGCGTGAAACATGGATATACAGTTTCATCTCCCTGGCTCAAAGATGTGATCTGTTGCAGCTTCCCATGAGCCTGCATTATCTCCGCACCACTTCCTGGGGGCTGACACCCTCACTCATCAGAGACTGAAACCCAAGAGAATGAGGCCCAGAAGGAGAGAGAAAACAAGTTACCAGTCCTTTTCTATTCATCTACAGCCAGCCCTGCAAGTTCCAGCCTCCGATGCAAGGGCCCATCTCTTTCCTGACCATCCCCTTCAAGGGGTCTAGACTTTTCGCATAGACTCAGCAAAATGAAAATATCAGAATGAATAGCGATGAACCCCATATATTTGTGGTTCTGCTGAGTTCCAGTTCTGGTCTGGTAGAGGAGTTTTCAATAAGAATAATTTTGATTTAGCAAAGGGATGTTCTAAGAAATCCTCTTTATTCTTTACAGTGTAGGTGTGCAAACGGTTAATGCACCCACCACATTAGTAGACACTCAAGTGTCATGATCTGAGGGTCATTTTTGCCTCTCACCCTCTCCTGCCTGCCTCAACCCAGCTGTCCCTCCTACCTGACTTAAAAATCTCACTCCATTAACATCAATCCTCCAGGTTAGACCACTACAGCCAGGTCACGCTCTCTAGAAGATCACTGCTGCTATGCACATATGTTACCTGGCAGGAGAAGAAGGGCCCCGGATTAGGAGGTAGGGGAAGGACAGCCATCTTCTGTAGGACTCTTTCATTAGCACATTAGCATGAATGAGCTTATCAGATTAGCTAATTGTCACCTGGACACTTTGGACGGTGCAGAGATACTCGTGAGGCACATTTCCACAAAAAGCCGGGGGAAAAGCACAGCAATGACAAGTCCCAGAAGAAGCCTGGAGCATCCTGGAAAGACAGGGCACAATGAGGAAAGACAAATGAGGTGCTACAGAGGACAGGAGAGTTAGGAGAGAAAGCTCTGCATGAGAAGGTGCTAAAGATGAATTTCACCATTTTCAAGTTTTGCCTGGGAGCCTTCCTGTTCTCTGCTTGAGGAATGGCAGATGTACAGAGCACCTCAGGGGCAAGCAGATAACTTGACTTCTGTTTCTTGAAATAGTAATGTGGGCACCAACTACTCTGGTAAGATGTAAAACTAGATTAGCTTGCAATCCCTCCCCCTACAAACACCTTAAAATGCTACATAAAATACACAAATATTTAAAATATGTAGATAAGTGGCTAAGAAAGAAAGGGAGAGTGCAGGTCTTTGTAACACAAAGACTTGGCTTTTAACACCCAAACAGGAACTAAAGACAAGACTTCGGGCTAGCATGAAGTAAGGAGTTGAAATTTAGACCCTGGCATAAAACCAGGACTGTGATCTTCAGTGAAAGGAAGGACCAGGGGAAAAAATCTACCCAATGACACTGAGAGATAATAAGGAAATTTATCTGAATCTTCCTCAGCTCTAGGTGGGAAAATAACCTCCTTTGGAATTCATACCACAAGGCCAGGGAACCCCAAAATGTAGAAACCAACTTAAAAAGTGGTTTCAGCTAGTGGTAGCCAGCCTTTGAAATAGCCCTCTACGATCCAGTGACACCTCTTAGCCCCTGGGCAGAAGCACCTGCTCTCAGGAGACGTACCTCAAGCCAACCATACCTCACTGAGATGAACTCAAAGTTCGTCATAAACAATACTATATTCTCAAGTCAAGCAGACACGAGAGAGAAACAGAAAACAAAAACCCACAGCATTTGACCCCCATGAAATTCAGATAATAGAACTGGCAGTGATATAAGTATATTTTAAATCATATGAGAAAGAACTGAAATCACAAAAAGAGGGTACTATGAAAAATAAAGTATAGGTAAAGTTGAGAAAAAAAAACACTAGAAATAAAATTTTCACCTACTTGTTAAAAAAATTCAATGAATTTGTTAAATAGTAGACTAGACCCAGAAGAAGTGAGAATCAGTGAGCTAGAAGAATAAATCTGAGGGAAATCTCAGAATGAACCACAAATAGATGAATGTTAGGCCTTCTCATGATCTTCTCAACATTTCTTTACTTCTCATATTTCCCACATTTTTATTGTTAGGAGTTCCAGAAGGACAGACAAGAGAGAATGAGGGAGATACAGTATTTGAACAGAGAAGGGCTGAGAATTTTCAAAATTAGTAAAAGACATGAATCCTCAAATTCAAGAACCACAATGAGTCTCAAGTAGGATTAGTAAAAATAAATCCATACCTGAGCATATCGTAATGAAAATGCAGAACACCAGAGAGAGAGAGAAACAGAGAGAGAGAGAGAGAGACAGAGAGATCCTAAAAGGCTTTACATAGAAAAGAAGGATTACCTTAAAAAAAAAAAAAAGATAGCTAACCTTAGAATACTCAGTAGCAACAATGGAGACAAGAAGAAAATGGAATAATGTCTCTGTAGTACTAAGATAAAATAACTATCAACCTAGAATTCTATATACAACTAAACAATAATTTGGGAATAGAAGCAAGAAGATAAAGGCTATAAGTATTTACCACTCATAGACTCTCACTGAAAGGACTTTTCAGGGAAACTACAGGAGAAGAAAAGGAAAATCAGTCCAGAAGGAAATATAATGCAAGAAACAAAGGCGAACAAATTAATTGCTAACTATGGAGGGCAAAACAAACATTGATAAACATGCATACACATGTGCACACACACACGCAATAAAAGCAACAATAATAATGAAAAGAATAGGTGATCATAATGAAAGTGTTCTAAGATCCATGTATTGTTCAAGATGTCATAGTGACATCAATTAACTTCAGACTTTGTTAAATCGAGCATGCTTGTTAAAATTTTTAAGGTAATTGTTATCACTAGCTTTCAAGATGGCCCCCAATAAACGGCACCTCCTTGTATTCATGTCTCCCTTCCCAACTGGTCTAATTGGTGACTAATAAAATATGGTGAAAGACATGGCATGTGACACACAATGCTAGCTCATAAAAGGCATTAGCTTGTGCCTTACTCTCTCTTGGATCACCTACTCAGAGGAAAACCAGTCACCGTGTTGTGAGGACACTCAAGCAGCCCTAGGAAGTGGTCTGTGTGGCAAGGAACTGAGACCTTCCTCCAACAGTCAACACCAACTTACCAGATACGCAGGTGAGTCATTTTTGCAAGCAGATCCTGCAGCTCCAGTCAAGCAATCAAATGATTGCAGCCCCAGCTAAATTTTCACTGTGTCCTCATGAGACCCCAAGCCAGAACCACCCAGTTAAGCCACGCCCAAATTCCTGACCCACCAAAACTGTGTGAGGTAATAAATGTTCATTACTGTTTTAATCTGCCTAGTTTTAGGATAATTTGTTACATAGCAATACATAAATAATACCATAATTATGAAAAGAATAAAATTAGGTCATATAATTTCCAAACCATTAAAGAGAGGAAAGATTTTTTTTTTTTAAAACACTCAATTCCAATAGAAAACTGGAAGTGAAAGAGGGTGTGTAACGAGGACTAGTGAAAGCAAGTACAAAATAATATGGTATCATGAAAAATGTAAATAGGCCAAACTTGTCACTTAAAGGAATAATCCTAGATGAGATTTTAAAAAAGAATGCAGCTACATGTTATTTTTCAAATGGAACAGAAAGCCATAAGCATTAGAAGTTAAAGATTAGGAAAGATATATCAGACAAATAATAACTAAAAGAAGGCTGACATATGTATATTAATATTACATAAAATAGACCTTTAAGCAAAAGGAATAAAGGAAGTTAAGAATAGAAGCTAGGGACTTCCCTGGTGGCACCGTGGTTAAGAATCTGCCTGCCAATGCACAGGACACGGGTTCGAGCCCTGGTCCGGGAAAATCCCACATGCTGTGGAGCAACTAAGCCCGTGCACCACAACTACTGAGCCTGCGCACAGCAACAAAGACCTAACGCAGCCAAAAATAAATAAATTAATTAATTTTTAAAAAAACTTAAAAAGAATAGATGATAAAAGTAAAAAATTACCGAGATAACAATTATAAGTTGTACCCAGTAATATACCCTCCAAATAAAGCAAAAATTTACAGAATAGCAAGAAGAATTTGATCAATTCATAATCACAGAAGATTTAAACACTCATCTTTCCATAATTATCAAGCAAACTAAAAATTTAGAAAGATCATTTATGATTTGAATGGCATCATTAATAATGATTTAATAAACATGTAGAGAATTATGCCCCAACAATTAAAGAACACACTTTCTTTACAAGCCCACATGGAACATTTACGTAAATTGACCATGTATTAGGCCATAAAAAAAAATCAAAAAATCAATATCTCACTGACCATGTTTTCTGACCACAATCAAATAAAATTTAAAAATAATAACAGAAAAACTCCCTGGGATCTTTAAATTTAAAAGCACACTTTGTGGTAACCCATGAGTTAAAGAAGAAATCACAATGGAATTAGAATGTGTTTAGAAGTGAATCACAATTAAAAAACAAAAAACTCACATAATGCAACTAAATCATCCTTAATAAATATAAGAGTAGAAATTAAGAAATTTGCAATGATAAAAAAGTAGATGATCAAGAAAAATAAAAGCTATCTTTTGAAAAGACTGTACAAGGCAAATGTCTCTAAGTAAAACTAAGAAGTCATGAAAAAACACAACCTAATAAGAAAAAGAATATAAGTACAGATAAATAAGAGATTTTATAAATCATGAGAGAATACTGTGAATAGTTTCATGCCAACAAATTTGGAAACATAAATAAAATGGAATTTTTATTCTGAAAACAAAACCCTATCAAAGCTAATATAAGAAGAAATAGAAAGCTAAAGACCATAACACTAAAAAAAAAAAAAAAATTGGTGCTTAACTGGTGGCGCAGTGGTTGAGAGTCTGCCTGCCGATGCAGGGGACACGTCGTGCCCCGGTCCAGGAAGATCCCACATGCCGCAGAACGGCTGGGCCCGTGAGCCATGGCCGCTGAGCCTGCGCGTCCGGAGCCTGTGCTCCGCAACGGGAGAGGCCACAACAGTGAGAGGCCCGCGTACCAAAAAAAAAAATTGGATCAGTTGTGAAAAATCTATCCACAAAACAAGAAAACAGAAATACCAGGCTCAGACACTTCTACAAAATCCTATCAAGCCTTCAAAACATAAACTCTATCTTATAAAAACTGATCTAGGGCGGAGATGGCGGAGAGGCCTGCGGCTGCAGGGAGCGCGGAGAGGGCGCCAAAGCCGAGCCGAGCCGAGCCGAGCCGGAGCAGGCGACGCAGGCCGGCGCGGCGAGCAGCAACCATGTCGGTGTTCGCGAAGCTGTTCGGGGCTGGAGCGGGTAAGGCCGGCAAGGGCGGCCCGACCCCCCAGAGGGCCATCCAGAGGCTTCGGGACACGGAGGAGATGCTAAGTAAGAAGCAGGAATTCCTGGAGAAGAAGATCGAGCAGGAGCTGACAGCCGCCAAGAAGCACGGCACCAGAAACAGCGTGCTGCCCGCCAGGCACTGAAGCGCAAGAAGAGGTATGAAAAGCAGCTGGCACAGATCGACGGCACACTGTCAACCATCGAATTCCAGCGAGAGGTCCTGGAGAATGCTAACACCAACACCGAGGTGCTCAAGAACATGGACTATGCCTCCAAAGCCATGAAGGCTGCCCACGACAACATGGACATCGATAAAGTTGATGAGTTAATGCAGGACTTTGCTGACCAGCAGGAACTTGCAGAAGAGATTTCAACAGCTATTTCAAAACCTGTAGGGTTTGGAGAAGAGTTTGACGAGGATGAGCTCATGGCAGAATTAGAAGAACTAGAACAGGAGGAACTAGACAAGAATTTGCTGGAAATCAGTGGACCGGAAACAGTCCCTCTACCAAATGTTCCCTCTATATCCCTACCATCAAAACCCACCAAGAAGAAGGAAGAGGAAGACGATGACATGAAGGAACTGGAGACCTGGGCTGGATCCATTTAACTGGTCCAGCGCAGGCTGCGCCCAGACAGAGTCTGGTGGCCTGCGAGGCGGGCAGGCGCGTGCGTGTGTGGGGCAGGCAGGCAGTGGTGCAGGCAGGTTCCATCGCTCTCGAATCTCCCTCCAAAGCAATACGGCTGCGTCACTGCTCACTCTGCATAGCATGGTCTGCACCCAGAGGTACGGGTTGCGGGGAGGGGGGTAGGGGGCTGGGAAGTGCCTGCTGTTTATAATGTTGAATTTCTGTAAAATAAACTGTATTTGCAAATCCAAAAAAAAAAAAAAGAACTGATCTCAAAAAAAAGGAAGAGGAGAAACTCCCCGACTTGTTTTGTGAAGCTGGTACTTCCTTCACTTTTGACACCAAAAGCAGGCAAATGTAATATGATAAAAAGAAAAGCATAGATTAAAGGATTAAAAAAAAATCATACAACAGTCCCAATAGATGTACAAAAAATATTTGATAAAATTCAACCCCCATCAGTTAATTGCAAAACAAAGTAAACAAAACCAAAAACTCTTAACAAACCAGAAAGATCAGCAAACTTAACCTCATGTACCTACAGCAAACATATTCAATGATGAAACATTGTAAGCATTCCTTTTAAAATCAGGAATACCGCAAACATGTTCACCATCACTATTTCTATTCAACATTGTAAAGATGGCTCTAGCTAGCATGGTAAGACAAGGAGAAGAAAATGAAAGGTATAAGAATTGGAAAGAAAAAAATGAAGCTGTCATTATTGAAAGACAATAAGATTGGTTCAAAAAAACTAAGACAAATATAAAAGTTCAACAAGGTTGCTAAATATAGATCAATATACCCAAATTAATTGCATTTCTATACAATAACAACAAACTATTGTAAATGTCATTAAAGTTTTCCATTTATGGGGCTTCCCTGGTGGCGCAGTGGTTGAGAATCCTCCTGCCAATGCAGGGGACATGGGTTCAAGCTCTGATCCGGGAAGATCCCACATGCCACGGAGCAACTAAGCCCGTGTGCCACATCTACTGAGCCTGTGCTCTAGAGCCCACGAGCCACAACTACTGAGCCTGCGTGCCACAATTACTGAAGCCCGCACGCCTAGACCCCGTGCTCCACAACAAGAGAAGCCACCACAATGAGAAACCTGCGCACCACAACAAAGAGTAGCCCCTGCTCACCAACTAGAGAAAGCCCACGTGCAGCAAAAAAGACCCAAGGCAGCCAAAAATAAATAAATTTATTTTTTTTTTAAGTTTTTCATTTACAACAGCCTCATGAAGTATAAGGAACTTAGGGAAAATATGCAATAAAAACAAAAAAACCTCATGCAAAAAATATGAAACTTTATTGGATAGAATAATAGAACTAAAACCAAGAGAGGTATATCAAGTTAACAGATGAAAAGACTCAATATAGTAAAGATAGCTATTTAGTAAAGACTCAATATAGTAAAGATCTCTCCAAATTAATCTAAAAATTATATGCAGTGTCAATCAAAATCTCAACATGATTTTTCAGACTGTGACCACCCCTATCATATGGGAGAGTAGAGAACTGAGGAGGAGAAAGCAGGAATGAAAAGAGGAGGCTTACCCTCAACAGAGTGGCAATAGAGCAGCAATAGGCAAATAGATCATAGGACAGAATAGAGTCCAGAAACAGATTCTCATTTATATGGGTGCTTGATATATAACAGAGATGACATTACAAATCCATAGGGAAAGAATGTATCATTCAACCAATGGCACTAAGACAACTGGAAATTCATATGAAAAAAAGATAAAATTTAATCCATATCCCTTATTGCATACCATAAACAAACATTAATTCTAGAACAACTAAAAACCTAAATGTAAAAAAACAAAACTATAAAACTTTTAGAAGAAAATGTAGGAGAATACCTTTATGGTAAAGAAGAGTATCTTGAACAAAACATGAAAAGCACAAACTTTGAGAGAAAATATGAATAGATTTTAGTACTCTAAATTTAAATATTTGATATGATGTTCATAAACAGAATAAAATACAAGACAGATTAGAAGAAAATATTTGCAAATGATATAACAGTGGATTATGTGTCCAAGCCATATTAAAAGAAAACTCCTAAAAACAAGTGAAAAAAAATTTTAAAGCAAAAATTATGAATAAGTAATTGACAAAACAAGAAACTTGTACGGCAAATAAACGTATGAAAAATTTGCTGAACTCCATTAACAATTAGTGACATATAAGTTAAATCAATGACTATTTCAAACTCATCAGACTGGCAAACATTACTCTCTGATAATACCAAGTGTTATTACTCTCTGATAATATCAAGTGTTATTAAAGACATGGGGCAATTATTACACATTTCTGGTGGAAGTATACATTGGCATCATCACTCTGAAAAGCAATTTCAAAACCTAGGAAACTGAAGGTTTCTATATTTTCCAACCAGTAAATTATACTTCTAGGTGTACTCTCTAAAAAAATTCTTGAACATGTGTACATAGAGACACCAATTGCTACACTGTTTGTATTAGAGAAAAATGTGCAAACATTCTAAATGTCTCTTTGTATGGGAATGGATACATTCATTCAATGGAATCCTGTACAGCAGTTAAAATGAATGCATTAGATCTGCATGCATAAACGTGAATAAATCTCAGAAACATAATAAGTGAAAACAGCAAATTCCAAAGGATGTGTTTTTAAAAAACACAAAACAATAGTTTATGTATCTATACATGTATTATAAAGGTAGTTTATGTATCCATACATGTATTGTAAAAGCATCCATGAGAATGGCACAAGAATTTCAGGGTAATGGTTACCCCTGAGAAAGGAGGAAAGTGAAGAAGCGATGGAGATGGGTCCTTAACATATTTCCTTTAAAAAATAGAAAATTATTTGGCTTCCCTGGTGGCGCAGTGGTTGAGAGTTCGCCTGCCGATGCAGGGGATATGGGTTCCTCCCCCGGTCCGGGAGGATCCCACATGCCACGGAGCGGCTGGGCCCATGAGCCGTGCCTGCTGGGCCTGCGCATCCGGAGCCTGTGCTCCGCGACGGGAGAGGCCACAACAGTGAGAGGGCCACGTACGGCAAAAAATTAAAAAAAAAGGGATAAAAAATAAAATAAAAAATAGAAAATTATTTAAAAAATAAAACTGTAAATCAAATAATAATAATAAGAGTAAAATATATTTAATGTTGGTGGGGATAGACAGAAATCTGATAGATTGTTTTCTGATCTTTTGGTGGTATATAAAATATGTCATTATTCACAAATTTAAAGAGGAATTCAGAGATGTGAGATTGTGGTTTCTTTTCATCATTCATCTTACCTGTTTTCTTAACCTCTCTACAATGGTTATGCATTGCTTTTATAATAAGAAAAGAATATGGAAAAATGTACAGATAACCCCTGACAATCTCTTAGGCCACCTTAATCCTACATACAGACTTTCTGAATCAATCATTTAAAATCAGTTTCTAAAGTCTGGTAAACTGGTTGCCAAGCGAGCATTCACCATAAAACTAGGTTTTAGCACAATGGACTGGGTCATTTCAGTCATCTTAGTCACCAGTGCAACACCTGCACCATTGATCCAAACATGGTTATCAGGGTCATTCATTACTGACGGCTAACTGATCAGATCTGTTACACATAAATATGTGAGAATTTTCTGATTGCATCCATGGTTCATTGTCCCTTATTTATGTGTGTATAGTAATGTGTGTACATGTATCCCTTTTTATATATGCATGTAATTTTTTAATCCCATGAAATGCCTTGCAGAGATGAGCAGTTGAGGTGATTCTGGACCTTGGGAAATTCTGCTTGTTAAACGAAGCAGAGATTCTTTTACTTCTGAGTCATTGTTTTGCCTCCAAATAGGAAGATGTCAACAGTTGCCCAGTGACCTCTGTGAAATGTTTGTGGTCTTGTGTCAGTTCCTAACAACGAGTTGTCCACATAATAGAAGTACTTTATTTATTCTATATTCTCCTTTGATGTCCGTCAAGTTTTTATGTTCCCTTTTCTTTTTATCTGCTTTACCACTGTTGATATTGTCCCATTATTGTCTTCCTAGATTGAAAGGACCATGTTCACGTAACTTGGCATGGCAACCACTGCAATTCTGATGAGTGTGTGGGTGTGTCATAAACTGTGCTGCTATTGATGGCACCAAAACTGTGCTGACAATTGTGCCTTAAAGTCATCATCTGATCTATCTATTCATATCATGAGATGAAGACTCTGGTGTCTATTGCCCAGGCAGAGTGCTAGAATTAGCAAATAAAAATACAAGATGGCATAAATAATTTTTTTCAGTATAAGCACATCCCAATCGTCGTATGGGACATATTTATACTGAAAAAAATGATTTGTTGTTTATCTGAAATTAAAATTTAACTAGGAATCCAGAATTGTATTTCGCAGCCCTATCCAGACATCCTTCGTTAAGGTCACCAAAACATTTGGGAGTAACCACCCGCAACGGGAGAGTTGAGAACTTTCTTAAGAGAAACTCTATCAATATTCATTTGGATGGGAAACCAAGAAAATAACGGCGCTTTTAAATCTGCCTCATGGTTGTGCAGGTGTTGATCTCAGCGCCCTAACTTCACGACTGAATTATTGTGAGCTCTCTCTGGACAAAAGAAAGAAGGTTGAATGTCAAATGGCTATTTTCTGAGTCACCAAAACTCTCCATCCTCCCCGCAGTGGCCACTGGCGTCTTCTATGAGCACTCGCTAAATGGCAGAACTAGAACAGATCCAAGGGAATGTAAAGTAATGGCAGAAAATACATCTGGGAGTTATTTTCCAAAATAATTTTCAACCCCTCCCCATCTGCTGTCTCCTCTTCTACTACCACCCATCTTTGCCTCCAAAGCATTCAGGGTTAGGGTGGTCTCTGAGAAAGTTGCACTCTGAGGGGTCGACAAATACGCCAGAACACTAGGACAGGAGAAACTCCAAAATTCACCTAGTTTCCTGGTTGAGATCAATCCACGGAAAAGAAAAAAGGAACCTAATGCTACTTACTGATTTAGTATTGGAGTGTGGGGAGGAATGTGAATGTCACCTATCGGGGGATTTGTAATAAGGCAACTTGGGGGAAATCCCTTTTATAACAGAGCATCGTAACTACTGACATGAAGAATGTTCCCACTTAGTTACTTGCTGCTTGAATCACTGGCAGGAATATCCCAAGAACTGGCTTCTACGAGGCCTTCTGTGCCTTTCCAGATTGCCTCCTATCCCAGGTTTACACCTTCAAACACCCTCCTAAAATAAACCGGTCGCTCTCTGTACTGTATCCTTACATCCTAGCCCTGTGCCTGACACACAGAAAGTACTCAAAACTATTTATTAATGAATAAAGAAAGAAAACTTCAGTCACCCATCTGAAAAATATTTTAAATTAATTTTTCATTTTAAGAACTGATCATTTTAGGATAGAGCCCAACAGATGGGGAATATAGCATTGCCATTGTTACAATTTTTTACACTTTTTCTTAGTATTAACTGCATGACAGAGTTTTATTTTTAAATTAAATAAACCAAAAAGCAATAGAAGAGAGTGTGAAGTAAATTATGTATGTTTTGCCTTTTAAGTTTTTCCTTATACTATGTGGTCTGAAAGACTCAAATCCATAAAGCAAAATGGGAAATCCAATGTTTTTCAAATAAAATTTATTTTTGCTAAGCGTGTTTTAACAAATGAGTGATTAGATATTTGAGCTTAGGGTTACTACAGGAATAAATCATAAAGTTTACCTGACATCCTGGGCTCCTAAGGTTTACTTTATAACATGGAATCTCTGTTCTATGGTAACACTTTAAAATAGATCTAAGGTGATTATTCTGGAAGTAGCACATTGATAAGCATATTTACTCAAACAAACCAGTTGTTTTAGTTTTTTCATTAGGAAACATTCTTGAATAGAGAATTTTGACAAGCTATAGTATGTCTGGGTTAGCTGTATGTCTGTCCTTAAATATACACCTTCAGGAAGGAAAGAAGCTATGACTGTAAGCCTGGATTGGCACTGAATATTCTTCTGTCCAACAGTGTTGCAAATTAAATGTGAATCATCCAACAATTACTCCTTGTCTAAAATTAATTTGATACTTTATTTCCAGGAAATAAAGAATATAGACTGAGAGTCATACATATCATTAAAAAAAAAAAATAGACTCCTGGCTTTGTGCTATGCAGCTGTGCATTAGGTGAGCTTCCTTTGAGGGTCATGCATATATCTGTGACTATCCTTAGCGAATACCCACAACTTAGTGTCAACACATCCAGCTGAAAACTGAAACCCACAAGTCATGCAATGTGCATGATGTCCGGCCATTGCAAAGCATCTGATAATTGACTAAAAGTTTTCACTTTTCATTGAAATAGTTGTTATGCAAACATCACCATGGATCACAACAGAAAGAAATGAACATCACACGTGTTTTGCCTTGACCAGAGTCACAGACAAATTAAAATCCCAGCCTGCTGAGTCGATGCCATAGTAAACTTCAGCAGAAAAACTTCGGTAACATACCACTGCCTCCTCCTGTCCATTTTCTGGCAAAACATAAAGGTTGAAGGTACCAACAACAATTAGAATTTAAACCTCTTCTCTGCTTAGTAACAAAGGCTCTCCAGCCCTGTCTAGCCAGAAACAACCTGCCTGATTATTCCTATTTTCATGTACTCTCCTCTCAAATTAACCTTGGTTGCATTCCAACTTCTGAATAATTTTATTGATCCTGAGTTCAGATGCCTAGACAATATAGAACTTGGTGTACAAGAGGTGTTAATGAATTCACATTTTGAAATCTAGCATAAAAATTCTGTTCTGATAGAAGATAAGTATTAAAACATAAAAAGACTTCATTAAAGGAGATTTAGAAAATAAGATTAAAAAGAAATATAATTTAGTACACTACATATTATGAGTATTTTATTGCAAACAGCAAGTAATCAGTAATCACACCATCCTACCTGAGAAAGAAAAAGAGCTTGTTCATTCTATTTGGAGAACTAAGGTGATAAGATGCGACAGATTTGCTTAAGGTGATATGCTTCAGCCAGAGTGGGAACCTGTCTTTTGTCTTTGCTGCTTCAATAAACAAAATGATAAAAAAAAAAAAAACCCAAAACACTCTGTTTTGAACATTTTTAGAGGGTAAATAACTTTATAATGGTGTACCAGTAGCCCCTGAGAGTTCTGACATTTTGCTTATAGCATGAATAGCATATAGGGTAGACTACCTAGCTCCTGTAGACTAGGTACTTTAGGATAAGAATTGGGTTCTGGAGAGTAATGATGCAGGTTTTTCCTAGAAAATTTTTATCTATAGGTCTCGCTCTTCAATGGCTTTAATTCTTTCTACTGCTCTTAGAATAAAGTCCGGACCCCCTACCATGGCCTTCAAGGCCAAGAAAACTCTCTAGCCTCACCTCACATCATTTCCCCAGCCCTCAACTGCTAGGTCACTATGCTGAAGACACATGGAACAGAAAAAGTACAGGGCTCTGTGTTTCCTTTTCCACTTGCTGAAATGCTCTTTCCCTAGCTCTGTGCATGACTCCACCTCTTTATCATCCATCAAGTGTCGGTTTACACACCTCCTCCTCAGAAGGGCTTTCCCTGGCCACTCAATCTGAAGTAGCTCTCCTAAGATCTCCCCAGCCTCCTGCAGTTCTCTCATCACATCATCCTCTTTATCTTCTTTGTAGCACTTATCACAATCAATAATTATCACCCAACTATAAGCTCTGAGCTATCACCACTGTATCTCTGGTGGCTAGTATAGCGCCTGGCACGTAGATGGTACTTGATATTTGTCAAATTAATTATCGAATACATGAGTGAATAATTAAGCTAATAATATACATTACCCTCCTCTTTTCTTTTTTTATTCTTATGTATAGTGTCTAGCACCATGCAACACACTAGCTGGGAGTAATATAATACAACACTATTTTTGAGAAATTTTAATAATAAAGAAGAATACTAAGAGACAGATGTTTATAAACATTCCTAGACATGTGCTAAAATAAGTCTGTCTTTAAGAAATATCACTGGTGTAACTGTTGGACAGATTCCCTAGAATTTTTTTCCTTCCTTCTTCTCTTTCTCTCTTTTTTTCTCTCTCCCTTCCCCCTACTCTCTCTCTCTCTCTCCCTTCTTCTCTCTCTCTCTTACCCTCCCTCCCTTCCTCTCTCTCCCCACCCCCCTCTCTCCCCCTGTTTGTAAGTTATATATGACATTGGTGATTAACATCTCAGCCGCCTAGTTCTTCAGCTTAAAGCCTTTCCCTCAACTCTTCCTCAACTTCGTGAGTTGATGTGCGACATGAATCAGGAAAGAGTTGTGCTACAGTTACACAGTCCCCTGAAAGTCAGTCTTTCAGGGACCACAATGACAAAGAAACCTAGAGTACAAAGTATCACTTTTATATTTGGAAGAAGCATGTTAGAGAAAAAAAGACATTCGAGTCAAGAGATGGGGATTCTAGTTGTTTTGCCACTATGGAAATGATGGAAAGACAATTCACTACTCTGTGCCCCAATTTCCTCATTTATAAAATTGAAATAATGTCTCTTATCTTGTCTTATTTCACAGGTAGGAAAGGATCCACCAAGGTGACTATGTGAAAGCACTCTGCAAAATATTATGTAAAAATGAAAGGTATTATGATAAAGAGAAGCACTATTTTCTAGTTTGCTAGAAAAAGGATCAACAGCAATCATATCTGGGGTGAAATGGGTATAGTGACAATATTTTCAAAACCCAAATCAGGACGTATCTTTTGGCTTATGATCTGACACACGGTCTGACCACATGACAGAATATTTGAAATCAAAATGTCCTGAAAAACCCAGGACATGTGGTTGCCATGGCAATGAGGAGCCATAGGGAGGCTGTGGGCAATGAAAAAACAGGGTAGAATTGGCAAGCATGGAAAACTATTTTGCCAGTGATGTACAGGACAGTTTGGAATCAATCGATGTGGAAGACTGAAAAGACAAGAAGAAAGAAATTTTACCAATCTGAGTGTGAGGTGTAAATTGCAATCCTGAGTCATCCTCATTCTGGGAAAAATTTCCCTACTTACTTGGGGAAATCCAAGGTAGTCTCTGGTTCACATGAATGTAGAGCAGGAAGAGGTGTTTTAGATAAGACTTTTGTTGGAGCGGACCAAACCCCCATGGTGATCCCATGCCTACTCTCAATATCCCAAGGGCACCTCTCAACTGGGAATTAGCACATGGTAGCCCAGTTCTCCAGACCAAGGGAGACTCTAGAAGTACAGCCGTGCAGACCCAAATCTGCCTCCATCTGGATGGGAAGTTCTGGGAACTCTTCAGCTCTCAGAATTCTGCTCTTCATCGACTGCATTCTGCTTCCACCTTTCTCCATGCAAAATCAAAGCAATCCTTTCCTCTGTGCAACTGCTCAGTAAATACACTTTGTGATTTACACAGCCCCTGTGTCACATGAATTCTACTGATGATTTTCAGGACAGATTTTTTTTTTTTATGGACAGTAAAAGGAAGGTACAGAAAAATCTCAAGAAGAGGTAATGACTGGACTCAGAAGGGGAGGGCTCGTCAGAAGTTCAATCTCTTTTTGCGTTTTTCAGATTCTTATTAAAATGAATAAATCTCAGATTTCTAAGGGGCAAGCATTGTTTCATGGGGCAGATTTTCCCCCATTCAGCTCTTATTCCTTCCCAGCCCTTGAAGACTCCAAGACCTCCGAATCCAGTGCCTATCACATGCTATTGAGTTGGCATGTTTGCAAATTGCATGCAGTGAGATCCTTCCATACCAACAGCCCTGTCTCAGATTCTCCAGCATCACAGCCAAACTAGTATTGCCTGCACATTTTCTTCATCTTTTCATTGAGTTCAGTGTGGCAGCAGCACATTCCTTAGCACAGGCTCCAGTCGGCATGGTAACTAGTTAGAGACTGCAAGCTTCTGAGAGTGCTTTGGGGGTGGGGGGCGGGGGGGGGGAGGAAGGAGGGAATGGTGTTGGAGGAAGTAGTGAAAAGGAGGTGGAGAAGAATTGATTGGGTTGGGATGGGGGAGGGGGCATGGGCAGGAGAATTACTTAAACTCGCTTTTTAAAAGAGTTATCTGGTCCACCCATGGTGTTGGTGTTAAATTGCCTGGGCAGAAAAAAAGTCCTAATTGGGGTGGGGAGGCAGTGACAAAGCAAAGCTTGTTCAAGCCTCGCAATCTGCACTGTTGATAGTGCAGGTACCTCAGGGCAGTTGGGAGTGATTGCTGTGTTGACTTTGTCTAATTGTAGGGGAGGAGTTATGTGAGCTGTGACGGGCAGTGTTACACCCAGTGGGGTGGTGGACAAAAAGTGGCATAACTACGCAGGGCTAAATAAACCGACTGACAAAGGTCTTGGCCTATTATTAAAAATCTGGCAAAATGTTCATCTCTTGACAAAAATGTAGAGAGACTAGTAATGCATAACTTTATCCCATGTTGGATTTTAAAATGGCTAATGCCAAGTTGTCTGTCAAAATTAATAGGGCATTGCTTCTTCTTATAGAACAAAAAAAGAAATTCTCATACATTTTATTCATTTATTCATTGCTAAAAAATCATGTATCTGCCAAAAATTTCATTTAGGAAAAAGGTTTGGAGGTGGTTAACCTTGATTTTAAGGGGCTGTGAATTTAAAAGCTACTTTTTTCATGTTTGTTATAATAAAAACCATACCTTCATTGAATTGTAACACATTTTGTTCTTTGAGAATAAATTAAAACTCTGCAACCAAGCTTATATTAAGAGAGACATTAAAACTCCAATTATTGATTATATCATTACATACGTTTGGGTTTGTGACTTTTTTTAAAACTTCCTTTATATCAAGAAAAATGTTAAATGGTTAATTGACTGTTGAGTAGATACTCTGCATCTTCATAGGAATTAATCAATATATTGACTTTTTAACTCTTCTACTCAGCTATTTCATGTGTTAATTGAACTGTTTCTCCTTCTTTCTTTGCTTTCCACAAAGCTTTATGCATCCTTTTCTATACAAACTACTTTCTCTTCTAAGTTTTATTCACACAGGGCACCTTTCTGTTCTAGAATCTGAGTGCATTTTGTGAGTATTCAGGCCTCAAAAAGGAAGAGTAAATAATACTCTACCTTGTCATATGCATACTGTACCTGGGGGTAGCTATGTTTTTTCTTAGTTTTCACATTCTAAAGCTTTGTAACTAAATGGAAATGAAAAAAGACTCCCCAACATGTAAAACAACCTTCTATAATATATTTTAATTCCTAGTTTGCTTTATTGAACAATAAACTTTTTTGTTTATAAGTTTAAAATTTTTGTTATCTTAAAACAAAAATTCCCAAATGGCATTTCTCTCAAAAATCTGACGTTTTTGCTAATTCTGATTTTTTTTTTTTTAGGCCTTCAAATAAACTAGAAAGTCAGTGTGGCTGGTGGGGACACTTTGCTCTTAAGCCCTAATAATAGTTAATTTGGTTTGGTGGTTTTTCTCTTCTTTTACTTCTTAAGGCAGCTCTCTACAGAAGAGTCTATAAGCTCTGTTTGAAAACTAAGGCACTTGAAGCATAAACACTGGTACGCTTCCAGGTAAAAGGGAAACGTACAAATGTTCCTTAAACTGCTGAAGGAACAAACATGTAAATAAGAGATGGGCTGATTCCCTACTGTTCATGTTTGCTCACTGCGAACATTTGGTTCACTTGGCTTGGCTCATTATTTCAGCTGGGAAAGTCACTATATGAATTAATAGCAGATTTCCCAGCTGAAAATAAATGTTTACCAGGTTAGGGGGCTGGGGTTTTTTGGCAAAGACCTGGCTTTTTGTCTGACTGGCTCCTTTTTTGGCGTGCACATCCCTGAGGTGTGTAATTAAAGCAAGGGAATTTGCACATAGTGCTTTAGGGCTTTAATGAATAGAAAACACAGGATATTTCAGCAATTTGGTGCCTAATGTCAGAGTGTGCATTTCCTGTGTGAGGTATCACAATAACAGGGCTCTGTGACAATAAAAGCGCCTGCAATGCCATGCAAAGAAAAATGGGAGTGACAGCGTTTGTTCCTAAATTCCAATACAAAATACATATAAAAGAGCAATTTACATTTAAAACAGAAGGACTTTGAACTTGAACATACCCTCAGAATTAATGGCTATTAAATCAGCCCCACTTTGCTGAATAATGAAATTCCCTTTAGGACAAAGATCTTGGCTGTTGATATCAGGTTACATTACAAAATTGAATACACAGTATCAAATGGTTTTAATCATAACCATTCTCGCCTTGCTGTTGACATTTTTGAGCAGCTCAAAATCTGAAAAAATATTTTTAAACCTCAGGAACCTTGAGGGGAAGAGTAGAAAAATTAACATTGATTGAGCACCTGTTTTATGCCAGATACTTTTACATGAAATCAAATTTAATATTTTATAAAAATACCAGGCAAAAAAAAAGCATTAGAATTCTTTTATTTTTGTCTGAAGATTTAAAAGGTTCAAATAAATTAGGTAATTTGCCCAAGATTCCATTGCTAGTAATCTGTAGCATCAGGATATGAGGAGGACATTGCCCAGCACAGAGGAATCAGTCAATACATACTGCTTTCATTATTGTCAGAATCCAAAACCCAAGCTCTTTCAATATATTTTGCTATTATTATTTTTATATCTCTTACATAAAATGTATTCTAAAGAGAGATGAAATCCTTGTTCCCTCCTTATCCCCAGTCCCTGATCATTCTTGTGAATAAGGTTTACACCCAATTTGCAAAAAAATAAAACGAAACAAAATCCCAAACCTCTTGTTCCATCCTCTGCATAACAGCGCAGAAGTAGCAAGTTTGTGCTTCCTGGGTCATGGGCGGGGGCGGGTATCTCAATCTGAGGGCAAATGGTACTTTTTTTTTTTTTTTTTCCGGTACGCGGGGCTCTCACTGCTGTGGCCTCTCCCGTTGCGGAGCACAGGCTCCAGACGCACAGGCTCAGCGGCCATGGCTCACGAGCCCAGCCGCTCCGCGGCATGTGGGATCTTCCCAGACCGGGGCACGAACCCATGTCTCCTGCATCGGCAGGCGGACTCTCAACCACTGTGCCACCAGAGAAGCCCCCAAATGGTACTTTTAATACAGGACAAGTGCATCCATGACAAGGAACAAGTCCCCAACAGAAGCATGGAAGTAGGCGATACTTCCATCACAGCCAGAGGCCAGAATATGGTTTCCACATCCCTGCAGAATAGGAGAACCCAGATTTCACCTCGCTGGGCTTCAGTTCCAACGTCTATAAAAATGAAAGGATTGCTCTGGATGATCTAAAAGACCCATTTCTGATTTAAAAGTGCAAACTACCAAGAGAGACCAGAGGGCAGGGGACAGGAAACTGATATAATCCATACACAGGAGAATTCCCAAAGGATAAGCCTCAGGTAACGACTTATCTTGTGGTCACTACACAAAGACATCTGTCAGCATTTTTATAGCCATATTTCCTAATGAAATGATTATCCGTTTCCTACCACCTATTTTCCACAATGACATATCTTCATATCATTCATAAACTAAATTCTTTTTTTGTTTGTTTTTTAAATGTTAATTCTTTTTTTTTAAATTAATTTATTTTTGGCTGCATTGGGTCTTCGTTGCTGCGCGCGGGCTTTCTCTAGTTGCGGTGAGCGGGGGGCTACTCTTCCTTGTGGTGCATGAGCTTCTCATTGCGGTGGCTTCTCTTGTTGCGGAGCACGTGCTCTAGGCATGCGGGCTTCAGTAGCTGTGGCACACGGGCTCAGTAGTTGTGTCTCACGGGCTCTAGAATGCAGGCTCAGTAGTTGTGGCGCACAGACTCAATTGCTCCGCGGCATGTGGGATCTTCCCAGACCAGGGCTCAAACCCATGTCCCCTGCATTGGCAGGCAGATTCTTAACCACTGCGCCGCCAGGGAAGTCCCCATAAACTAAATTCTAAGGTAAAACATTATCTTTAAAAGCCTGTTCCTCCTCTGCCTTTTCACTTTATCTTGGCCTCTCTCTGGGCTTCCTCTTATCCTCCAAAAACCTTTGAAGGCTCATTGCCAGACCATACACCTGGAATGGGGCACTATCCTGATTCCTGGTAAAGAAGAAAAATGCACATGTGGGGCATGTGTGTGTGTCACTTGGTGGCTGTATACCTCCTCTTACACCTCTTCCTAAAATCCTAGGGATATAAAACTCAAGCGACTAGAGACTCTGAGACCTGCTCCCCAACGCCAGTCATTTTCCTCCTTGATGACGAACCAACACTCTCCCTCTCCTCTGTCTTGTCAACAGCCACTGATCCTGGCAGCTCCCTAGCAATAACTGCTCCAACAGAGAAGCCCCAACCCCACAAAAAAACTAAAGATGCTGTTATCTCCATCGACATTTAAAGAAATGTGAACGTCAAGAGTTTGAGAGACTTATTAGGGTAAAGGTCACACATGCCATTTGGAGCACAGGTTTTTTCCACTCCATTGGGACCTACAAGCTGTTGATCTTACCACCTTGTCACCGTCCTCACCCTCTTGTGTCCTCACTTCCTCCTCCTTATCCTGTTTAAATTCCCTGATCCATCACCGTTACTATTCTTCTTACAAGCACCCTTATCCTCCTTGCTCCTGTATCACTGCATTGTACTGGTAAATTCGCTCCCCTGATTAAATCCGACTTTCTGCCTACTCTGGGCCAGCATACCTGCAACAAAATGTGCTAGAGAAAAAAAACACCACCATGCTGGCCAATCTCATTCTAAATTCCCAGTCATTATAACCTCCTATGGACCAATAATGCTGCCCAGGTATCATTCCTGTCCTAGTCTGTTTCCTCTCCCATTCTCCTCAACAGCTCCTTCATCCCTCTCTCTCCTCAGTCCTCCACAACCTGCTCACTCATCATGATTCACTTGTTTCCTTCTTCACCAAGAAATAAAAACATCCAGAAAAATCTACATGTTCCACCACCACATCTCCCTACCTACAAGTACCAGTGTCCGTATATCCTGCCTTTCTTTCTGTGACTCGGAATAGATTACTGGGCTCCCAGCCAAGGCCAGTCCCCACACTTGTGCACTAGATTCCATCCCATCCTAATGCTACAAGGATACTTCTCTAGCAATTCTTCCCCTCTCTTCTGCATCGAAAATTTCCCTCCCTTTTCCAAGACCATTGCCACACATAGAAACATTCTCTTGTTTCTTTCATTAAAAATAAATGCAAAAATCTTTTGACACCACATCTCCACCCAACTACTGTTCCATGTTTTCTGTACCTCTTGACAACAAAACTCCTCAGAGTTGTTTATACTCACTGGTAATTTCTCTCTTCCCATTTTCTCCTGAATCCAATTCAATCATCCATCCACCCCACTCTCAACCCTGCAAACATCCAAATTGCTCCTGTTAAGGTCACTAAGGAACTCCACATTGGCAAATCCATCAGTCAGTTCTCAAGTCCCATCTTACTGGTACCTTAAATGATGCAGCGCCACCAGGGAAGCCCATTTTACTGGTACTTTAAATGATGCAGCTGATCACATTCTCCCCATTGAAACACTTTTAACTTGGCTTTCACAACACAGTGCTCTACTGAGTTTCTTCCCACTTCTTCACCTACTTCTTTGTCAGTCTCCTCTGCTGGTTTCTCTCCATCCCTTGTCTCTAAGAGTTGGAGTGCCTCAGGGCTTAGGGTTCTAACATCTTCTTTTCTCTAACTATATTCAATTCCTAAAGGATCTCATCAGTTACCGGGCTTTAAATACCATCTCTACACTGTTGTCCAGATTTATATCTCCTGCCTGAGTGGCTCTTACCCTGGGCCCTTATTGTGAAACCAAGACCCAGGTTCCATCTTGCTCCCCAGTTATGCTAAGTGGGTTTAAGGCCTGAGACCCTACACTGTTCTGGTTGGCTCCCATCAAAGGGCTCTGAACCTGACACCTGCTGACAGACCTTCCTGCCTACCTGCCTCGGTTTTCTGAATGTCCTGGAAGGAGGAGGAGGAAAGTTGTGGCTGTATTACACAGCCCAGTGATGTTGAGTGTTGTGGGATGTCAGCTGCCACCCTTGAGAAGGCAGCAGGCTCCCTCCTGAGCCGCCAAGGGCAAAGCCATGACGTTGGCAAATTTACTGTGGTCTAGACAAAGTTTGATCCTTAGCATTGCAAATCAGAAACTTCATATTTTTTAGAAAGTAAATGAATCTTTCTAAGGCAGGCTGCCTAACCTCTCATTAGTCTGACGTATTAAACCAGGGTACCATTTTATTCATTTACATTGAGAAATAATAGTTGTAGGAACTAGAATACTTAAAACCACATGAGCACCATATTCTCTCCCTACCGTCAAGAATTTTGAAAAGCCATATCATGTTGAAAAGCTAGCATGTTATTTTACAGTAAGAAATGGCTATCTTGGTGAACAAAATTCCTGAAGTTCACATGATCTGTGCATTCCCTCTTTCTCTGACGACTTACACAGGAAGAAAAACATAATGAGATTTTAGAAAAATGGTAGCTAATCACATTACAACCCTACTGATTTTTTTCGAAGCACACACATGACAAGGTCACTCCTCTAAAACTAGATATTGTTCTTAGGAGATGACAAAATCGTCAAGCTACTAGCCCTACATGGTCTGACTACTTCAGACCCGGTCTTCAGTGTAAGAACTGGTTAGGAATGTGGGTTCTGCAACCATACTTCCATGGTTCAAATTCCTGCAACCACACCTCCATGGTTCAAATCTACTGCCAAGCTCAGGTGATTTACTTATATTACACCATAGTTTCCCCTTAAGTAAAATAGGAATAAAGATAGTGTTTATTTCATAGAATTGTGACGAAAATTAGAAGAATAAACTGCTTTCAACAGTGTCTGGTACTTGTAAGCCCTCAATAAATATTATTTATTATCTAAAACCACTCTGGGTTCCAGCCACACCGGCCAGCCTTCCCTCTATCCCTTAAACAGGCTGCAAGCCAAGAGCTTTCCAGCCTGGAGCCCAGAGCAAATCCTGCTCCTGTTTGAAGTACTGTCCTTATACCTCCTTCCACTGTTTATTTACTATGTCCTTTGCCTCTCCCGAGCCACAGTTACGTCCTCAGGGACGGAGAGTCGTCAGTCTTCAGTTTCCTTCCTTATGTTAACGTGCTCTCCTTCCAGACTGTACCTGCCTTGAGCAGTCTCCTTACTCAGCACTTTCTCCCAAAACTTGACATATACCTGACATGTTACAGGCACTCCATACCGATTGTCTGAGTTTGTGTTTAGCTGATGCTTACCTCAGTCTGAAAAGGCTTTGGCTGGCCGGCCGGGTCTTCCAGGGGCAAAGCTTGGATGGGCGCTACTAATTTTTGCCTCAGGGGCTCTCTTTTTTTACTCAGGGCTGACCAACCCCCTTCTGATTAATACGTTCTTCCTTTGCATGTGTTAATGCCTTTGCTCAGGTTTCTTAGGACACTTCTAGGGCATAAGAAAACTTTACATATCTATGCTCTATTTTAGTTCACATTGTTTTTGAAGTTTTGATCTCCGGGGGCATCTTATTTCCCTCCTTTCCAAGTTCTGGCAGGGGTGGGGTTCCAGAGGGTTATCTCTTTGTATCTCTCTACTGCAGACAACACACCTGGACAGGATTCTATCTACCAGTGGGGGCACCCTGGTGTTTTGTATTAGATAGGAGTGTATGCTCAGTTTCCCGTAGGAGCATTGAACTTCTCCTAAAGCCTGAGCTGGGTCTGCCCTGCCCCCATGAGCGTCTTTCAGTCTACTCACCTTCCCGGCAGGGTTCTTAGGTAGAGCCCAGAAGATATGCTCTATGGGAGATACACCAGATAGCTATACAACTCCACTTAATTAATGGAGGTAGGTGTCAAGTGTGTTTTTTGAGAAATGAAGAATACAGCACTGCTCTGGGGATTAATTATTCTGTCTTAAATGGAAATACTAAAATTGACCCAAGGATGAGAGTAATAAACACAGAAGTTATTTTTACCACCACATATTTGCACTGTACAATGAGACAAATGCAGATTTTCAACTGATGACTAGGCAAAAGTGACTACAGTTGTAAAGACTCCATCCAGTTAAAGCCTCTGTTAAAAAGACTCAATTCTGTGTTAGCAAAAATAATTGGTTTACAATACATCCTGAAAACCTAGAATCTGAAAAGCATTGCTCATGCTATTTCCACGATGTTGAGATCTGGTTTAGGCCAGAGATGTATATGAAAATGGTATAAGAAAAGGACTGGTCCAATCCAATGCAGAATTTAGCAGAAGGTAAGAAAGAACACAAAACTCAGGTTGAAGAAAGCCTCTCCCTGGGGTATTTCTCATCCTTTATTTTTACCCCCATCCAAGACTTGTGGTTAATTCAGATAAGCACTTGACCTTTGTGGGTGCTTATCCAAAGTCAACCTTCCCGTGTCTGAGGGTCACCTGTAACTCATTAATCGCAGTCCATTATTGTTTTGCAGGAATGTCTGTTCTATTTAAGATATAAAACTCCTATACAGATAACATGGTAGGTTAATGCACTTACTTTTCATTCCCTGATTGCTGGGTTCACACCAAACTCAATTCTGTTATGAGTAAGGATTAATTTTTGATATGTTCCCTGTCCCCAGGAGCCATTTGTCTATAGGTCTTCGCATCCTAAAAGGATGTTGCAGGCATCAGCATACTCTTTGGGGCCCTATACAGGAGATTCCAGGGAATAGAATGGCCCAGAGGTTACTGGGTCAGGACTGGAGGGGAAAGAACTATTTAGGGAATCTTGCTGAGTGCATGCTTCTGGGGTGCTATCAGTCTTTTCCACTTTTAACTCTTAAGACGAAAACAAGGCCATTATCACTTTTCAAAAAATAATAAATTGCTTAATATAGAATCTAGTACTGTTATGCTGTATTTCTTTCCCTACAGCAAGAAATGTGCTAGCAGGCAGTCAGGAAAAAGGCACAAACTCTTTTCAGTTTTTTGAACATCGTGCTTTTCACGCATCCTCTTGTTTATGATTTAACTTAATTAAAGGAATTCCCTCTTCCATTAGGAAATGCAAATCCATGCCCACCACCCATACCAAAAACTGAGACGTAAATCTAGAGGAAAATAACAACCAGAGGTTCAACTATCTATAGGGCAGTATAGCACGGTGTATGGTGTGCCAACTTTGGAGTCAGACTGCCAAGCATAGAACCCTGGACCTGCCACTTAAAAGCCTTAACCCCTCCTAGCCTCAGTTTCATAGCTGTAAAATGGAAATAATTAGAGCATCTACCACAGAGTTTTTGAAGGAATCAAATCAAATAATGATACATAAAGCACTTAGAACACCGTCTGACATATATCAGGGGCTCAGTAAGTGATAGCTGTTATCGGAATTTAATTCCTCTGTTTTATGCTATAGAAACTAAAGGGATTTCTTTCTTTTTTTCTTTTTTAATCTGTGGCTTCCTCTCAAACCACCTGACAGGTAACTAAACCCCAAATGAATGCTTCTCATTTTTTCTACTTTGCAAAGCCACACCAAGTCTTCCCCTCCCCTCCTCCATGCCCCTTGAATTCCAACCAGTTAAAGTACAAGGGAGTGGCCAAGGAGTGAAGATGCTACAGCCTAAACTGCCTGGTTTAATGAATTTCCGCCAATTCCTGCTGCTGGCCGTGCTGCCACCACACCACCTCAATTCCCCTCGGTGCTAACAACGGAAAGGGGCACACAGTGGCTGTCACTCCAGTGAGAAAAGGAAAAGTGTACTGTCGATACATAAAATTTGTCAATGTAAATGCTTTCAGGAGCCCTTCGCTGTTTCTTTTCATGTTCTTTGAGCCTAAGAACCATTTAGAGAAGCCCTGCTGTTCTAGCACCCTAAGGACACGAAGAGGATGCGCATGGGCAGCTGAGAAACAGAGCTTCTATTTTTGTGGAGCACGGCAGGCCTAGATCTTCGATTCACAGTAAGCAGAATATCTTAATCACAAGCATTCTGAAGTCGTGCCAGGTGGAGTGCCTAGTGTCTGTCTGCTTGCTTTTCTTTCTTTTTAAAAGATACAACTTGGGAAAGACTCTGATACAGGCAGGTAGGCTCTTATTTCAGGATCTGTTATTATCTTCCCATTGGGAGGTTGGGAAAGAATTGGCACCTAAATATTCATCCAAATACGTCTATACCAGGAGTGGTTTAGAATTTCCA
This sequence comes from Leucopleurus acutus, assembly GCF_964270905.1. NCBI lineage: Eukaryota > Metazoa > Chordata > Mammalia > Artiodactyla > Delphinidae > Leucopleurus > Leucopleurus acutus. The sequence goes on from NC_139142.1 coordinate 43,685,231, forward strand.
GAAAGGACAGGGGCAAGGATGGCAACTTTCTGGTAAAAGGAGCTAGTGGGCTTCCCCAGAGAAACTACATTTGCATAGTAAACAGGCTGTTGTTTGGAGTCCATATTGAGGGCTGGATTGGTAAGGCTGACGGAGGTTTGGAAGGGCTCCTCACTTTGTATTCCCCATGCTTTTTGGAGCCCTTGCTACATGTTTTAAGGCAATGTCTTCAACAGAGGTAACATGCTAGAATAAAGTTGTTAGTAGTGTAGGAAGTGAGGGTTTTATCTGCCTAGAAAGATGCCTGGTACAAGAGGTGCTCAGAAATATTTGTTGAATGAATTTATGATTTTATGGAAGCTATTAAAGTAAAAGCCCTGGAAAAGAAGTCACCATCCAGAAAAACAAAACAAAAGACAAACAAACAAAAAACAACAAAGAAACAAAAAAGAAGTCACCATCAGAATAACTGGTTTCTATTTTTTAGTTTAAGTTAATTATTAAAAATATTTAGAATGACTCCCTTCCCCTGACTGAAGCAATAAAGTGATATGTGTAAAAAATACAGGGAATAGTTTTTGGTAATAAGCAAATATGCAAATACATATGCAAGAACACTTGACAGAGGCTTCCTGCTATCTTTCAATGTTTCTACAATTCTCCCATCTTCCTGTAAGAATAGGACTCCCAATTTTAGCTGGATACATGGCTTCCCAGATAAATATTATATTTCTCAACTCCAGCCCTGCCTGCAGCTAGCTTTAGGTATGTCACTAAGGTCTGATGGATGGGATGTGAATACACGTGACTTCCAGGTCACGCACTTAAAGTTAGGAGTGCAGCCTTCTTCTCTTCCTTTTCCCCGTATCACTGTGTGGGATGCAAATATGATGATAGGAGCTGGAGCAGCTATCTTAGACTGTGGGTTGAAAGCTGTGTGTTGAGGATGATAGAGCAAAAGATAGAAGCAGCCTATACCTCTGACACCATCAAGCCTCCCTTAGACTGCCTGTACTCAAACACTTGAGAGGGAGACTTCCCAACCATTTTTTAAAATATTTATTTACTATTCATTTGACTGCACCGGGTCTTAGTTGCAGCACACAGAATCTTCACTGCGGTGTGCGGGATCTTCTTAGTTGCGGCATGTGTGATCTAGTTCCTTGACCAGGATTGAACCTGGACCTGGACCCCCTGCATTGGGAACGTGGAGTCTTAACCACTGGACCACCAGGGAAGTCTTCCAACCATTGTTTTTTGGAATGCCTCTGTTGCTTTAGCCGAATCTGTATTCAAACAAATGTTAACACCATGCTACTTTAGGGAAGAAAGCTGAAAGGAAAACTCCATTCACTTGAAACAAAATCAAGTAGAGCGGAATCAATTATTGAGATGTTCATTGGTTCTCATAATTTCCCTCTTCTGATTCAACTACTATTTTTCAGAATGAGTTCATATTGTTGTTGACTCAGGAAGGAAATGTTGGTTCTGATTTCTAAAGCTGTGGTCATAGCCATTGACACTATTAGCAACTATGAACTCCAATATACTGCCTGTTTTTTAATGGCCTGAGAACAAAGAATGGTTTTTACATTTGTAAATGATAGAGAAAAATCAAAAGAAAGTTTTATGATATGTGGAAATGATATGAAATTCAAATTTCAGTATCTGTAAGTAACGTCGTATTGGAGTAGACACATCCATTCATTTAAATATTGTTTGTATCTGCTTTCTTACAGAGTTGAGTAGTTACGATAGCAACTGTACGCTTCACAAAGCTGAAAATGTTTACTGTATGACCTTTTCCAAAAGACAGTTTGCTGCTCCTTCATTATAGTATCTTTCCTGTTGTTTTTAGTGGAAGGTGGACACATATTATTTGAATTAATTTCCTTCACTTGGAAGTTTCAAGCTACAGTATCATATTTATACATTTAGGGATTTTCTCAAATAGCTTGATTTTAATCATGAAGAATCTTTGATTAACTGATAAAGAACTTGAAAAGTAACAGTGGCTAAATTGCACTGTTAGTATTGGGTTTGTCGAAAAGTTCATTAGGGTCTTTCTGTAACACCTTTCGGAAAAATCCCGAATGAACTTTTTGGCCAACCCAATATCTCTGTGAACAATATTTCACAGATTTTGACGGCTGAATCTTCAGTCCCACATCTAGCTTCATTTCCTTTGGTATTGGTGAGAACAGGCCCTGTCGTTAAATACCACCCTTACTATATTTCTTGTGCCAGCTCCTCAATGCCATTCCCACAGCTATTACACTACTTCCATTCCTTAATAATTCTAGACCATACTTTTGCAATAATGCTCTTACTGCTTTTCTTGCATCCAATCTCTTCTCCCATACATTTCCTTTCACCAGAGGGACTTTCCTTTAAAATAAAAAAATGTACACTTGACCCTTGAACAACATGGTTTAACTGTGCAGGTCCACTTATATGAGGATTTTGTTCAGTAGTAAATACTACAAGATCCATGGTTGGTTGAACCTGCAGATACAGAACTGTGGATACGGAGGAACCTTGAATAAGGCGGGCGGGCCAACTATAAGTTATACTCAGATTTTCAGCTCCAGGGAGGGTCGGTGCCCCGTTTTGTTCAAGGGTCAATTGCACATAGCGAATTCCAATATCTAATCACATAGCTGCATGTCCCATCTAAAATATTTCAGTCCATCCATAACAAGTTCCTTAGGCTGGCATTCATGATTCTTCGTGATATGTTCTTACTCTACACTTTATCCAAATGGAACCATTCTCTTTTCCTAATATACCTCTGTAGGATAGGCCCTGTTCTCTGGTCCATCCTCTGTGCCTCTGTTCATAGAATGATCTCTTACCTCCAAACCTAACCCTTCTCTCCATCCTTACATATTCAAATTCTGTTTGTTTTTTAGGGCCTAATTCCAATGCCAACTCTTTCAAGAAAACTTCTTCAACTCTCCTATTCCACGCTCAGTAAGTATCATAGACACCTATGGCTTTTTTCTGGCATGGCATCATTCATTCACCGTTCTTCCAGAAGGACTACATGAATTTTACTTTGGGGATGCGAGCAAATTTGATGGGATTATAACTCAAAATGCTGCACGCTTCCTGGAGGGGAAACAGACATGTGACACTCACTAGGCCAAGCAGAAACACTCCCTCTCCATCTTGTTCTTGTTCTCCTTCTAGCCCTATCTCTTCACAGTTTGATTCTTGAGTGATGCAAGCATGGAAAACGCCTGGAGCTCATTCATGTCCTGAAGAACTCATCCATTATTTCTGCTCCCAGATCCCTACTGCTCCTCTGCTCCATTCCTTGCGAGTGCGGGTTTCTTTGCCTTGTGATTTTATGAAGAACTCCATTCCCTTCCAGTGAACTCTTTTGTAAATTAGGCATTGCTGGTTTCTATTGTTTGCAACCAAAGACACCAACTGATAGAAGTTGTGATCATTCCTTCTTCTGAACCCTCAAAATATTTTACCTATACATTTCTTAGGGTCCCTAATGCTTCCTACCTTGTATAATAATTATCCACGTTATTGTTTTCTTTGTCTTACACAATGTCAGTTCCAGAATTCTATGTAGGAGGAGCAATTAGGGGTTGAAGAAGGAAAGTATAAGGGACTTATCATGAATCCTTATTGGAGTCAAGAACTGTTTTCTTTTTATTTAGACTCTATTTTTTAAATCTGTAAAAAGGCAACATTTTCTAAAGATGCTTTTATTTATACTTTATATAAAATTAATAAAAGAACATCCATTTTCCTTTTCAGAGAATGCTTATTTGAAGGAAACATGGCATTGGCGCTTACGGTGGGGTGAAATTCCTCCTCCCCTTCCAAGGCCCCTTTGCGTACAGATGCTGACTTTTAAAGACTGTGAGCTATATGTCACCTCTGTGATCCCTAGTATAGGTCTTTACACAAAATCAGTGCCCAGTACAGTTGTTGCATCAGTCAGTCAATCAATGGTCACTGTACCATCTTGCCTCATTTTTCTTTTGCCTCTTTTCCAATGAAAATTAAGGCGTATGTTTTCCCACTTGGAAGTTATTTGGCTTACTAATTTCTTTTTCTATAATCATTAGATGCCCACCACTATACTGGACACTGTTCTAAGTGCTAGGAATACATCAGTGATCAGGCAAGATTTCTGCCACCACAGAGCTTGCATTCTAGTGGAAATATATGTCTACTCAGAGATAATTACTATGTCATTTAATTCCTAACTTACTATAACTGTAGCACCAAATATGTTTATCATTCTCTTGTGTCACTTTGTGTTTCTGTCTCTTCTTTACTGTTGCCCCCAGCTATAACACAGTTTACTTTAAAAACTTAACATGAGCCCAGGGCTTTCTCTTATTGGTACTATTGTTTTTATTTTTCTCATTACTTTTTTTTTCTGTGCCTTCTGATATTTGAACTAATCTTCAAAAATAACAACACATTATTAGTGGATCTTCTGTCCAAAGTTCCTAAAGCTTAGGTATATTAGTCACATACAGCCAATGTCTGTGAGTCATAGAGCCATAGAATCTTGATAACATAAAAGAGAAAGCTTCCCCCAAACTAGTATTTAATTAATTTTGCTTTTTAAACCCAGAAATCAGGCACCCCTCATGTATCACCAGCATCTAACAGAAACTGAAGTCCTAGAGTGAAATTAAGCCAGAAGTTAATATGTTTTTCTGTTTCTAACAGACCCAAATTCTTATGTTGCTCATGGAAAGGAAGTAGAATGGAAGTAAAAGAAGAATCTGACAAAAAGAATAATAATAAGTAGTCTACATCCTGAAAAAATGTATATAAGTGCCTAGTCACAGCATCTTACCCACAATTTCGGGAGTGTCACCATTACTTGAAGTAGTAGCAAAATAGGAAGTATCATGATTATCCTATTGCACACCTGGAAGGTATTATACACATATTCAATTCAGCAAATATTCATTGAGGGCCTACTACGCATCACACCCTCTGCTAGGCTGGGAGGGTGCTAGACTGTGGCAGAGGCTACTGGCTATTCAACAGAATCTATATCCCCTCTTTCGTAGGCACAGAGCTGGTCTCCATTTGCAGTTAGGTAGCCATGTGCCTGAGTGCCAGCCAGTGGAATGGAAACAGAGTCCTGTGTGCTACTTCCAGGCCTAGCCCATGCTGCCCTCCTACTCTCACTCCTCTGCACTCCCTTCCAGTGGCTGCCATAGAGAGAACCATGGTGAGGATAGAAGCCACAGTTTGAACAGGGCAGAGCCTCTGTCAGCATGGTGCCCTGACTGAGTGCGTAGAGGAGAGCCTCTGACCAATCTGTTCATCCTCCCAGGGCTCTGACATGAGCAAGAAATAAACTGCCATTGTGTTGAGCCATTACTTGTTCCAGTCTATTTATCACTGCAGCCTTGCCTATCCTAAACATACATAGAATTAGGCATGAGTTTTGAAGTAATGAATTATTTAAAAATTTTTATTTCAGCTTGTTATATACTAGTAATTATAAAGGTTGAAATCATATGATCAAGTCAACATTTTTCCTCTTCATTCCTTCCTTCTTTTTCTTTATTTATTTTATGAATTTTATTTTTTATACCACAGGTTCTTATTAGTTATCCATTTTATACACATCAGTGTATACATGTCAATTCCAATCTCCCAATTCATCACACCCCCACCCCCACCCCCCACCACTTTCCCCCCTTGGTGTCCATACATTTGTTCTCTACATCTGTGTCTCTATTTCTGCCTTGCAAACTGGATCATCTGTACCATTTTTCTAGTTTTCACATATATATGCATTAATATACGATATTTGTTTTTCTCTTTCTGGCTTACTTCACTCTGTATGACAATCTCTAGGCCCACCAAAGGCTCTACAAATGACCCCATTTTGTTCCTTTTTATGGCTGAGTAATATTCCGTTGTATATATGTACCACATTTTCTTTACTCATTTGTCTGTCGATGGGCATTTAGGTTGCTTCCATGACCTGGCTATTGTAAATAGTGCTGCAATGAACATTGGGGTACATGTGTCTTTTTGAATTATGCTTTTCTCTGTGTATATGCCCAGTAGTGGGATTGCTGGGTCATATGGTAATTCTATTTTTAGTTTTTTTTTTTTTTTTTTTTTTGCGGTACGCAGGCCTCTCACTGTTGTGGCCTCTCCCGTTGCGGGCCACGGGATCCGGACGCACAGGCTCAGCGGCCATGGCTCACGGGCCCAGCCGCTCCGCGGCATGTGGTATCCTCCCGGACCGGGGCTCGAACCCGTGTCCCCTGCATCGGCAGGCGGACTCTCAACCACTGTGCCACCTGGGAAGCCCTATTTTTAGTTTTTTAAGGAACCTCCATACTATTCTCCATAGTGGCTGTATCAATTTACATTCCCACCAACAGTGCAAGAGGGTTCCCTTTTCTCCACATCCTCTCCAGCATTTGTTGTTTGTAGATTTTCTGATGATGCCCATTCTAACCAGTGTGAGGTGATACCTCATTGTAGTATTGATTTGCATTTCTCTAATAATTAGTGATGCTGAACAGCTTTTTATATGCCTCTTGGCCATCTGTATGTCTTCTTTGGAGAAAAGTCTATTTAGTTCTTCTGCCTGTTTTTTGATTGGGTTGTTTGTTTTTTTAATATTGAGCTGCATGAGCTGTTTCTATATTTTGGAGATTAATCCTTTGTCTGTTGATTCGTTTGCAAATATTTCCTCCCATTCTGAGGGCTGTCTTTTCGTCTTGTAGTTTCCTTTGCTTTGCAAAAGGTTTTAAGTTTCATTAGGTCTCATTTGTTTATTTTTGTTTTTATTTCCATTACTCTGGGAGGTGGGTCAAAAAAGATCTTGCTGTGACTTATGTCAAAGAGTGTTCTTCCTATGTTTTCCTCTAAGAGTTTTATAGTCTCTGGTCTAACATTTAGGTCTTTACCCATTTTGAGTTTATTTTTGTGTATGCTGTTAGGGAGTGTTCTAATTTCATTCTTTTACATGTAGCTGTCCAGTTTTCCCAGCACCACTTATTGAAGAGACTGTCTTTTCTCCATTGTATATCCTTGCCTCCTTTGTCATAGATTAGTTGACCATAGGTGCGTGGGTTTATCTCTGGGCTTTCTATTCTGTTGCATTGATCTATATTTCTGTTTTTGTGCCAGTACAATACTGTCTTGATCACTGTAGCTCTGTAGTATAGTCTGAAGTCAGGGAGTCTGATTCCTCCAGCTCTGTTTTTTTTCCTCAAGATTGCTTTGGCTATTCGGGGCCTTTTGTGTCTCCATACAAATTTTAAGATTTTTGTTCTAGTTCTGTAAAAAATGCCATTGGTAATTTGATAGGGATTGCATTGAATCTGTAGATTGCTTTGGGTAGTATAGTCATTTTCACAATATTGATTCTTCCAATCCAAGAACATGGTATAACTCTCCATCTGTTTGTGTCATCTTTGATTTCTTTCATCAGTGTCATATACTTTTCTGAGTACAGGTTTTTTAGCTCCTTAGGTACGTTTATTCCTAGGTATTTTATTCTTTTTGTTGCAATGGTAAATGGGATTGTTTCCTTAATTTCTCTTTCTGATCTTTCATTGTTAATGTATAGGAATGCAAGAGATTTCTGTGCATTAATTTTGTATCCTGCAACTTTACCAAATTCATTGATTAGCTCTAGTAGTTTTCTGGTGGCATTTTTAGGATTCTGTATGTATAGTATCATGTCATCTGCAAACAGTGACAGTTTTACTTCTTCTTTTCCCGTTTGGATTCCTTTTATTTCTTTTTCTTCCTGATTGCCATGGCTAGGACTTCCAAAACTATGTTGAATAATAGTGGCGAGAGTGTCTTGTCTTGTATCCTGATCTTAGAGGAAATGCTTTCAGTTTTTCACCGTTCAGAATGATGTTTGCTGTGGGTTTGTCGTATATGGCCTTTATGATGTTGAGATAGGTTCCCTCTATCTGGAGAGTTTTTATCATAAATCAGAGCTGAATTTTGTCAGAAGCTTTTTCTGCATCTACTGAGATGATCATATGTTTTTTATGCTTCAATTTGTTAATATGGTGTATCACATTGATTGATTTGCATATATTGAAGAATCCTTGCATCCCTGGGATAAATCCCACTTGATCATGGTGTATGATCCTTTTAATGTGTTGTTGGATTCTGTTGCTAGTATTTTGTTGAGAATTTTTGCATGTATATTCATCAGTGATATTGGTCTGTAATTTTCTTTTTTTTGTATTATCTTTGTCTGGTTTTGGTATCAGGGTGATGGTGTTCTCGTAGAATTAGTTTGGGAGTGTTCCTTTCTCTGCAATTTTTTGGAAGAGTTTGAGAAGGACAGGTGTTAGCTCTTCGCTAAATGTTTGATCGAATTCACCTGTGAAGCCATATGGTCCTGGACTTTTGTTTGTTGGAAGATTTTTAATCACAGTTTCAATTTCATTACTTGCGATTGGTCTGTCCATATTTTCTATTTCTTCCTTGTTCAGTCTTGGAAGGTTATACCTTTCTATGAATTTGTCCATTTCTTCTACGTTGTCCATTTTATTGGCATAGAGTTGCTTGTAGTAGTCTCTTATGATGTTTTGTATTTCTTCAGTGTCCATTGTAACTTCTCTTTTTCATTTCTAATTTTATTGATTTGAGTCCTCTCCCTCTTTTTCTTGATGAGTCTGGCTAAAGGTTTATCAAGTTTGTTTATTTTCTCAAAGAACCAGCTTTTAGTTTTATTGATCTTTGCTATTGTTTTGTTTCTATTTCATTTATTTCTGCTCTGCTATTTATGATTTCTTTCCTTCTACTAACTTTGGGTTTTGTTTGTTCTTCTTTCTCTACTTCCTTTAGGTGTAAGGTTAGATTGTTTATTTGAGATTTTTCTTGTTTCTTCAGGTAGATTGTACTGCTATGAACTTCCCTCTTAGAACTGCTTTTGCTTCATCACATAGGTTTTGGATCATCATGTTTTGTTGTCATTTGTCTCTAGGTATTTTTTGATTTCCTCTTTGATTTCTTCAGTAATCGCTTGGTTATTTAGTAACATATTGTTTAGCCTCCATATGTTTGTGTTGTTTATGTTTTTTTCCCTGTAATTGATTTGTAATCGCATAGTGGTGTGGTCAGAAAAGATGCTTGATATGATTTCAATTTTCTTAAATTTACTGAGGCTTGATTTGTGACCCAAAATGTAATCTATCCTGGAGAATGTTCCATGTGCACTTGAGAAGAAAGTGTAATCTGCTGTTTTCACATGGAATGTCTTATGAATTAAATCTATCTGGTCTATTGTGTCATTTAAAGCTTGTGTTTCCTTATTAATATTCTGTCTGGATGATCTGTCCATTGGTGTAAGTGAGGTGTTAAAGTTCCCCACTATTATTTTATTACTGTTGATTTCCTCTTTTATAGCTCTTAACATTTGCCTTATGTATTGAGGTGCTCCTATGTTGCGTGCAAATATTTTTATAATTGTTATATCTTCTTCTTGGATTGAGCCCTTGATCATTATGTAGTGTCCTTCCTTGCTACTTCAGCTTTCTTTTGATTTCCATTTGCATGGAATATCTTTTTCCATCCCCTCACTTTCAGTCTGTATGTGTCCCTAGGTCTGAAGTGGGTCTCTTGTAGACAGCATATATATGGGTCTTGTTTTTGTATCCATTCAGCGAGCCTGTGTCTTTTGGTTGGAGCATTTAATCCATTCATGTTTAAGGTAATTATCAATGTGTATGTTCCTATTACCATTTTCTTAATTGTTTTGGGTTTGTTTTTGTAGGTCCTTTTCTTCTCTTGTTTTTCCTACTTAGAGAAGTTCCTTTAGTATTTGTTGTAGAGCTGGTTTGGTGGTGCTGAATTCTCTTAGCTTTGGCTTCTCTGTAAAGCTTTTGATTTCTCCATTGAATCTAAATGACATCCTTGCCGGGTAGAGTAATCTTGATTGTACGTTATTCTCTTTCATCACTTTAAATATATCATGCAACTCCCTTCTGGCTTGTAGAGTTTCTGCTGAGAAATCAGCTGTTAACCTTATGGGAGTTCCCTTGTATGTTATTTGTCATTTTTCCCTTCTTGCTTTTAATAATTTTTCTTTGTCTTTAATTTTTGTCAGTTTGATTACTATGTGTCCTGGCATGTTTCTCCTTGGGTTTATCCTGCCTGGGACTCTCTGTGGTTCCTGGACTTGGGTGGCTCTTTCCTTTCCCATGTTAGGGAACTTTTCGACTATAATCTCTTCAAATATTTTCTTGGGTCCTTTCTCTCTCTCTTCTCCTTCTGGGACCCCTATAATGCAAATGTTGGTGCATTTAATGTTGTCCCAGAGTTTTCTTAGGCTGTCTTCATGTCCTTTCATTCTTTTTTCTTTATTCTGTTCTGTGGCAGTGAATTCTACCATTCCATCTTCCAGGTCACTTATCCATCCTTTTGCCTCAGTTATTCTGCTATTGATTCCTTCTAGTGTATTTTTCATTTCAGTTATTGTATTGTTCATCTCTGTTTGTTTGTTGTTTCATTCTTCTATGTCTTTGTTAAACATTTCTTGCATCTTCTTGATCTTTGCCTCCATTCTTTTTCTGAGGTCCTGGATCATCTTCACTATCATTATTCTGAATTCTTTTTCTGGAAAGTTGCCCATCTCCACTTCATTTAGTTTTTTTTCTGGCGTTTTATCTTGTTCCTTCATCTGGTACATAGTCCTCTGCCTTTTCTTCTTTTCTATCTTTCTGTGAATGTGGTTTTCGTTCCACAGGCTGCAGGATTGTAATTTTTCTTGCTTCTGCTGTCTGCCCTCTGGTGGATGAGGCTATCTAAGAGGCTTGTGCAAGCTTCCTGATGGGAAGGACTGGTGGTGGGTAGGGCTTAGTGTTGCTCTGGTGGGCAGAGCTCAGTAAAACTTTAATCTGCTTGTCTGCTGATGGGTGGGGCTGGGTTCCCTCCCTGTTGGTTGTTTGGCCTGAGGTGACCCAGCACTAGAGGCTACAGGCTCTTTGGTAGAGCTAATGGCGGACTCTGGGAGGGCTCATGCCAAGGCGTACTTCCCAGAACTTCTGCTGCCAGTGTCTTTGTCCCCCCAGTGATCCACAGGCCCCCCAACCCCACCTCTGCAGGAGACCCTCCAACACTAGCAGGTAGGTCTGGTTCAGTCTCCTATGGGGTCACTGCTCCTTTCCCTGGGTCCTGATGCACACACTACTTTGTGTGTGCCCTCCAAGAGTGGAGTCTCTGTTTCCCCCAGTCCTGTCAAAGTCCTGCAATCAAATCCTGCTAGCCTTCAAAGTCTGATTCTCTGGGAATTCTTCCTCCTGTTGCTGGACCCCCAGGTTCGGAAGCCTGATGTGGGACTCAGAACCCTCACTCCAGTGGGAAGACTTCTGTGGTATAACTGTTCTCCAGTTTGTGAGTCACCCACCCACTGGTTATGGGATTTGATTTTATTATGATTGAGCCCCTCCTACCGTCTCATTGGGCTTTTCTTTTGTCTTTGGATGTGGGGTATCTTTTTGGTGAGCTCCAGTGTCTTCCAGTCAATGATTGCTCAGCTGATTGCTCAGTTAGTTGTGATTCCAGTGCTTTCACAAGAGGGATTGAGTGCACGCCTTTCTTTCATTTCTTATTTGCTAAAATTCTTAGGGCTTGCCCAATCGTCTAGAAAGTCAACCATCTTTGTTTCTTACTTATTGATAAAGGTGGTGATAAGTAACAAAAAATATAATTAATTAGATTAATTAATTTTACTATTTATTAATTGTAATCTCTTGAGGTTCAAAAGACATTTTTTAACTGCTTAGATAATTCCAAATTATACTTCTCAACTGAGATTCCATGTCTCATACTTCAGCCCAAAGCACGTTTTTTTTCATATCTGTACAAACCTTCAAAAGAAAAAGTGTTTTTCCCACCAATTAGAATACTACAATGGTGTCAACTATGTTCAAGACATTCACTGGTTATACTACTCAAAGCAGTCTACAGATTTAATTCAATCCCTATCAAATTACCTATGATGTTTTTACAGAATTAGAACAAATAATCCTAACATTTATATGGAACCATAAAAGACCCAAAATTGCCGAAGAAATCCTGAGGAAAAAGAACAAAGCCAGAGGCAAAACCCTCCCAGACTTCAGACAATACTGCAAAGCTACAGTAATCAAAACAGCATGGCATTGGTACAAAAACAGACATGGCTCAGTAGAACAGAGAGCCCAGAAATAAACCCACAAACCTATGTCAATTAATCTTTTACAAATGAGGCAAGAATATACAAAGCAGAAAAGACAGTCTCTTCTGCAAGCGGTGTGGGGAAAGCTGAGCAGTCGCATGTAAATCAAAGAAGTTAGAACACACCCCTGGGACTTCCCTGGTGGTCGAGTGGCTAAGACTCCACACTCCCAATGCAGGGGGCCCGGATTTGATCCCTGGCCAGGGAACTAGTTCCCACATGCCACAACTAAGCATTCACATGCAGCAACTGAAGATCTTGCATGCTGAAACTAAGACCCGGTGCAGCCAAATAAATATTAAAAAAAAAAAAAGAACACACCCTCATATCATACACAAAAAATAAACTCAAATGGCTTAAAGACTTAACTGTAAGACATGACAGGATAAAACTCCTAGAAGAGAACATAGGCAAAACATTCTCTGACATAAATTGTACCAATGTTTTCTTAGGTCACTCTCCCAAGGCAATAGAAATAAAAGCAAAAATAAACAATTGGGACCTAAATACAAACTTATAAACTTTTTTTTTAATTAATTAATTTATTTTTGGCTGTGTTGGGTCTTCGTCTCTGTGTGAGCGCTTTTTCTCTAGTTGCGGCAAGCAGGGGCCACTCTTCATCGTGGTGCGTGGGCCTCTCACTATCGTGGCCTCTCTTGTTGCGGAGCACAGGCTCCAGATGCGCAGGCCCAGTAGTTGTGGCTCATGGGCCTAGTTGCTCTGCGGCATGTGGTATCTTCCCAGACCAGGGTCGAACCCGTGTCCCCTGCATTGGCAGGCAGATTCTCAACCACTGTGCCACCAGGGAAGCCCAACTTATAAACTTTTGCACAGGAAAGGAAACCATAAACAAAATGAAAAGACATCCTATAGACTGGGAGAAAATATTTGCAAACCATGTGACTGACCAGGGTTTAATTTCCAAAATATACAAACAGCTCATGCAACTCAATAACAGAAAAAAAAAAAAAAAACAAGCAAAACAAAACAAGATAAAAAAAAAAAACCAATCAAAAAATGGGCAAAAGACTTAAATAGACATTTCTCCAAGGAAGACATACAGATGGCCAATAGGCACATGAAAAGATACTCAGCATCACTAATTATTAGAGAAATGCAAATCAAAACTACAGTGAGATATTACCTCACACTGGTCAGAATGGCCATCATTAAAATGTCTACAAATAACAAATGCTGGAGAGGGTGTGGAGAAAAGTTAACCCTCCTACAGTGTTGGTGGAAATGTAAATTGGTGCAGCCACTGTGGAAAACAGTATGGATACTTCTTTAAAAACTAAAAATAGAGTTGCCATATGATCTAGCAATCCCACTTCTGGGCATATATCCAGAGAAAACTCTAATTCAAAAAGATACATGTACCCCAATATTCATAGCAGCATTATTTACAATAGCCAAGACATGGAAGCAACCTAAATGTCCATTGACAGATGAATGGATAAATAAGATGTGGTACATATACACAATGGAATATAAAAGAATGAAATAATGCCATTTGCAGCAACATGAATGGACCTAGAGATTACCATACTAAGTAAATCAGAAAAAGAAAGACAAATTACCGTATGATATGACTTACATGTGGAATCTAAAATATGACACAGATGAACTTATTTACGAAACAGTAACAGACTCACAGACATAGAAAACAAAGTTATGATTACCAAAGGGGGAAGGCAGTGGGAGAAAGATAATTTAGGAATTTAGGATTAGCAGATACAAACTACTATGTATAAAATACATAAATAACAAGGTTCTACTGTATAGCACAGGGAACTATACTCAATACCCTGTAATAAGCCATAGTGGAGAAGAATATAAAAAAGAATATGTGTGTGTGTGTGTGTGTGTGTGTCTGTGTGTGTGTATAACTGAATCACTTTGCTGTACATCAGAAACTAACACAACACTATAAATCAACTATACTTCAATGTTTAAAAATTTGCTTTTATTTTTATATAGCATCCACAGTAATCATTATGGGGGAAAATTAATGGGCCAGATTAATTTCATAATCTGCAGTAAAAAAACATGCTTAGAATATTACATATACAATTAGAAGCTGAATGTTGGCAGAGACATCTACATGTTAATATCTAGGTATATTTAGCAGGGAGAAGATCTTTAAAACAAGAAAAGAATTTCACAAGTTGGAACAAATACTCAGAACTGAAAGTGGCATATGCATAATTCCATTCCTAGCACACATATTTAAAACATTTTTGAATCCATGTGTTTCAGACTTCCTTTACCTCTTTTATATTTCAATCTGTCAGAATATATGGGTTAATGTTTTCATCATAAATAATCTTTTGTTCAAGTGAAAGGAATTGGTCTGATCTCAGCCACAAGGTTCTGAAAAAGCCCTCATGACAAATTCTGTCTTCAGGTCAGCAGGGTGCCATCAGTCCTAACAATCATTTTCTATTTCTTTCTAAATATAAACACAAGAATTTGGTGCACAGAGCACCTCACCCACAATTGGATTGCAGTGGGTATTTCCAGATCTTAGGGACACCTGAAAGCCTCGGCTCTTCCATCTCACCCTCACAGACACAGGAATTGTTAAACTGAAAGTGGACGAGAAGAGAAACCTAGTTGTATAAATGTAATTCACTCTACAAGGAGGCCCGCTCGCTTTAAAGTTAAAATTACCACACATCCATCATCATCTGACGATATTAATCTTACCTGATTTTCAGTTTCTATAAGGCATAAAATCAGTGTGAACTTAGATCTCTATTTGTGTCCAATGGCAAATAAAAAATGCAATGTTTAAAAGCCAGTAAATAGAAATTTACCCTGATAATTAATAAGCCAGTGGGGTTAAAGCTACCCTGGGGGAGGGGGAGTCACACTCCTTGCTCGGTAAATGGGGCATGGGAGGGGAGGGTGCACACCCCAATACTCTCCTCTCTCAAATGAATGTCCCTCAGGTTACAAATTAAAATAATAACCTACTCCACACAGGTAGATAATTTGTCTCACAGCTATACTTCTCATTTGGTGTTTATGGGAAGCACTTCAGAATGACTTAATATGATTTTAATGGCAGCAGGAAAAGAAGTTAGAGCTCTTAAAGCAGGGAACAAAGGTAAATGTGCAAGTGGCACTGAGGCCGACCACAGGTATACACACCTAGGCCCTGGTCGGAGACAGAAGCCCTGCATGTTCATGGGTTGCCCTGATGTGTTGCCTTTCAGAAGTGATGCAGGACATGATTTTCCCCCTTTATATTTAGAGCTATTTAAACAACTGCTCATCTGGGACTCACAAGGCATTAAAGCGAGAAAAAGTTAAGAAGAAGTTACAAGAAGTACTCATTAAAAATCTGAAGGACTACTTAATGTGCTGTAATGGTAACAACATCTCCCCACGGGATCTCCCCAAGGGATGCCACCATCCCAAGCAAACTTACTGTAAAAATACTTAATTCGAGTATGCATTCATTTGTTAACTTATCCCAGCATTTATTCAGCGGATAGGGATTGTGCTCTAGCTCTGGGCTGGGCTCTTTGCTAGGAGCTGAGATTACTTTGGTAAACAAGACAGGCCAGTGGGTCTTCAGAGTAGGCCTGCACTATGATTCATTTTGTAAATCAGTATAAATGACCATCGTATGCCCTGTTTCAAAATATTGTAGAAATTTATAACACTTAATTTTAATTACTTTTCTCATTCATTTGGTCAACAAATATTTAATGAGTACCTGTTGTGGATTAGGGTACATTTTGGAAGAGTATACATCATTTAGTTTTTGTCTAAACTAGGCAAGGTTCAATGTGAGCCAAACTGTCAATCGTTGGCTTTGGGATCTGGATCACCGCCCCCCCCCCAAAAAAACCCTCTATTTGTAATGCTAATGTCTGGCACATGCGAGATTCTTCAAATATGTTTTTTGAACAAATTTTTTTAAATGAGTGAACACACTTGAGGAATTACACATTCTAGACCACTCCTGTTTTGAATTCCAAGTACCATTCACTGTGGCATTTTGTCTGTTTTGTGGTTAACTAGTTCACTGTTTCATGTGAATAGCAAGCGAAAGTGAAAGGGTCCTGTGGCCAGCTATCCTACCTTCAATGTCTTCTTCTGTACAAAAATTTTGCAGAGTAAAAAATAAGGGAAAATTTTATAAATGGCAATTCTCACATTCTCACAGAAGGTCTCTGGCATTTTCATTATGGCATATATCTATTCTGTGCTTCAGCAAGTTGGACATAGTCTCTTCATCAATTGTGCCATATTTATTCTTATCTCCATGCCTTTGTTCCCTCTGTTGCCCCCCAACAAGACTATCCACCCTCCACATTAGTCTGTCCTGACCTAATCCTAGCCCATTCTTAAAGGCCCAGCCGTAGATGTATTCCTTTTCTTTCTAGAATTCTTCCCTGAGTTATACCACACCCCCCAAGCAGGGCATACTGTCATATCACGTGTCATTTATCTTGTAACACCTTGCATACTGTTCCCTTTTTTTGTGTTTAACTTTCTTTGCATGTATATCTCACGGTCAGTGTGCTGGACCCCTAGAACCGTCCTCTACCCTTCTCTGCTCTGCTCTGCATATACTGGGATGCTGACCTTCATGGATGATGTCAATGGGCTCCCTTGTTCTCTGGTTTTCTGGTTTGGGGTTGAGTTTAACCAATGACGGTCAACAGGAGGAAATCAGAGGGTGGGAAGAGAGAGTGCGTGGTGTTTGTGGTTCAGTCCCCTCCCTGCTGGGACATGGCATGTCAGCATTCCTCTCCTGGACACCACAGTTCCTGTTAGGTGGCTCTCTCCTATAGCTAAAACCACAACCACAGCTACAGTCTGTCCTGGGTTCCAGTAACTTCTCCTTCCCCTTATCCCTTCAGGATTAGGGGTGGCAATGGCTCTCCAATGTTGCTGGTCCCATGGTGCTTCACCATCCCTCATGGGTTCCCTATCCCCACCAACACATTTGTAAATAGTCCCTTCATTCACCTATCCTCAATTACCATGCTTGAGTGCACCATCTATTCCTTGCCAGGACCCTGACTGATAGAGGCAGCAACTGTGGTTTTTGCCTCTATGTATTCCCATGGATTATACCTCTACACAGCCCCCAAAGCTTCTAGCTCACTGTAGGGGCTTAATAAGCATTTGCTGAAGGAAGGAATAAAACCAAGCATGAACTGCCATACTGGAATTAACATTTTATGATTCACAGAAGAAAAAAAATCTTTATGAACTATGGTTCCTCAGTCAATAAGAAGATTCACTTTCAGCTAGCATTTACACAGAACTAAGCATAGTGTTCACCATTTATTTTGTTTTCAGAGTGTTTTGGGCTTCCATTGAATTTATATTCACAATATTAATTAGTCTGTATTAAATATAGTTCACATATTTAAACCTACTTATTCTTCTGGGGAAACAATGTTAGGTTAGGTGAATTGAAATGTCCATTTTTTCCTTCCTTTTCTCTTTTTCATTTATTTTTGTAGTAGTCCCTTTACTGATGATCCAGTCATACCAGGTTCTGCCTCTCTCCCCTCCCAGACTTTTTTCTGAACATGTTTTTTTTCTGTTTTTTTTTTTTTTTTTTGTGATACACGGGCCTCTCACTGTTGTGGCCTCTCCCATTGCGGAGCACAGGCTCCGCACACGCAGGCCCAGTGGCCATGGCTCACTGGCCCAGCCGCTCCGCGGCATGTGGGATCTTCCCGGACCGGGGCACGAACCCGTGTCCCCTGCATCGGCAGGCGGACTCTCAACCACTGCGCCACCAGGGAAGCCCTGAACATGTTTTTGCATACCTCAATCTGATTGGTGAAAATCAAATTCATCTGATAAATAGACAAGCTGTCAACCTCTTTAGAAAGTCCCAGTTTTTTCACCAGCTTATCTACTCCCTGTTCTACTGAATGTCCAAGGTGCCACCTGACATATACCTATAACACGTGGGTGAGTAAAGAAGTGTATTACTCTATGAAGTGAAGATTAAAAGATAGGTGGACACAGATAACCTCAAGAACAGGTGAGATGCCTCCCTGAGCAGTGATCTTTCTAAAGGGTGGAGGCTGGCACCTCTCACGAGTTAACTCAGATAGATGCTACCTGGTCTTCCTTCTTCAGTGGTCTTCCTTAATAAACACCTATGTTCTGTATTGTCTTTTGGAGTCAGAGGATGGCCCACGACCATGAAATACATGCTCCTTGAACCATGCTTGTTTGAGTAGCACTGGTATCTGATTAGTATCCTGTCAGCGTAACTATTATTGTTCACCAAGAATGTTGCAATTAGTGAGTTTCTAGTTAATATAGTCCAGAACTTCTATCTGGTAGTTTGCTAGGGCAATGAGGAGCAATGCAGGTTGATTGTGGTGGGTATGCCAGGGTCCTACTGTCCAAAACTTTAACAATGGTGTAGCCAGATTGAGAGTTACAGCCATCAACCTTGAGGAATTAAAAAAAAAAAAAAGGCAAAATAATGGCAGCCAAATGATTCATCGTTTCAGCCTCTGTAGAATCAAACCTAGGAGGGAGATTTTTGGCATCTGTTGTTTCCATTCCTAAAAATTCAGAGAGAAAGTAAAAAAAAAAAAAAAAAAGTATCACACACTAACTCCAAATTTGTATTTAATAAGAGAAAAAAATGATTCATGATTAGTTAGCGGCAAAAAACTACGTACGGAATCTCTTCGGATAATGTATCCAATACCATTTCTACTTTTTCCCAGGGTGAAATTGTGGGGTAAAGCTGGATGGGTTTTCAAAAGGTAAATATAACAAGGGGTTTAATCCTCTCTAGCTTCTGACCTTTATTACATTTTGAGTGTATTTGGAGTTCAGACTGTACTAGCCTACCCACCCTCTAGAGATAATAAGTAAATAATCAAATGACCCAAATAAGACTTACCCCAGAAATAAGGGGGTGGGAGGCAGTGAGCAGTAAGAAGCAGTGGCACTGGTGGCACAGAATTTGAGCTTTAACATCATGGCTTTCTTCATGGGTAGAGATCGGACATTTTCCCCCACAAGATGCTCATTTCTTCTTGACACTTATACAAATGACATCTACCTATAATTCCTATGGTCATTTTCATGGATTAAAAAAATCTGAAACCATTTCTTCATAAGTAAAACAGTCTTAAAAGATAAAATAGGTAAAGAAACACTTTACAATCCAAGCAACCAGAAACAGCTCAGTTTAACATCAGAAATAGGGAAGTATCAGGACAATTTTGCAGCTTTGAAGGAAGTCTTTGAGTTGAATAGTTGAATTAGAGACAGCTAGCATAACTTTATGAAAGCGATACCTCGTACCTTACTAGTTGGAGTGCTTTAAAGGGCATTTACTGCCATACAAAGACAATGGAACACAATGGATGTCATATAATTGTTTAAAAGCCATTGGATGTTGTTAACAATGAAGATTATTGGCTAAGACCACATCCATTGTGTAAGGTAAAATAGCTTGTTGGATTAAAAAATTGTTCAAAGCCTGCAAAAAGTGATTGAATGTTAATGGTGATGTTTTTTTAACTGAAGAGAGGTTATCTGTAAGGGTGAAATAATAGCTTTGAAAGGAAATGACAAATTGGAAGAATACACACAATCCAACCTCATTACATGTGACTATTGTGGTATCATCTCTGACACCATGTACTAAATTTCCAGGTATTTTTAACAGTATTATGTTTACTGTCTCATAATAACTTCCCTTTCTGAAAAGAGATGGAAAGAAGAGGCATGTTTAACAGGATTCTATTCAGTGTGTTGACTGCGATTAGTTGAGCACAAATCCTTGACTTTTTCAACTTTATCTAAAAATTACAAACACATATTTTCATCTATCAGTAGAAACAACATAGTCAAAACACAGTAATATTCTACCTATATTATTGTTTTTCTGTGTATATACAAACTGGGTTTATAGAAAAATATTATCTTATGTGTGTATATCTACAAACAGGTAGGCAAATTTGACATTGCTAAAAGAGCTGACTCATCATGCCTCTAAAAATGACTCTGGGGACTTCCCTGGTAGTGCAGTGGTTAAGAATCCTCCTGCCAACGCAGGGGACACAGGTTCGATCCCTGGTCCGGGAAGATCCCACATGCTGCGGAGCAACTAAGCCCGTGTGCCACAGCTACTGAGCCTGTGCTCTAGAGCCCGTGAGCCACAACTACACCCGTGTGCTGCGACTACTGAAGCCCACACGCCTAGAGTCTGTGCTCTGCAGTAAGAGAAGCCACCACAAAAAGAAGCCCATGCAGCTCAAGGAAGAGTAGCCCCCGCTGGCAGCAACGAAGACCTAATGCAGCCAAAAATAAATAAAATTTAAAAAGTAAAAAATAAAAATAAAAATGACTCTGTGTGTAGCATCAGTTCCTCTTCGGAAGTTTACATAAGTCAGAGTAACCAAAACTTTGTTGTATCCAGTTCAACCATAAAAATATGAATAGAATCTTCGAATCCATTTCTCTCATCCTGAGGGTGGTATTTTTAAGATATACAAATCTGGCATGGAAAAAAGTTTGTTCTGTTTTGATGACTTATGGTAGAAGTCATATTTTCTGCAATCTGTTCTAAGCAACTTTTAAAGAAAGAATGAAATAAAAATCTAATCAGGGTAGATTCTACACCAGGTGAGAAAAAACGCTCTAAATTATAATCTGGCTCTAAGTTCATGTCATAGTTTAAATTAGATTTTAAATATAAAAGACCTTGTGAGACACAATGACGTCTTCAAAACTACGGAAAACTGGTATTCATATTGACGTGTATATGTGCATATATTATTGTCTGTTAGTGGTGACAACTGTTGCAATAACAAGAAATTGTATAAAATTAATTTGGACACAGTGGGTCTGATTCAGCAACCTGAATGTTTTAAGAATATCTTGAGTAAAGCACTTCATTTATTATGGGTAAACACTTATCACTTTACATTTTTCCAGTAAATATAATTTCCTATGTGTTTTACTGGATATAAAGTCATTGAACAGTTACATTAGAGAATGGATTTCAGTAGCATAGTGTCTGACGTTGAAAAAGTTCAGGGTATCCTGATTGTGGTGGTTACAGGACTCTATACGTATGTTAAAAAAATTCACAGAATTGTATATCAAAAAAAGTCAACTTTATGGGCTTCCCTGGTGGCGCAGTGGTTGAGAGTCCGCCTGCTGATGCAGGGGATACGGGTTCGTGCACCGGTCCGGGAAGATCCCACATGCCGCGGAGCAGCTGGGCCCGTGCGTCTGGAGCCTGTGCTCCGCAACGGGAGAGGCCACAACAGTGAGAGGCCCACGTACCGCAAAAAAAAAAAAAAAAGAATACAAAAAAAAAAAAAGTCAACTTTATGACAATTCAAACGATAAAGTTAACGTCTAAGAAACAGTTCAGGATACAACAAATGGTTTAGATTTTTTTCATGTTTGTGTTGGCCTTGGAAGGATAAAATATAATGTATGGCATGTAATAAAAATTTGTAACTAAGTAGTAAATAATGCTAAGACTATAAGGAACAAGGAAAGGTGTTTTAAAGTACATACCAAAAATAAGCAAGAACTATGAGCTTCCTTTTTTTAAAAATTTATTTGGTTGCGTCGGGTCTTAGTTGCAGCAGGTGGGCTCCTTAGTTGCAGCTCGTGGGCTCCTCAGTTGTGGCTTGCCAGCTTCTGAGTTGCGTCAAGTGGGCTCCTTAGTTGCAGCTTGCAGACTCCTTAGCTGCGGCTCACCATCTCCTTAGTTGTGGCATGCGAACTCTTAGTTGCAGCATGCATGTGGGCTCTAGTTCCTGGACCAGGGATCGAACCCAGGCCCTCTGCATTGGGAGCATGGAGTTGTAACCACTGCACCACCAGGGAAGTCCTCTATGAGCTCTCTTAAGAGAGAATTTCAAGGCTAGTAAATCTTTTCATAACACCAACTCCTTAAATCCTCAAAACATGAGAAGACCCTCCTAGAATTTACTAGTTGGGAGTAAATATTAAAATAATTTTTAAATTACGTTTACATCATAGAATAAGAACTGGAAGGAAGCTTAAGAAATCATTTGATTACCTTCAGGCAGGTGTAAATAAAGTTATTTAACCAAAGCTTTCAAATCTCTTCCCAGAGATCTCCAAACACACAGAATCTACAGTGGCCACCAGTAAACATATTCCTGTGTTTTGCCACTGGGTTGGGTAAGCTGGGGATATGAATCTGTGTGTTCAGCTGAAAGCTCCTATGTTAAGTTCTTTCATCATCTCTGATCTTATAAAGAAGGCATGGAGAGCTTCCTTCAAAATCCCTCTTCCAGAAATTATCTATGCATTTCATGACATTAACTGGGTCATCACTCTAGCCATTCTTCTTCAGGTTAAATGAACTTACCCTTTAACTATGTGCTATACTCATCTGAGAAGTGCCCTTGAGATATTTCCATCATAACAGCTCTTTCAGTTCACTTGGGGTTCCACACTTCCTTTGTATTTTAAAGAACAGTGTCGAAATTAAGTCCTGCATTCTTGTTAATACTCACCCCCAGTCCCAAGGGTTGAGTGCCTCCTAGGCCGTGCATGCTCTGTTCCATTTTTTTCTTTTTTTAAACAGTCTGGGAAGAAGTTAGACGTATATACAAACCGCTTACAAATGGGCATCATGTAAGTGCAAAACCCTGATAGAGAAATAAGCGCATGGCTCCTTAGTTTGTTTTTTAGCTAATGATGAAAATGCAGGTAAGAATATGACAAGAAGTAGCCTTAAGGACATGTAAGTGATGGAAAGAGAAGGAAAACTCCTCTAGGTAGTGCCCAAAGGAGTTACCATTTTCTTCCTATCAACATTGGGTGGATGTATAGGTCCCTTCCTCGATAGCAGCAGAACAAAATAAAATAAGTGTTATAACTGACAAAGAAACTTACAGACACCTACAGAATCAAATAAGCAGCCCATTCTAATATTTTGCAAGTATAAATAGAAAGAGAAATAACTAGAGGTGTAGAAATATTTGAAAAAGACACTCAACATTAAATTCTAAACTTCAAGTTTGAAACACCCAGAGATTGGGATTTCTCCATAACTCATAAATCAGCCCTAATTCAAAGAAATGGACAGGATGGCAAGGGCAAGCAACTTTAGATCTGGCCAGGACAGGACCTGGGGAGGCCCAGCAGAGACCCATCATCTGTTGATAAGGAAGAAGACCCAAAACAGAACCAGGACAAATAATTCTGTAGTCTTACTGTCAAAAGTGTCCATCCATTCTTTATTGCGGAAAGGATCCATACTTCAGTTGTATCTTTATATTATTTTTTGCTGCTTGACATATGATTCATTCCACAGTTATATTTCATTTCTCCTCAAATGATTCTTTTGCAACCTTTAGAAAGCCCTTCACTATGTTCCTTTTTATTTGGCTGAAGTTGGTGGATGCAAGAGGGTGGGCTTCTCCTAAATCATGTTGCTCAGAGTATGTTAAAAAAAAAAAAGGTAGCACCCTAGACAGGTGTGTTACTGTTTGAATATGCCACCTGTTACACACCCAGGAATGAGACCTGCTTTGCTAAGAAGGAAAGAAGTTCTGCTCTAGAAACTGTTCATTGAAGCTCTTGTTTTGTATTGAGGCGGGTTCCATTAAACAGCCATTATCAACTGCATAAGACAAAGCTTGTGTTAGTTCGAGGGCTAGCCCCTGTTTTAAAATCCTAGAAAAGATAAATCCTGAAGGTTATGGGCCATTTCCACTTTCTCCACTGTTTCCCTGAGAAGAGGTAATGTGGGTCTGGGGAGGAAACCAAAGATTAAGGGCTTAAATAAAGCAGAAGTCGTGTGTACCTGCCCAAATGCTAATACACACTCATTGTTGCTCAATTTGTTATTTAAAGTCTGTGCTTTATTCTATTAACTTTGATTTGTCCTTTTTGCTTCTGTAATTTTTCCATACTGGACCATCCTGGCAATCCTCCCTATCTTTCTCTCTGGGTTTCATTCCCTGACAGGGGCTCTGTGCCTGGGTCTACCTGCCAGGACCCAAAAGGCCCATTTGTAACTAAGTACCATCATAATCTTGTCCAATGGTGATAGCTTCACCCAAAGATTTAATGGAGACAAAACTGAACAGCAACTTATAATGAACATCTGAGTTAAGAAAAAATTATCAGGACAAACCATACATAAAGTTAGATTAAAACAGATAAGGCAGGATGACAGTGTGGTCCAAGCAAGTTTTTCTATGTGGAGATGCCTTCTATTTAGTATAAATGAACACATTACTTAAAACAAACATACAAAAAACCCACACACAAAAAAAAAAAAACAAATAAATTCACACTCAAAAAAGGGGATAAAAACTAGTATTGAGAACAATTATGAAAATGACCAGAAATGGCACTTTTCATCTGCTGCACAGGGGAGTTAATATCATGAAAACTTAATCATAATGAAATATTTTGTCAAACAGTATCTGTTCCTGTATCAAGAAATTAATGCGGGACTTCCCTGGTGGCTCAGTGGTTAAGAATCCGCCTGCCAATGCAGGGTATACGGGTTCGAGCCCTGGTCCAGGAAGATACCACATGCTGCGGAGCAACTAAGCCAGTGTGCCACAACTACTGAGCCTGCACTCTAGAGCCTTCAAGCCACAACTACTGAGCCCGCATGCTGTAGCTACTGAAGCCCGTGCGCCTAG
Source organism: Leucopleurus acutus (assembly GCF_964270905.1). Taxonomy (NCBI): domain Eukaryota; kingdom Metazoa; phylum Chordata; class Mammalia; order Artiodactyla; family Delphinidae; genus Leucopleurus; species Leucopleurus acutus. Next base: position 43,710,086 of record NC_139142.1, read on the forward strand.
AGCCCATGCTCCGCCACAAGAGAAGCCACCACAATGAGAAGCCCGCGCACCGCAACGAAGAGTAGCCCCCGCTCGCCACAACTAGAGAAAGCCTGCGAGCAGCAACAAAGACCCAATGCAGACAAAAATTAAAAAATAAAAAAATTTATTAAAAAAGAAATTAATGTCCATATGCATAACTTTGAGTTCACAGAAACTAAACACTTAAGGTGGTAGAATTAAGGATTTCATTTTCCTCTTTATAGTTTCATGTATTTTCCACATTTTCTGGAAAGAAGTTTTAGAAATAGAAATAAAGATTAAAAACTAAAAACTGTTTAACATAGTTTTTCCTTCTGAATTAGTATCGTGTTCATGAAACATGAGCATAATAACTCAAAGTTACTATTGACTTCATCGAGATATGGCTAGTTATATGCTTAACTAATAATTGAAGTGAGGATGAGAAATAAATTTTGCAGAAAGTAAGAATAATATTATGCCTTGTCTATATGAACCCAAACCTGAAGATATTTGAAAATATTTGAGTAACTGAGTTTACTTTTCATCTGCATTAGTGATACTACACGGCTATTTATATTTTGGTTATCACCAAAAAATCTTAGATATCAGCATTAGTATACATGTTATCTATTTTTCTACATCAGAATTTCTCAAGTTTGGCACCTGCTGACATTTTAGGCCAGACAGTTCTTTGTTGTTGGGGGCTGCCCTCTGCATTATAGGATATTTAGCAGGATTTCTGGTCTCAGCCCACTAGATAACAGTTGTGGCAACCAAAAATGTCTCCAGACATTGCCAAATGTCCCCTGGGGGGAGAAATCACCCCTGGTTGAGAAACACTGCTCCATAGTAAGTTATCACTCTCCAAATATTTTGATTATCTTTTTAACAGTTACCTATTAACATGGCCACGTTAATCATGCCATGATTCACATTGATCACAATCATCAAAGAAATTACAGATTTACCCCAGCACTTAGGGTTACTATTAGGCTATTAGACGAAGCCTGGGAATATTCAAGGAAAAAAATTCCTATAATTAGAAAAATAAAAGATTACAGAGAAAGAGTAAAGATTTTGGTTGTACATTGGAATCAAATTACATTCATTTGTTGAAGTGGTCTGAATGACTCAAAAACATGCAGCAGCTATCATTCGCTCAGCAACAACATAACAGATATATTAACACACATTTTGAAAAGGAGGGATGTTGCTTCATAGGACAATACTGCTAATATTTAAGAAGAGATGTTGGTGAATCATCAGATAGTCAGGCATGATTTTTTTCCCCTTAAATGTTTCCTATCATTTTTCTTACTGCTTTTTTTACTTAAACACAGGTTCACTGGCACTCACAGTCAAAATTCTGTTCCAAAACTAATCTTAAAAAAAAAAAAAAAACTAATCTTAAAATTAAATATCTTACTTTTATTTCATGTAAATAAATTATAAATGATCACAGTTAATAATATAAATAATAAATACTATCTGCATCACCATTCTTTTAGATTGTAGTGATTCTTATGTCATCACTATGAATAGGGGATGGTCTTTTGTCTCTTCTAAATGTCCCAGTCCTCATGGGATAATTAAATATGACCTAAAAGCAAAATAAAGTTTAAGAGGATTTTTTTTTCAGATATGCAGGCTTGATTTGTACCATTGTCCTCCAATTTCCTTTTTAAATTTTCAAAAATAACATGTGAGTTTTAAAACTTATTTAATTTAAAATGACTCTGTTTTTAAAAAAGAATACACTGCAGTGGGATGCCGGGACTGCATTCATCCCAGCATGCCCCACCACTGTTCTTTGGATGGCAATCACAGGACCCAGACATCAAGCTGTGGAGGAGATTCTTCCAAGCAACAGCATCTGGCTCTTTGGCAAACTGAACAGGCAGTTGCCCTGGTGGCTTTGGAGTTGCCTCTGGGTCTGTCACAGGGTAAGGCTGCTGATGGAGTGTCTGGATTTTCATCTCCTTTTCGTTTCACCATCATTCTCATATACCTTTTTGGCATCAAGAGATCCAAGAACATCCATAAAGCAAATACTGCCCTCCTTAAGTCTAATGAATTTCTACATAAACACTGTCGTATTCAATAAGTATCCCTTTCCATTGCCCACATCCCTTACGAAAGTGTAAAAATAGGCAAGCATTCTGGCAGCAGCAACAGTAGCATTCTATTTCACACCCCACCTGCCGAGAGAATCATAAATTAAATGTTCTATTTTCAGTCCTGGGTATTTTAGGTCTGCATTTTCACCTTCTTTACTTGTAATAGATCTCTTTGCCAGTTAAATTTAATAAAGTCATATTTATAATATGAATAGCTACCTAATCTCATGGAAACTTTTTTTTTCATTCTCAAGATTTCAATCTAAGCTGGCAAGGTGGTATAAAGACTATAGGGGCTTAGTTAGAAGAATTTAGGGCACTTTAAAATCACAAGTGCAGTCCCTGGAACAAACAACACCTGAACACAAGAATCGGCAGCTCTAGAACAAAGGGGCTCTCATATCCTCTTAGCTGTACAGGAAATTAAAAAGGCCAAATTTGGAAAGTAAAGAATGCATTTTTGGATGTTTTTCGGATATTTGAAAAAAAACAACCCTCTAAATACTTTGTACCAAAGGTAGTAATGAACATGGCCTCTCTACAGACCACAGGCTATGCATGGGTGCCATGACCCTCAAATCATACCCAAAAGATAAAATAACTCCTGGTGAAGAGATGGCTCAAAGGCTCTAGTGAGACCAGACAGACATAGATCAGTAAGATTGCTTTATAAGAGGTAGCATTTAATTCCTCCTGCTAGAGTTCATCAGAAAAAGGGAGGCTTTATGCACTGACCTCTTCTATAGAGACTCAGTTCTAATGTATTATCATTTGATCACATTCAATAACTCCATCAATGACCAATGGAAAAATCCATGGTAATGTCTGTTTTATGGATGGAGAACAAACTAAAAAGAAGGGGGAGAAAGTCTTTATAGGAAAGACTATATTTGAGTGTAAGTTGTTACTTTGGAAATCCTAAATTCGCAGGGAAATAAAACTCATCACAAGTAGTTGAAGCTAAAATGGCCAAAAACAAACTAATAAATATATAATAACTATGTCTAGTCCAGAAAAAGAGACTGAAAAAGTAACTGGTATTTATAACCATTTTGAACACTTTTTGTTGCATTCTCTTACAAATAAGATAAAAATGTAATGATGCCACACACACATTCAGTCTATCTTTAGATATCGGCTAAAAGAATATGCAGTTAAATCTCAAGGCTGCGTTTATTCCTATCTAAAAAATTATCTTCTCCTGGAGAGCGCATAATCTAAACATATAATAAAATATACACTCAGTTGCCTTTTGATTTTATTTTTTAGAAACGAATCAAATTTGAACATTAAGCGTCATCAACTTTTGTCAGTTAATGCAAGCAACTCCTACAGCTTTCCCTAGTATCACTGCTGTGGATGATCAACACAAGTACTTACACCTTAGAGCAACCGACAAATCTCTCCATGCTTAATTTTTGTCTTCAATAATCTTCTATACTCGAGAAACTGGAAAAATCAAGATGACTTCTGCCCTCAGGGTTGGGATGGTGAATTTTCCAGAAGAGGGTAGATAATGTAAAGTTTTAGATCAAATGCTTATTAGAACTATTTGCTTCTGCTTTAAATGAGAAAAAGAATTAACTTAGTTTATGGTCCTGAGCATGAATCTCTAGGCATAACTTCTGACAACTGCATAATACATAGTAGGCCCCCGAATATGTTTGTTGAATGAATGAACAAATAAATGAACATGAGTTCATGTTGCAATCAACTTTTTAAAAATACTTATGCTCTGGAGACTTCTTGGGTTGATAATCATACATCTTTAGAGAAATAAGAGATTTCAATGGAAAATTTTGCACGTGAAAAATGTTTATCCATCCTGCCATGTGTGAATAAATTGGTTGATAGACCAAACTGATCCAAATGTGCAACTGGATTTAAGACTATATGGTCTAATGCAAAATGTTTTTTGCTTTTACTGGAATGTAGTTGACTGAGGTTGTATCTACCCAATGTCAACTACCAGGGCATTTAAAAATATCCCTTAATGATAATGGAATTATTTGGTTTCTCTCCAAGTGTTTTAACATAAACACAGGCTTACTCAAGGTGACCTATTCCTTGGTGAATACCTAGTGTCTACAGAATACCTCCTTGTTAGAAAAAGGCTTCACCCAGCCCTTTGCTACTTCTGTTGTTTTACTGAAACAGTAGGGAAAGGTCAGGGTAAATTAAGGGCCATGATTCTATTGATACTCAATATCTATAAATCATGCCTGTTTCGTCTGTGTTTCTTTGACCTATTTTGTGCATCAATACAAGAGAGCACAACCAGAAGGAAACTGCTTTTCAAAAAGTAACTCAGAACATACCATCTACTTTCAGCATGGTCTGTATGTCTCTTAAGTGGTGACTCTGTCATATTCAGAAGCTAAGTATTGGATGCAATTATATGTTTCACTTTTTGCTTGTCCATTAGTTGAATAAGCTGCCAGAAAACTGCCATTTAGGCTAAGAGCTACTATCTGTTGCTGAACTAGCTTAAATGGTATTCAATAAATGATTAGGAATGTCATTATTGAGTTGCTATCCAAAGTCACACACATGCTAATAAAGATGCCTCCAGCATCCATAGGTCAAATGCCAAGAAACAGATCCACAAATACAAGTTAGTCTGTTGTTACTCTTATGTTATTGGGCAAGTATGACATATAAGGTTCAAGCTATCCCAAGAAGAGAACCACTTCCTGCTGGTCTTGTGACCTGGTCATTCCCTTGATACCCAGCTGACACACATGGCCTCACCACCAGTAGAAACCAAGGCTTGTCTGATAAATAGTAACTGGAGTACTTCAACGTTTGCAGTCTGAAAAAGGCAGTCCAAAGGAACAGGAAAAGCTCTAGATACATCATATAGACTGAGGTGGGGGAGGAGGGGCGAAGGTTCTCAGACCATGACAAATAGCTGATAGCTGGCTTCCATCAAAGGAAGGTTACAACGCTCTAGAGCAGGGGTGCCCAACCCCCAGGCCACGGACTGGTAGTGGTCTGCAGCCTGTTAGGAACCCGGCCGCACGGCAGGAGATGAGCTGTAGGTGAGCCAGCAAAGCTTCATCTGCCGCTCCCCAACGCTCTCATTACCGCCTGAGCCATCCCCCCCACCAACACTCCGTGGAGAAACTGTCTTCCATGAAGCCGGTCCCTGGTGGAGAAAAGGCTGGGGACCACTGCTCTAGAGGTCCACCTCTCCTGAGGGAGGGAAAGGAGGAGGCTGGGGTTTTAGGGGAAACTCCATGTCTGCTTGTCTTCAGAAGCTTTGAGAGGCTCCCTGACCCGTGGGCAGAATCACGAAAATGGCAAGTCTGCAGGAAGTCTGTAGATGAATAGATGGAAACAGGAGGGAAAGTGGGGTATGATTGAGGGATAACAAGGCTGGCCCAGGGACACTGAGAACTGCAGATGGAAGTGTGCATTTGTGGGAGGAACTTTCCTGTGAGGCTATCGTTCAAGGGAAAGGCATGTGTCCAGTTGGGCCTTGAAGGATGGGCTCCTTCCTCCTCGGAAATTGTGTGTGAGTGTTCTCAGGGCAGCCTTGGAAGCCTGACTACCAGCTCCCCTCTGCTCTCCCAAGCACCTCACACGGGCCCAGACCCCAGCAGTGTATCTCTCCCCGGCGCTATGTGTGGCTGGCCAGTGCGAGAAGCCTCCAGAATTCTCCGAAGGAGCTCGGCCCCCTGCCCCCACTAATCCTTTGGTGAAGGGAAGAGATCTGGTCTGAGTGTGCCTGTTAGCCTGCGGCCGCCTGCCCCACCTTAAAAGAGAGAGTGATACTGATGGAGGGGCGCCACCCCCCGCCCCCAGTTGCCTGAGCTTCGGGCTGGGAGACGGCGCTGGGGAAGAGACCGGGGCAGAGCGGGTTCCGAGGGCTGTAAGACTCCAAGCAGCAGGCGTCAAGCCTCTCGCGGGCGCCGAAGCACCTCGTAAAAACCTAAATAGAGATCACCCCTTCCCCAACCTGTAGTCGTCCCCGGGGCTTGGCGACCGCTAGGGCCGCCCTCCGGTCCCCGCGCCCCGGAGCGCCAAGCTCGGCCTTCCGCAGGGCCACGCCTGGCACTAGGCGCCGCCGGTCGCTCCGCGCCCAGGCTTTGGGGTCTCCCCTTCGCGCGCTGGCTCTGGCAGCTAGCCGCTCCGGGTTCGAGGCGGCCAGCGCGAGGCCTGAGTTGGCCGCCCTCGCCGGGGAAAGGAAAAGCCAGAGGTGGCCGCCGCCTCCTCCCCATTGCCCAGCCTGGCGTGCTCGAAACTAGGAAAGGTTGGGATCCCCCGCGTTCAACACATACGCACGCGCGAGCACACACGCACACACTGAGAGAGAGAAGCGCGTGCACACGCACGCTTTGCTCTCCTGGCCAGAGTTGGAGAGGGGGCGCTTTGGCAAACTTGGTCGACCCGCCGGATGACCACTTGCGCACAGAGGCCCCCCTCCCTTAAACTCAGTTTTAGAGGATTCTTTTTCCCCCACGACTTTTCCGTAAGTGAATCAAAGCAGAATCCAGTCTCCGAGGCAGCCCCGTCCCTTTAGGTAAACTTCTCAAAATGCACCAGGTGGCCCTGGGTCTCCAAACCTTCCTGCGCTCGGGCGCCGCGGCCGCCCTCGCCCGGCTCCGCTCGCAGGCTGGAGAGCGCCAGGTTTGCGCGCAGACACCCGCGGTTGGGGCGCCTCCGGCCGGGCGGCGCTGCCCAGGACCACGCGACCCGCGGGAAGGGGCGCCCGGCCCCGCGCCGCACTTGCCCAAAACTAAACCGCCTGATGACAGCCGCTCCTGGCGCTTACACATTAAGAAACCCAAATTAAGAAGTGGGTGAACTGAGGAAGGAGGGAGCCAGGGGAGTTTGCACCCTGTATCTCAGGTATGAGCACTTTTCACTGACATTGATGAAACTGCATTAGAGTTAATGGCAGCAGCCTGCTTCTCATTATTAATTGTCTTTGTGTTTGGATAAAGTATGTAATCTTCTCAGCCACACCATTAAAATAGGTTGCCTTTTCAATTAAGAACTGTCGTGAGCACAGCAGTCAATTTTCCTAATGAAGATGCATTATATTTTAACATTTTTTTTAAATAAAGGAAAATCCCAGGTTTTTATTAGACACGATTATGGAGAAATACAAGAGAGTTTCTCTAAAATGTATGCGACCATGTAGTGCATTAAACTCCAGGCTTTTAAATAAATTGAAATTTCTGCAGATAAAAGGAAAGCATGAGTATCAAATATGTTCAAACCCGCTTCATTCAGATTTCAAAAAGCAAATACGATGAGTTCATTTTTTTCAAGTGCACTTAACAGATATAACAGATATAACAATAAAAACAAGTCAGTGACTGAAAATATGCCTGTAAACTTTCGGGGGATCCCTTCTAGTTTAGAGATAATTTGCAGATCTTAAACTAAAGCAGTGATGTTTGTTGAAAATGCACTACGCACATTTAGATAATGTGCAGTCTTTGAACAAATACCTCAGCTTGATCATTAAGGGGCAAAAAATGTTGGGGCTGTGCACTTACAATTAGTTTTTGTTTATCTGTTTTCTTCCTTGCTTTCACATTTCGTCTTTAAAAAGAGAAAAATTGAAAGCTAATGACTCTAGCAGAACTGCTTAAAATTCTACACCTTTGTGATAAGCAACTTTTCAATTATTGTAAAAAATTAAAATCGCAAAATTCTAATGTCGAAGTTTAAAAACTGGTCAGAAAGTTGATGCTTGGATATGAAAGTGGAAAGTTTGCATCCGTGAACAAAAATGAAAAGTGTGCGCTATTCATTTTCTAATCTTGGGAATATGGGTGCCTGTAGTAAAAAGGATCTGTCAAGATCTATGTTTTCTTTGTTAATAAAAAAAATTTAAGTTACTGTATTTTGCATATGAAATACTATTTTAGACAAACAATTCCTCTTTTTTCTTTCCCCATTCAACGTGAATACTCTCAGAGGAGCCACATTACAGAATAGTGTTGGAGGGAAAAAAAAATAAGTCAAATTCTTCTAAATAGAAGAAAAAAGTTCCCAACAACAGCCAGGCTTTTTTTTTTTTTTCTTTGTAAGGCGACATCAGTTGGTTATTTTGCAGACATGATCTTTTCCAGGTTTTAGGTGTTATGTCTTTTAAAAACTGAACTCTTTTTAAATCAACCAGCCCTTAAAATGATCTGCAAAGAGTGGGAAATTAGATTTTCGATTAAAACCTTATCCCATCTCGAAGGATTACTTTATATTGATTCTTAAATATGGCTACAATTGATGGGCTCTAATTAAAAATCCAAAGGAAAAGTCTGCCGTGCCCATATAAAAGAAGCTTTTCATATACGGGAAATAAAGCTTGTAAAAGGTTACAAATAAAAGATTAGAGATTTATCCAAACTAGTTTAAAGCTTCACTGTGGTTTTCTTTTCTTCTTTTTTTCCTTTCTTACAAAACCATTCCCGGGTCTTTTTTCCCCCAGTTTTAAATGAAGTTTGCAAACAGGCAAGATATTGGACTGTAATGGTTGTTTTATATCAGCTCTGTAAGCTCAAGGCTGCTGCCTGCAGTAGAATTGATTTCAAGGAAACTTCAGGACCAAGAGATGAAAATTACATAAACTGACAGCTACCACCCTTCAACAGTCCATCCACATTCCCGTCCACACTCTCCTGACACCCAAACCCACACTCCCACCCCTCACATTGCTCTCCGTCTCTCACAGTCACACATGCCCTTCCTATCCCTCACCCTAACCCTGCTCTGCACACACCCTTGGTCCTCACACGCTTAGGGACAGGCGCATAGCTTCCAGCTCACACTCAGCTCATAAATGTCTCACAGCCCCACATCTCGCACTTGTCACACAATCTTAATCCGTTTCATTCCGGAACAACATGGTCCTCTTTTCCTCTTTTTTTTTTTTTTGCATTTGGAATTTGCCTCCGACTCTTTTATCAGGACAGCACAATCCTATCTTTGAAGTCATTTCTTTCCCCCTTACCCTCTTTTTTCTGAAGCACCAGCAATGCAGGGAATAAGCGACCCAAGCTTAATTCATAAGTGATCTGTGGCCTTCTTTTTTCCCCCAATTCTGCCAGCATCGCCAATCTTTAGCTCTTTTTAAAAAATTAATTAAAGTTAATCTTGTCAAAGTTTTTAATAAAGACGTATTTTAAAACCTAATGAAAAATGACTTCTTTCTAAATATCGTGGCAGTTCTAAGGCAAGATGTGGTCCCCCACTGTCCACTGAATCACTGAAAGGATTGGAAATTAATCTTCATATTTCTGAAGTAAGTGTGCAGGGAGTCTAACTGGCTCCTTCCCCCCTGAGAGGCTGTGTTCTCACGGAATATGGGTTTTGTTCTTCATCTTCTTTTTTAATTAGCCGGAAAGAATCCTGAGATCTCTCTCCTTCCTCGTCCCACTCCTCCACTCCCCCACTCCCCCACATCACCATACTTAATAAACTTGGAGGAAAGTTTGGAATATTTTAAACTGGCCTGGCATGTGGGGTGGAGAATGTAAGCCCAGCTAGCACCAGACATGCATCTAGATTTCGAAATATGAATATCAGCCATATTTTGGAAACTGCATGCAAGCTCTGACAAATAATTTGATTCCCCGTGTACTGGTTTTCTGAATTTACCTTCTGAATGCTTACATCCCATATTTATAGCAAGATAATTGTACTCATGGCAATTAAAAACCATCCACTTGTTAATGAAAATTACTTAAAAACATAAAGCATGCTACTAGAAGTCAGATTCATAGGAAAAAATGTAAAGACAGAGGACACAGGAAAAAAAAATGTTAAACATGAACAGAGAAAATAAAATGACCACATAGTAAGTGTACTGGAAGTTCAAGGACTTACAGAAAATCGAGTTAGACTTTTCATACAAGGAGTCTTTTTCTCCCACCAGGTGTCTAAGGTTTTCAGTACAACAGCCAGCAACCCCCACCCCCACCCCAAAGCTAGTGGCTTTTGTCCTGAACTAGAGTAGGGTTTGTGGGGACTGTACCTGAGCCCGGCTGTCTGCAATTTCCAAACTGGCAAGAAGAGACTGGAAGATAAAGAGCATGATCTTACAGGTGAAGAGCAATTTTGCAACTTTTCCAGGAGACACCCAGGAGAAAGCTTGCTTGCTACCAACTGCTGCAGAGTCTGGGCAGAATTCCTCTAGAAAGAAAAAGAAAGTCTTTTCCCACCCCCACCCACCCCCCCGCATGCCTCTCTCTGTCTTGTTCTCTTTCTCCTCTCTGTCTCTCTCTCTCTCTCTCTCTGTCTCTCTCTCTCTCTCTCTCTCTCTCTCTCTCAGATCCAATCTTTTAAGAGCTTCAGCACATTGCTAAGCTAAAGGGAAATTCTCTTTGATAAAGCGGTGTTTCCAGCTTCTGGGTTTTAAAACCTAAATCTATATTCAAATCTGGCTGAAGGTGTGTTCTGGGATTTATGAAAGCCTCTTAAAGGGGTAAATTTACCAAACCGTGACAAAATCATCACAATCTTACTTTAGACATTTGAAGTGGATGAGAATTTTAAAGAGACCCTTGTTTATTTAACACTGTCCATTTCCAACTCGTGGTTTATTGGCCCCGAATTTCTGCGAAGTTACTAGACGAGAGGGCAAAGGAGAAGCGAGAGCTGTCTGCTCCCGGCCGCTGGAAGGGGAAAAGCCCTCCCACGCCCCCAAGGCGCCGAAATCTGCCCGTCTAACAGAACGGGGGAATTTTCAGGGCGATTCAGCTGCCCCCGCCATCTGAGAAGACGTCAGGCTGGAAGGGTTTCCTACGACTCCGGACCCCACTGCGGATAGGTCTCCCGGTCTACAATTTTTCACTCACTTTGTGGAGATCACAAGCGCGCGTTCTCATATTCCTCCACCTCACCCCGCCCCCACTGCCCCCAAGCCCTCCCTCCCGCCCTTTCCCTCCGCCAGCTGCACAACGTCCATTTTTCCCTTTCGTTCTTTGATGCTTTAAACATCACTGTGGTACAACTGGGGGGAAACACTGTACTGTCTTGGGGTAGCAAGGAGGCTCTGGCTCGTGGGATCGGGGTGGATTTGCCCTTCCTTCATCGAAAGCATGGTGACTGGCCCAGAGCTCCCTACCTACGCCGCACGGGCCAGACCTCCTGGGGCATTTCTACCCCCCCTCCCCAATTAAAGGCCTCAGGGCAGTTGTCAAGCATTTTAGTACAGTGGGGGTGGGGTGAGAAAAAGGGTCCGTACTCACCCTCCCCCCAGCCCGGGCCCCCTGAGAGAGTCTTGACTCCTGGGAACGCGACAGCCAACGGGTCTCTTCGGATTGGAGCGCTCGCGGAGGGCCCGGGAGGAGATGGGCAGACCCCGGGCCGCTCGAGGTCTCGCGGGGACCCGGGGCCCAGAGCTCTAGAGACACCTGCGAGGCTGGCCGCGGCCGCCGAGTGTCCAGCCTCAGGCCGAGCCGGAGACAGAGCCCAGCCGGGCTGCCGAGCGCTGGCTGCCTCGTGCGCACTCCCGTAATTCGTTAATTGCTGGAAATCCCAAGGACGGCCACTTTTGATTACACATACAGTATAAGAACCGACAACAAAGCGACGAATTAATTAACCAACTTCATTAACATAGGTCCCCAAATTAAAAGCGGCGAGCTGTTTCTTTGGCCCACTTGCCGTGGCGGCGTGGTTGGAGGGGGGAGGGTGTTCAGGAAGAGATTTTATATTTCTTTTCCGGCTTTGGGAGTTGTGAGGCAGGAACTGCTTTCTGCTCTCCGCCCCCCATTCCCCGCGCACCCCCGCCCCCGGCCATTCACACACCCTCAGCCTGTCCACTGGGGCCTGCACCCCACCCCGCCCAATCCGTCTCGGCTTTTCTGGGGACTCAGGTCTGTCGGGCCCCACTCTCTGTGCCAGGCGGAAAAGTTGGGCTGGGGTTCGCTCTCTCCGGCTCGGTCCCCGGGTGCCGACCCTCTCCAGCCGCTGGGCTCCCAGCCCCCGGCTCGGGCCGCGCGGGCTCGGTTAGTTCCAGGCCCCGCCGCGGCTGGCGTTGGGGTGGCGTGTGTTTTAACGCAGAAACTCTGATTATTTCCAGCGTGGGCCTCCCACGTCCCCTCCCTCCCCGGGTATCCTGCCGACCCCACTCTTACAGCCCCGAATCCTGACCTGGCTCCTGCTGTCTCCCCAACTGGCCCTGGGGTTAGATTCCGGGATTCGTGTTCTTTGCAGGCTGCCTTGGGCTTCTTAAAACTCTAAAAACCCTGCGCGAAAACCAGGAGCCCGGGTCTCTTGCTTGGGGGCCGGGAGACGTTTATAGGGACATAAAGAATGATAGAGACACTGAGTTTTTGAAAATAGTTTGTTCTTGGACTTGGGTATCTGCATCTCTCTTGCCTACACGCCTACGCTTCACTCCCAGGCCTCCTTTCTCTACCCTTCCCGGTCCCCTCAGCGTGGTGTGACCCTGTTTGAGACCGCAGAGTCGTGTTTTTAACCTTCAGTCTCACTAGCTTTCTGTGTCTGTTCTACACACTTACTGCTAGCGTGGAATGTGATAACCAGCTATCTCCCACGCTCACTCTTCTCCAACCTTGACTTAAATATTTTTATCTTCCCATATTAAGGTGTATGGGTTTCCTTTCTCTCCTTCCCTAAAACAAAAGCAAAAACAAAAGAGGGGGTGGGGGGAGAAGAGAGGAAAGGAAGAACAGGAGAAGGAAAGGAGAGGCCTCCCTGTCCATCATTTTAATTATACAATAAGTTCACATGCTCCGGCCCATAATGTATATTTTAAGCACAGCCCAGTGTCTTTCAAGAACATTCTGGTAATGTCGGAGGCCTGGATTTGTTGCCTGCTCGTCCCCCCGTGCAGCAGCGGCCTGTTTTCCTCCCCCTGTTGTGTGTTTTTATTATTTTCCCTCTGGCTTAGATGTGTCAATCATTCTCTCCCTGCCATTGGTTGGAGAGTTTGCGTCAAAAAGTTGCCAGAGAGGCGCTTTCTCAGCAAATCTCCCTGAGAGCGGAACCGACCTCAGCTCCAACTCAGCCTCCACTGTTATTAAAAATAAAAATCGCTAGAGAAGCCCTCCTCACGTCTACTTTGTATGTATCACAGAGGGGCCCACGCGCGTTTCGAACTCGAGCGACTTTCCTTATTTTCTGTTCTTTAGAAAAATATTTTTTGTTGTGTTTGACTTTTCATGGAAGGGTGAAGATTGCAAGGGTTCTAACCCAATACTCTTGATTTCTTTTAGGATAGCTGGCTATTTGGAATTTTGAAGGATAATTTGATTTTTTCCCCCCCAACCTCCCATGTGGCTCTAAGGTAAGTGTCTGTCTATCTTGTCTGTCTGTCTATATCCATATCTACGTGTCCCTCTGTCTACCATCATCCCAGTGCCTCTAATAGACCCACTGATGCACCTTTGAGAACGTGGAGCTCTTCTGAAGGCTGATGTATTTTTTTTCCCTTGCAAATTTTTGAGGTGTAATAACGATCACTGCGAAAAATTTGTGATCTGGAGATAAGGGCGAGTGGGAGAAAGGGAGGGAGCGCGCTCCTGGGGTCGGTGCTTTCGCAAAACGTCGTGGAAACCCTCTGAGTCCGATGTGGGGTATTTTGAAGGGGTGTTGTTTGTGGTTTTGTTTTATGTCAACGCCCATTCTGGGCTTCTCCCTGCTATCTTTGCGCTTTGGACATCACATGTGGTTGGGGTCATTTGGATTGATCCCAAGGACGTTTTCAGAGTCCGAGACAAAAAGATGCAGATGTAGCTAGATGGATGGATGGATGGATGGTGATGATGATGATGATGTTGTTGTTAATAATAATAATAATTTGGGCGCCTCCGCGCGCCCAAAGCCCGGCTTGCCGGCGGGTCGGCGGCCGCCGGCGGCCGCCGCTCAAGCTCCTGCCTGTCCCTAATGAACGTGAGAGGAAACCCGAGAGGATAACCGAGGAGGCGGGGAGCGCCGGCATCTCCTCCGCCCCGGCGCTCGCCGCTCGCTCTCTTCGGCCCCCTCTCCCCCAGCCAAGAGCAGCTCACCAAGGTTCTCGGCCTCTTCCAGAGGGCCTTCAAATCTCCTTTTTCTTTTTGAGCACCACTTCCCCCCACCCAGGGGGGAGAAATCCCGGGAGTGCCATATCCGCCCCCCCCCCCCCATGGCTGTTGTGTGTTGTGGTCCTAGACCGAGCGAGCGTGGAAGAGTCGTTTTCCAACGTGACTGCCGGGGACGGTTCCGGGCCCGCCCCTCGCAGCCCTCGGCGCGCACCTGGGGCGGGCAGAAGTGGCGGTGAGTGGCCCCAGCTCCGCCCGAGGCCGCACGGAGCCGGGGACTGGAATCCTTCCGGTGGGAAGGCGGCCGCTCGGTTGTTCTCGGACAGGGGCCGCGGTCCGGCCTGCTTGCGCGTTCGCGCGCTCTGCTCCCAGGCTCGGGGACACCCGGGCGGCGCGGGCCGGGTCGCGCCGGGGCAAGCGGGGCGCTGAGGCCCAGCCTCCAATCTCGGTCGGCCCGGGGGAGAACCAGCAGAAGGTCTCAGCCGGCAGGCACCCGGCCTCCGCAATGAGTCGCGCCTCAAACTCGGAAGAAGTCTTCGTGTTGAAGCGTTCAAGTGACTCTTGAGGCCACAGTCTGGTTTCAGGACACACTTTTTGAAACCCAAGTCCCCGTCAGAATCCCGCCGAGTCGGCTTTTTCCTCCTTTACAGACCGAAATGGGGTGCGGGGACAGAAGGCCGAGCCGCGTTGCCCCTTGAGTGGTGGATTGCTTGGGGAGGGGACGGGGAGGTCACTCCTGGAAATTCTCCCTGCATCCCAGAGCTTCGGGGGTCAGGATTTTTCGTGCTCTTCTCAGGACTTCTTCCCGTCACCAAAGTTATTAGCACAAGAGAGGAGTTGAAGAGGAAACTCCTCCCCCCCAAAGGCAGGTAGATACCCAGACCTCTGCTCTCAGAGCTAACACCAGGGCTTTCTCCTCGCCATAATTAATAGTCAAGGCCAACCCTTTTGGCACGTTTCTTCCTCCCTCCCTCATGAGTGGCAGCGTTGTTTGATTCCCTGAGGCCAGAAACTTTCACTCGAGTTCGCCGGAGGGAGGCCCGCGCCGGCTGTTTTCTGCGCTGCCCGCATATCTCCTTTTTCTTTCTCTCTCCTCTTCCTTTTCGTTGTCTTCCGAGCCGCAGGCAGGTCGCCAGTCCGCGTAGTTTTGTTTCCTTTCCATCATGCAGAAAATTAATCAGCCCGGACGAGAAGCAGAGCTGAGCACGGCGTCCTGTAATTAAGGGACGTGTGCCCTTCGGATTATCTCGTTAGTTTATCAAGAAAACATTTATTATAATTAATTCTCGGACGAGGTAATTATTATTGAGCGAGGACACAGCAACTGGTAGATGGGCTCCTTGGAAGATGAAAAAAAAAAAAAAAAAAAACAAGGGGGAAGGGAGGAGGGGGGAGGGGAGCGACAGATTGCACGAATTGACCGTTAGATATAAGGCAGCGCGGCCCGGGGCGGGCAAGTGGAGCAGGACCTCGGGCGCCGGGGCTGCGAGGCTGCAGGGCTGCCGGGCAGGGACGCCGGACCAAGTCACTCGCGCCCGGAGGTGTAGGCGCCAAGCGGCTGCGCGGACTCGCCGTGAGACCGCCGCCCGCTCCTTCTAGGTAGGAGTTCTCCAGGGGCCACCTCCTGAGCAGTTGTTTTGAGGCTTGTATTTTTGAAAAGGGATTTCTTTTTCCCCTTCTGGGCTCTGCTTAGAGAGGAAGGGAGAAAGGCTTCCTGGCAGGGCTTTGAAAGTTAGATGGAATTGTCTAAGGCCTCTTCTTTGGAGAGCGCATACCTAGGCTAGCTGTGGCGAACACGTCGTAGTTTTGTTTTGTTCCTTTTTCTTTTAAAGATGTATCCGGTAGTAAATGGAAAACAGTCTATGCCGGGAATTTTGGTCATTTTTCGATGGTGGAGCAAAAGAGCTCCAAGAAGGATCTCTGTCCTGTTGTTTTCTGTTTGTAACTGCTTTTTATGCTGGAATGTGCTACTTTAATGTGTGATGTGTCAGGCATTTCTAATTGGGTGAGAGCTATACATGTAAGAACACTTCCATATTTCTCATGTGCACATCCGATATGATTTCAGTTGTTTCTATAGTAGTTCAGGACTTTCCGACATAGTAAGTTTGCATTAAACGAGAAAGAACTCCAGCTTAGAGGCTATTAAAACCAATACATGACTGTATTTTAAAGCAATATTATTTTCACAGCCTCCAAATAACTATCTTGAAAGGAAAAGATAAAACATCAAGTCTTTGTTTTAGGAGCAACTAAATTAGTTCTACTGGTGAGATAATACAAACTCCGACAAGGGCATTTATAAAATTAACATTAAATTAGATCTAAGGGTGGAAAAGCATGATTTTTGTGCTATGAATTTAAATCAGGAAGAAGTTGCAGTAACTGGGTTCCATCTGTGGAGTTTTGTGTCTTGATCTTTTAAGCAATGTAAATATGAAAATCCAGAGTCCTTAAAACTCAGTAGGACCTCTGTAAAAGTAAGAGGGAACTTCTCCTAATCTTGTGTCCGCCATTTTGAAGCAATCTCTCATAGTGTCAAAGTTGCAAAGTAGAGATCCATGCAGGAGAAGTGCCACCTTTTAGGAAAATAAAAGCCAAAATTGCAAGCAGCCAGTCTATAAACATCAATTTTGGATCCCTTTGCTTGGGGAGTGAGAAATACTCAACAGAATAAAGTAAATAACTTTTCTTTTTCTTCCTTCCTTTTCCCTCTCTGAGCTCTTTTTCTTATAGGATTTTAGGACTCTTGAAGGGTAGGGAGAAATTCTATTAGTTTCACAACTTTGGGGGTTTGCGTATCTACTTTCTTCGAAACTAGAATGTGCAGAAAGGCGCAGAGGAAACTCTGCTGTAGCTGCTGAGCACCCAAATGCCCGAAAATTTGCCTCCTGCAGGATCAGCAGCCTCTACACATCAAAATCAACATGGAAGCAGCTTGCGCTACAAATGTGCACCCTTTCTACTTGCAAATGTGGGAGCCTGTCATTATCTGATTGGTGGGATTCTAACTTTACTTCAGAATTCCTAGCCCACCCTGTGCCAAACTTGAAGACTTTTTTTTTGCACTGCGTTTAAATATTTGATGGGTGTCGATAAAAAGTTAAATACTTGTTTGTTTAGCTTTAGTTCTTTAGACACATATAATCAAGTTCTCCAAAACCCTAATAAATCTGTTACTTACCTCGAAATCTAATTACCCAGACTACTAATTAGGTGAAAATGATTGCTGGAAATGACTTCAAATGTGGAGTAATAGTGGTTGAGAAGTTTTCTCAAGTTTGCTGTTTCGCAAGTTGGTATTTTAGATGTTAAGTGCACTGACATTTTAGGTTCGCCGCAGTTGAAAGTGGTAAAAAGCTAAGATAATTAAAATCTGCCTTGGAAAGGCAGCAGTCTGGGGAGAGGTAGACGTCTTGAATTGTTTCTTTGTTTCTCACCGATGGCCTTTGTTATCTGCATTATTTATTTAGCCAAAGAGTTCTTTGTCTCTGCAAATGGCCCCAATCAAGTTTTGTTTGAGACAATTAGCTAGCGCCAGCCAAGGAGTCCTATGCAAATGTAGGGATAGGAATGCAATGTGTGCATTTGGAGGCGTGGGGTTTTGTTGGGGCGGGGGGAGCGGGAGGCAGATTGTATTGCTTTCTTCGGGTCTTTTTTTTTTTTTAAGTTTTGGCTGGGGGTGGGGAGGACAGGTTTATCTGGTCTCTCTGCATCTCCTCTAGTTCTGAGAAGCTGGGGAGGGGAGCGGGGTAGTGGGGGAGGCTTTGCAAGTCCTTTAAAAGCCTCTGCTGTGCATAGCCCGGGCTCTTCTTAAGTTAGTGGTGGAACGTGGAAGAGCTGCGTCCTCCGAAGCGGTAAACCAGCACCTCTGTTTGTTTGTTTGCTTTGCCTTAGCTCCACCACTCCAAACCCACCCACCAGGACTCTGAATCTGTCCACCCCGGGAGAAGCGAGACCTTCCGGCTGGGTCCCCCGGATTTGGGCCGACTCTGCGCCTCCAAACAACCTTAGCATGATGTCTTATCTTAAGCAACCGCCTTACGCAGTCAATGGGCTGAGTCTGACCACTTCGGGCATGGACTTGCTGCACCCCTCGGTGGGCTACCCGGGTAAGTGAGCCCCGCGGCACTGCTGCCCTGCCCTTCCCCACGCCCGGTCCGCGGGGCTGTGACACTCTTTCCCCCGAGCACCGGGGTTGGCGGTGGCGTCGCCCCCGCCCCAGCTCCAGGCGAGGTCTCCACTGGGTTTTCCTTCCGAGAAGCAGCTCAAAGCCACAGGGCATTTAATTTACCGGCCGAGGAGAGGACAGGGGCTGGGGGAAAGGGAGTAGGTGGATCTACAACGTAGGAGTGGGGCGAGGGCTACTGCCCTTGTCATTTGGGCGAGGGGACCCTGCCTGTACCTCGAAGTCCAATTCCTCGGAAGTGCCCTCTTGGCGAAGTTGGGTTTCTCATCATAAATTCTCCCCGCCAAGCCTGGGGCTTCCCCTCTGACCTCCAGGCCCTTAGCCTCTAATCCTTAGAGGTGTGATTTACCCCGGGTGTGAGTGCTTTCCTTTCCGATGAGATCTGTTTTTTAAAATCCTCCTAGAACAAGAAGTATGAAATATGCCCCCATTTGAAAGATGGAGGAACAAAGGCCCCTGGAGTCCTAAAAAGCCTAGATCTCGGGCAGAATCGAGATTTGCCCCATCAGTTCGAGCTGCCGGTCCTCAGGGATCCTTTGACTTCACAGAGTGGGGTTTTGTGTTGATGGTTTAGGGGTTGATTTTGGAGGGTTCTTGTTTTTTGTCCTCCATTTTTTTTTTTTTTTTTTTGGTTAGCTTTCGAAGAGACCCTCTGTCCGGAGCCATCTCCGACGTCAGGCGGAGTGGGGCATTCCCTGGAAGGGGCAGTGTCTGCCGGAGGAGCCGAGGCCGGGAGGGGGTGGGGAGGACACGGGTAGGGTCCGGGTTGAGCTGCTGCGAGGACCAGGGGAGTGCTGAGTGTGGGCGTGGCCGGAGTCGGACACCCGCAGAGACCCCTGTGACTGAGAAGCTGCTCCCGCACCCTAAAGGGCCCTGGGCTTCTTGTCCCGCAGCCACCCCTCGGAAACAGCGGCGGGAGAGGACGACGTTCACCCGGGCGCAGCTAGACGTGCTGGAAGCGTTATTTGCAAAGACCCGATACCCAGATATCTTCATGCGGGAGGAGGTGGCGCTGAAAATCAACTTGCCTGAGTCCAGGGTGCAGGTAGGGCAGATGTAGGTAGACACAGCCATCCTTCCTGACCGTGCCACCCCTCTCCCCAGCACTGTATTTGTTGAGGACCCAGGAGAGTTCCAGGTCTTGGAGAGGACCAAAGGAAGGTTTTAAACTACACGCTCGGCTCCATCGGAAGCCAGTAAACTTTTCTCTTAGGGCCCCTTGAGTGTCTGATTTCTCCTCGTGCCCCTTTTTGTCCCTCCACCCCCACCCAGTCCTATAACCAAGGTTCTTCCGGTCCAGTTGGCAAGGTAAGACTGGTGATTTAGCTGCAGTGGTAAAGCACAGTCCTAGAACCCTTGGACCCCTGGTGGACAGAAGCCCAGCCTTGGCAGATTTCAAGGATAGTCACATCATATTTTAGTTCTTCCCTTCCCCCGTTGGAAATCCCCCCTCCCATTCTCATCTACTTTTAGGGATAAAAGAAGCTTAGCTCCTGCATAGTTCCAGTATTTTTACAGATGAAGAAATAGAGTAAATGACTTGCTCAAGGTCACATGTCAGTTTGGTGGTAGAAGAAGAAATTACACAGTAAGAGTGTTTTCTTTGACTTCTTAGGGATGGAACAGAATTTGCTAGATCTGAGACATTCAGCAGATAAAATATCAACATGGTATCCCAGTGATACCTCCCCCCCTCCCCTTACTCCCCCTTAACTTGACCTTAAGCTGGAGAGGAAAGTAAACTCCCAACTCTTCTGGAATGCAAGTCCCATACAGATTTCTCTGGAAAGAATGTTTAGCACCTAAACCACATGTACACCTGGGACTCCCCTTCAGCTAGGACACATCAGCATGAACTGCAGATCAAAAAGAGCCTTTTTCAAAGTCAGAAGAAATTTTAGCACCTGTGAGACTTGAACTGAAGTCTTAACTGAAAGAAAATAAATGGCTCTGCATGGTTGGAGGTTTGTGCTCAGCCTTCACGGCATCATTTTTACCACAGTTAAGACACCCATATGGAGAGCTCATTCAAGAGGACAACTAAGGACTTTTGCCCAGAAAATGCCAGTAGCTTCCCTGACAAGCCCCCCCTCACACACCAAACACAGCACCTTCACTGCAGAACATGAAGAAGGCTGGTAAAGAGAATTTTCAAAGTCACACACAGAGGCAAAGTTGACAAGCCAATGAACATAATACAGTAAACAATCTGTGTGTCAAGGGGCACTACCCTGAAGGCTCAGACTTGAGCCTAGGAGAGAAGTCTGTCTTTGAGCTCAAAGCAGAGTATATACGAGTCACTCCACTTACCATAAAGAAGGTTTTGGCAAATAGTAGCTTTCAGACCTTCTTCCTCAACAGGATCATTTCTCCTGGGGGCTTTCTTCTGTGAGTCTTTCTAGAAGAGACAAAAAGTAGAGTGATGGAACCAACCTACATATTAGTAGTTGCTACCTGGAAGATGGACTGTAAACTGTTTGAATTTAGGCTGTTCTTGCTGGCATATAACAACAGATCGTTTCCCCTCATTTCTCTTATGTTCCCATCCAAAAGACATAGAATAGATATGTTCTATTCCATTGTGAGAGTGTTCCAAAATGCAGCTGGGTCTTATGTGTATGTGTGTATTTGGTGTGAAATAAGAGATAGGAAAGTAAGGGGGAGAATTTTTAGTCATGATTTGGGCGATTATCTTAAATTTTACTGTTCTGAGCTGGGAGTAAAGCAGGGTCAAAAGCTTTTAGATAGAGCCTCCCCAACTTTCTTATAATTCCAGGAACATATATGAGAGTTTCACTGGCAGGAGAGATTGTCTGCTCAGCTCATCTGTCCATCTAGGACAGATTTATAATCTGGGAGCCACTCTTTTCCTTAAGGAGTCACTGAAACCATGTTAAAGAAGTTTCTTTCCCTTTCAAGGTGTGGTTTAAGAATCGAAGAGCTAAGTGCCGCCAACAGCAGCAGCAACAGCAGAATGGAGGTCAAAACAAAGTGAGACCTGCCAAAAAGAAGACGTCTCCTGCTCGGGAAGTGAGTTCAGAGAGTGGAACAAGTGGCCAATTCACTCCCCCCTCTAGCACCTCAGTCCCAGCCATTTCCAGCAGCAGTGCTCCTGTGTCTATCTGGAGCCCAGCTTCCATCTCCCCACTGTCAGATCCCTTGTCCACCTCCTCTTCCTGCATGCAGAGGTCCTATCCCATGACCTATACTCAGGCTTCAGGTTATAGTCAAGGATATGCTGGCTCAACTTCCTACTTTGGGGGCATGGACTGTGGATCTTATTTGACCCCTATGCATCACCAGCTTCCTGGACCAGGGACCACACTCAGTCCCATGGGTACCAATGCAGTCACCAGCCATCTCAATCAGTCCCCAGCTTCTCTTTCCACCCAGGGATATGGAGCTTCAAGCTTGGGTTTTAACTCGACCACTGATTGCTTGGATTATAAGGACCAAACTGCCTCCTGGAAGCTTAACTTCAATGCTGACTGCTTGGATTATAAAGATCAGACATCTTCGTGGAAATTCCAGGTTTTGTGAGGACCTGCAGAACCTCTTTTTGTGGGTGATTTTTAAATATACTGAGCTGGACATTCCAGTTTTAGCCAGGCATTGGTTAAAAGAGTTAGATGGTATGATGCTCAGACTCATCTTCTGATCAATGTCCCGGGAGGCATAGAAGGAGAAATGAAAGGCCTTAGAGGGGCCTGCCAACCAGCTACCTGAAATGGACAAACCATCTGATACTTAAGATCCTATCATAGTTTTAGATCATTGGTTTTACTGATTTGCAAAGTGATCGAAAGCATTCTAGCCACGTGCAACCAAATACCACCAAAAATAAACAAACAAAACTAAATTGTGAGGGAAAGGAGGGAAGGACATAGCCTTCTTAAGCAGAGGCGTTCCAATGTCGTAGCCAATTCTTGGTTGAATCTTAGGAATGGACAGTGTCTCAAGCTCACTCACGTTTCATGACCAACTGGTAGTTGGCACTGAAAAACTTTTCAGGGCTGTGTGAATTGTGCGACTGATTGTCCTAGATGCACTACTTTATTTAAAAAATAATGTTCATAAGGAGTCAATATGTAGTTTAAGAGACAATCAGTGTGTGTCTTATATAAATGGTACATCTGTGGTTTTTAATCTGTGCTAGACTTCAAAACTGTGATCTCCTGTTATTGTATGCAAACTTGAACTCCACCTCTGCAGGGGTTCTTCTGTGATTAAATAGGTTATAATTATAAGTAAATTCAGAGCAACTGAGTACTTATCTAAAAAGGTTACCTTTGGCTGGAGGTGAGCTGCACTGAAACTTTACAACAAAATGTCTCTGGACAAGGAGAGTGAGAGAAGAGAAACAAAAGGACACGAACTCATCTGTAATTTGCTGTTGGTAAGCCTAGCGGTAAAGAGACATTGGTCAATTGCTCTGACCCTGATGAATTTATAAACTGAGATCATCGTTGTTTATGCTTGCAGATGTTAACTGGAAAAGTTATATACGCAGAAACCTTTCTTCCTGGATTTGGCAAATATGTATAATTATATTAAAATGGTTCTAGCACAGCATTGGGTCCAGTTTAATTTTATACCACCATTTATGAACGAGAAGCCCACATTCAGCCACTCCTTCCCAAAACGTGTTTTTCTTCGGTCAGAGAGGGAATTAGCAAACTTTATTTTTAAAAAATTTTGAGGGGGGGCCTCATCTATGAATGAACAAGATATGAATGACCGGTATGTCAACTTTTTGTGACTTTCATTAGTACTGCTCCGAAATTGAGCACAGAGATCCTAATAATCAAAAGCTCTCCTTGCTTTTCCCTCCCCACCAGATAACCCTAACAATTTCTTAGGCACTTTACTAGCATGTCTTAACACAGATCAATTTTTTAAGCGAGAAGGGGCGAACTGTAGTACCTCAGAGAAAATGTGAATGACAAGAATTCCTTGTTTCTATTCTCTTATTTGATTAAGGGTTTTTTTTTTAAACTTCCAAAAATATCTGAGGTAAACATGAGAGGGAATGTAATCAGAATCTGAAAGCAATTCAGGCAGAAATGATTTCTGAACAAAAGAGTTTCAGAAAAGTTTTAAAACCTATAATTTCAGTAGTTGAACATAAGGCACCCTGGTCAGGTTTTTTTTGTTGTTTTTTTGTTTTTTTTAGAAAGTGCTGAGGGAAAAAAAAAATAGGTCTCTTCTCAGTTGTACCTGCATTTTGTAAACCAATCACCAGAAAAGACAAAATGGGCCAATGATTATGGTGCTTCTCAGGTAAAAGCAATATTTAATTTCATTTTAAACTCCTTATGCTCTTAAGTCTGACCAAAATTAAGCGATTCTTGATTGTAGCTTTTGAAATGAATGTTAGCAGTTGCAACCATTTTGTCTTCTGGCTGTTTCCCCCTCCCTGGCTGCTGCACAGGCTGTCTTGAGCCCTACATGAGATCTTGTCTAATAATTGTTTTTGTTTTGCTGCTAAAGGAAATGAGGAAATGGAATAGTTTACAGTCAACAACTGAGGCACAACTTGATGGCAAGATTTTCTAGTACCTACTGATAATATTCACCCTACCGTAGTTTACGACTGGAATGAGATTGGGGCTGGGGGTGGAGGGTGCAGGAGAGTTAGAGAAGGAACGTACATGAATCTTTGCTTTATAGCTGTCCAGATACTGGGTCTCATGCAAGGAAAACAGATCCTCAATAATTTCTCACACGGCCTTCAGTTTTCAGGATGCCCCACAAAGGAACAGGAAAGATTACCCTCTCTGTAAAAACAATAACAACAACCACAAACAGCGGACTACTCAGCAAATCGCGCGGTTAGGTTTCTCTCCCCGTACTTTAAAAAAGGAGGACGTCAGAAAAAGGCGCTGAGCCCCCTCTGAAACTAATTTTTCCACCCCCTTTGCACAACTTCGTTTAACAGACCACGGAGTTGAATCCCTTTGAATTGACGGCGAAGTAGAAATGAATTCCCCCTGACCGCAGGCAACGGAGGGAGGGCAAGGGAGGCGGGGAGCTAGCGCGGGCTCCCACGTCCAGAGAGTTCCGGTCACCGCGCCCTGCCAAGACCCGGCTTTATGAAGTTTAGTCCAATAATCGTCATTACTTGGTACTGAAATGACGCCACCCTCCAAAGGCGTCGGGGAGCGATTTCAACTGCTTGCTGGCGATCAACAAAGACTTGAATGTTGATGTAACCTTCGTTTTGAGGGGTGCAGGTGAGGGTGGGGTAGTTTGCTTTACAGAGCTCTGTTGTCCCAAACCTTTATCTTTCCCACAAAGATTCTGGGCCCTTTGTATTTCACCTCGGGAGTGTTTCGTCCCTTCACAGATAAGAAGAGAAATCCAATCAAGTCAATTAAGTTCCGGCTTTCGAAACCTCGGAGTTTGAGATCATGGTCAGTTTCCTCAACTCCTCTCCCACTCGCTTCCGTCTAATCTCACCCTTCCTGCGGCTCTCCACTCCCTCAGCCCCGGACGCCCCGGGCGGCACTGCGAGGACGTGGCGCCCGGGAACAGCCTGTGCTCCCCGCCGAATGCACGGCGGGCTTTCAGAGCTGTGTTTTCTAAATTTCGACTGCCCGATCGGAGCTAGCCGGGAACGGCACTCCCATCTCTGCCCCGGGGGGCCCGAGGCCCAAGGGGCTCTCTAGCTGGCGCCGCCTTCTGGGCTCCACTCGGCCCTGCGGGCCGGGAAGGGGCGGCC
Source organism: Leucopleurus acutus (assembly GCF_964270905.1). Classification (NCBI taxonomy): domain Eukaryota; kingdom Metazoa; phylum Chordata; class Mammalia; order Artiodactyla; family Delphinidae; genus Leucopleurus; species Leucopleurus acutus. The sequence goes on from NC_139142.1 coordinate 43,735,121, forward strand.
TTGAGGCGCTCGTCCGCCAGCTTCCCCTCTCTCTGGTCCGGCTCCGGCTCTGGTCGGAACCTCGGCTGAGCCGCAGCCCCCATCACGGCCCGGTCCTCAGTCTCCCTCGCGGGCTCCGGGCGCTGTGGGCCCCGGCGAGGCCCGCGCGCCGCCAGCCCAGGGAGGAGCACGGCCTCCTCGAGCCCTGAAGTCAGGCTTCGGCGTCAGCCGTGGTCCTGGGCACCCGTGGCCGGGTGACTTCACGGCCTGGCCGAGTTCGGGGGCCGGGCTGGCTCCAGGTGCGCGTGCGTGGCCCGGCCAGGAGGCGAACGCCCTGAGCTGGAGGGAAGGGAAGCCGAGACCGAAGGAGAGGATGGCGACGTGGCCCTGCCGGGCCCGGGAGAGGGGGCCGGGGGAGAGATGCGGGCCCGACGGGGCCCGCGGCCTCTTGCCTTCCTCTCTCCCCGGGAGGAAGCGCCGCAGACGGCTGGGTGTCCTACTGGCGGTAAAGGGCGAGGCCGCCGCCGCCGCCACAGCGGGAACTCCCGCCGCGCCTTTGGCCTCCGGTGTCCGGCGAAGACGTGGCGCCGACGAGGGGGTCCAGATGGGCCTGCCTTGGGCCCCAGGAATCCTCCAGGGAAGTCTGGGGCTTCTGCTAGTGGGGCTGGGGGAGTTGTGCTCGGTGTTCTGCCCTCCCTGGGGCTCCTGGGCTCTGAGCTGAGCCTTTCGGGGGGGGGAGCCTGCGGGACTCTGTTACCCTTGGCTCATCCCTTTTCTCCGACGCCTCTAGATTTCGTCTTTAAAGTGGATGCCCTGACTTTTCCTTTTCAGAACCGGCGCAGCACTCAACCGCCCTGAAGGCCAGAGGCCAGTTCTGGAAGGGGAAAGCCGTGCCTTTGGCGTCCCGGACAGCGCCGGGCGGCCCGTTCCGGTTACCTGCAGGGCAGGGCCGCAGTCCTGCGCCCGCCTCCACTTAACCAGAGGGCGCTCGGGCGGCCAGTCCCGGCGCGCTCACCACATGTTTGAACCCGCGTCTGACACCCGCTGAAAACCTCGCTGTTGTTACCCGGACAAAGCTGTAACCCAAAACCAGGAGTGCCAGTGTGAGGTGGTGGTTTATTGATACACAGACGTGTTTTAATCATACAAAAGAGAAAACACAAAGGAGTCGGGCAGGAGACAGGCGCATCCCACACAAACGGAAGCTGACGTCTTAGAAAACGACCAAAATGCGAAGATGCAGGGTCGGGTTCTGCCATGACCTCTGCCTTCTTCACGCCTTCCTTCAAAACCTTATCTCTTTCCCTTTCGTACCACAAAAGGGTTCACGCCCCATTTACGCATCTGCATGCCCAGATCTGCGACCAGTGTCTTGAACACTTCTTTTCCTCTTCTCAACGGCCAGAACCCTGTAAGCGCAGCGTGCCCTGATAAAACCTGATCCCCCAGTCGCTCCATTTCTGCCCTTGGGTTAGCATGATACAAAAAACGGGGAGCCCCTGGCACTTTCCCCTGGGATGGAGAGAGCAAAACCCCAAACAAAACCCACCCCGATGTTTTTCCGTATTAGGCTCTGAAACTGCAGATTATGGGATTTGTCTCGGACAGAATTAACATTACATGTGAACGGTAGTGCTTCGGTATATTGAGACACATTGTATACGATTGCTTGGAGCATCTCTTCTAAACTGCCTGTTAATAGCAACATGAGACCTTAAAATAATAAGTGGTTTTTCGGTTTTAACCTGATTAAAACGAAATTTAGACTCTGTAAAGGGCAGTTTTTCTGGTGGAAGCAGTTCGAAGGAAAGGGAACCCATCACGGGGGCTGGAGGAAGCTTTTGTATGGAGAAATGGCTGGAGAGGAGAAGTAAGCAGGCATGCGTTTGAAAGGCCTTCTACTATGCAGCAGTCCCTACAAGCACGGGAGGTGCCCCCAGCTCTAAAGAGAATTAGCCAGACTTCCTCTCTTGCAAGCAGTGTGTTTTATATTTAAAAACCAACCTGCTGTCGACTGTAAAAAACAATAAGCAAATTCAAATAAAGGAGCCCTACCAAGTCCAACCCATTTGGTCAAAGATAACTGCAGGTACCAGAGAGGTCAGGCTATCACTAGGGGGAGGGTCGGCTTCGAATTTTGTTTTTCTCCTAAAGGGAAAGTCGAACAGCGTGAGGTCTGTGACTCACTTTTATTCCTTAATCTTCCCCATCCTTTACCTTCAATTATCAGAGGAAGGAAACATGGTATTGGGGGGCTGGGGGGGGGGGAACACAACAACAAAGGGGGAAAAAAAAAAAAGAATCCCGTAGCAAATATAATGGTAAGTGGCCAAAGTTTGAATTGAGTTCTGTTTCAGCACCACAGGGGGAAAAAAAAGCTATCCAAGAATCAGATGGAATCCTGTCACCCTCTCCAGTGTCCTAGACATAGTTTGCCCACTTCGGAGTAGGAAAATGACCTTTTTGGATGAAAGGCTTCTTAGTCTACTTGACATCACTAGAAGACACTTCCAGCAGAGGACTTTAAAAATAAGATGCCAGATTTTAGCAGCTATACTAGTGCCTTTTTCTTTTTTCCCCTTGAACTGCCCATGATGGGACCACCAAATCCCAAATGGTATA